>NC_134939.1:1204900-2404900 GCF_051020765.1 Lasioglossum baleicum | reverse complement strand
TTAAGAGATTTTATTAGTTATTGTTTGAATTAATAGATGTTTAAATATTCCATCAGCGCTACAGCTTCAACATACGCCGCAACCTCACCAGTCTCAACAACCTCAACATTCTCAGCAGGCATTGCAACAGGCTCAGCAGTAGGGTGGTCCTTATTTTTCAACTTTCGAATTTTTTTGGCCTTACTTCCCTAAAATATGACACTTGGTGAAAAAATGATATGTGCAAAATTTCAACTCGATCGGACAATGGGAACCCATGCCGCAGCGCGCTTGAAAATTGTTTATTTTTGAAACTTGATTTTCTCCATTATAGTAAATCGTAAATATACATTTCCATATATCGTTAAATTTGTCTTTCCATGCTCTATAACCATGTGCAAATAACGTACAAGGTCATCGTAGAAAAAAGTTCCGCAACTTTGAAATTTCGAAAATTGGATTTCAAAAAGAATTTTTTTTTTCAGCATTATATTTACTTCGTCTAACAATACAACTTTTGTTTGACACATTTTTATATATATTCATTAATAACAAAAATATTGAAATAACGTAGTCACTACACGCAGTTAGGGTTGCCATAATCTACATATAATACCTTTTATTTACAATTATATACATTTATATTGTGACGCTCGAAATATTATTAAAACTTAACTTATACACGATATACCAAATTATTCGAAAAAACACTTAATGTAAATTAAAATAATATATAAAATTTGTTAGTATACGTCGTCTGAAAAGCTGGATTTATTTATATCCGGATACCCCGTTGTCGGTACTCTTCTAAAATTTGTAAAATATTTTGTTTATTTTCTTCGTCTCTTGTTAATAAAGCATTATATTCCGATATTAACTTTACGATATTAACCCCGCTCTGCAGTATCGTTACCGCTTTTCAAATTTTTAACTATTTTTAGACCTGTTTTATACGTTTCCTCGTTTTCCCAGACTGACGGGTCTTTCTGCAAAAAATCTGTAGATATATTGAATCTATTAAAAAATTTTCGGCTTTCTGCACAAATGAAACTTTCTATGCCGATATTGGCAAGATTATGTATATTTTTTAGAGAAACTTTTTTCGAAGAAAATGTTACTTCATCGTTCTCCAAATTTTCTACCATAAGCTTCCTTTTGTCACATGACACACCAGCGTCAAAAAAACATAATGTTGCACATTCTGGTGTTAAGTACCACAAATGCCCCCCAAATTTATGTAATCCTATTCGGCTTACGTTTACATCAATTTTTTTGTAGTCGTCAAGCTGTTTTAAAAATTCTAAATCTTGACGTGGTGCTATAGCTGGAATCGGAGCATTAAACCATGCTTCTATGTATAAATTCGCCAAAAATATACATATGTCTCTAATTCCTACAATATTTTCGCTGCTTATTGATACTTCGTCGCGGAATAAATATATTTTTAGTATATATATGGCTTTAGCTATCCATCTAGCATGGTGGACAGCTAACCGACAACGGTATCCGGATATAAATAAATCCAGTTTTTCAGACGACGTATATTAACAAATTTTATATATTATTTTAATTTACATTAAGTGTTTTTTCAAATAATTTGGTATATCGTGTATAGGTTAAGTTTTAATAATATTTCGAGCGTCACAATATAAATGTATATAATTGTAAATAAAAGGTATTATAGATTATGCCAACCCTAACTGCGTGTAGTGATTACACGTTATTTGAACATTTTTGTTATTAATAAATATATGAAAAAATGTGTGAAACAAAAGTTGTATTGTTAGACAAAGTAAATATAATGCTGAAAAAAAAAATTTTTTTTGAAATCCAATTTTCGAAATTTCAATGTTGCGGAACTTTTTTCTACGATGACCTTGTACGTTATTTGCACATGGTTATAGAGCATGGAAAGACAAATTCAACGATATATAGAAATGTATATTTACGATGTACTATAATGGAGAAAATCAAGTTTCAAAAATAAACAATTTTCAAGCGCGCTGCGGCATGGGTTCCCATTGTCCGATCGAGTTGAAATTTTGCACATATCATTTTTTCACCAAGTGTCATATTTTAGGGAAGTAAGGCCAATAAAATCTTTAAAAAAATTTTTGGCTCCTATAGCTAAGGACCACCCTACTCAGCAGTCTCAACAGCAACCACTGCTTCAGCAGCTATTGCAACAGCCTATACAACCTCTGCAGACGATGTTGCAACAACCTCAAGAACATGAAACTGCTGTACCACACATCATATCACGTCTAATATACACACCTCAAGGTGTACCTGTCGCTCGCATAATGGCTAGAAGATATTCTATAGCGGGTAATAGTTTTAAGTATTTGGAAATAGGCATACGTATTGTAGACGTATCAACTATTAATGTAGAAATGGCTATCGGTGATACATGTGGTAAAGAAATCCGATTTTACATCAACACATGGCAAGAGTTGTTGAATATGAGAGAATTTCTTTCATACATAGTAAAAGGTAAACTTGCTCATGAACCATATAAAAAACGTGTCGGGGATTTAACACTTGAATTAGCTAATTATGATAATATTGACATGTTCAAAATATCTGATGCTTTTACATCTTTATACATCATTGAATGAACTTTCAGCAAAATGTTGAAACTAGAATTATGCATTGATTGCATGTATAATGGATTACAATCACTAATTCCAGCGATTACCACATCATATGAGAATTTTATGAACGTTATACGTAAGAATAGATCAAAAAACTATTGGAAAGCAATCGTAGAGAGTGATTGTTTCGATTCATCTTCAATACTTGATTGTGAAATATTAGCATTATGCTGCACCACCATGTTATCAGAGGTAGCAACAACAAAATAATCATGTATATTCGTTACATATTAACACAATGTAAAATTAACATACATTTATTGGATTATATAACATTTATTGGGTTTTGTTAATAGTCTTTACATATGGACTATATTACACCAATGTACAACATGTATGTACAATGTATAACATAATGTGTTATTAATAATAAACAAAATTAAAGAATAGCAGTTTTTGATATCCATGAATTATGCGATGTGTCCAATCCCAACCATTTTACATATATTTTATTTCCTTTTTTACGTGATACTTTGTCCACTAAATATACGTCAGGATGTTTAGTCGCATATATCTCATGTTCGTAAAATCCACCAGCAATAGGTATACCCTTTGAATCAGACAGGATATATGTAACAGGATTCGTTTGTTTAACCGCTATAATCTTAAATATTTCTGTTGACCAGTTCTGTGTGTATCCTTTGTCGAATAGAGTTTTAAATTTGCTAACACGCACGTGATCATTCACTTTGAACTTAATTAGCGGGACCCATTATCTTCACGTTGCTGTAAACTGTTGATAGAAGAGTTTTTGCATTTTTACGATTCACATCAGGTCGCATACGAATGGTACTGTGTTTTTGATTATTATAGTTTTCAATCAGCGATGGAAGCGCATCGATCCAACGATATTTTCCACTCAATGAGAAAAATTTCCACATGCTGTTCTTCAGCGTACGATTGAATCGTTCAACTACTGAAGCCTTCATTGTGCTAAACGTCGAATAATGATGAATGTTGTGTTTTCTAAGATATTCTTGAAACATCGCATTGTAGAATTCTTTACCCATATCAGTGTGCAAGTTGTTAGGTGATCTGCCATCCTTCTTCAACACGAAAGCGGAAGCTTTACACACATCGTTAGCGTTTTTACTCTTCAACGGAACCGCCCATGCATATTTACTGAACACATCAATTATCGTAAGAATATATCGATGACCTCGATTATCTCGCGCATATGGTTGAACTTCTACGATATCAGCTTGCCAGAGATCATCGAATCCTCGCACTATCACTCGTCTACGTGGGAAATAACGTCTTGCTGGAGCATGCAGTTCATCAACTAATTGCACCTTTTCTTTACTCATGTTTGACATCCTCTTTCTTTCACGTTTATTGTTTGTCTAAAAAAAAATTCCTCTTCCTTGTTATGTAGCGTTGTTGTAACATTCTCTTCCATTCATGTTTTTTTGTTTTTTATTTCTTGTCCACAAATTTCTCTTCTTTGTTATGTCGTATTTGCGTATAAATCTCATCAAATTTCTCATTCAAAGTTTTCGTAAAATCTTCATGAGCTTTATTCCGTTCTTCAATCAATGCAATCATTTTTTTGTGCAAGCTATCATTGTACGCGATGAATCGTTCATTTAATTCCTCATCAGTTTCATAGCCACCAGTTTCAAATTTTTGATGCATATCCTGCACAGCTTGTTCCAGAAGCAACAACTTTCCTTGATTCAATTTGTTTGCATTCGCTGTTTCCTTTGCATCATTGATTTTATCGATCAACATATTCTTCAAGTTCGCCAATTTTCTATCCATGGTTTTAGTGATTTCAAATTCAACGGTTAAAAGTCTATCGTTAAATTTATCAATATTTTTAGCAAAAGCGGTTAATTTTTCACGATCTGTTTTCCGTTCACGTTTCATTACTTCCATCAAATCATCCTCTAGCTTGAAAAATTTATCACGAAAAAATTCCCTATAATCTACAGGTATTTCCGTTTTCTCAAACTCATTCAACTTTTGTTGATGTTGTTTCACATGTTTATCAATATCATTCAGCTTAGCTTCACACAATAACTCATTGTTGGCCACATTTCTACGTAGATTCTCAATCTTGTTATCAACGTTCTTACGGAGTTCATCAGCGAGCGTGGTTTTTATAATATCGATGCATGAATCTACATACTGTTTTATTGTTGAATTATCATTATCTATTCCAATATTTTCCATACGTATGTATTTCACACCATCGATAGTTATTGCTTTCTTACCAAGATTATCGTTCACGTAACCTTTCGATGCAACAGGAGCTTTCACATTTTCCATAGTTCGAGACTCTACATCTGTTTTGTCTAACGAACTTATAATAAATTCTAATAACATTTTATTGAAAGCAATTGCTTTGTTGTTGTTGTTGTTGTTGCCACTGCTGCTAACATCAGCCAATTCCGTTGCATCTTTCTTATGATCCTCCTTCATAGTAGCCGCATTAAGATTTGCCATAATGTCTCGAATAAGTTCGGCGGATAATTGTTCATCGGAGTTCTTCATCATCGTTTTTTTTTTTCTTGTTGATATGAGATGCGTCTGGCACGACGATATTTTTACGATTGTTTCTAATTAGGCTCTTATTGCAAATTTTATTAAAAATACTGGTAGGTAGGTAGGTAGGGAGGGGGAATGTGAATCATTTCTAAAAATAGAAATGACACAGCTGAGTTGAATCATGTTGTAAAATTAGACATGATGTAGATTGTGAAGAATGCATAGAATTGTGTATAGTATGTTGTAACAGACTAATGCTGTTGCGTGTAAAATATGTTGTAAGGGGAACTGTGCTAAGAATAGATTTCATAAAACACACATTAGTATTGTTATGTTCGCAGCTTCCCTTAATATACATATTTGAGAGGTTCTGCGTTGTAAATTTCAATGAACGACAGCTCGACACCTATTTTGCCTTAACGAACCTCTGGATTTATTCACTATATTTACAATATCTTACAATTGTTTGAACTGGAAGTTCTGTCTCGAATCGAGTTAATCTTTTGCAGAAGACTGTATATCTTCAGAGAGAAATTGTATCTGAGTCGCTGTCCCTGGGTCAGCTCGTTCCTCACCTCGGTGGTGAGATTGAAAAGTGGGGAAAATGGTACATTTTTTGGGGGAAAGAACATCCCATACGTTGACTGACCCGAGGGAGGAGCCATTCCTATGCATCCCTATCGGCGGGGGAGGACATCCCCACCTCAAGCCAATCGCGGAAAGCATATGTACAAACAAAGACGGTACTAGCAACGGACCCAGAGTCGCGTAACAACGAAAGGCCCAAGTGGCCAACACGTGCGTTTAATTTATGACCCCTGGTCTCACGCGGACGACGACCATCGACTTCGGGAACAATGCTTCTTTGAAAAACGTATTTTCCAAGGACTCGGCAGACAGAGTTATTTATCCGAAACTCTCAAGGAGTTGCACTTAAGGGGGTAGTATACCCTCGATTTGTAACTAGAAAGGAACTAGAATCTTACTAGAAAAATGGCTCGAAACATGGGTTTGCTGGTTTTCAGTTAGTGTCCTCATTTGAGCAAATTTTGGGCTGGGTGAGGGCTCATTCGAAAGAGGAAGGTTCACCGCAGGGGGCTCTGGTCATGAGGTTAACGAGAATATGTTTATATCTAATAATATTAGTGTCCAAAGTAGAGTAAACATCTAGGAAAAAAAACCAGCAGATTTCAATGCATTTTTCTGTCTCCAAAAGTCTTTTTGGCTGATGGGATGACCAGAGCCCCCTGCGGTGAACCTTCCTCTTTCGAATGAGCCCTCACCCAGCCCAAAATTTGCTCAAATGAGGACACTAACTGAAAACCAGGAAACACATGTTTTCGACCCAAAATCTAGTAAGATCCTAGTAAATAGCAAATATCTAGCAAATAACTAGAATCTTACTAGATTTTGGGTCGAAAACATGGGTTTCCTGGTTTTCAGTTAGTGTCCTCATTTGAGCAAATTTTGGGCTGGGTGAGGGCTCATTCGAAAGAGGAAGGTTCACCGCAGGGGGCTCTGGTCATCCCATCAGCCAAAAAGACTTTTGGAGACAGAAAAATGCATTGAAATCTGCTGGTTTTTTTTCCTAGATGTTTACTCTACTTTGGACACTAATATTATTAGATATAAACATATTCTCGTTAACCTCATGACCAGAGCCCCCTGCGGTGAACCTTCCTCTTTCGAATGAGCCCTCACCCAGCCCAAAATTTGCTCAAATAAGGACACTAACTGAAAACCAGCAAACCCATATTTTCGACCCAAAATCTAGTAAGATTCTAGGTATTTTCTAGTTACAAATCGAGGGTAGACTAGCCCCTTAAGGGGGTAGTCTACCCTCGATTTGTAACTAGAAAATTACTAGAATCTTACTAGATTTTGGGTCGAAAATATGGGTTTGCGGCCAGACGTTGATTGACCTTATTAGAACAAATTGTGGGCTGTGTGAGGGTTCATTCGAAAGAGGAAGGTTAGACGCAGCGCGCTTTTCTCACGAGGTTAACGAGATTATGTTTATATCTAATAATATGATGGCCCAAAGTCGAGAAAAAATCTAGGAAAAAATCCCGCAGATTTCAATGCATTTTCTGTCTCTAATAGACTTTTTTGGCTTATGAGATGAGAAAGGCGCGCTGCGTTGAACCTTTCTCTTTCGAATGAGCCCTCACACAGCCCACAATTTGTTCTAATAGGGTCAATCAACGTCTGGGCGCAGATCCATGTTTCGACCCATTTTTCTAGTAGGATTCTAGTTATTTGCTAGATATTTGCTATTTACTAGAATCTTACTAGAAAAATGGGTCGAAACATGGATCTGCGCCCAGACGTTGATTGACCCTATTAGAACAAATTGTGGGCTGTGTGAGGGCTCATTCGAAAGAGGAAGGTTCAACGCAGCGCGCCTTTCTCATCTCATAAGCCAAAAAAGTCTATTAGAGACAGAAAATGCATTGAAATCTGCGGGATTTTTTCCTAGATTTTTTCTCGACTTTGGGCCATCATATTATTAGATATAAACATAATCTCGTTAACCTCGTGAGAAAAGCGCGCTGCGTCTAACCTTCCTCTTTCGAATGAGCCCTCACACAGCCCACAATTTGTTCTAATAAGGTCAATCAACGTCTGGCCGCAAACCCATATTTTCGACCCAAAATCTAGTAAGATTCTAGTAATTTTCTAGTTACAAATCGAGGGTAGACTAGCCCCTTAATGATGGTCCCGAAGACGATAGTCCAAGGGTGTGCAATTTGAGCCTCGAACCCTCATAAAAAATAAGAAAGTGCTGGCCTCCTCGAGACCCTTGTAGAATTGTCCCGAGGACCAACGGTATTTTACATGGAATTTTCCATGCATGTCATAACAAGTATATACATAAGTACACTGCTTCAGTTCACTCTAGTCGTCATTGTTAGCTATACCAACCATCGCGAAGTCGTTTATGCCATATTGAGTGTGTTACTGATCCAGAAAGATGCTTATTAAGGTATGTCATTCAATACAATATTATATGAGAGTTATATTAGATTAATATTAAAAAATGTATTGTGTTACAGATAATAGAGTCTCTAATTGTAGTTATCGGTCTTACAACATATATGATTCCGATGGATTCTGAACCAATCAACGTTATGAATCAGAATTTACCATGGCTTGATAGGAAAGAAGCATACACTCATTGTCAGATACTCGACAAGATGTTGGAAATACGTCATAATCTATCGTGCGTGATAGATATGGAATTAAACAATGTGATGCTAGACTACATGCCGGATAATATACCTGAAGAAGAGAGACCATATTTTCTTATTATGAATCCATTGTGTCGCACTTCCTCATCATCATCATCATCTAGAGGACGACGAAGTATCGATTCAAATAATGACATTAAATCCAATGAAACTGTAACTATACCTACGTGTGAAAAATACCACGATGTATGTATGCATCAACATTATCACGATTATCGTAAAATTATGGTTCGGAAGACAACGAACTTGGAATGGTTGACATTGTATTGAGAAAAAAACACTATAAACAAATATATTATATACATTTTATTGTGTAATTTTATAACAATAAGTAATACAAAATAAATAAAGATTGTTTCAAATATTCTTGCTGAATTCTTCAGAGAGTGTTTCTCTGAGCTCCGATTTTAATGTCTCTTTAACAGTTTTCAGATCTCTATTCAATTTCTCCTCGATCTGATCCTTTTCATAGGCTACTACCGTATCCAGATCTTTAACTAATTTTTCCTCGATCTCAATCTTCATACCGGCAACTACCGTATCCAGGTCTTTGCCTAATTTCTCCTCGATCTCAGTTTTCGCGTCAACCATCATTGCATCAACATATTTACCTAGTTCAGTATTAACTTTGGCCACTGTTGTTTTTATATTTCTGATCGTCGTCTCCGTGACCTCAGACTTAAGCGTTTCTATATTAGCAGTCAATTCTCTATCCACTTTTTCCAAACTCTCAACCTTGGACTGTGATTCAACTGTATCCACATATAGTTTGTTAACTGCATCAATATTCTCAAGAGGTACACCTATGCAGCATATACGAATCCCTTTCGCATCGTACAAATTATCACCGTTCAAACACACTGCAGTATCATGCACATAATTTTTAAATGATGGATAGAAAGTCTGACGAGTTTCCAACTTTTGTTCGTTAGCTTTCAATAATGTGCCGAATTTGTTGATAAACATTGTTTTTATAGTTGTTATTCTTCGATAGTAGAGCGATTAGCAACTAATTAGATTAATGTGTGTACTATTTCTTTATACTATTAAATTAGCCTCACGAAGTTCTTCGATTATGGATAGTATTTGGTTGTTATGACCAGTGTGACCTCCATTCTTCGAAAACACTAATAATTTCAAACGATCGACTAGTTCGTTTGGATCATCCCAATGCATATAATCGATTGGATTGTTGGTGACTTTCATAGAAGTTGGAAGTCCCTTCCCACTCCGCATTAAAAACAGTGGTCCTATAATATGTTTATATTTGTAACCTTTGTTCCCCATTATCTGATTTCCACGTCGATGTGCTTGTGTAGCAATTAGAATGTTTCTATAAGTTTGCTTATCTGCCTCGGTGAATAACTTGTCATCAGGTATTTTACTAAATATCAATTCGTAAAGACCTGGAGTCCCCGTATACTTTTCACCGTTAAAAATGATATCATCGTTGCCGGTTACATCGAACGTTGCGTTCCCAAGCATCAATGTACCGTTGTCGGAAACATATACACCATATACTGTGTCAGAATGTTTAGGTGGTCCGGTAAAAAACTTTTGTAAATATTGACGCGCCAGAGGTCCTAGATTCTCGGATAGCTGTTGAGTTTCCTCTTCATGCGTTTCAGGATTTTCATAAATTTCACGCATAGAAGATTCCAAAGTTGGTGTTGCAGGCGATTCAAAGATATCTCGCCGCGGTATTGATAATTGAATCTCATCTTCGTTGTTGTTACCTGTTTTTTTCACACGTTTCTCAGGCAGCGGTGTCAATGCAAATTGATCATTTTTGCGCTTCTGTATTCTTCTTTTTTTCACAGATTGCGGTGATGCTGCTATTTCCTTTGATAATGTATTGTTATTCTCGTTCACAGCAGTAGTAGTAGTATGTTGAACTAGCTGTTTCAGCGGTTCAACGATAGGTCGCAAATTTTCTTGTAACTGTGTTTCAGTTGCCATTTTCCCCATTTTTAAAGATAAATACTTTTTACGTATAGCGTCACTAGTTTTTGCTATCTCATTCACAATTGCAGATCGTCGCTTCTTTGTATCTGCTGTAGATGACACTTTATTCTTCATAGCGTATAAAAAAACTGACAACACGATGTATATTCAAAGGCTCTTATAGAGCTACTGTGATCTTTACATAACGACAAACTCATTAAATCCACGCCTATATAGCGCCCTCGATTCATAGAGCTGTCTTTATCGATTACAAGAAATCCATATTTCTTACGCCAACAATTAGCGCAAAGTGTGCTAAACGTTTCGAACGACATATCGGTATTTACATGATCATGATGAATGTGTCGCAGATTGGTTGCATCTTGCTTGAATAGAATCAACAGATTGGCATTGTCACGGATCAAATGTTTAGGTATTCTAGCATACGATTGACACAGGTAGAAACAATCAACGTGCGAATGTCTACCCATTGAAAAATACTCTCTCATTACATCCTGATCATCGCACGCAACATCATCGAAGATAAATATTGAATCAGGGCGCGCCTCCGCGGGGGGAATTACATCAGTGTTGTCTGTGAAAGCAAAGTAACCCACATCCTCACCCACAGATGAGAAAAGTTTGCTTAAGTATTTATATTTAGGCTGATGCAATGATTTTGAATATACGTAAACATTTGCAAATCGTAGTCCATTCACGCTTTCCAACAGACTAATCATAACATTCGTTTTACCACATCCAGAAGGACCGCTTATTACGCATCGAACATTGTCTGGTAACAACACACCATGTTTTCGCATCGTATAGTTGTAGTGATCATCAAACACGCGACGCGTTGGAATATGAATATTCTTAGATTGTTTTATGAAACGCATGCTCTTCTCTTTTATGTTTTCCAGTTAAGAATGAAATGGTATTTATATAGGGGGGAGGCTTTAACATCATTCATATCAGTGTTGTCAGTCATATTCGTGCATGGAAAAAATCTGCTTAAGAGAGAGACAATATGGGTGCAAAAAGGAAAAATACGAAGAGGAGTAGGAAAAACACTAAACGAATTCTCCCGATGCGTGGTGGCTTTCTACCACTATAGTTACCTGCTTTGTCGGCTATAGGAGCATTGACTGGTGGTGCTGCAGGGGTGATTAAAACCATAAACGATGCTAAAGCTGCGAAGAAACAATTAGAGGAAGCGCAGCGACACAATGGTGCTATGGAAGGTCGTGGAGTATATTTACGACCGTATACGAGTGGAAAAGGTTTATCGGAAAAGGGGAAAAAAAGGAAAAAAAAGAAAAGAAGAAAAAAGAAAAAAAAACCCTATGACGGACGTTGATCTAATGATTGCATGTAAAAAATTACCATATTTTAGAGGTGTTTTCCAATCTTGATACTCATCGATATTTCGAATCATATTTGACATATCTATCAAACATTTTAAAATCTTTTTCAATTTTTGTATTGTTTTTCTCATTTTATGTAATAAGATTCAAAGTTGCTAAAATATTGCAATTGATATCCAAAACAGTAGACAAAAAAAACGTTTGAAATTGTTGATTCGATACACTCTGCCAGAACACACTTTTTTCTCTTTTAGCTGATTTAAATATGTACTTTGTCACAGCTGTCTGCAAACTTCTTAAACTGTAATTGACTTCTACAATCGATAGACTATATGTATATGGCTAAACAGATATGCGCACAATATTTTATCCCACTGTATCGACATATGGGCAATATTTATCCAACTGTGTACATAAACATCAGATAACAGACAAAAAGATGGAATACTTTATAGCCGTGTATTAAACCCTTGTCTCCCGCTGTCTGAAAACTTCTTAAACTGTAACTGACTTGTACAGTCGGCAGACTATATTGTATAGCTTGACATATGCGCAATATTTGTCCAACTGTATACATAAAAATCAGTGACACACACAGGTATACTTTATAGCTGTGTATTAAGCTATGCAACGCATTCAATAAAAGATAATGCTTCTTGGTCAGGAAAGTCTCCGGGGAGAGAGGGTGGTATAGAAGCAGAAGGAGTCTATCATTCTGCGTAGCAGTAGTAGTAGTAGTGTATGTGATCGCTTCAGCCAATACAGTAGGAAAAGTCTATCGTTCTGCGTAGCAGTAGTAGGTGTGTGTGTAACCGCTTCGACCAATAGAATGCATGCTCCTACAACCCAACCAATCAGACACTTGGCTACACGTCATTCATGTCTCTTTGTAATTGGTTGTAGTCGGTAGATAGCTTTGGAATTTTAACAAATATTCGTTTCAATGAACTCTGCAGACAGTCGAGATCGGTGCATACCATATCGATAGCCAATTAGTATGCAAAGCAAATAGTCTGCTGTCTACAAAAGATAATACCTCTCAAGCATGACTGTATGAATTAATGCGTAATACAAGAGTCAAAGAGGTAAAATACTTTGTTGCAAAAGGGTGATGCATTGATCAATTAATAAGAAATGATAAGAAAACAGAAGATAACACTTCGTCGGTATAAAAACCGATCTCCGCGAGTTCATATGAAGTTATAACGCAAACGAGTTACACATTAAAGGTACATCCTACACTTTTTTTAAAACAACAGTTAATTACTTATTGTTAGTAGTGAGTATAATATTTTAGAATATACTATTTCAACAGTTCATTACTTAGTGTAGTGTGAGTATAATAATATTATTTTTCTATATTGCAGCAGTACAAACGGAACTTTTACATAATGGCATTTGCCTTTATTCCCAATATGCGATTGTTACAAGAACAACCACTACCTGATTATCGATTTGAATATGAAAGACTTGAGAGTTTTAACAACTGGCAATACCATCATATTGTCTGTCCTACTAAACTTGCAGCAGCAGGATTCTTCTGCATGGACTTGGATGATTGGGTGGAGTGTTTCACGTGTAATGTACAAATAAATAATTGGAAACAAGATGATGATCCATGGATCGAACATGTCAAACATTCGATTACATGTAAATTTGTTAATGGAATTAGTTGTGGTAATGTATCGATTGAATGAGATTTGAGGTTCCCATAAACAATTGAATAAACAATTGAATACTGCAGTACAGAGTTGTTGTTGTTGTTGTTGTTGTTGCTGTTGTTCACCTCAATCCTTATTAGAATAAAAGTACATTTTTATAATTGTGTAGAATAGCTACAAAGTAAGAGGATTGTGAAGTTATCTTCTCGGGTGCTATTGATGGTTGGTTGGTTGGTTGATTGGTTGATTGATTGGTTGATTGATTGGGGAACATTTTTGAAATTGCTGGAAAGTTAGGTGTGTGTGTCGATTGAACGCATTATACAATAAATAAATGGTGGAAAGCCCCTTTGATCGTAGAACCGGCGTCCATATTTCCCCCGCCCCGCACCTCCCAATTATGGTGGAAACGGCGCTTAATGTTATGCCGATTCTAATATCTAATGTAGAACCGACTCACAAATTTCCCCCCTCCCACATACCCCCTTGCCCAAAGAACGTAGAACCGGCTGCCGGTTCAAAATTATGATCGTAGAAACGGCGCTTAATAGCAGGCCGGTTCTACGATTGATGTCGTAGAACCGGCTTATATACTCTACTTACGTGCCTTGGCCTTGCCGCGTATTCAATTATTTCCGCCTTCCGCGCTCCGCAGCGCGGCGGTCTACGTGCGTCGTCACGGTATCGCTTGTTCGTTGTCGCAAGACGTCTGTTGTTGTTAAATAAAATAAGAAAATTAAAAAAATTGGCGGCAAATATGAGAAAATATATCGGTACTTTCAAATAGTATCATACCGGTATTTCGGTACAACGTACAACCGAAAATACCGGTATAATACCGGTATAAGTTCTTGAAATATACCGGTATTTCCATTTACCGGTATGGTGTCATACCGGTATTTCGGTTTCTATAAAGGTTATTGGGGTAATACCGGTATTATACCGGTATTATACCGGTATGAATCCCTGATTTAAACCAGGGACTTATACCGGTACGTAAAATACCGGTATGATACCGGTATATTTCGGTTATTTCTTCCTAACCGTTATAGAACCGAAATATCAGAATACCGGTATGACGTATACCGGTATGGTTGCATTCAGGGATTCGTACCGGTACATACAATACCAGTACGTAAAATACCGATAACCGATATGAAATACCGGTATTTTTCGGTTTGTTGGGGAAGGGGAAATGGGGCAAGTGGGATATTCCGCACGCTTCGCCCGATCCCCACTTTTCGACTCGCGCGTAGCTCCTGCCGTTCATAGAAGTAGGAACAGATGTCGCTATGTACTACAATGTATTTCTACGGCGACTACGCCAATGGATTCCCGTTCACTGCATCGTTCGCTCTGTCTCGCTTGTTTTTATATAATAATAAAATATATTTATCAAATGTAAGTTTTTATGTGAATTTTATAATATGAATTTGGTAAAATTTTAGATAATGTTAACGAGATTTCCCGCTTACAGTCAAGAAACAATTAAGAATTATATAGCTGACACTGGAAAACTACACATAAACCAATAAACTAGTAATATATTAATTATACATTTACCGGTAATTTTTTCGGTTCCGTATTTCATTATTTACAACTTTTTAGTATATAATTTATATTTCCAATTGTAAGATATTCTTATTTGCATTATCCAGTGCCGTAACGAGGGTATGAAGCGCCTGTGGCAAGTGTCTAACTTGCGCCCTCCGTAACCCAATAATGACAAAAAAATAAAAAATTTTAATGTAACAAGTTCAATTTTACTAAATGCAATATTTTAAATACTATTAACCTCATCAAAATGAGTTGTCTGTATATACAATAATGTATTTGTCAAGGTATTTGTATGAATAAATAATCTATAACCTGAATAAGAACAAATTTTTATTGATATTCAATGACGACAAAATAAAGGAAATACAAAACGTAGGTATATGTTAAAATAATATAATAAAAACATAAAACACTTCAGCATATTGTATAAAGTAATTGTTCTCGTTTTTTTCATTTGCAAACGCATCTATTATATCGTCAAAATTTAATGTTTTGGCAACATCTTTTTCAATTGATATTATAGACATGTTTGTTAATCGCTCTTGTCCAATAGAATAACGTAGAAGAATTTATGATTTCGGCGCCAGGTTCGATCAATTATATATAACTATATACGATAACGTAGGTACGATTTTACAATTTTAATTTGCCAAACGAACGTTTGCAGGAAACTGTTGTTACAGGCATTGTTATGAAAATCCTTAATTCTACGTCTAGATTTGGATACGTGTTTCGTAATGAGAGTTCGTAATTGTTTTGCAAGATTTGAAAAGCATCCAAGCGACCCTCAACCGGGTCGGTATTCTTTGTTTTGCGCCTCAAACCCAGTTGCGCCCGTGGCGGGCGCCTCTTTCGCCACGCCCTCGTTACGGCACTGGATAATGCAAATAAGAATATCTTACAATTGGAAATGTATAAATTAGATACTAAAAAGTTGTAAATAATGAAATACGGAACCGAAAAAATTACCGGTAAATGTATAATTAATATATTACTAGTTTATTGGTTTATGTGTAGTTTTCTAGTGTCAGCTATATAATTCTTAATTGTTTCGTGACTGTAAGCGGGAAATCTCGTTAACATTATCTCAAATTTTACCAAATTCATATTATAAAATTCATGTAAAAAAACTTACATTTGATAAATATATTTTATTATTATATAAAACCAAGCGAGACAGAGCGAGCGATACGGTGAACGGGAATCCATTGGCGTAGTCGCCGTAGAAATCAGTGTGCCCAGATTCCACGTTTTTTTTCGCGCATGCGCGTCAAACCAGTAACGTAGCTATGTTGCGGCCGATGCGATGATGTAGCAAAGCCCTGAGGCAGCTACAGTCAGCGGCGATAATAAGTGGACACGCTTAAAAATCGCATAACTTTTTAGAAATTGGTCCAAAGGACTTGAATTTTTTTAAGATGTTAGACCGACTAGTTCGCTAGAGAATAAGTAAACTAAAATTTATTACGATTGCAATTGGTAGGAATTATACAAAATTTTAAAATATAATGTTTTACCAACTTTTTTATCTGGGCCTGTAACGATAATTTAAAAAATGTGTTTTATAGATTTCGGTAACTTATATGCATACTGAAAATTTCATCGAAATCGGTCAACATTGCAATAAGCTACAAACGTTTAAAGATGATCACGTTAGGGCGAAATGCCCTGGCAAGGCTGAAAATCTACGACTTTCACTCTTAAGCTCTCATCTTTAAACATATGTAGCTCATTGCAATGTTGACCGATTTCGATGAAATTTTCAGTATGCATATAAGTTACCGAAATCTATAAAACACATTTTTTAAATTATCGTTACAGGCTCAGATAAAAAAGTTGGCAAAACATCATATTTTAAAATTTTGTATAATTCCTACCAATTGCAATCGTAATAAATTTTAGTTTACTTATTCTCTAGCGAACTAGTCGGTCTAACATCTTAAAAAAATTCAAGTCCTTTGGACCAATTTCTAAAAAGTTATGCGATTTTTAAGCGTGTCCACTTAATATTGCCGCTGAAGAAGTCGTGTATTGAATTTGCCAAATAAAATATTTTGTTGTTTATTATTTATCTTGCTTAATTATTTTAGCACTCCTTTCCTCTTCCCCATCCTCTAAATACAATAGAATAAGTCGGAATTATATTATTATCTGAATATATATATATTATATTTCAATATTTCATATGTATATACGAATATATATACAAATACACTTGTCATTCATTCGTTTTTCATAATCAGTTCCATTCGGCATGGCGCTCAAGGTGCCACATTTCCTCGCGAAGCGTACTTTACTGAGGCTGAAAAGTCGCGCATGCGCGAAAAAAAACGTGGAATCTGGGCACACTGGTAGAAATACATTGTAGTACATAGCGACATCTGTTCCTACTCCTATGAACGGCAGGAGCTACGCGCGAGTCGAAAAGTGGGGATCGGGCGAAGCGTGCGGAATATCCCACTTGCCCCATTTCCCCTTCCCCAAAAAACCGAAAAATACCGGTATTTCATATCGGTTATCGGTATATTCTGTTGGCTCAATACCGTTACCAAGATTATACCGGTATTACGTCACACGGCGTAATACCGGTATGAAAATTTTACCGGTATTCGTAATACCGGTATAAAACTTTTTACCGGTATTAAGTCCCTGTCGCAATACCGGTATACAAATTTTACCGGTATTAAGTCCCTGATTTAAACCAGTGATGAGCAACCCGCAGACCCGCGGACCGTGTCACGGCCGATAAGACCAAGATGCCGACCCTCGCAACACGTCACCCGGCCCTAGTTCATCAGTGACTCAGCGGCCTAATACTTTGTACCATAGAATAATCCCAAAATCTTGCACCCTCAAAGATTATCCTGTCGTGATCCCGAAATGAATAAGAACAGGTTTGGAAGAATGTTACTGGTCTTTATTTTACTCTTTACGATGTCAACGGTTTCAAGCTCAGATAACTTCTGAAGTAAGGATGCTGGAAAAAAGGGAAGAAGGATGTCTTTGGAGTAGGGGAATTGTAGGGGAGTTGTAGGAAAGGAAAAGTGAAAGTAGAGAGTTCAAGTAAGGGATGGTCGCTGGTCAGGACGTCTGGTTTTCGTCTACGTCAAGGACGGCTCAAGGAATACGGTTGTATGTAATAGGAGGACGGAAAGAGAGAGAAAGAACTGGAGAGGATGGTTGAGATTTATGATCGGGGACAAACCTGCGTTTGGAAAACTACTGTCGTACATGTGGCCCTTATTGTAAGGAAGACTGCTAGAGCAGGTATAAGTTAGCAAAGGCATGCAGTATCTGACAATCCATTATATCCATAAGATTATACATTAGTATATAAGACACTCTAAATTCTTGTATCGAGTTAAGGTGAGCGCATACTAGATGGTCGCGGGAAGGCCGCGGGAAGGCCAAAGCCGCCGATGGACGTCCACGCGGGAAGAAATCTCTAGCGGGCCGACGGCTCCACAGCAGGGAGCAGGGCTCCCTGAAAGAAAGGTCCCTTTCCCTAAAAGAGGTGGGGAGCCCACGGAGACCTTTTTTTCTGCCACGCACAGCAGGTAGCCCTGCTCCCTTGCCGCATGGACGTCCATCGGCGGCTTTGGGCGTCCATCGGCGGCTTTGGCCTTCCCGCGGCCTTCCCGCGACCATCTAGTATGCGCTCACCTTTAGTCGACTGTACCTCTGCTACGGCACGTCAAGCCGATTCAATCTTTAAATAAAGTCATTTTGTGTTCCTGAAACGTCTGAGTAGTAATTTGCGAAAGTGAAATACGTCGATCTTCACGAAGTCTCCTATTTCACCGTAACAAAGCCAAACTGCCTGCGGCCCGCCGGAATCCGGCGAGGCACGACGCAACAAAGTATTTAATATTGCGTTCGTTGCCGGTTGCGGCCCGCGCGTAGTCTTATGTTTCCACTTTTGGCCCACAATACGCCGTGGGTTGCTCACCACTGATTTAAACAATTATGTAAGATAATTGCCTACTAACTAGACTATACGCTATTTTAAAAAGTGTGGGCGGTAAATGATACGCTGATCGACGGTGAAGCCGTCCGCAAAGGTGCGATTTATTAAGCGATTCTCAGTCCTTGACACTCCGAGCGTCACTGGAAGAGTGACCGCTCAGATAAACTCTAGTCTTAAGGACACCTTGTTGCCAGCGTGTTTTCTACCTGCACCCCCAAATGTGCACTGGGTTTTTACCTGAAGGGTACGCGTCGCGCTGTCGAGCCGCTCGCTGTCCGCTCTCGACATTCGCAATTTCAATATTCCTTACAATTATTTTAACAATAAATTATTATTGAAATAATAATTCACATATTGATTATAGAAACAAATTATAAAAATTTATTTGTTTAAACAATTATTTTAACAATAAATTATTATTGAAATAATAATTCAAATAACGAATATAGAAACAAATCATAAAAATTTATTTGTTTAAACAATTATTTTAGCAATAAATTATTGAAATAACAATTCAAATAACGAATATAGAAAAAAACTATAAAAATTTGTTTATTTAAAGATTGTTTAAATTATAAACAACGAAAAATAACTACTTACATAATAAATATACATATAAGACCGAACTGACCGAACACAATACAGAATACAGAATGACAGAACGGAAATCCGGAACCGAAATCCAGAACCGAAATCCAGAACCGAAAAATAACACTTACAGAACCGAAATAATATCGGTTCTCCAGAACCGTAACTGTAACCGTAACCGTAACCGTAACCGATATAAGCCAGAACCGATATTCTCGTAACAGTTATAACATCATTTCATTTAATGGTTTTCAAAAATTCGAATTCCACTCCCAAAACCCCGCGCGTCGAGTGCGCATGCATTCCTAAACTTAAACCTAACCCAACCTAACCTAAACTTAAATGATACACAACGTGAAGATATTTAGAACAGTCTTTTGAGGTTATTTTACGTCTGTCAGTTAGCGCCGCTAAAATTGATTGAATCTAAAATATAGAATCATGAAATAAATAAATATTCATTGACATTAGACGTCCAACATAACCAGCATGCATTTAATCAGCCGAAATATGAAACAGAAGTTACTTACAATGTGCCGTCGTTCTATGCACGACACAAAACAGAAACAAAAGCCGCAGTGGATGAAACCGGTCGGCTATGAAACAAACATTAAAGTATATAACACTGCAACAAAGTGTACAGTACCGCTAATTTTAAAAAATAAAAATTATCTAACCTGGTACGTCTGTGGTCCAACTGTTTATGATTCCGCACACATCGGACACGCAGCGTAAGACACATTTCGATTCATTCATTCGTTCCAGTATTCATTAAAAAAAAAAACAATTAAAGAAACTTTTATGAAATATAACGCACTTTATATTATACAGCACTTACGTCAGGACAGATATCATCAGAAGAATATTGACAGATCATTTTAACATAAACGTTATAATGGCAATGTCTGTCACAAACATAGATGACAAAATAATAAATCGCGCGAAGGCGACTAATCGAAACTTCGAGGAACTATCGCAACATTACGAGACAGAATTCATGGAAGACATGCAAATGTTAAATGTATCGAAACCTAATTTATATTGCAGAGTTACCGATTCCATCCCGCAAATTATTGATTTTATTAATAACATTGTTAACAAGGAAGAAGCATACGTTGGAAAAGATGGTAAAATCATTTATTACTGTATTTGTATGTTTAATAGTTTTAATCATTTTTTATGAATGATTACCATTTATAGGATCGGTATACTTTGACGTAAACAAACATAACATTTATGGCAAGTTGTCGACTCCGTTTCAAGACAGTAGTCATCCCAATAAAAAGTCAGCATTAGATTTTACTCTGTGGAAGGCGTCTAAAGAAGGAGAACCCTTTTGGGAATCCCCATGGGGTAACGGTAGGCCAGGGTGGCACATAGAGTGTAGCACCATCGCTAGGTAATTGTTTCCCAGCAAATAGAATTGTTGTAAATAGTTTTATGAAGGTATAGAGAATTTGTCTATTTTATATAAATTGATATTTCTACTTGAAATAGCACAGTTTTCGGGAATTCCATAGACATCCACAGCGGCGCGATAGACCTTGTTTTTCCGCATCATGAAAATGAGGAGGCGCAATCGTGTTCTTACCACGAAGTAGACCAATGGGTAAATTATTGGTTGCACTGTGGACATCTGCTCCTGAAAGATGTTAAAATGTCAAAAAGCCTTCAAAACACTATCAGCATAAGAAAACTCCTTGAAAAATACACTGCAAATCAATTCAGAATGCTTTGCTTACTTTCTAATTACGACAGTGGTACATTTCATTCGTATACAAAATATTCAAGTTAAATACGGATGATTAAATTACCAAATCATTTTTCAGATATCGAATTCTGCGGCGAGGTAATGAATAACGCAGTAAGCATAATGAATAAAGTCGAACATTTCATTGCTACTTGCGACAATTACGTCGTTGGAAAATGGACCACTGGCAATGTGGACGAAGTTGCGCTGCTTCGTGTGAGTTGTTATTTTCCCGATGAACCGCGTGTCTTTAAGGGCATAGCCTCGTTTTTGTAAATTACACCTCGTAAACGTAAAAATATAACTTTTGAGTGCGACAGTACCCTAAAACGAGTCTACCCCCTTGATTTGCAAAAATAACGAATATGCAAATTTATTTTAGTGCTTGGAAGAAACGAAGAATAATGTTGACGCAGCATTCGCAAATAATTTTAACACCGCACAAGCAACGCATACGATACTGAACCTGGTTAATATGGGAAATAAAATGTTGAACGATTCCTCTGTAAGTATAAAATTGTATTTAATGTTAATGTCATTTAAACAATTTTATTTTATTTTATGAAAGGAACCTTCCGTAAACAGGAGTATACCTGCAGTAAGCGCAGTCTCGAATTATGTATCTACAACGTTCTCCAAACTGGGAATCGGTCGTTCAGAAGTGGCGGATGAATACAAACTGAATAATCTTATAGAGTACTTTGTAAAGTTTCGAAAAATTGTCCGAAACAGGACCAAAGAACAGGATATGCTGGATAAAGTTTTGCTGACTGCATGCGACGAAGCACGAGCAGATCTTTTGAAGTGTGGAGTGCTCGTGAAGGTACTTATTTTAACGATTGCATACTTTGTATAGTGTTTCATTAGCTCCACAGCGGAGAGTACAATTTATTAAGAGAAACGTGGTTATATTATCAGACGCGCTCGGCGCGTGTGTTCACCAATACTCAATCGCAGCTCAACGTAATTCTGTGTTCAAAATCATAATTTTGCTTTCTTGCTTCCAGGATTCTAAGACTGACACCACTTGGAGTATAAAGTCCTATTGAATTGAAAATACCAGAATTTCTTATTGTAAATAGCGCCTTCATAAAAAAAGTTACTGTACACTTACATTGAGAGTTGTATTTAATTATTTCAATCGGCTGAATCTGTGAGATTTTTCGATTTCTTTGGACTATCATCGGCAGCAGCAGCATCTGGACTTTTCCGTTTCATACCAGCCTTCTTCTCCGCTATCGTTTTCTTCAAACCCTTCATTTTTCTTGTCTGAATACTATTAAGATTCTGTGCTCCAACGTGTACGCGGCCAAAGGTTGTTCCAAGATTGTCTTTCGAAATATTCTTCTTCTTTTTGACCTTTAATTCTTTCGGTTTCTTGCATGCTTGCTTAAAGAGATCAGCGGAAGCAAGTTTTGTTCGTCTGCATATTAAATCTGCTCTCGGGCCAATTTCTTCTAATTCTATCCTCGGTGTTCTGCCGTTAGACTTCTTCAGAAGTACTCTGGAACAAGAGTTCGTTGAAAAGGTAAGTATATAACGCAATACTGTTTAACAAAGTTATTAAACAATAAATTTACCTGTAACTCCTTAGGAGAATTTTATTTTCTACAGCAGTGAAACTTAAAACATGTTCGATACCCTGTAGTCTAATATTCTCAACAACTTCTCTGTGGAACATGTCTACAAACAAATTCTTTATCCTATCAAGCTCGTAATTGTTTTCAAAAAGCTCTCCGTTGAATACCAACATCGGTTTCAACCCCTCTGATATTTTTGGTACTTTAAAATCTTTCAAGCTCCTGTAATTTTCTACGCCGAACTCTGCCATGTCTAACAACGTATTTTCGTACATTCTACCCATCACAATATTATGGGGTCGTTTTTTATTGTGCGATGCAAACATAAAAAGAGGTGCATTATACTTGGTAACAAACTTTTCGATAGGTGTGACATTTTCAAACGGCAAGACATCATTTTTCTTTTGCATCATCTGTGCATTGGGCTTTTTAAGATCATACTGTAAGAAATAAACAATGAAAAATTTTATAATAATTATACTACTAAATTGATAAATCTGCTGCCTTTCCTAACTAGAAATTTTGGAGTTCCACTTACCAGATCTTTCATAAAATCAACAACAACCTGAGAAGTGTTTTTTCCTTTAAAGCAGAGAGTCTCTTTGACATCCTCTATCAATTTCGGCTCCTTTTTCAAGATAGCTCTTTTGCCCCTGTGAGTGGTTGGTTTTCTGCAATAACAATTCGAATATTGATCAGGGCTCGAAATAAACAGATACCTTCCGTTTTTAAACAATTCTGTACGAATTTACACGTTTCGAGAATTGTTACCTCTTAGGAAATTTTTCAAACTCTCATACACAGGTGAAAACGTAACCAAAAACGTAAACTGAAAATACTCACACTACTCTGCTTATTACCGGCATTCTGTCTTAAATATTGCGTCTACCTTATCCTTAAATTATTTGAAATATTTTATTCCGTGGGTATCCAATGTCTAAAGCGTCTTTAGCGCACGTGTATCGAAGAAATAACCTCGCATGACAGATATTTATAGTCTGTCTCATATTAGAATAGACTTGTTTTGCGCAGCTCGACTGATCGCAGCGCCTTGCTGCGAGCCTCCCAACTCCACTGATTGGCTCATGCTCGTTGTGCATTGGGAGTTCTACCAATCAGGGCGAACCTGCGCAGCGAACGACGCAAACTGGTCATTTGCTAGGTCTATTCTAATATGAGACAGACTTTAGTCATTGTACCACATTGTACCATCAGAGAGAGAGAGAAGATGCGAGAGTGCTCAGTATACAGTATACATAGACAGAGTATACCTAAATTTAGCATGGAACAGAACCTACCCAAAGAAAGAAAGTGAAATAATTTCTCATGGATGATAATTAAAATTGTTGATTCAAGGAAATAAAATAAATATTTAGAGACATGTATATAAAAATTCTTTTATTTCTAATAGAAACAAGTGTTCATATATTGTATAAAAACTTGCTTTTACATACAATATTAAAATATTTCATGTAAACCTTTCTTGTACATTGTACATGATGAAAGGATAGTAGAATCACTTATTCGTTTCGCCATCATTTGCTTGCTCTTCTATATAAGTTTTCATCACTATACATTTCGTCATGTAACAATTACAAGGAACATCATGATCCACCTCTGCTGCATCCAACAACTCTAACTCCATGTTATACTGCCTAGGTTTAATAGAGTTTCTTCTCAGCTCTAATTTAAACGCAATAGGCTCGCCTTTCGTTACTTCCACGTCCGTAGGCAAAACGATAGCAGTTTGTTTCCAGTGAGTAGCTTCGCTGGAAGGACTCGTGGATAATTCCAAACCACCTGGGAACTCTGCATCGAACCAAATGCAAATTCCCTGATACTTCCCATCTTTCTTACAAATAGAAACATAATCCTCTCCTCCGAGCAGATCTAATTCTTTAATATCGATGCACCGTAGATCCAACCATGCCAATAACTTCCCTTCAGCCAAAAGGTCTTTGTCATCTACAAATAATACCTCTGGTTTCATTGATTTCATTTCCCTGTACTTCTGTCCAATGCATCTACAAAAAGCATGAAAATATTAAATACTATAACACAATAAAACTATTCGCTTATGTTAACGAACTATTTGTTATTACTTCATACTGACTCCATAAATGTCATCCCAAAAATTGTACATGGATGGCAATTGACACGGCGATGCATATAGTTTAGCAACAGACGGAAAGAGGATACCATCTTCTTTCAGAAAATTGTCTCTTGCGAAGAGAACAGAGTCCAACATTCCTTCGTGTACTAAATAAAAGCCCATCCACTCTGATACGATTATATCAACTTTTTCAATTGAATTTACATCGATGTCCTCCGCTTTGCTATGGATCACAGTAATCTTATCGTCCAGTTTATTCTCCTTTACAACTTCTGTGGTAAGTTTTGCTAAGTCGCTCGCTTCAACTGCATAAACTTTCTGTGCACCCGCTTGCGCGCAAAAAGCTGACAGTATTCCTAGAAATAAATCAATATGCATTGATACTGCTCTTTACATTTAAAAAATTGATACCGCTCTTCGAAACAAATTATAAAATAGTACCTGTTCCTGCACCAACATCCATAACAATTTTATTCTCAAATAATTGTTTAGAATTAGTAATCGCATTCTTGTACGTAAGAGTCCTTGACTTGTCGTTTAACATTAATTGATGCACCTGGAAATGGAATTAAACAGGATAACACATTTGAAATCAGAAATGCATAATATATGTTTGTATACACACATCAAGCTCTTCGTAACTCTTAAAATACTGATCCATGCTTTCACTTTCCATGATATACTGGGAAATATATCTACTAAATTGTATGTGCATACATATATTTTATTATTTTACAAAAAGTAATCGTACAGTTATAAAAATTAAATATTTTCTTTTTGGATAAATTACATATTCAATAACACTCAGCACAATATCTATCAGTAAATACACTCTTCCTAGAATTCCTAACCTTAACATGCGATAAACAGATATACATTATATAGCATTAGCACGTGGTCGACATAATGCATATGGCAGTTTTACACATGATTACATTCTCGATGCATAAATAAAATAAATTTGACAAGAATGTACATGATTCACGCTCTTACAAATCGATCTAAGCTAAATTTACATTCGAATATTTTTCGCTTTGTAATATACAGAAATATTTCCATTAATATTTAGGATTAGGTTTTTTGCTATCTATACTCTTTTGCTGTTCCTTTTCTTTCATTAATCTTTTAAACTCGGCTTGCTTCTCCATTTGCTTTCGTTTTCGCTCCATTCGTAAAAGTTCTTCCTCGTTCAGTTCTGCAATCATTTGCATGTAATTTCATATCAATTTTACATCAATCATTAATTAATCTACCTTTTTTCTGTTCCTGTTCCTTTCGATTAATTCCTTGCTCCTTTATAGAACTTACATCATCGGACTGCAACTGACATTTTACATTGTTTGTACTCTTTGCACCATTAAGTTTACTTGTACTTTCTGTTGGACTTTTTGATTTTGTGTCTATTCTTGGTACAGATATCTGTGCCTCCTGACTCGATGGGCTTTTCGAGCACGGTATTGCTTTTAAAAAATACCAAACAATAAGAACTATTCTACTATTCTCCCAAAGCTTCGGCAATAACAAATCTTGTGCGAACCTGGCCTGTCCCCTTCCTTGTTGGTTTTTTGGTTTTTAAATGGACTCGATTGTATATCAGCCTCGGCCATATCGCTATGAAAACTAGGTATGGAGCATTGTAAACTCTCTTTCTGACTATTATTATTGTGCGAATTAGGTTTTGTTAGTAGCTTCTCTATATCGTGCTCTATAAAATAACTAAAACAAGATAATACCTTCTTGAAAGCCTCTGTAAGAGAAACCTGAATACAAAAACCAAAAGTTAATTTTCCTCGCATGCAAAAATGTGAAACATCGAAGTACAAATATAATATCATACAATTCTTGCAGAATGCACTGCTAAACCTTTCGTAGCTCCTTCCGCATGAAAATAAGCCATATCCTCGTGGAATGTTCCATCGTGCAATTGAATCTTAACAAATGTTACACAGCCGCAAATGTATTTGCCCATGAAAGACTCTACAAAATCTAAAACAGTAGCACAGTAATAATAATAATAATAATAATACGTTTTCAATGTACTCCAAATAGTTTGTAACAATTAATAAAAATAAGTTACGCACCAACAGTTTGATTTGTCACGCTGTGGTTCCATTTTCCTTCTCCGAACACTCGATTAGCTAAAGTTATTAATTCTCTGTTAAGTGCTAATGTTTCGTTTAAATCTGATTTCTGAGGAACCATTGTATTATTCTGTTTTGAATTAGTGGCCGGCTAGAAGCATTAATTTACGTCAGGATTTGTAATATTATTCGTGTTCAACGATTCTTGTAGAACAATAATAATTACTTTTTGCCAAGTACTTACAATTTTGATACAAGAGGGATAATTAGTCGCATTACTCATAGTATCAGTTTTCAATAGTTTTGTTGGTAAACACTGATAAAACCGTTGTATTGCGTTGTATCAGCCGGTTTCAAAATGAACGCCATTATGCGAGATATCGTTCTAACGAGAGTGTATTTTCGATGTATCGATAGGTTCATTCCAAATTATATGCTCCGAAAGGTTTCTTTTATAAATTGTTTCGGATGATAGAGATGCGATTACTTTTTTAAAGGAATCATTGCGAAGAATAGAATCCCTGGAATTTAGCAAATTGACTAACGACTATCTTTGGTTAAAAAGTGATCCTATACCTTTGAGCGGCAATGTTTAAATTTATGCGCTACATTCGATGCATAACGCAGGAAAGAAATTAATTACTATTCTATATTTTCAAAGTACATTTTTACAAATTATACATTTTACACTTCTTAATAGGTATGATAATGATAAGGGTAGTGTGATTTATTTTGTATATTTATTTATACAATAATCATTATAATAAATTATATATATATATAATATATATTTATATTATGCGTGTGTAGTGATAATATATATTGCATAGAAATAATGTTTGACACGATTTTGGCGAATAGATCGGCTAAGTTATGCCTTGTGACTCACACAATTAATTGCAACCGATACTCACCACACTCTTGCTATCTTTTGATTAAAATCACCACCGAGCCTCTATTATTTTAATTTTGGACTTTGCTTTCTTGCACTCGCAGACAAGAACGTATGCTCGATTAAAAAGTAGCAAACATTAGTTTTCAACTTCGTCGGTTGGTTAGATCGAGTAATTTAGTTAGATCGAGTAAATTATCTTTGTAAAATTCGTTGAAAATGTTCGAGACGCAGTCTTCGAGGTATAATTTCTTGAAACGGACTGTACCGGGGGCTATCGTTTTGCGAATATTATTATGGCGATCGGAAAATATAATTTTGCTACTGATTAACGGACACAGCTCCTGGTTTCGCCCTAATATTATTATACTTTTTAGTAATCTTATCTAGGAGAACGTCTGTCTCACATTTAATTGTTTTAATACAGTAATCATAAAGTATATAATAAGTAAAACTCTTAAGCCGGAGGCGATAATTCTATACATATACACTGATTTTTCTTTTTAGTGGGTTGAAATACCTAAACAACAGTTTTACTTTAACACACAGTCCACTTAGTGTCATTGAGCTGATCTTATTACATCTAATTTGTGTCGAAACTATTCCGTTAGAATCATAAACGTTAACAGAATATTCGTGAGAGAACCGATGTCACCGTGATATGAGCCACCCACGTAAAACACAGGTCGTTGTTAAAAAATGTTTCCGCGAACGTGCTCGAAGCACCGGTTTTCTTTCTTGTCTCGTTTTAGTGACATAAAAGGAGAAATCTGCTTTTTTTTCTTTTCTTCATGTACAAAAATCAGATACAGATTATGCATGCTAAAACGCCATCCTCTTCAACTACATTACTGGGTTTTCGAATACAAGTATTGCTATCCTTAAGACCTATTATACGATACCGGAAAGAAGTTTACACACTGATTTCACGAAAAGATGTCCGATCGCTATTTATGTATCGATAACCGTTTAGACTCGAGAATTTCTTGGGACGTTTTCCTTTTCTTCTTCTTTTGGCACGACGAAGTACTTTACGATATACACGTTAAAACGTATTATAAATAATTCAACAAACTCGCAAAGAACTATACGGTAAAGGTTCTCAATATAATTCAATATTGTTACTAATGATCTTTAAAATTATCTCTATGATACACTTCGAATTTGTGTGTTATATACATGTGATTCTCCATAATGCAACAGTATTATCTATGTATTCCAACTGAAAGGTTTATGCTTCAGAACGTATATACTCTTACAGAGAATAAATAACGAAACAATAACAAGTTAAAGATCTTACGACGTAGATAAAAATATTCTATGTATTTATAATGTATATATATATATTTTTATATATATATTTATATAAATTTAAACGTAGATGCGACGTGTGACCCACACATTCATGTGTGCACGTGTGTGTGACAAATAGCGCTATATATTACACGTTACGCATTGTAAAACCGAGGAGAGAACGTTTACAAAGTAGGAATTCCTGATCCTTATTGAACTACTTGGAAACGGGCGCTCGTACGACACGCCTATTTGGCAGCAATTACAGTTTCACCTAGACATTTCTCCCTTTATGCCTCGGAGCAAATCTCAATGTTGCGCACGCACGCACATATACCATATAGTTCGAATGACGAGATGCTTAAATTTGTAAACAAATAGGCACAGTACAAAAACAAAAAAGTAAACATAATCACAGCTGAGTTGGCAGGCAGGCGGGCAAACGCAGGCGTACTATTGGACAGGCTCGCTCGACTTCTGTTACTTGGTCGACATTGTTTTCAACAGCCTGCTAAGCCCGTTTCATCGCCAGAGTGAGTCTTAAACGTAATCGTTAGTTCCAGGACTCGTTAAAGGCTCCTGAGCCTGTGTGGAAAGAAAAATATTAGTAGGACATCTTGTACGAAACGGTGTACGACGCGCTAATTAATTACCTCTTCTCCAACAGTAGCAGTGGGGAGTGGAAACCTATTCTTCTCAAGACTGAATTGATCTTCGGTGGTTTTCCTGTACACAGGATTGTCAAAATTCATACTCGTCACGTTACGGTGAAGATAATGCCTGTAACATAATACTGCGACCAACGCGAGGAGCAACAGCACAAACGACGCAACCCCTATCGCTATACCAGCAACCAAACCAGCATCCGTCGATTCAGTTGCAAGGCTACCCTTGCCATCTACATCGGTTGTCTGTGGCGGATCTAAAATCAAACATCAATTTATTACAGTATCTTTAATACTAGACTGCAGATTTTTTGCATTTACCACGAGAATCACTAGACGAGATAGAAAACTCTGAAAACATTTAAAATTAAAAATTGTATATTGTATTGTTTTCAGTTGATTAAAATTATCCGAAGAAGAAATGTTTATTTTGCATTGCATAGTACCATTGAAAAGCTTCTCATCGGTTACTTTCAGGAATCAATGAAAAAGTTGAAAGTGTCGTTAAGCATCAACTACGCATATAATACAGATCCCACGTTCTAATTATGCAGATCTTCATGCACTCGTGGCGTTTGCAAATCGCGAAACGACAGGTCAACGTTTGTATCAAACAGTAAAGTAAAATGATCTATGAAAATGGGAGTCTGCTTAAATGATCCGCAGAGGTCAGTTATTATCATCGCTAACGCGACCGTGGTAATTATATGCTGAACAGAATAAGCTAAAGCCGAGCATCTACGATCGTAAACAACGCGCGTATATTTAGCTACACCGGTAGGCGTGCAGTTATACTTACGAACGGTGGTGGTGGTGGTAACGTTGAACGGTTCGAGCCTCTTGAACGGCTTACTACTTTCCTGCGTGGTGGGCTCTACGGTTGTGGTTACTGGAATATCCCATATTCATGCAACACCGATGCAAAAAAACATAAGTAACAAAGTAATAAATAATAATCGAGTAAACGATAAATTTCTGTTTGCTATGGATTCGTAGAGTAATCTTATGCATGCCGTTTTCGAAAAGAGTCTCGCGAAGTATATACCATAAGCGTTAAGGTATTCTAACGACATGCAAGACGTACCATTCTACGTTATTCATTCGGTGCTATGTATAATACTATGTATTATATTATAAACGAATGCACGCAGCTCGGTTAGAAGAAACGATACGCTACTGTTCCGCGATCGACTCACCTTTCTCCACGCACATCAAACCATCGGGCAGCAATTTTAGGCCGTCTGGACAGGCGCAGCTGAGAAGAGGCGATTTCGCGTTGATCTTCGGGGCAGGCAGACACAAATGACTGCAGTGCCCATTCACAGCTTGACACTGGTTTACCCCGTCCGGTTGCCTGTACGGATGGTACACATGGACCACCATCGGGTGCTGCAGGGTTCGGTGGGACGTCACCGCTTCCACTTCCTTGCCGGTGAACTTGTTCGCTTTGAATATCGTTTCCTTGTCCCAGTCGGTCCAATAGACGTAGTCTTCGAACGTGGTGATGCTGAACGGGTGCCTCAACGAATCAGGGGAAAACAGGACCGTCCGTTTACCGGAACCATCGTAATTACACGATCCAATTATGTACAATTTCGCATCCACCCAGTACACCTTCTTGCCGACCAGGTCCAGGGTCAGACCGTTCGGCCAGGTCACGTCGTTGTCCACTATCACCTGCAACAGTATACACGCAGCGTGGGTAACGTTTCGAATATTTTTCGATCGAACATTCGGGTGAAAAGAGAGATCGATGAAGTTACCGTTCGATGGGAGCCGTCCATGCCAGCTTTCTCGATGCGAGCCTCGTCGCTCCAGTCGGTCCAGAACATCCACCCTTCCAAGGGGTTTAGAGCAATCGCCCTCGGCTCCTGTATGCGATCCTGTATAAGCGTCTTCCTCATGTTACCCTCGAAGTTGGCCAGTTCTATGGTATTCTTCTCGGAATCGGTCCAATAAATGTGACTGTAAATCCAGTCGACGGCCAGCCCGTCGGACGTCGTCAAGCCATCGTCGATGACGACCGTGCGCTCGTTTCCTTCGTCTATCGGAGCCCTGTAACGTCGCAAGAATCCATAAGAATTTTTCCAAAGACAGAATCGATAAATATGTTTCTTCTGTCGATCGTATTTGCTATTAATAAATGTTAAATGCTTTCGGCGCAACGGTTCGATCGTTTATTACTAGACTGCGGATTTTATGCATTTATGACAAAAATGGGTACGTACAATTTAAAACAAGGGACATGTAAAAAATATTTAAGGACATCAATGTGTTAATTTCAGCTTAATAAGATAATTAAAAGAAGAATACAATTTTTACTTGGCTCCTGTGTCCTGCAATCAATGCAAACATTTTTTATTTTGCAGAAAGATCCGCAATCTATTTATTACTAATTATGAGGCAATTTTGCTAATTATCAAACAAAATCAACGTTTCGATCCTAGTTTGGATCCTTTTCAAGATTTCTTTGAATCACGTCTGTAAAGTAAATATGTTATAATAATTTCGAAAACTGTTGAATGATTGAATATGAGGAATATACAGGGTGTCCAAGACCACCCGTCCAGGGGTGTTAATTTCCTAGATAAGCATATTCGGTAAAAATGTTTGGAATAAAAGTTGCAGGGATTAATGGAGGACGTACAGTGGCGAACAAAAGTTTAAGACCGCTCTGAAGAAGACGATAACTTTTTTAATATTGTACTATACGATTTGAACTTTTTTGGGAAGCTAGAGCAATTAGTTTACTTAAGAATGTGAAAAGAAATTTTTCAAAAATTGCAATTGATCGGAATTGTCGAAAAAATACTAAAAGTTGAATTTTCATCTTTTTTATGTGGGCCTACATTGAAAATTTAAAAAATACGTTTTGTAGATCCGTGTCAATTAAACATATTCTGAAAATTTCGTCAAAATCGGTCGACGTTGCAATGAGCTACAAGTTTAAAGATGGCAAAAGTTGCAGATTTTCACGATTTTCGGCAATAATCATCTCTGCAACGTCGACCGATTGTGACGAAATTTTCAGAATATATTTAGTTGACACAGATCTACGAAACGTATTTTTTAAATTTGCAATATAGGCCCACATAAAAAAGTGAAAAATTCAACTTTTAGTATTTTTTCGACAATTCCGATCAATTTCAATTTTTGATAAAATTTCTTTTCACATACTTTAGTAAACTAGCTCTAGCTCTAGCTCTAGCTTCCCAAAAAAGTTCAAATCGTATAGTACAATATTAAAAAAGTTATCGTCTTCTTTAGAGCGGTCTTAAACTTTTGTTCGCTACTGTATTTACTTTACAGACGCGATTCAAATAAATCTTGAAAAGGATCCAGACTAGGATCGAAACGTTGATTTTGTTGATAATTAGCAAAATTGCTTCATAATCAGTATTAAAGATCGAACCGTTGCACAGTGGTCCCAAATCGCGAAAAAACCAGCCAAAATCTCTAAATGTATTTGAATGCACCGAAAAATTCGTACTCTGGAGTTTTCGGGGTCGTTGATTACTAATATGAAGTTTAAATTCCAAAAAACAAAATGGCGGATCCAATATGGCGGACATATACATATATTAAAAAATGGTTAGGTCTGCTTGGGAAATGATCTCTTTAGGGTATTTGGGGTCACTGATTACAAATATGAACTCGAAAATTTGAAAAACAAAATGGCCGATTAAAATTTAGACAATAATTCGCATTAAATGTGTTTTGAGAGGTTGATAGGTAAAAATGTATAAATGACAAACAAAATTGTACTTTGTATATCAAGAATTAGTATAATTGTAAATTATGTACATAAGATTTAATCATCCGAATCGTTTTTCATTACTAAAAGTTGTGAAATTGCATTTTAAAATCCATAGAAATGAAACAAAGTTTACCCTCGTATGAGCAAACAGGAGACTATTGGAGGTTGGTTTTTATAAATTTTGAAAGATAAATGTATTAGCAACATGTCAGAGAAGGAATTTTGGTGGGAAAACGTGGGACTTTTAACTTATGTCTACGTTTCTACAATACGCGCATCAAGTTTTACCTTCTACGTTCTCCAAAGAATGTTGCCATCGTGTAACGTAATGACTAACAACAATTGTTGAGATACAAAAACAGGTAAACATTCTACTTATTTCAAGGAACAGCATCGATTTTGCAGAATTGAAATTGATGCACTATTTTGAAAGTTATGCGCTTTAGAAGGGGGAGTCAATTTCCTACTAATGCGCGCGACAAATGCTCATCAAACGAAGGCTAACTTTGAACTGACTGCAGATCCGTACCATAAACTTTTCACCTTTTTCCTTGGTGGCACATTCAGTGGTCATAACATCACTTTACCCAACCCTAGAATTACAAACTCCTAGGAGGAAGTTCATTTTTGAGGTTTTGGCCGTGTTTTCGGGATTTGGGACCACTGTGCGTTGCACCGAAAGCTTTTAACATTTATTGACAGAATCGATGGTTGGAAGAGGAATCGATGCTTACTTGTAGATCTTCTTCTCGCTCATGTCGCTCCAGAAGATCATACCCGTGCGGAATACAAAGTCCAAGGCTGCTGCCATCTTTGTGTTGTTTACTATCTCGGTCATCTCTTGTCGATCCAATGCTACCTTTCTGATGTCGTGTCGCCTGGTGAAGAGAAGGCTCGCGTGGCCTTCTGCTGCTTTGCAACGATTATGGTTCCTCGGGTCTCTGAGGTAACCGGTAGAGCAGTAGCACTTGAAGCTGCCCTTCTGGTTTAAGCAGAATTGGGAACAGCTGCCTGGCTCTAGGCACTCGTTTATGTCTAGAGAATAGAAATGAAACGCAGTGTTGCAACTTGGCTTTTTCTTTTGCAGAAGTTAGAACAATCGTGTATGTCTTACCGTCGCATGTTCGGTTATCGATTAATCTGTAGCCAGGGTTGCAGGCACATCGGAAACCGATAGGCAGATCGACGCAAAGTTGAGAACATCCGCCGTTGTTGGTCTGACATTCGTTTACACCGCAAAGCTCGTGGCTCTCGTCTTCCCAGCCGATGCAATCCCGATTCTTATTGCACACCTTGTGAAGAGGTATACAGGAACCCTCGCTACATTCAAACTGGGTCAGAGGATCGCAGGAGGCTGTTTTGCTTGTGCAATTCTTTTCGTCGCTTCCGTCCGGACACTCCACGTTCCCGTTGCAGTACAGATGGCCTACAATATTTCAATAATTTAGATTTGAAGACATCGCAATTCATCATGCTACGCAGAAAATTCTATTGCGCCGTGGACTATAGTAACTAAGCGATTGGGGGGCACACACATACTTATTTGCTCCGTAAATAGGTTGTTCAGGTACCTGAGATACAGGTGTGATGATCCTCGCATTGGAACTGATCGGGCCTGCAAGTGCTATTGTGGCATCGTTCCGGTGATTCGTCTGCACCGTTTGGACAATCTTTTCCCCCGTCGCATAACCATTCTGGATGTATGCATGTGAAATCGTCACCGCAGTCTATGAAGTTTGCATCACAGGGGCTGGCACGGCGGCTTTTCGGGTTGTCCTGAAAGACACGAAATTATATTCGAATCAGCAAGAGAAACTCAATTTTCAAATGGAATCGTCAACCTTCCAGTCGCAACTAATGTTGCGTGATTTAATTTGAATTCGACGCAACAATTCTCAGCGATGAAACTTTCTACATATCTATCTATGTATACATATATACAGGGTGAGTCACCTAACGTTGCCACTACAAATATCTTTGTTGTTTTCGAAGCCTAAGTATGAAGTCTACAAAATAAGGGGCTTCGAAAATGAGTGGTTAACGAGTAGACTGCAAATTTTTAATGGTTAATGCAAAATAATAATATTCTGTGTCTGTTATATGGACTAGGAGCTACTTAGAAAGTTTATACGTGCATGGGTAATTATAGTCACTGAATTCCTAATGGAAGGAACTATCATTGTAGGTGTTTAAAAAAGGGTGCATCCATTTAAATAAACAAAAATATTTTTGGTATCATGTGAACCCCACTGAACCCCCCCCCCATTCAACTTTGTCCTTTATTATCTTTAAACATTATCTTTAAAAACAACAAAGATATTTGAGGTGGCAACGTTAGGTGACTCACCCTGTTATACAATATAAAATAGAAAAGTATGTGTGTATGTATGTACAGTCAGGGACAAAAAGATAGAAAAGTATGTGTGTATGTATGTACAGTCAGGGACAAAAAGATAGAAAACCATATGCTTCTTTATGTTTTGATATAATAGCTGAAGAAAACATACATTTTAGTACGTCAGCTACATTCTACATATCGATAATAACCGTAAGCATACCGGAGATAGTATACATCGTGGGACAAAATGATAGCACATGTCTTTAAAAAATGGAATATACAAAGAGAATATACTCCTTATTTTTTATTACACAGAAATCATTTTTCCTGGTAGAGATTTATACACTCCTCAAAAGAATTAAGAGATCACTTGTGACAACCCGAAAAATTGGTCCCACTTTACGTGATCATAACTCCGTCAAAAATTGCTATATCGATATCGTTAAACAATAGTTTGAAAGCCCGAAACCTCTAGTTTCTCAGAAGCTCTGTTTAAAATTGTTGCTATGTTGGTTTTTTACAAAGTTATAGCGAGATGAAGACAACATGACCGTTAACAAAAATTTTGTGCAATTTTGGAACCTTACACGGGGAGTAACAAATTTTTTTGATAAATCGCGTTAATATCATTTGGAAAGGATATCTTTCCTGTGTAAATTGTGTGGTTGTTGAATATTGTGCGATTTTTTTAATTCTCATTCTTTATCTTATTTATTATTAGATTTTTTCACGCTGATTTGAAATCTGGTTTGGAAAAAATAACAATAAGGTAGTTTTGTTAACAAAAATCGATTTCTTGCAAAATCCTGACGTTGTAGACAAATTTTGAAACCAGATTTGAAATCAGCGTGAAAAAATCTATGGGAAATGATACATAGCATGTTAAAAAGAAATTTTTTCCACGCGTGGTACTAGAGAAACCACATTTTCTTGAAATTCTACATGTTTAACGATTTTTCTCAACGTTAAAAAACGTTCGTACTATAATCTCCCTATTTTTCCCATATTCTGCAAAGTTTCAGCTTTAATTAATAAAATTTCATCGCTCTATCTCATTTCTATCGAAAGTTCTTTGATTTTGAATCGAGTTTGGTCCAAATAGCCGCTGTACGTGGCGCGCTAATTGCTGCGAAGCACTAACTTCAAACACAGCTGCCATAGGTAAAAAATTATTGCAGCGAGTTCATGGGGTACTCAATCGAATCGGCAGAATCTCTGCTTCAATCTGACGTTCGGATCATGGTATTACGATCATTTCTCGTCGAGATACAGCGAGTCAAAGGAAAAATGGAAATTGTGCATTTTTTAAGCATATTTTCAGAAACACCTGGTATATCGAAATGTTAATGAAATTGAAAAAAAACAAAAGGAGTGCCTTGAAGAGAAAGAAACGCTCTTTCTATTGCTTTTTTGCACAAGATTCTACAATCATTTTTCGCTTTCTAGAGCCAGTTAAAGTTAAAAAGCCCATGTTTACTTCAATGTTGAATAACTCGAATAAAAAAAGTCGCACAATATGCAATAACCGCACAATTTACACAGGAAAGATAGCCCTTCCAAATGATATTAACGCGATTTATAAAAAAAATTTGTTGCTCCCCGTGTGATGTTCCAAAGTTGCACAAAATCTTTGATAACCATCAATGTTGTCTTCATCTCGCTATAACTCTGTGAAAAACCAACATAGCAATAATTTGAAGCAGAGCATCTGGAGCGAGTGGTTTCAGGCTTCCTAACCATTGTTTAACGATATCGATACGGCAATATTTGACGGAGTTATGATCACGTAAAGTGGGACCAATTTTTCGGGTTCGCAAAAGTGATCCCTTAATTCTTTTGAGGAGTGTAATTCTTCTAGCCTTACAGAAAAAAGTGAAGTCGTTTGGTCCATTCATAAAGAAGTTATTCCGATTTAAAGAGCATGTGATCAGTTTTCAAGGAAAATCATAGAAATGGAAAACTGTAAAATCTATCAACTTGCCCCGTGTGTCAGCCCTAGTGTAATGATCGTTTACGAACCAAGCATCCAATTTCGTCGGCCCGATTCGGGCAATCAGCGTCCCCGTCGCACCTCCACTTGGAAGTGATGCAACGATGATCGGAGCAGGCGAATTCGGTCTTCGGATTACAGGTGGCCAGCTTGCAGTCGGCCTCGTCGCTGCCATCCTCGCAGTCGTCGTCGCTATCGCAGACCCAGGGTTGCGGTATGCATTGTTTGTTGGTGCACGTGAACTCGTCGGATCGACAGGTGTCGTCTAATAGAGAAACGCGCGTTTCAGGAACAGAAGAATCAAACGGCATTAGAAACGATACCCACGATCACGCTTTAATTAACCCTTTGAGTGCCCGATCAACCGTGTACGATCTCTAATTGCATCCCGACGCATCGATGAACCGGGGAAACCTGTCGTCAACCTGTTCGTCATTGCCCTCGTATCTCCGCGACCTTTCCTCGCTTCGTCAACTTGGACGAAATGGTCGACGTTCGAGGAATTTAATTAGGAACACCACGTATAATTCGATGCGGCACTCAAAGGCGTAATTTGCTAATTAAAACACGAAGATGCGCTATCCGATTCTTATCGCTCGTGAAATCTTTCACGAGCGACAGGAATTCGTTGGGAAGAAGCACGATTCCAAGCTAGTTCAGTTTCACCCTGATTTTATAGGGGAAATTCGTCTAAGTCTGTTGTGTTGAAATGATTGTACTACTTACTAAAAAAGAAGAGTTTGCTAAAGCCACACAACCGATCGGCGTCGTTTATCAGCGACTCGATGAAATAAATCCATTGGGGTTCAACGCGCTTCACATGAACGATGTAGGATTAACCGGAGTGAATAGTGCGCGAATAGCGAATAACCAATATCGCGTGTTTTTATAAATCAACAACACCGTTACCGCGTAAATATTGTTTCTGTAACTGATAAATGAATTCTGCTCTGCAACGAATCGGTTCCGAACAATTATCACTGCGGATTTCTACACGAATACAATTTTTGTTTTTCATAGACTTCCTAAACTTGACAATTGAATTTCTGTATGTTGCAAAGGTGTAGCAATCGTGCCTCTTCCGTACGACCCTAAAGACAACTCATTTCTTCCGTGTAGAATCATTTGGAAATACGGATCGACGCGACGTTCGCGTGAAACGCCGAGCTCGTTAAAGCGCATGGAAACGTATGCGTCGATGGAATCATCCGAGCAGATATTCTTCATCGAAGTTTCCACTTTGAGGGAGAAATATGAAATTGCTCGGAATTGAATCTAAACGAGAGGCTCGTTCGCTATCTCCGCGAGAGCTGCGTTTAAACGATAGGAAGAATAGTTTGGCGGCCTCGCGAGACCATATCGCGCTCCGGAAGAAATAAGTTCCTTAGCACGGTCCTGTAATTAAGCGAGGCAATTAACCGGTGCTCGATCAACGACAAGCGCGGTCTGGTGCGCTGTTACGACGACACGGTGCGGCGTGACATTAACTCTGCCATACACAGTAAAAAGCTACTTGCTCGTCTACGGAACTACAACAGGCTGGATCGTTCTCACGGGAAACGCGTTCACTGTACTGGCTGTTCGCAAGGAGATCCGAAAATTCTCTTTACTCCGTTCTAATTTTGTTATATTGCCATTAGACCACGCGTTTTACGCGTTCTGCGCATTCTCTTGCTAATGAAAGACCGCTTTGTCACACAGAGACGTACTCTCTTCCTCGTTGAAATATTTAGTTCGCTTCTTACTCAACCTTTCGCCTCTTTGCTTCTTTGTTTAATTGGACTTGAGCACGTTTTGCAAAACGGAGATGCAACCTGGTCCTCTTCCAAATTTTTATTTACTTTCTTACGCATATTCGAACTTTCTCAATTTTAGTCTAGCAGACTAAGATTGGTCCAGCAGCCCCACCCACAATTTTTACTGTATTGTGTGGAAAACAATGGTTTTAGGTTGAGAGATAACCCCTAAAATTTTAAGTCGCTGATCCTTTGTATAAGGATGATATGAGGGTAAATACTCTTAACTGCATCATTTTTTTTCGGTTGTTAATTAAGATATTCAGATGAAGAAAAACGAAAATACTCAAACTTACCTCCTTCATATCATACATTTTTTTCACCATTGTGAGCAAATTATTAAGGGTAGAAAAAAATCATTTACTTTTTTAGGGGTGGGAATTGCAAGCAGCCCTTCGAGTGATGCTTCCAAATAATTCAAGAACAATGTTCTCTTGCTTATCTAACATATAAAAAAGTTTCAAGGTGGTCGGATTGGTGAAACATAGTTAAATATTGAAAAACAATGGAATTACGTCATTATAATGGTTATAATATATAGTTATAATGTATAGAGTGCAGTGTTTCTTACGACTCTAATTAACAATTAAAAACGATACTTTTAGTGATTTCGGCGCACTGGTTCGATCAAGTATTATAAAATAAACACTATTTGCAAATTTTCACAAAATCTCTATTTCAACGTTTCGATCTTCTTTTAGATCATTTTCAAGAAATCTTTAAAGATTTAACAATTCTTATCAGGATATTAAGTCCCTTCTTGATCAATTATTACACAGATAGTGAAAACATTATTTCGCCAAGACCCATTTTGAAGGTTCCTTAAAGGATATAAAATGACATTTCTTGAAAAAATGTTTCAGACAAAAGTTTCTTGTTTTTTTTCGCATAAAATTCGAATCCGTAGTAAAAAATACCATGTTCCATTTGAAAAATGTAACTTCCGGTCTCAATCACCTATTTCCGGCCGAAACCGGAAATGAAAAATATCACCATTTGATACAACGCATCTGATTTATAAAAGAAACACTTTGAATTTTTGAAAATAACATATTTTCTAGATTATAAATGGGTGGTAGGGTGGTCTGAGACACCCTGTACATGTATAATATAACCACATATAAAACTATATACTACTTATGTAATATTATTTACATGTACCTATCAATTAACCCAGGCAGTATGCTATCTCGTGGAATTAATGAGGAATAATAACATTTTAAATATTGAATATGTAAAGGAATCTGACAATATTATAAGGGTGAAAGTTCACTCGAGGCATATTAATCGCAAATGTTATCAATAATACATTGAATATGTCGTAAGAGCATAGACATATAGAGATAGACTGCGCCGTCTTATGGGCGAGTTGAAGCCCACAATGGCGGCGCGCGGTACAAAGAGTGAGAGAGAGAGCATTAGCCGGGGTCCATAGCGCTCTCTTTCTATATGATGTGTCGACACATCAATTAGAAAGAGAGCGCTATGGACCCCGGCTAATGCTCTCTCTCTCTCGCACGCCGCCATTGTGGGCTTCAGCGCTTCGTTCAGGCCGCGCAGTCTATCTCTATATGTCTATGCGTAAGAGAAACACTGTACTGTACATTATACCATTATAATGACGTAATTTCTCTCATTTGTTTTTCAATATTTAACTATGTTCCACCAATCCGACCACCTTGAAACTTTTTTATATGTTAGATAAGCAAGAGAACATTGTTCTTGAATTTTTTGGAAGCATCACTCGAAGGGCTGCTTGCAATTCCCACCCCTAAAAAAGTAAATGATTTTTTTCTACCCTTAATAATTTGCTCACAATGGTGAAAAAAATGTATGATATGAAGAAGGTAAGTTTGAGTATTTTCGTTTTTCTTCATCTGAATATCTTAATTAACAACCGAGAAAAAAAATGATGCAGTTAAGAGTATTTACCCTCATATCATCCTTATACGAAGGATTAGCGACTTAAATTTTAGGGAGTTATCTTTCAACCTAAAACCATTGTTTTCTACACAATATCAATAAAAATTGTAGGTGGGATCGCTGGACCAATCTTAGTCTGCTAGACTAAAATTGAGAAAGTTCGAATATGCTTAAGAAATTAACTAAAAATTTGGAAGAGGACCAGGTTGCATCTCCGTTTTGCAAAACGTGCTCAAGTCCAATTAAACAAAGAGGCTAAAGAGGCGAAAGGTTTAGTAAGAAGCGAACTAAAAATTTCAACGAGCACCAGAGTACGTTTCTGCGTGACAAAGCGGTCTTCCATTAGCTGCTAGACCCAGCGAATATATTACAAGATTTTAAGGATAATGTTATTCTCAATTTCCGAAGATTTGACCATTTAAAGAAAAAAGATAGATAGACGGAAATGAAGAGTTAAGAGTGCGTTCCGTACGCGTGACTCCAGCCGCTTGCAATTGACGCGGGCGATTTGTATTTCGCAGAACGTACAGCAGTCGATTTACTGACATTTTAAAAGCGGTCCAACCACAGCCAAGTACAGTGCACCGTTTTCGATCACGATCAAGCGAACACAAACTAACCGCTACCTTGCAATACTCGAGTAACATTGAACACTAGAATTCGATAGAAACGTAGAATTGCAAGCTTTGGATTAGCACGCCCCAATGGAGACTTTCAAAAGGTTCAAATCTGCTGGTAACTGGAAGCGAAATCGAATATGATCCAGAAGTTGATTAAACTAAGCTACTTTCATGGAATTGTATCGATAACGAGTGTTGTTCCTGATTAATCCCATTATCGAACAATTCATTATACAATATAACCACAATTACGAGGAAATAATTATACCGTGGCCGGTGAACTCGAAATCAGAATTACGAAGCGTGCTAATCCGAACCTTACTGCAAGCTGAAACATTTAAATGTTCTCAAACATCATTTTCCTTTCGGAGAAGTATTAATTAACAGCAGACACACATTGTATGTTCGAGGTTTTCCAGTTAAAAGGTATAACATATCGACTGTAATAAACATAGGGCGAAGGGTCGCTGCAAGCTGGATAAGGAAGTTTCGAAAATAACAGAGAAATACTACAGGAACAGCATCGACATAAAACACGTTTATTGCCACGGCGGCGAACAAATCATTGGTCACTTAATAACGAGAAATCGACGTGGTGCGAATTGCCTTAAACTTTACAATGGAACAATATATGGGGGAGGAGGGGGGCAGTTTGCGGAAACAAGAAGCTCATGCGCGGAATTTATTAACACTTTACCTCCACCAGAGACATGTTAAAAAGAAGCGCGTAGCAAGTATGCGTCACCGAAGCTATTGTTGAACACCGACGTGTTTTACGCAGTGCGAAGCAATTACAGCTTAAACTGTTTCTCCGGTCGTTTTTAATTCCAACGCACATATCAATTACGCGAGCACACCGCGAGTATTAAGAAGCCCATCTACAACCCCTGGCAGAATGTTTCCGATCGGAGGCATTGATACGGATTTTAAAGAAAACATTCACAATTTTGAAAAACGATGGAAAACGACAAAATAACATAAGCTTCCATTTCTTATAACAAAGAAACGAGAAAATAAACAAAATGTTACACGGAAAAAAGTTCCCGATTATGTAATAGAACAGCTGGAAGAAAATTTCCGATTCGATTTATACTGTTCAACACCAAATTTGTTCGACAATTAGTGTTAGATGATTATTATAGAGTTTTTCGCACTGATTCCGAATCTGCCATTAATTTTTTCCTAATATTGGATTGTTCTGTGCAGCAAAAGATTCTGTAGACTTTCCCGAATACAGCGATATCCGATATTAATACATTATGAATGTTTAAACATGTTTAAAGAATCGTTAAAGATAGAGAGACACCACTTTCGCCTCAATTGTTGAGGATATTTTTCAGTTTATATTAAAAAATAAGGGTCCAGCGTAAAATAGAACTGTATTACGCGATAGAGCAGACTTTTATCTTGAGAAATCACTCTTTAAAGTTTGCAACGTCGACGTTTTTTCGAACCAAAAAGCAAAATATCTTCTCCCGACATGAGTTGCCGCCAGTGACGGAATGCGGAGCGGCGAACGGCCGTACTAATGGCGAGCGCCACTGGCGGAAAATCATGTCGGGCGAAGATATTTTGCTGTTTGGTTCGAAAAAACGTCGACGTTGTAAACTTTAAAGGGTAGTTTCTCAAGATAAAAGTCTGCTCTATCGCGTGATATAGTTAGATTTTACGCTGGACCATTATTTTTTAAGATAAACTGAAAAATATCCTCAACAATTGGTGCAAAAGTGGTGTCTCTCCATCTTTAACGATTCTTTAAATATGTTTAAATATTTATAATGTATTAATATTGGATATCACTGTATTCGGGAAAGTCTACAGAATCTTTTGCTGTAAAGAACAATCCGATACCTTTTAGTATTACCTTTCAGATTCGGAATCAGCGCAAAAAACTCTATAAGAATCATCCAACAGTAATTGTTTAACGATGTTGGACAGTGTAAATCGAATCGGAAACTTTCTCCCAGCTGGTCTATTAATCGGGAACTTTTTTCCGAGTAACATTTTGTTTATTTTCTCGTTTCTTTGTTATAAGAAATGGAAGCTTATGTTATTTCGTTGTTTTTCATTCTTCAATAAGCCCCTTTTCATTTCCCATCAGTTTCAACTGCATAAAGTAATATTTTATACTTCTAAATTGTGAATGTTTTCTCTAAAATCCGTATCAATGCCTCCGATCGGAAACATTCTGCCCGGGGTTGTATTAAGAAGCCCCGATGCTTCCGGTTCAAAAATCATCCCGAGATAATCTCGAAAAGGGAGACAGTTGCGCTCGAAAAGAAGTCACGCGAACGCAACTCCGTTACTTCGTGTATATGCTGCATGGAGGTAAGAATTTTTAAATTAACTTTCATTCTTTGCATACTTCGCTTGAAATTTGATTTTGTTTAAAGGAAATTATATGAAGTAATACGAGGCAACGAATATATAATTGGACGCTATTCCGCAAACGTGGAAGAGCATAGAAAAATGTTATGGTACGTTTTGAACCGCAAGCACTTGCAAAAAGATTTTGCAGTAACTTAGGCGACCCAGTATGCAGACGATGTCGGTAAGAATAAGGTTGTAGGATGAAGGGTGAAGGGCCTTTGGGGATTTAAAAACTCGAGTGAACTATATGCACCGGAAACGTAGAATTTTCCGCGTTCAGGCGTCCGTTTGAAAGCACAGTGCGTTTCTGGGGATTAGGGACGATGTTAAAATCGGCATTAAAAAGCGTGGCGGAGATGCAACTGAATAGGATGCACCGGGCGACAAAGGGTGTCGGGTGCGTGGAAACGGAGGTCGAGTGGATATTATCGCGAAGAAGCGAATGTTACTTATGGCTGCCGCGGTCTCCGGCGATGAGACTAATTAAGGAACGGGGGATGGCAACGATAATCGTAATAATTACATCTGGAGCGTAATAAAAAGGACAACGGGGGTCCGCGCAGCGCGACGCCCGGGACCGGCGCGGCGTACGCGCAACAATTATTAATTAGAAGCGTGCCGGGCGGTGCAGCGTGCAACGATTGCAGCCAGGAGAGCACACGGTGTTCCCGATTAATCCCTGAAATACGAAGCGGACCGGCCGTTTTCAGCTGGTTCTGCTTGTATATTACGTCGCGGGCTCTCCACGACGACGCCGAACTTTTAATATCCACCGTAATAAGCAGCCGACGCCGACACCAGCCCCCATCGCGATATTAACAGTCCATCAGCTCCCCTTTTGTTTAATAATTCTCTCGGCGGCGCGCGCGGCAATCCAATAAATCGCAACTTTTCGACCGTCGCGAGATCCACACTCGCCGACCGCCAATTTATCATGCCAACTTTTCCTCCTCAACAATTCTTTGCGGAGCAAATAATCTCGACATTCGGAAACCTGTTCCTTTTACTTCGGAAATTCAACCTTTTCATTAATCCCAGAGTTTCGAATCCAACGAAATTTCGTTTCTTTTTCAAGTCCCCGTCCAGGGGACACTCTTCCGCTTCCGACTTTTTCGGAATTTTGTTATAGTCCCATATATTTTTTGAATTTCTGATTCTCCGAGACTTTCACCTTGCTAGTTATACATATTCTCAAGGGTCCGGCAATTTTTAACTCCCTTTCGACGTTCTATTGGATTGGCAACAAAGTAATTTCGGTTTTCGCTAATAGATGGCGTCATGTTTTGTTTGATTGACTTCTGTTAACGTTGCGTTTGTTTTCTTTCTGACATTTCATAACTGCATCTTTTAGGTTACTTTTGAAGCAAATTACACGTAATTTTGATTAAAATTGTTAGTTCTGTGTCAATTTGAACATGGAGTGCAAAAACGAACATTATAGGCACATATTGCTTTTTTATTTCCGTAAAGGTAAAAAAGCTGCCGAGGCTCACAAAGATATATGTGAAGTTTATGGTGTGGATTGTTTAACAGAACGTATGTGCCAGAATTGGTTTAAAAAATTCCGTTCTGAAAATTTCTCACTTGAAGACGACCAACGTTCTGGTCGACTATCTGAAGTTGATGATGACCAAATGAAAGCCATTATCGAATCGGATCGTCATATAACTGTCCGAGAGATTGCAGACAGGTTAAATGTCTCGCATACAACTATAGAATATCGTTTAAAAAGTCTCGGAATCGTTAAGAAGCTCGATATTTGGGTTCCAAACGAATTGAAAGCAATTTACTTAACTCAACGCATCAACATATGGGATATGCATCTCAAACGAAATGAAGTCGACCCTTCTCTGCAGCGAATCATCACTGGTGATGAGAAATGGGTTGTTTACAATAACACAACTCGAAAACGATCATGGTCCAAGCGTGATGAATCAGCCCAAACCACACCGAAAGCTGAATTGCACCAAAAGAAGATCATGTTGTCAATTTGCTGGGATTACAAAGGTATTGCGTATTTTGAGCTGCTCCCAAGGAACCAAACCATCAATTCAGATGTTTATTGTCGACAACTAACAAAACTGGACATAGCAATCATAGAAAAACGGCCAGAATTGGAAAATCGCAAAGGAATCGTGTTCCACTATGATAACGTTAGGCCGCACACATATTTGGTAACACGTGAAAAGTTATTGGAGCTTGGTTGGGAAGTCATGTCACATCCACCATATATAAAACTCTTTGAATGGTAAAACATTCACTAATGATGATGATCTGAAATCGCACTTGGATCAGTTTTTCACCGACAAGGATCAGAAGTTTTATGAGCGCGGAATTATGAAGCTACCAGAAAGATGGCAAAAGATCATAGAACAAAATGGAAAATATTTTATTGATCAAAGTTCATTGCTTTGATAAAAAATTGGATTTTATTTTACCTAAAAATACCGAAATTACTTTCTTGCCAACCTAATAGTTCGCGCTCTTCTGCTCTCGCTCGAATTTCTAGCTCTTTTTCTTTCGACGCTTCTAATTCACACGGTTTTCCAAACTTTCGATTTGTTCACTTTTAATTTATTATATATTCTCTTTCTTTTAGTCCTGTGACTTTTAGCTCCTTTTCGACGCCCCAGTTTGCACATTTCTTCTCTCGCTGTTTAATGTATAGCTCTTTCACGTTTCACGTTCACACGTTTTTCGAAGTTTTGATTTGTACGCTTTTGAGTTTCTAATTTACGTTCTCTTCCTCTTGGCCTTGTGACTTTTATTCTACGTTGAAAACTTTGTAGTTTGCGTTTTTCCTCTTTCGCTCTCTAACGTGCAGTTTCCGTTTTTTATGCACACTAATTTCTAATTTATGTACTGTTTCTCTTGGCTTTGCGATCTTTATTCCTCTTTTTGAACGTTCCAGTTTGATTTCTTCTTCTTTCAGCGTTTTTAGAATTTCGGTACGTACACTCTTTAGTTTCTAATTTATATTCTTCTTTTTCGGCCCCTCTAATTTTGACCAACCCTTCTTGTCGTCCTAATTTGTGCTTTGTTTCCCTAAGCTTTCCGACATTCGTATATTTTTTGGATTTTCTAATTTTATATATCCTTTTTCAACGTTCTAATTTGCACCTCTCTTCTTTTAACGTTCCATTTTGTACATTCTCTCTTTCAACGTTCTAATTAGAATTGTTCTTCCTCTGAAAGTACAAAATTGTATTTTCCTCTCTCAGCATCCTAACTAACTTTAGTTTTCACGACTTTCTACTTTACATTTACTTTCTTTCGACTTTCCAGTTTGTACGTTTTCTTTGTAATTTGTAATTTACACTATTCCCTTCTGACATTCTAATACACGTATATTTTTGTTCGAAAAATTCTGACTTCTATTTCTCCAACAGAAAATTTGCATGAAACTTGCATCTTTAACCAATTAATTATCTAATTAATTTCACAAAGTTCCGTCGTCGAACAATTCATATTTTCACGCCGTAAAAACTCAACGAAATTTCAATTTGTTTTTCTTTTCATGTTTCGGTGTCAACGTAGCCTCGACGAGAAGCATTGCCATCCTTTCCGCGTTTTCGGCGACAAAAGCGTTGTTTCGCGAACAATTTACCGCCGCGCGATCGATAATAACGTCGAACTTTATAATTAAAACAGTAACGAGGTTGCATGCATGCTTTTTAAATAGTTGTAATCACGTTTCGGGTCGAAATGTTTCGGAAAGGTACGAAGAGGTGCTCGAAGCTTTTTGATCAACGACTGGCGTGTCCATTATTAAACCAATCGTGTATTAACTCTTAACTAACGGAGCCCGAAGGCCTTGTTACATAATTAACAAAGTGGAATAAAGCGCCGATAAATGGAGAATTTCACTTGTTACTAGCTATCCAACTCTTTTACGGGCCTGGCACCGAGTTTTAACGATACCGAGAATAGATTGGACGGAGTTTCGGTTGCGGTATTAAAATAATTCATAAAACTCGACGCTCTGGAACCGTCAAACTCTTTATTTTGACCGTTCCTTTTATCGTTTAACGGTGTTTTCGCGAGCCGAGCTAGGAGAGGGAGAGAGAGAAAGTTGATACACTGCCGCCATCGATGGCGGAGCATAATTGATAACGTCGATGCGATTGTACGCGATTTCCGAGCAGAAAAAGGCGTCGCAAACTTTCGAGCTCGCGCGCTCTCCCGCGAACGCATAAAACGAATAGTTGAAAGTTCAAGCCGAGTCAAATGTTTTCGTAAATTACAGCAAGTTTTAATGAGCACTTCTGGAACGTGACGCGGCAGAGTCGGCGACAATAAAACCACTCAAAAATTCGGAGATCGCGAAAATATATTCCGAGGATCGGGGAAATTCAAAAATGTTTATCGTCGAGTCACAATGATGTTCCGAAATAAATATTTGCTGTTTAAGACGATTGTAAAAATACTAAAAACTCTGCTCTACCAATTTTCGTTCTACAGTGGGTGTAGAAAGTATTCGTATAAATTTCAAATAAAACTGTGGAATTGTTGTTTATTAACTATTTTTTCTGTAAACAATGAATATGTACATATTCCGAAAAATCTATAGAATAGATACAATGCAAAAAAAATTAATTTCTTGATTAACTTGCGAATGTAAAGGAAAAACAAAAAATCGACTGAAATACACCAACAAAAAGTATTCGTACAGTTTCTAACTTTTTACAATTTGAGAAAACAAACGTAATGTATATAAATTAAAGTGACATTAAAAAATTATTAATTAATATTTGGTTGGATAGCCTTTGGCCTTTATAACCGCTGCAATTCTTCTCGGCATTGAATTTACTAAATTTGAGGTCACGTGTTGTGGGATCTGGTTCCACTCTGCCTTCAGTGCATTTTTTCAGCTCTCTTTTGAAAATATTTCATGTTTTCTGATCTGTCGTTCTAAATAATCCCACAGGTGTTCTATAACATTGATATCGGGAGATTGTGGCGGAGTTTTCAGATACGCCGGTGTGTTATGTAGTATCCACATTCTGGTATTATACGCAGTATGCTTCGGATCATTATCGTGCATGAAAACGAAATCATCTTTAATATTCATTTTCTCTGCACTAGGATCAAGATTTCGTTTCAAAATGTCAATATAAACCCTGTGGTTCATTATTCCATCAATAAATTCTAATGAGCCACACCAGCTGCACTCATGCAGCCCCAAACAAGTACTGAACCTCCACCGTGTTTGACTGTAGGTTTTAAGTTTTGTGATTTCAATGCTGTATTTTGTTTTTCTCCAAACGGTACAGTGTCCATCAAACCCAAAAATGTTGAACTTACTTTCGTCTGTGAAAATCACTTTATTCCAGTACTCCACTGGTGTAGTTACATTATTTGCGAATTCCAGTCTTTTCTTTCTATTCGTTTTACTTACGAACAATTTTTTACGGGCCACCCGTTCGTGATATCCCGAATCTCGTATAAAACTGCGCATAGTACTAGCAGATGCGTCAATGTTTAAATTATTTTTAATGTGTTCAACCATTTTTATTGCACTTATTTTTGGATTTGTCTTTACCATTCTAATAATAACTCTACCAGTGTATTGATTGATTTTTCGTGGACGTCCACTTCCTGATTTATTTTGTAGTATTTTTCATAGCCCATACCTGTCAATTAAACTTTGTATAGTAGATCGACGTCTACTTACAATACGCGAAATTTCTGCCAAACTTTTACACTGATTGTGCACGTTAATAATAATTTTTCTTTTTTCTATCGTTGTTTCCGTACGTTTCCGTCCCATTTTTCAACGATAACTTTGAATATTTCGGAATTTTGAAATGTTATTGATGCCAACAACGTTTCTAAATATACTGAGGAGATCAATCATACTTACACCCCAATTTGGTTATGTTTACATGGTATGTTCATGTTAAGAACTGTTCCCTACGCAGTTCGAATTAAGGAGTGTACGAATATACTATTTGCTGGGGTATTTCAGTCGATTTTTTGTTTTTCCTTATTACATTCGCAAGTTAATCAAGAGATTAATTTTTTTTGCATTGTATCTATTCTATAGACTTTTCAGAATATGTACATATTCATTGTTTACAGAAAAAATAGTTAATAAACAACAATTTCACAGTTTTGTTTGAAATTTATCAGTGTACGAATACTTTCCACACTCACTGTAGATAATCTAGACGATAAACGAAGATAAATCGTAGGTTAGCTATTGAAGTTTCAATGGGGATGGGTAATTGTTGGTTTTGCAAGTTCTGTTTGTGTGTGCTGGAAAAATTCCAGCTGCTACATTCTTGTTGCTGCTGAAACTTTTGAAAGCAAGCTTCGCATCAGCTGATTACTTGGCAATCAACGCATTATGGCGACAGAAAGCGAAACTGCTATAACTATAGTTCGTTCAACGAGTCGAGTCGGTAGCTGAAAACAAATGCACGTGACGACCAGTTAAATGGGACAGAGTTCGATTCACGTTCTTCAGACTGCGAACGCATTACGGATAACGAGATGTCGTGAGTTTCGCGAACGTCGTTTTAATCCGTACTAATTCGTAACTAATCTGGATTTGATGTGTTTCGAATTGAAAAATCTTTCTGTTCGGAATTAAATGCACTCGAACGAGTCTAAAGCTCTTCATGGATTTATAGTCTTAATAAGCTTAATAACGTTTCATATAATACAATTTTAGTTTTTATTACTGTGAGAAATAAAATTTTACTCTTTCTAAATTTTCTCTCTCTATTTCTTGAAACTTCCCTATAAAAGTGAAAATTTTCATAAACGTCCGCAATCTACTGATAATATTAAGGCCATCCTAGTTGTGTGGGTAGTTATTATGGTTGGGGTATGTATAGTCGCGCAAATTACTGAAGTACAGGAGAACGTTCCGCAGAAGTTAACATTTCACTTTTGATACTACGAATGTTCCTTCGTTCTGATTTTGCTTCGAAAACGAATGCAACAATGTTTCTGTACAGTAATTAATTATTAGACTGCGAAGGTTCGTGCATTAACAGCATCTCATCAGGAAATTAATTAAAATTGTTATTACATTATATTATGGACATGAAAAATTCTTTATAAAGAAAATAATTCTATATAATGAATATATAATGATTTTATTAAACGTATTAAAATTCTGAACAAACTAAACAATTTTCTATTTCGTTTTTTCAAAAGTGTACGTTACAAAATTGAAAATTAATTAAACAAGCCCAATGTGCGAGTAGACTGTGTATCTTTTCGCTGGAGATTAAAGTGCTCGGTAGCGATTCGGCGCATGACAGTCCAACTCCAGATTAATACATTACCGACCGGTGATTATAAACACTTTTTAATGGAACCTTCAATAGCAACAGCAATTTTCATTGTGAACTAACAAGTCACCCTCAATAACGTCATCTAATAGTTTCATTTAAGATTGCAATGTAAAAGAACATTTCTATGCTTTCTTTTGGTACAGCACAATTATTGAAAATCCTATTAATAGGCTTCCGGTAGGTGAAGTGTTAACTGTGGTAATAATGAAAGTATCAGTTATGTTCCAGAAAACTTACAGTTTCACTGGTAAGCATGATCCGCAATGCGTTCAAGCGAAACGCACGGTGACATTTCATTTATCTGCGTCGAGTCGACTCGTTGAGCATCTTCGAGGATACAAAGCAAGACAAAGCAATACAAGACAAGACAAGACAAGATAAAGCAAGACAAGACAAGACAAGACAACACAAGGCAAGGCAAGGCAAGAGAGGAGAGAAGAGAAGCTCGATGGAGTTGTACGAAGAGCCCCATGCGGAAGCTTACTGCATTCAGCCTCGTCTGAGCCATCCGAACAGTCCAGGCTGCCATCGCACATCCATGACAGTGTCACGCACTCGCCGTTCCCCGAGTGACAGGTGAACTCTTCCGCCGTGCAATTCTTCACCCCTATAAGATAGATGACAATCGAATCTGGTAGATGACAATTGATCCACGCGCAGCGCAGGGCTGGATCCCTCCTCTCGATGACACCGAGAGAGCAAGTACAACCGGGTGCATGGCCCGTGTTTCGCGAATTCTCTGCGCGCCTATGTTCCGTCCCGCGTCCGTGCAGTACCGACGACATTGTTCGCGGTCTATTTCCGTCGAGAGCCGTCTCGAGACCCGCGAATTGCATCCCCCAGGGTCAATTGCACTCCGAGGCATTTTTTATTCCGCCGCCGACGGCTTTCAACGCGACCTCGCGACCTTACCCATCTCGCCCCGGGAATAATTATCGTGTAACGTAAAATCTCGGACGACGTGCTGTTACACTTTTCGCGTTTTAGAATAAAACGCCGCGCCGCGCCGTTTAATGCAGCTGCCGCGGCGAAGCTTAGGGCGCGGCGTGGACACGGTGTCGAAATTCGACCGACTTTCAGGACTCGATGCAACGAGGAAGCTGGACCTTTTCAACCCTCGTTTCCTCTCGCGTGACCGTTTCCTCTCATGCGATTCTTACTGAAATTGTTTTAGTGTTCTTCCAGTTTACGATGTTTCATTTTCGATGCCGTTGCCGAATTTCGACCGACTTCCAAGGCTCGATACAGTGAGAAAATTACACACCGATGATTTCGGTTAATGTAAACGGTTGCTCTCGTATCTCAGGAACATTCGCATGCCACAAATTCATACGGGTCTGCGGTCAAGTTATCATACATTAAAACCTGTAAAAATTTTGACGATACCGTCGCACAGTGGTCTAGGCCAGGCATGGGCAGAAATAGCACGCGTGCTAGGGAATCTCAAGGAATACCCGTGGAATACCCCCACTTCTCCCGGCCGCGTGTCTCGCTCCCCGTGGCGGCCCTAGTGCTCGGAGCAACTACGGCCGCCAAGGGGATTGAGACGGCGCGGCCGGGAGAAGTGGGGGTATTCCTTGGAAATCACTAGCACGCGTGCTATGTCTGCCCATGCCTGGTCTAGGCCCATCGTCACTTTCGACTCGTGTCACTTCCGTAAGGAAATTATGAAAAATAAACGAGTTTAGCAATTCATTTGTTAGCGGTTTCATGCCGAGATACCTGGCTGCCCGTCCGTGTTTATTGTACTACTATCGTGTTCTGGGCTCAGGCCTCGGGGCCCGACCCTCTGGCCTCGGTACGTGTTCATTCAAGCCTCGAGTTGGTCAAAAGGATCTTGAAGGATTCGAAAGGATCTTTGAAGTAGATACAGATACTAGTTACAAATGTATCCGTAGCTTCGGATCCTTCTGCTTCGGATACAAAAGTATCTAATTAAACTTCGAATACAAGATACTTTTGGATCCGAACCTTAAGATCACGAATAATATCATAGTTACGTATCTTTTAGTTGAATCCGGATTTAGATACTTTTGTATTTAAATACTGCCCAACTCTGATTTCCAGTTACATCCATACTGATAATATCATACACAGGGTGAGGCGCCAGAAACAGGCCACCTGAATAACTCGGCTGCTATTGGTGTTAGGAAGAAATGCATCACATGGAACTTGCTTGGTTTCGAGGGGGCATTAATCAGATGTTAGTACCTTTTTTGTAGATGGACGCGTAAAGGACATATGAAGGTCAACTTCATTTTTTAAATGGAATGAGGTATTTTTTAATACATCAATCGATGCAGCTGGATATTCGTTAGAAAAAAGTACTAACCTATGTATGCCGAAAAGTTAGTATAGTTCAGGAGATATTTCAATTTAAATAACTCTAAAATACCATTACTGTCGTGCTAACAATAAGACGTTAGTGTTTACTTACTTGTGTAACATCTTAGCACACGACAGTAATGGTATTTTATAGTTATTTAAATGGAAATATCTCCTGAATTACTAACTTTTCGGTATACATAGGTTAGTACTTTTTTCTAACGAATGTCCAGCTGCATCGATTGATGTATTAAAAAATACCTCATTCCATTTAAAAAAATGAAGTTGACTAACTAACTAACATCTGATTAATGCCTCCTCGAAACCAAGCAAGTTCCATCTGATGCATTTCTTCCTAACACCAATATCAGCCGAGTTATTCAGGTGGCCTGTTTCTGGCGCCTCACCCTGTATAACAAGATACTAACACAAGTTATGCACACTTCAAGAAAGAACTCGTTATTTTCAGGTTATAATTTGTAGCAATTGACTAACGCAGAAAAACAAAATGTGGTTACTGGAATGTTGAAAGTCTTTCCAACAATAATACGGTGATGTGATTTACTAATTTTGCTTTTGTTATTGTAGTATATGTATATGTATATCAAACTATCATACAAGTATAAATTTTAATAGATTTACGTGTTAGTTGATAGTTTTAATTTATTCGCGCTAGAACTGACTTTCAGACCACAGTGCGTCGGCGGGAATGGTAATTAGACTAATTAATGTAGATTTCTCCCATACGTACATTGGTTTTAACCTCTACAAAAGTATAATTCGGATAATTCCACATCCCAGCAAGATTACAAACAGAGCGAAAGAAGATTTCACACCAGTGTTGGTTAAAACACTAACGCGCAGCGGTGTCTGAAACCGCGCGTCTCTGTGATTAAAGATTAAAAGATGGAACAAAGCAATTTAACACTCGCACGTTTTTTAAACAGTAATAAAAGCTCATTCGACAAAGTAGAAAATCATATTTGAAACCAGCGGCATTTTGAAATGTTATACGAATCCGTTAGAGCAATTAGCTAGATTGAATCGCTATCTTGAAAAAGAGCAGTAGAGTGGTCGCTGGCATTAATTAATTGTGAATTATAAATCAACTCCAATCCAGGCAGCGGTCCAAATTAGGTTGCTTTCCTCTATTCATTGGCTCGTTTCTTTTTTATGACTGTTTGCTTTACAGCCTGCGTACTTTAGTTGCAAATTGCACTGCTGCTTTGGGAGCTCGTGGCCTGAAAGCTCGGAGAACATTATTTTACGAATTAAGTATGTCGAAATACTGAAAAATCGAGTAGACTCCAGAAAACCGTCAATTCCAACTAAATAAGAGCACTATGGATTTAAAAAGAGAACTGGCCGAACCCCGAACAAATTGAGAAGTCCACGAGCAGTTCCACTTAAAAAGACTTCCAATTTCGTTGTCGCGAAGCAGTACACATCGCCACGGTTGCAGCAGAGTTCGAAAGGAGAGTCATAAATCCCGCGAACATTAATATCGGCGAGTAACTCGAAACGTTCTGGTCGCGGTGATCGATCTAACAAACAGTTTTGAAATCGTCGGTTCGCGAGGCGTGTACATTACTCGATAATTTTCCTTGGAAAACGAGAAGGAGAAAAAGAAATGTTTCGAACGACAAACCTCCTACGTTTTGGAGGCCGGTCGCGGGGTTTCGAGGGCTGATATTTACTTTTCCGGTAATTTATTTTCTTCCGGTGGCCGACTCGCAATTCCGCACCGATGGGAAACGAGTTCACCGGTAGGGGGATGCAATTTGCGATTCGAAGAGGCGAGCGCCCCCCTAATAATCCGCCGTCTGTGTCGGCTGTTTCCGTAGTTTTCAGGGCTTTGCCACGCCGTGCCTTCGTCTCACAGTCCTGCCTCAGTCTTGCCTCGCCTCGCCTCGCCTCGCCCTTGGCCCTTCCTGGCCCATGAAGCCGTGCATCCAACGATCGACCTACAGACTTATCGATAACTTACTGCCGCAATTTATCTCGTCCAGCCCATTCGCGCAGTCGGGCTGATGGTCGCAGAGCCAGCTCCTCGGTATGCACTTCCCCGGGCTGCACTCGAAATGCATTCTGCTGCACGGACCTTTTCATCGCAATCGTTCCGTCATCATTCCCTTCTTTCTTTTCCGACCCCCCCCACCTCTTAGGTCGAAAATGCCGCGCGAAAACGACCAACGCCACCCACGCCCATGCGAAACCCTATCCAACGATACTGTCCAACAACGATTTTGCGTTTCCCTAACGGGTTACCATTAAATCAACGACAATCATTTCATCGATAGGGTCATTCCATGCCAAATCGATCACTTTTTGCAGGCACCATCGTCAACTTTGTTCTAAATGAAATATGTTGTAGTCCATGTGAAATTAGGCGGGGTTTAAGTTATCATTCTACTGGTTTCGAATTTTTTTAGAAATGGCAAACCTTCAGTTTTCAATTTTTGCCCATTTCGGCGGAAACGGGCCTCGCTTACGAATTTTTATCTCGAGAACTGTTTGTCCGATTGAGATAATTTTTTTTTGTTTTATTCGGAAAGGATTGGGCTATTACAAAATAATTTTTCCGACCTCGGAAATCAACTTTATAATGTCGAAAAATTTAAACAAATTCTTTTTTTACGTTTTTTTTCGATGAGCGGCCAGAGTGATTTAAATATTGAAAAAATATGGTTATATTCCTTGAAGTTTCCCCTTTAAAATGAGCCCTTGAAAAAGATGCAGCCACAAAAATTAGCGTCCCAATGAGCTGGTAAAGGACGCCGTGTACCCCCCTTTCAGGTAGAGACGAGATTAAATTTTTCGACATGATAAAGTTGATTTTTGAGGTTGAAAACATTATTTTGTAATAGCCCAATCCTTTCCGAATAAAACAAAAAAAAATGTAGTTCAATCGGACAAAAAGTTCCCGAGATAAAAATTCGTAAGCGAGGCTCGCTTCCGCCAAAATGGGCGAAAATTGAAAACTTTGAAGGTCTGCCATTTCTAAAAAAAATTTGAAACCGGCAGAATGATGACTTAAAGCCCCCCTAATTTCACATGGACTACAACATATTTCATTTAGAACAAAATCGACGATGGTGCCTGCAAAAAGTGATCGATTTGGCATGGAATGAACTGATAACTATTGGGTTGGAAAGAAAGTTCGTAGTGTTTCCAAATTAAGAATCGAAGATAAAATTAAGGTATTTATTCATGTGTTTATTTAACCCTCATCCGTATCTCATTTTCACGAACTGAATCTGTCCCTCGGTGTCAAATTGACACAGTGATAAAAAATTGATAAAATAACAAGGTAAATAGTTACTTTGTGATGGTTTTTTATTGAAATCGATTAGTTAACATTTACATTTTAGATGTCTCGGTTATATGTTTCGCATTAAAAAAATAAAAGTCACAAAGTTACGGACTTTACCTACAAATAACAAAACAGTACAACTTATTTCGGGAAAACTGTGTCAAATTGATGCGAGGGACGGATGAGGGTTAATAACACGAGAAGTTACCTCGAAAATGGCCAGAAGTAATAGAAGAGAATGGAAAATATGTTATTGAATAAATCTCTATGAATAAATATCTCAATTTTAGCTTCAATTTTAATTTAGCCAATATTTCACCGATATCGTCTTTTGTCTTGCAAGAATCCGTGGACACTATCGTTAGTAGACAGCGGATGTTTATGCAAAATGAAAATTCTCTGCACAAATTGCAAGAAATAGAAACCAAGTGAAATAACATTCTCCCTCAAATCACTTCGATATATTAGAAATAATACATCTACATGAATTTGTTTAAATGCATAAAATCCGCAGTCCACCGATACCGAGTAATCATATCGAGCATCTTCATCTGTATCGATAACGAATAATGAACATGGCTTAAAAGTTTTCCAAACGAATAACGAACAACTCGGACAATAAATAACCGAATGACGACTAATTACTTATTCATTATTCGTATTTGTATAATGTCCAACACAGCGGCCATCGAGCCAGCAATCCTGTCGGCGCTAATGCGTCGCTAATGCGAGCCCGCGAACGTTATGAACGATTTAACAGCGTGCGCGATTCGTTACCCGCGGATTAATTGAGACGCACGCGATCCGACCGTTCTCTCCGCCAGCGGATTTTTTGGTTTTTCGGTAACAAGCTGCGAACGATACCTCGATTAACCCAGCGAGCTCGTGATTTTCATTCTCGCCGATTTTTCTAGGTCGAAAGTGCAACCTTTCGTTCGCTGTCGAATTTCTTTTTCACGATGGTTATTTAAGGGTTGAAATTCAAATTCGCCGGTCGATTCGACTGTATTTTGGGATGCGTGACGTACTAAACTTCGAGGACTTCCGGTTACCTGGTTTTACAGTCCGTCAGGTTAAAAGTACAATTTTCTTTTGGGGTGCAAAATTCAAACCTGTTAGTTAGCAGATCGGAATGTTTTCCTAGAAAGTTTCAAATGTTTCTTTGTATCGAAAATTTTCGGATAATTATTTAACACGGCTGGAAATTCGAATTTACGAACACGTAGCAAGATGTAAAATATTTTCGGAATTATTTCATTTCAACAGGCCGAGTATTTCTTTTTCAAGGTTTCCACGACTTCGGGTGTCATCCCCTAAGGAACTTTAGAGTGAATATTTTAGCGAAGCTTTTTGCACTGACATTTTTCGGCGCTGTAGCTCTCAGTCCTCGATTTAGCGAGCACACGTGTATGTTTGAGCATCCTCACTTTTTTTGCATTTACAGAGACAAAATGAACCTGAACAAGCACGATAATCTCTATAAGGTGGAGTGGGGTAAGTGCGTCAACGGTGCAAATGCGTTAATTGGTTATATTTATTATAATATGAACGAAATTTCTCTAGGTTGTATTTATTAATGTAGTATAAGTTAGTATGAACTATTCGCCATAGATATCGTCCAAGAATAAAGGTGTTTTCCTCGCTTAATTAAATCAACCAGTGCCAAACAGTCACGTGCGAGGTACACGTACAATTTTGAGGTTACCCTGGAGGTGCAATAGTTTACAAGTTATTAATATATTCTGTGTTGTTATTTTAGGTAAGAACAACGAATATTGATGTAGGTTTACATTAAATAAACCGTTTTCATTGTATTTTTTAAAATTTATTGAGAAAAACACTAAGAAGCACTTGCCCCGCAAATATTACTACACGGGGCAAGTGCGTACTATCACGGTGGGGCATGTGTGTACTGTATGGACTGTAACTATAAAACTAAACAATATATTTAATGCAATAAAAAGCATTTTTGTTAGTACATGAAACAAGGTTCGAAAGCATTTTTAAACTTTCATATCACTGTTTAATATCCCCTTCCATATTTCAGCATAAAAATACATGTTTGATTAAAAATGGATAACTATAAAACTAAACAATATAATTTAATGCAATAAGAAGCATTTTATAGCAGGCTTGTTAATCATTCTTTTCTTGCCCTGTAGCATTTGAAAGAAGGTTCGAAAGCATTTTTAACTCTCAGAGACGCTCTTGCCCCATTTTCGGGGCAAGTGCGTAGTAGTTGACACTTTGTACAATATCCTATTAAAATGATAATTTTTAAGCAAAATTAGAATCCCGCATAATATACTAACTCATCAGTAATAACTGTGGCAAGAGTTTGATACCAAGAGCGTTAAGTTTTTACATACCAGACTAAAAATACATCAGTTTAAATTCCAACTTTGCAAAAACTAGGGCGCACTTTACCCCACTCCACCTTATATAAATATTAGGTGTAGAAATTAATTCGGTGCCTTTTTAAAACAAATTTAGTATTAATTTATAATGTAATCATACATCTGTTATTTTTCAAAATAGCCTCCATTATTTTCGATGACTTTGGTCTATCTTTCAGGCAACTGTCGAATTCCTTAACGGAGAAAAGATGGCGGTTTTGATGTAATGAATTCGTCAATACTTTTTTGCGCCTCTTCCAATATTTGGAAATTTGTATCTGCTAAATGATGCTGGAGTGATCGGAATAAATAAAAATCCAATGGAGCCAGATCTCAGGAGAGTAATTCTAACTTATTCAGTCGATGGGGGGGGGGGATTGCTTCTTGTGACAGCCCAAGTTGCACTGTTAGCTCATGTTGTGTTTGTGCGGAATTTTCAGAGAGCAGCTGCTCAAGTTCTTCGTCTTCAAATTTTCTTGGCTGTTCGATACGTCCTCGACCAGAAAGATCAAAGTCGCCGCTTCGAAATCTTTGATTCCACTTTTTACAGGTTTTATGCGTTACTGCAACTTCACCCGAAGCAGAACAAATCATTTCAGCGGCTTCGGAATCATTTCTCTTTAATTGAAAGGCAAACAGTATACAGTGCTGTATGTGAGTCTTGTCAGACGCCGCCATCTTGCTAACTACATAATAGTTTTTGTTTTGACTAGATCTCAGATTTTTCATAACTGAGTGTTGGTACTTAAACGTCACAAAGTGACGGGCGATTATTTATAATCAAACCACAGTTATTTATAAATAATTTAATACCAAGGCACCGAATTAATTTCTGCACCTAATAATAAAATCGTGTCTGTCTGTCTGTTTGTGACGACATCAACTGAGAACGGCTGAACGTAGAAAGCTAGGGTTTGAACCATTAGACGCAACGTTTCTTCGGGAAGGTTTAGGAGAAATCCGCATTCGAAAAAGTCCATTCGTTCAAAAGTTGTGGTATCATTAATGACCAAAGACGACTTGTTTGCCCTCTTTTGGGTACGTTTCTGCTTATAACTTTTGGATTTGTTATTGCACGTGGACAAAGTCGCGGGTACAGCTAGTTATTTTAAGAAATCCCGAATTTTATCGATCCCGGCGCGACGGGCCAGTATATTCGCCGTATTTTTAATAGAAACCTAAACAGAGGGGAGCAATTTCTAAAGAAACACAATCTGATCAACAATGTGGCAGCAATCTCTTTCCACGATAAAAAAAAATCCACTCGAATTCGTCTACCGGTAGCGCGCAATCGATTTCGAAACGGGGCGAGTCCGGGGCTACACTTTCAAAAGGGAAAAAGAAAACTACAGTAATTTCCAATTCCGTGAGATCTTAAGTAGAATGTACCGGCGAAAGGATTCTTTTCATTAATCGAGAGCCACGGTGGAGTTCGACGATGCGACGTTCGAGAAACGACGAGGACGAGGACAAGGACGACGACGACGGTAATATTTCATAGCTTGTTACCCGACCTCTTCACCGATCGCATTTGCAAACAGTACCGTCAACGCGATTGCATTTACCTTAGCGATATCGAAGACCCCGTTCAATTTACATAACTCCTCGTCGCGCGGTGTCTCCGCCGATCCACCATCGCTCGTATAGATCGTCGGCATAGATCCTCGCTCTGTTTGAACGGTGATCGATCCGAGTACGCAGGATCAAGCTCGGGCCATTACGTACGCGAGCATGCTTTGAATATTAATTACTCTATCCCTTGTCCCTCCACGGAATGTTTTCGACCGATTTAAGAAAAAAGAAAAATGGGAAAAATAAGAAAAAATGAAAAGCTCGAAGGTATTCGATATCGTGACTAAGCGGGGGCGCTTAATAAAAGACGGAATCGGTGGCGCGACGCCGCAGTTATGCAAAAATATAAATACAAATCTGGAACATGGATTGGTCCAGTTTCGCTCGCTGTTTAATCGCGAATATTTCACTGGGACGTAAAAAAATATATTATTCCTGGCGGCGAATGCGCCAGGATCGCCGCTTCTTTTTAGTGTTACGAGCCAGGGTCGCGAGCAGCACGAGTGGCCGGCGAAGGGTTGTTACCCTAGGAATATGGTATCAATTTGTTAGTTAAGGTACGCGGACGAACCCAATGCGAAATTGGGGAGTCGCTAAGATTATAAACAGAGAGGACGAACCTGACGCGAAGTCAAGGAGCCTCTAGGAATGGAGTCAAGCGCAGACGTACCTGATGCGAAATCAGGGAGCTGTTAGGAAGGTGAAACTTCGTGACCGAACCCAATGCGAAATTGGGGTGTCACTAGGAACGGCGACCTTACGTTGCCTTGCACGGATCGTGCAAGAATACAGAAAATTCAATACAGTATCAGCAGTAGTTTTTTGCAAATATCTCGAAAACTAAAAGCGACCCCCCGATATGTGAAACGGAAAAACTTGTTCAAAATGTCGAAATATACAACATATTTAAATTTCATTAAAATCGGAGAGAAGTACCTCTTTCTAAATAATTACAAAAACTTCTTTTGTTTAGAACTTTTTAATAAAAAACGAGCGACGGCTAAAACCTCTTTGAGGTTACTTAGAAAGGTGGCCTTGATAACCTTAGTTAGCCTTCGTTACTTAACACTTTACCTACCGGAAGCCTATTAATAGGATTTTCAATAATTTTACTGTGCCAAAAGAAAGCATAGAAATTTTCTTTTACATAGCAGCCTTACATGAAACTATTAGATGACGCTATTGAGGGTGTCTTGTTAGTTCATAATGAAAATTGCTGTTACTATTGATGGTTCCATTAAATGTGTTTAGCCATGAACCATAGCTTTTTCAAAATTAAGCAATAATCACCGGTCGGTAATGTGTTAAAATAACTGCTATATTTTGAAAACTTCTTTTGTTTGTTACGAGCCACGGCCGCGAGCAGCACGAGTGGCCGGCGAAGGAATATGGTATAATTTGTTAGTTAGGGTATGCGGACGAACCCAATGCAAAATTGGGGAGCCGCTAGGATTATAGACAGCGAGGACGAACCTGACACGAAGTCAGGGAACCTCTAGGAATGGAGCGACGCACAGACGAACCCGATGCGAAACCGGGGAGCTGCTAGGAGGTTGTATAACGACGCGGACGAACCCAATGCGAAATTGGGGAGCCGCTGGGAGGTTAGATAAGAGCACAGACGAAACTGATGCGAAATCAGGGAGCTGTTAGGATGCGGACGAACCCAATGCGAAATTGGGGAGCCACAAGGTTGGATAAATCTCTGTTTGGACAATTGGAATGTCGCGAACGAACCTGATACGAAATCACGGAGTCGCTAGGATAATTAGTAAGCCTCGTAACTAGTATAATTTAATTGATACAATACGAGCGGTAAGATTGTATCGTGTGAGGACGTTCAATTACTTGATTAGGACATTGGACAATAATTATGGGTTTAATGAATTTGCGTTAATTATCAAAGAACACAAATATATTCTGACTATAAGAATTCGTATTACAGTTGTGTAATTGTCGCGAATGGATTGAATTTAGAATAGAAAGAGTTGAAAGAAGATATTACCTAAACTAAGATGCACGGTGTTGACGCACTGGCAATGCAGGGGTCTCGGAGCAACCGTATCAGTGCCTAATAGATTTTACACCGAACTCGCGGAATCTATACGGTTAAACTTTGATTCGAAGGGAACTTTAGCCCGATCTCACTGGTACTTAACTTCCGAGATGCAGCACGACGCGACACGATTCGTGATTACGACAGTACTAGCCCACGAGAGTAGAAATGCTTATACATATAAGCGTGCAATGACGGATGGCACTTGTCAGTACCCTTCAATTGAACATTCGTATTTTGTTAACGACCAGTTTGTCGTGCGTATGTTTGGGCCCTAAACTAAACTAAACAGCTATGTAGATTGATCTAGGGTGGCTCTGTTCGTTTTTTCAGGAGGGTTCCTAACATTGATGATATTGAACACCTGTCCGTCATCCGTAACATTAGAACGTATCCCGCAAGTATAGCGCCACGTGACTTTGAAACAATACCGAGGAAAGTTGCCAAATTCTTTTATCATTTATTCTTATCGATCCATCGATGTATTTGTCATTTGTAAGATTTATGGTTTTTATTTCTGATTTGTCAACATTTCAAGACAACTCGAAATGTAAATTGTTTCACGAATTTCCGTATACAAATTCTGTTGTTCAGTTTGTAATTCGAAAGTTGTAATCCCCTTATCTTTTTATAATAATAAAACCCATAAAAAAGTGTAAATTAACTGTTCGTTTATAACCGGAAAGTTCATATTTTCTAATTTCGCGACGCGCAATATTTTTCGAAACACGATCAAAATTGGGTCACAGGGGATTAATAAAAAATATTCATCCAGGAGGTAAAATAAAATATTCCTGAAGAAAATAGACTGATGGAGCGCCACTTTTGTTTTAATATCTAACAAGCTCCTACCGTAAAGGAAGATTGCAGGAAATCTAAATAAGTAACTGTAACGTTTCATTAAAAAATAAATTTCCGTTCGGTACTCTGAAAATATAACCAAACGACAAATCAGTATAAAATCGAAAACAATAGCCTCCGATCCATGAATCGCGCTGTGTCAGAGGCTAACGAAAAGGATGAGTGAATAGCATGATCAAGCGCGCGCTGCGCAGCGGGTAAACGGCTCCGGGCCAATGTCGATCGACCGATAGATCGATGAAGAGATTACAACGCGACTCTTCGAGTCTTGAACATGCTTTGCCGAGAGTGCCCCGAAAGAAATTGCCGTTCGTCGAAACGAATTCCGCTCGCGGAGAGCGTAATTTCTTGCTCGAAATGTTTGGCGATGTAAAGCAGTCTCTTAACAATGCGCTGAATGCAAATGACGGAATCGGAAGCAGATTCATCGGAACCGGGGATTGTCTTCCTTTCATTTCAAAACTACACTCGCATACTAACAAGGAAACACTCTCCCGGCCCCGACATTTTGAATCCAATAAAACTCCGTGCTGAAGGGGTGGAACGAATCCTTAAAGTTCCCCGGGTTCTTCTTTTCTCGTCCCCCTCGCCGAAATTGCAACTTTGTCGTTCCACGTCGAAGTGAAAATTCGAATGAAAGTAAACATTTCAATAATGAAAACGTTTTAAAATAGTTCAAGTTTTATATTTAGCAGGTTCAATTTCCTGACGAATGGATACAGAATAGAGGCAGTTTATTAATTAATAAGCGAATCGATGGAACTATGGTAAACGAGCCAGTGTTGACCGACCCCGTTAAATGAGAGAATCGAACGGTGTGCTCATTGAACAGCAGAATTAATTTCATTACTATAATTCCTGCGGTCTATTTATCATCCATCGCATTACGACAAAAATATACAGGGTGTCCCAGCACGTTCAACTTGGGACAATTTCTAGCGTATAATTCATAAATACATCAACAGAACTATGGTAAACTGTACAACTGTGACCGGCTATATTAAATGGCCGAATCTAATCTTAATTTGATGCGTTCGTTGAACAGTGCAATTAATTCCATCGCTATGATGTAGTGAATTTCTCTCTAAATACCACTCGTAAATCTGTTTGCCTATCGATCGATAAAATTCGGGATTTCTTAAAATAACTAGCTGTACCCGCGACTTTGTCCACGTGCAACAACAAATCCAAAAGTTATAAACAGAAACGTACCCAAAAGAGGGCAAACAAGTCTTCTTTGGTCGCTAATGACGTCACAACTTATGGCTTAGTGGCTTATGATATTTGGTCCCCTCAGGGTTTCAAATTCATTTACCAATCCTCTTTCTCTTTCCACTCTCACCATCGCCTTTTCAGCGGGACCTACTGTTTATGGTGGGTTCCGAACCACCTTTTGCCAACAACACGTGAAAAACACGCCGGGTGGGTCACTTTCCGATTTTTGACCAGACGGTCACCCATCCTAGTGCCGTTCACGTTCCACGTTGTTTAACTTCGGTGATCTAACGAGAACCGGTGCTTTCAACGGGACTACGGTACGTCACAACTTATGAACGAATGGACTTTTTCGAATGCGGATTTCTCCTAAACCTTCCCGAAGAAACGCTGCGTCTAATGGTTCAAACCCCAGCTTTCTACGTTCAGCCGTTCTCAGTTGATGTCGTCACAGACAGACAGACACGATTTTATTATTAGGTGCAGAAACTAATTCGGTGCCTTGGTATCAAATTATTTATAACTGTGGTTTGATCGCAAATAATCGCCCGCCATTTTGTAACGTTTAAGTACCAACACTCAGTTATGAAACATCTGAGATCTAGTCAAAACAAAAACTATTATGTAGTTAGCAAGATGGCGGCGTCTGACAAGACTCACATATAGCACTGTATACCGTTTGCCTTTCAATTAAAGAGAAACGATTCCGAAGCCGCCGAAACGATTTGTTCTGCTTCGGGTGAAGGTGCAGTAACTCATAAAACCTGTAAAAAGTGGAATCAAAGATTTCGAAGCGGCGACTTTGATCTTTCTGGTCGAGGACGTATCGGACAGCCAAGAAAATTTGAAGACGTAGGACTTGAGCAGCTGCTCTCTGAAAATTCCGCACAAACACAACATGAGCTAACAGTGCAACTTGGGCTGTCACAAGAAGCAATTCCCCCCCCCCCCCATCGACTGAATAAGTTAGAATTACTCTCCTGAGATCTGGCTCCATTGGATTTTTATTTATTCCGATCACTCCAGCATCATTTAGCAGATACAAATTTCCAAATATTGGAAGAGGCGCAAAAAAGTATTGACGAATTCATTACATCAAAACCGCCATCTTTTCTCCGTTAAGGAATTCGACAGTTGCCTGAAAGATAGACCAAAGTCATCGAAAATAATGGAGGCCATTTTGAAAAATAACAGATGTAAGATTACATTATAAATAAATACTAAATTTGTTTTAAAAAGGCACCGAATTAATTTCTACACCTAATATATATAATGTGGAGTGGGGTAAATTGATGTTTTTCAGTCTGGTATGTAAAAACTTAACGCTCTTGATATCAAACTCTTGCCACAGTTATTACTGATGAGTTAGTATAATATGCGGGATTCTAATTTTGCTTGAAAATTATAATTTTGATAGGACATTCTACAAAGTGTCAACTACTACGCACTTGCCCCGAAAATGGGGCGAGAGCGTCTCTGAGAGTTAAAAATGCTTTCAAACCTTGTTTCAAGTGCTACGGGCCAAGAAAAGAATAATTAACAAGTCTGCTATAAAATGCTTCTTATTGCATTAAATTATACTGTTTAGTTTTATAGTTATCCATTTTTAAACAAACATGTACTTTTATGCATATACTTTTACTTTTATAAGTGTCAACTACTACGCACTTGCTCCGAAAATGGAGCAAGAGCGTCTCTGAGAGTTAAAAATGCGTTGGAACCTTGTTTCAAGTGCTACTGGGCATGTAAAGAATGATTAACAAGCCTGCTACAAAATGCTTTTTATTGCATTAAATATATTGTTTAGTTTTATAGTTACCCATATAGTATGCACTTACCCCATCGTGATAGTACGCACTTACCCCGTGTAGTACTAATTACGGGGCAAGGACATCTTAGCGTTTTTCTCAATAAATTTTAAAAACACAATAAAAACGGTTTATTTAATGTAAACCTACATCAATATTCGTTGTAATTACCTAAAATAACAACCTCAAAGTTGTACGTGTAAGTACCTCGCACGTAACTGTTTAGCATTGGTTGATTTAAGCGAGGGAAATACCTTTATTCTTGGGCGGCATCTATGTCGAATAGTTCATACTGACTTATACTACACTGCTCAAAAGAATTAAGGGATCACTTTTGCGAACCCGAAAACTTGGTCCCACTTTTACGTGATCATAACTCCGTCAAAAATTGCCGTATCGATATCGTTAAACAATGGTTCGAAAGCATGAAACCTCTAGTTTCAGATGCTCTGTTTCAAATTGTTGCTATGTTGGTTTTTTACAGAGTTATAGCGAGATGAAGACAACATTGACGGTTAACAAAAATTTCGTGCAACTTTGGACCATCACACGGGGAGTAACAAATTTTTTTGATAAATCGCGTTAATATCCTTTGGAAGGGCTATCTTTCCTGTGTAAATTATGCGGTTGTTGAATATTGTGCGACTTTTTTTATTCGAGTTATTCAACATTGAAGTAAACATGGGCTTTTTAGCTTTAACTGGCTCTAGAAAGCGAAAAAATGATCGTAGAATCTTGTGCAAAAAAGCAATAGAAAGACCGTTTCTTTCTCTTCAAGGCACTCCTTTTATTTTTTCAATTTCATTAACATTTCGATATACCAGGTGTTTCTGAAAATATGCTTAAAAAATGCATAATTTCCATTTTTCCTTTAACTCGCTATATCTCGGCGAGAAATGATCGTAATACCATGATCCGAACGTCGGATTGAAGCACAGATTCTGCCGATTCGATTGAGTGCCCCATGAACTCGCTGCAATAATTTTTTACCTATGGCAGCTGTGTTTGAAGTTAGTGCTTCGCAGCAATTAGCGCGCCACGTACAGCGGCTATTTGGACCAAACTCGATTCAAAATCAAAGAACTTTCGATAGAAATGAGGTAGAGCGATGAAATTTTTTTAAAATTAAAGCTGAAACTTTGCAGAATATGGGAAAAATAGGGAGATTATAGTACGAACGTTTTTTAACGTTGAGAAAAATCGTTAAACATGTAGAATTTCAAGAAAATGTGGTTTCTCCAATACCATGCGCGGAAAAAATGTTATATATCATTTCCCGTTGATTTTTTCACGCTGATTTCAAATCTGGTCTGAAAATTTGTCTACGACCTTAGGATTTTGCAACAATTTGAAACAGAGCATCTGAAACTAGAGGTTTCATGCTTTCAAACCATTGTTTAACGATATCGATACGGCAATTTTTGACGGAGTTATGATCACGTAAAGTGGGACCATTTTTCGGGTTCGCACAAGTGATCCCTTAATTCTTTTCAGGACTGTACATTAATAAATATAAGCGAGAGAAATTTCGTTAATCTATATAATAAAAATCAAATGCTGTTCGTTGGTAACGACATCACGGGAGAACGGCTTATTATAATAAAAATAACCAATTAACGCACTTGCCCCGTCGACGTACTTAGCCCACTCCACCTTATGTATATGCAAAAGAAGTTACGTCAATTCATTAAAATAACGAAGTTACGCATGTTTGAAGTGTAAGTGCGCATATCTGAATATAACTGATAGGAGAAACTTTAAACGCGCGTTTCTCGAAATCTCATTTTCTGATATGGCTGACATGATATCTCGAGATCTAGTTGTCCGATAGACTTCAAATTTGAAGAGACCCTCCAGCAGACGTCCCACTATCACCTGCATCCGAATCATCAACAAATCTCGACCTCTGCTACCATTGAACTATGTTAAAACCGAAAACCGTCCATGAGAGCGATCAGAAACGATCAGGCCAGAATGAAACATTATTATGAAACTATCTACTCGATTAACGGTAACACGCGTCCACCGGTGATCGTCGAATAGGAATCCGGAAAATTGGTTTGCACACTCGCGCGTTTCGGTCACGTTGCTGAACATATCGATAACGAGAGACAACGTCAATAACGGGGCTATTTAATTATACTGATAAAAGCGGCTTAAGCGCGGGTCAGGCGTGTTGCGGCGATTAGAATTTCCTGTGTCGAGTATCCCTGATTACAGAGAGACGGTCGTCGAGAGTTGAGAGTGCTGTGTTCCGTGTCGAAATCGTCGCGTAATTATTTTTCGAATTCGCGAATGCACGACAACGGCCCGACACGTTCGGAACCGGAACGTTTCGTTCCTTTTCGTTTCAGAAAACACAAGGAATGGCGTTTAATTTCAGTTCGTGAATTGTTGTCTACCCGGCCAGCTTAACTTGCATTCGCGCACGATACGATACGATCCGCGAGTCGATCAACTTCATTTCGACCCCCGGTTACATTTTCATGCTTTTAATCTTGCCGCCAGCCAATAAATCTAATGGAAAACCCTTGTTCCTTCAAATTAATTCTGGTCTTATTGTTGGCCCTCTAACGGTTAGAGAGATTTCCCCGAAATCGCTCGAATCCGATTTTCCACCAATCTGTCAGGTCATATCCAATTTTGATTTCTTTTTGGTTAAATGCATTCGCAAAATCATAGTCTCTCGATTAAGCAGAAATAAAAGAATTTGAGAAATCGTTGTCGGTTAAAACAGGATTCATTCGATTTGCGAACGTCTATTTAGCCCGAGATACTCCAAAATTGTCTCGCAGGATGAATCTCCTGTCTCTGCGATGATTGACACTTCATGTCTGTCTGCTGGATCGCCCTGATTATTATTCGATTCGACGATCACTGTCGTGCTCGAGAATATTTAACACCGCAGTTTTTGATGATTAAAGGACAGACAGATATATCCAAATTAAGCAGTGTAATTTTAGGATTATTCGCGACCGTCCGCTGTCACATTATTTCAAAAGACATATCGACTGCACAACCAGGTGTTAGCCTGAAAATTTCCAGCTAAACACAGGAGACGCGTCCGCTAGTACATTCTGTCAAAAAAGTACCGGGAATTGGTCAATGAAACACAAAATATGTATTATTCATCGAAATTTATTGTATCGCCTTCAAAGTAGGACCCTTTCGAAATAATACACTTATGCAAACGGATAACCCAATCATCAAAACATTTTTTTAACGCATTTTTTGGAATCAACTTCAGTACTCGCCGCGAATTCTCTTTTATGTCATCTATCGACTGTAAACAGGTGCCTCGAAGTGGTAATTTGAGTTTTGGAAAAAGAAAAAAGTCGGCCGGTGCCATATCAGGGGAATACGGTGGCTGCTCGATAAGATTTGTTGAGTTTTTGGCCAGAAATTCGTTCACAATGATAACCTTGTGAGATGGTGCGTTATAGTGGTGAAAAATCCATGAGTTTTCTTTCCACAAATCTGGTCTTTTTCGATGAATTTGCTATCTCAAACGCCGCATAACGCTCAGATAATATTCTTTATTTACTGTCTCACCTTGTGGCAAGAATTCCGAGTGCACAACACCGCGGTATTCGAAAAAAACTGTCAACATCACCTTCACTTTTGATCGAATTTGACATGCTTATTTCGGTTTCGGCTCAATTGGAAGGCGCTATTCCGAAGCTTGTTGACTGGTTTGCATGTGAAACACGTAAACCCATGTCTCATCACCAGTTACAATGCGTTTTATGAATGTGGGGTCGGAATTGACTCGTTCTAACATGTCTTCAGCGACCTTAACGCGATTGAGTTTTTGCAGAAAATTCGCAAAAATTGCAAAACACACTTGAGATGAACTGACAAAATGGCGCACTGTAAACAAACTAAATGACAAGTGACGCTCAAACTCCGCGTGAGTATAGAGGACAGTTGTGCCAACTTAGCGACAAAAAGAATTTCAACAATTCCTTTAAGCGGGCTTTTTAAATGATCGATTCCCGGTACTTTCTTGACAGAATGCAAACGAAGAGCTAAACCTAATTTCCGCGTGTAGAATGTTTCAACTGAATCAAACATTCGCCGATATTACAGAAATTACAAAACAAAAAATAATTCAAACTTGATACGGTCCGTCAGACAGTGGGCCGGATTCGGGTAAAGTGTGACATTTACCCCTAAAACGAACTTTCTCGTATCGATATCTAATATATGAACATTGCATCCTAAATGTCCATAGACCTCGGAAATGAAGAACATAGTACGATTTAATAAATATTATAGTTGTAATAAGCATTGAAAGTTGGACGTTTTAAGAGGCGTATTTTTCATGAGAAAAATTGCTTCTCTTTGATGCGATGCCCTGACGTTGCTATTTAATATTTTCTCTCGCTTTTTTTTTTTAAATTGAAGAGCAGATTTTTGCGATAAGAAATCGTATCTTACATTATTAATTAGTCGGCATAATATATTACAAGTCAATGCTGAAGTAAAAGTAGAAAATTATAAAAATTCCTTATATTCGGTAAGGGAGATCTTTAAAGTCCCAGGATGTCCCAGGGTCTAACAAATTGGAATATTTTTAGTAGACCTTCCTCTAAATAACCGTGAAAGAATTAATTCCCTAGTCGAACCTATTCTTGAATTATTACTGTTTAAAGCTATCAATGTTCGAATAGCGAGCAGAGTCGGAGCGGAGCGAAGCATAGTTTGTAGACGGCGACGTGAGGTAGCGACGTAAGAGGAGCGCGCGAAGAGACGAATCGCGCTTAACGACCGTTGTTTATTTCATGTTCGCGGATAGTAACGAATTATTATAAATAGAGGGTTTACGGAGGGACTCGGCCTTTATTCCCTAACTTATGGTTACAAAAAAGTGTTTATATATATATTATTATTATATTTATATATATATATATATATTATATTATATGTTATAATATTGTAACACTAATGGCAATAATAATAATAATAATAATAACATTGATGTATTTTTTCTTAACTAATCATTAATGTTTCATTACTACATTGTCCAGTCCAAGTTTCGCATCCATACCTTTTACGAATCAAAAGTTACGAGGCAATGTCACACTTTACCCCAATCCGGCCCACTGTGCGTCGTGTCCCGTTCCAACTTAGATACAGAAAGTTTAATGTCCTCGGAGCCCGAGCGCAGCGTTTAACTTCTCCAAACGCATCATAAACCGCCCCACCAATTAAGAGTTACACAAGATTAATAGCAGCAATGAAAGATGAACTGACGGGGATTCTAATTAAATCAAAAATTGCTTCCTCTATCAAGAATTCCGTCGAGGTCCAAACGAAAGAAAAATCTCGCAACTTCAGCCCCAGCTTTAATGCATAAATGCATAAAGTCTACGCCGTCTACTTCTGAGAGAGAGACAGAGGGAGTCTCTCGGCTCCGGGCGACAAGTTATTAATTGAAGAAAGATTTAATATTTATGTCCGTCTGTAAACGAGGTAAATTCCGCGAGGCTGATAATTAGTGATTCATAGAATGCTCATCGTCCGCGACGGGAGTTATTTCCGGCCGGATAGTAATGGAGTCTAGCATCCAACTTGAGAGTGGCCTTTTTAATTCGTCCGATTCGTTTCATTCATTTGATTCATTTGATTAATTTCGCTCTCACGGAGACGCCGCCCGCCGGGGATCGCCGGTGAAATTTTTTAATAGGGTCATCGAATCCACCAGAGGATCTGAATTCGGTCGGATCTGAACACGTTGCTCAAGGCAATGGTATATATATAATATACTATATAGGTATACCTAGCATCGATAGCTTTCGTGCATGCATCAATCCGTCTCACCTGCGCGGAAACCGGTCCGAAAAGTTGCACTTTCACAAGCCAGCATCTGCACCGGAGAGAATCGCTCGGAGCAAAAGCGATCGAGGATATATGGCTCTGCTCGATCCTCTCGTTTCCCCGAAAATCGTTTACAGACTTCCCCGCCTGCCTCCCGGAACGCGAAAAAAGAAATTTTCCGTCGGTTTTGTCGGAAAACTTGGGAAACGGAGAATTTCCGCGGGATCGCGAACTCGTTCGACGTTCGACAATGATACGGTTGCGATACCAAATCAAATATATGGCTTCGTTTGTTCATTTTTTAAAGAAATACAGACTTCGTTGAAGATTAAGTCAACGGACCTGGGTTTAAACAAAATTATTTTCTGGTTATTCAAAGGAGATTTGATAAAAAAATTGCTGCAAACAAAGAACGATAAATATTGGGCACTGTAAATTGAATTCTGGGTAATTCTTTGAAACAATATCGAACGTGTACGTGAATAAATAATGTAAATATATAATATATACATTTTCTGTCAAGAAAGTACTGGGGATCGATCATTTAAAAAGCCTGCTTAAGGGGGCCGTCTCCTAGCAGATGACGGTCGCGCGTGAACACTCACACACCGCTAGAGTACACTCACACACCGCTAGACCACGTATACGTACGCGAGAATTGCTAGGATCAGGGAAATGCGTTCTGATCTCTCGATAATGCAAAGACGGGGGTTTTTATTAGTCAAAATCGCTAGATAAAAGATCAATCTAGTGCGCTGTTTGCTTCAAAAGTCGTTCTTTTACGTTTCCGAGCAATGATTTTGCAATATTCGGCTGCATGTTGCCCGTCGGAGAGGCTAGTACGCCGGCGTGACTGCAGCGCCATCTAACGGGCAACATGCGACGGGCAACATGCAGCCGAATATTGCAAAATCATTGCTCGGAAACGTAAAAGAACGACTTTTGAAGCAAACAGCGCACTAGATTGATCTTTTATCTAGCGATTTTGACTAATAAAAACCCCCGTCTTTGCATTATCGAGAAATCAGAACGCATTTCCCTGATCCTAGCAATTCTCGCGTACGTATACGTGGTCTAGCGGTGTGTGAGTGTACTCTAGCGGTGTGTGAGTGTTCACGCGCGACCGTCATCTGCTAGGAGACGGCCCCCTTAAAGGGATTATTGAAATTCTTTTTGTCGCTAAGTTGATACAACTGTCCCCTATACTCACACGGAGTTTGAGCGTCACTTGTCATTTAGTTTGTTTACAGTGCGCCATTTTGTTAGTTCATCTCAAGTGTGTTTTGCAATTTTTGCGAATTTTTTGCAAACACTCAATTGCGTTAAGGTCGCTGAAGACACGTTAGAACGAGTCAATTCCGACCCCACATTCATAAAACGCATTGTAACTGGTGATGAGACATGGGTTTACGTGTTTCACATGCAAACCAGTCAACAAGCTTCGGAATGGCGCCTTCCAATTGAGCCGAAACCGAAATAAGCATGTCAAATTCGATCAAAAGTGAAGGTGATGTTGACAGTTTTTTTCGAATACCGCGGTATTGTGCACTCGGAATTCTTTCCACAAGGTGAGACAGTAAATAAAGAATATTATCTGAGCGTTATGCGGCGTTTGAGAGAGCAAATTCGTCGAAAAAGACCAGATTTGTGGAAAGAAAACTCATGGATTTTGCACCATTATAACGCACCATCTCACAAGGTTATCATTGTGAACGAATTTCTGGCCAAAAACTCAACAAATCTTATCGAGCAGCCACCGTATTCCCCTGATATGGCTCCGGCCGACTTTTTTCTTTTTCGAAAACTCAAATTACCACGTCGAGGCACCCGTTTTCAGTCGATAGATGACATAAAAGAGAATTCGCGGCGAGTACTGAAGTTGATTCCAAAAAATACGTTTAAAAATGTTTTGATGATTGGGTTATTCGTTGGCATAAGTGTATTATGTATTTCGAAAGGGGCCTACTTTGAAGGCGATACAATAAATTTGGATGAATAATACATATTTTGTGTTTCATTGACCAATTCCCGGTACTTTTTTGACAGAATGTATGAATGATGCGTGTAAAAGATAATGGGAAACCTAACGATAAAATTATTCTATTGCGAGTCATTCTGTGGAAAAATAATATTTGGAGAACCGAGTACTCTTCGCTTCGAGTGTCTGACCATTAACGGTTACCTCTACTTGCGCCATTTTGTGCAAATATCGACCGTGATACATTATTATCAGGGGATCAAAGAATTATATATGAATTATTAATAGGGTGTATTTTGGAAACGCGAACTGTGTGGAGTGTTTTTAAAAAATGCCCGGATACATATTACACGTTCCGGTGAGAAGAGACAAAGAAACGTTATCGAAAGTAAAAGTTGTTACAAGTTGGTTCGAGTAGAACCAAAAATATTAAAAGAAGTCTTGAATCTCTGTAACAAATTCTGATTACTGTTCAATGTATGACACCGCATCGTAAGTACGAACATAATTTGTTTAAAAATCGCAGATGATTGTTTAGTACGATTTCGAATTGTTATTCGTCTTCCCAGTGAATTCCACAGGAGCGGAGAGATGAAAATTAATAAGATCGATGGGTAGCAGATAATAAGACGTGCCAGCGATCCTTTCGCCTAAGTAGAAGCAGTCAGCGATGGTCAGACGTTCTAGCCAGTCTCATTTAGGAGCGCACGTGCTCGACGAATTTTGAAATTCAATTTTCTCCGGTCCGAAGATCCAACTGGAAGAGTCTCGTTTTACATTTTCGATTTATTTTTCTCGTAGAATCGACTCTTTCAGAGAAACTTCTGATTCTGTGCTCGGAACGATTAATAATCAATGAATGCTAATCAACGAATCAACCCCCAACTGGTGAGCACATCTTCCGGATTCTAACATTTTTATATTTACTTGAAAATGAAGCATCGAAATTGGTACACTGGAATAATAATGAAACTACACATAAAAATAATTCGTATAAAAATTTCAGCAAGACCCAGAAACGCCTTTATATATTTTTCTTAAAAGAGAGCATCCTACCACATCAACAACGAAACAAACTAATTAATGTCTGTTTTACTATAAAAACAACGAAACCATTACTCATTTAAAAAATTCCAACTGGGAGACTCATCGGTCACAGGTTAACAAGTAATAGAGAATTTTTCCATCGGCTGAAAACATGGAAAAATTCGCCAAAATCTCTACGGAAATGAACAAATTAAAGCAGACCGAGAATCTCATGATTTCCAGCCCATAGATCGCGAGACGCTTCCGGGGTGGACTGGAGCGCGACCGAAATTCGCAGAAAACGCGGTCGGTGCGTCGGCCGATTAATTAATTAAATAACGAGGCTCTGTCAGTTGATATTACAGTTCGCCGGGATGTTTTACTTGGTGTTTGCGATGCGCGTGCTCGCGCACGCTTTAGTAAAACGGGGTCGAATAATGGTAGCAGTCTCGTCGTCCGGCGCGGCAGGGTAAATAATTTGCAGCGTTCATGAAAGAACGATCCATTTCCCAACTTTCCGTCAGCGAGCGGGTAGGTATCGTCGAAAACGAGTTGTCGGCCGTGTAATCCGCGGTAAATAATCGTTAGCCGAGAGAGCGACGATCGGGTGCCGGGACAATTAGCACAACGCGAAAGTAATCAGCGTGTGCCGCAGCCTGTTCTGATCTGTCCCGCGTATTTCTACATACGAACGAGCCCCCATTATGATTGAATATTAATTACGAGAGACGAGAGAACGGGAGAGAGGCGATCGTGGTTGTGTGCGCGCGTGCTGTGGAAAATACGCGCGCATGAATATTAATCCGTGGACCCAGGCTCTGTCGAATTCGGGACAAGCCCGGGATGATATTATTAATAACAACTGGGTATCGCGCGCATTTACAATTTACCAACGGTAATATAACAATATAGATAGGAGCGATAAGAATAATATCGCGGCCACTAATCACCGGCGATCGCGCATCGTTTATCCCGTGTTTCGGAAACCGAGCCCTCTCGATTCGCTTTTCGGCCATCGGATTATACGAATTGGCAGATTTCGATCAATCCTGACCTCGAGCAACCGGGCTTCATAAAACTTATCGATTTCGCAGCGAAGTGCGTTTCGCATTTCGAGTGGATCGAGCTTAATCTGCTGGAGGCTGCTTAGCGGATCATTTATTGAGGCAGTTTTCGTAATCGTGGTATAACTCCGAGTAGAGTGGAAAAATAACAAATAAATTATTACAATTATACAATATTGAGTACAAATCATTAAGCTTCTTTTAATATTGAATCTCTGATGTAATTGTACAATATTATTATGTGAATTGCGAAGGTGCATTTCTGGAATAAAATAATAACACTGTCCAACAGCCAAAAAGGATTTCGATTCTCAGTTTCTGAGAAATTTGAGTTTGAAAAGATGACATATTTTTCAACTTTGAACAAATATTGTGATGTTATTATAAAAGATATTGAATCGATCTTTCCAGCAAAAGATTCTGTAGACTTTCCCGAATACAGTGATATCCAATATTAATACGTTATGATTGTTCAAACATGTTTAACTAACTAATCAAAAAGTTTTAACTCTAACTTTATTTAAGTTTTGGCTAACAATCAATCAGACTATTAGTCATTTTTAACTACACTGTCCAACAAATTTCAACTTTTTTGTTCTCTAATTACTGTTGGGTCCTTCTTATAGAGTTTTTTGCGCTGATCCCGAATCTGTCGTTAATTGTTCTCCTAGACGCACAGTTTTTGAGGAACATGGCTTTGAAAAAAAAAAACATATTTTTCAACTTTAAACAAATATTGTGATGTTATTATAAAAGATATTGAATTGATCTTTATAGCAAAACATTCCTTAGACTTTCCCGAATACAGTAATAACCAATATTAATACATTATGATTGTTCAAACATGTTTAAACAATCGCTAAAGGCGGAGAGACACCAGTTTTGCACCAATTTTTAAGAATATTTTTCAATTTATCTCAAGAAATAAGGGTCCAGCGGGAAATCGAACTATACCACGCGATAGAGCAGATTTTTATCTTCAGAAACCACCATTTCAAGTTTGCATGGTCGACGTTTTTTTCGAACCAGAAAGAAAAATATCTTCGCCAGGCATGAGTTGCGGCGCGGCGCGCCGCACAGTGGGTTGAAACGCGAAAAACGCGGACAAAAGTCATTTTTCTGACTAAACGAAAAATATAAAATTGTATAATATTATTAACTTGTTAGTGGATAAATGAGGCATCATTTTCTGCATTTCTGAACTTCTGAAGTTCAATAAAAATTCATAAGCTTAGCTTTTCCTGAATTTTATATTAGAATATCGTTATAACTTAATACACGTATGAGTAAGGATATTTGCATATACCTAACTGAAAGCGTGTTTCAGGACGAAAATAATAAGCATGGATTTGATTTGCTTTTGTTGTATATAGCACCTATAAACATTAATGAAACAAAGAGTAATTTTCAAGCTTTTTTTCTACTCAAATAGGGTGCGTTCCGTTTCACGCTTCAAGCGCATACACTGTATAGTGTATGCATAGAGACTCTTATACTACGCTATACAGTGTATGCGCATTATGCGTGAAACGGAACGCACCCATAGAGTTATAAACCGAACAGTGTCAATTGGTGCATTAAAATTTATACACGTTATCGGTAGACATGTGTACAATAAAACTAAAAAGGTTTCAGCTGCAGATAGCTACAGACGTGCATACTGTCTCACAAAAACGATGACGCGCGAGAGAATGCGCGGTCGCGCCGCACAGTGAGACAAACCGATGAATTCTGTTTTAAAATCTAAGAACTTTTGATAGAAATGAGATAGAACTATGAAATTTTTTAAAATGAAAGCTGAAATTTTGCAGAATATGGGATAATTATAGAGTTTGTGGTACGAACGTTTTTTAACCTTGAGAAAATTCGTTAAACTTGCACAATTTCAAGAAAATTGTGGTTTTTCCAATACGACGCGCATTTGGAAACTTAAAATTATTTTCGGAAATAACTGGCGTCATCCGCTTCCACATCATATTAACTGCTTTAAATAGTAGTCGCGAAATTAATGATATTGCTTTCGTTACATATTGTCAGGAAACGGCCAAGTTATATATAGAAAACTATAGTTGGTACTACATGCCATCTTCTGTCCATAAAGTGCTGGTTCACGGGGCAGAAATAGTGAAAGCTATGATTATTCCAATGGGGCAACTTTCCGAAGAATCTATGGAAGCTGGAAATATATACGTGAAACAGTTCAGAAGAGAACATACTCAGAAACGTTTCCAGGTACCATATCAACCGTGATTTATTCTACAGACTGTTGACAACATCCGGTCCAGTAATTTCACACCAACAAATACCACGGAAATCAGTGTCAGAATTGCCAGAAAACGTGCTACAGTTATTGAAAGCAGAAGATGATTTACACATCGGTGAAGAAGACGACAGTGAAGAGGATGACTATGGGATATGGTTCGGCGATTAACATCAAGTAAATATTATACAGAATTTAGTATATAATAACTTAAAAATATACCGTTATTAATAATAAAACAATTAATAATATTTACGTCCCAATTCGAGGAAACCGTTTCTAAAAAACCTTATATAACTTTTATGGGTTTGGAATTAAACAAAATCTGATTGTTAATTTGAATTCAGCACCTCAAAATCTGTAAAACTGTACCATTTTTATTAATTTAAACTTAGAAATAGCTTCAGAAATGATTTTTGTCCGCGTTTTTCGCGTTTCAACCCATTGAGCGCCGTATCCCGTGGAACGCCTGTTCTAGTATTAATATTGGATATCACTGTATTCGGGAAGGTCGAAGGAAATTTTTGCTGTGAAGATAAATTCAATATTTTTTTTAATAACATCACAATATTTGTTCAAAGTTGAAAAATGTCATTTTTTCAAACTCAAATTTCTCAATAACTGTGCGTCTAGGAGAATAATTAAGGATAGATTCGGAATCAGCGCAAAAAACTCTATGAGAATTGAATAGTGAGAATCGAAATCCCAAAAAAAAGTTGAAATTTGTTGGACAATTTTTAAATAAATTCAATTTGGTTATTTTTACAAGGCTGCGCATTTAGTGAAGCCTACTTGAACGCGTCAGTAGATTCAGTCAGCCGCAGACGGACAATGTTCGAATTCCACTTTCAAAAATTTCAAACACACTTCCACAGCCTCCTAACATTAATTGATATTGTTTAATATCGTATAGTTTACACTCCAGCAATCTAACACCAATTTATTTTCATCGGCGAACACTTTTCAGTATAAACTGCTTAATAAAAAAATAAATAAAAACCTGGTCAGGGATCAAATAGATTCAAATAAAACATCAATCGGTGCTCGTTCCTGTCGTTTTATATACATATAATTCACGCTCTTGCATTCTAACGGGAATTTAATTTTCATCGGCGAATTTTTCGGCGAATTGCTCAACGGACGGTAGGTGCGTGCGCGCGCACGTTTCCGGACGGACTCGGTTTGTTTGCCGGTTCGATTTGTCCCCGTGCAAATAATTTAGCTGTTAAACGTAACAAACGAACCGTTTACGGGCTGTTTTTCTTTCTCTATCCGGCCCGCTGCGAGCGAGAGAATAACTTTCACGGCTGCTTTATAGAGAATAAAATCGAGCGTATTGTTCCGCGCGGCTCTCTCTTCGAACGGTCGCACGTTTGTATCCTTTATTTCGCCGGGATATCGAAAATTAAATCTGCACGGACGCCCGTGCACGAAAATATGGAAATTCGGGGCTCTTCTCTGTCAACTGTCCCGTTCGAGTGCCCTCGGTTCCCGAAATCATTCTGATTCTAGCTCGCGTGTAAACTACGCGCATCGGAAATACGAAATACGCAAAAATGTTTCCGCGTGCGCGACCATTAGCGAAACAAATTCGCGTACTCCGTTGCGGACTCGCTAGTCTATGCTCGTTAGCCTTCAGGATTTTTGCTGGAACTCCATTCTCAACCCTCTCAAATTTGCAGTTTAGTTTCATTAATCCTTTCATTGCTAACTAATCGTGGCAGAGCGTCCGGCGGACAGAATGAAATTTAAACAAGTCCGAGATCTTCCTGGAATTGCGACTTGATGTTCGCAATGACGTACGTTCGACTTTTCCAGAACTGGCATATCATATCAATAACAAAATAAAGTTCTGTAGCTACTTGTGTGCAGGATGTCCCAACCATTTCTTGCTACGAACGGCGTTAGTTGGAATAAAAATCTATAAAATCAATAGAACGATAAACGCTTCACTAAACAGCTACGAAGAAAACAGAGATAACAACGGTGGAGCATGGAGGAGAGAACAAATTCGCAATATTTGTCTAATCCGTTTACATAAGCTGCGTTTACCAACTAAGGTCGATGCGGGTTGTGTTTACCAACTCCAATCGCCAACGCCGAGCGTTTGTAAGAATTCATTTTAGAATGGAACGAAAAAAGAATCTCTAATGCACGAAAGGAAATCGAGAAGAGACAGGTGAAAAAGAATTTCCGTAGCTCCCTTCGAAAGCGTCGATTTGCTGTGTTGGACATTTTTGTGTTATTTAGAAAAACGCTCGATTCGTAGCATTGAAAGGACTAATCGTTGATTCTTGATGAGGCGCGCGAGGTCAGCGTGACTTGAAATAGAAAATTTCGGGCGGAATAGGTAAATATTAACATTAATCAGAGTTGGGCAGTATTTAAATACTTTTCGCCTCGGCTCTACAACGCCATCACTGTTGTACTACGATAGGGAGTAACGAATAAACCATTAACCAACCATTACAATTATTTAAATACCGATTGGAATAAAAGATGCATAACTTTTATTTGTTATTCGACTTTTATTTAAGTAATTTTGTATTCGCCGAGAATGTATTCGATGAATACAAGATTATTTAAATAAAAGTCGAATAAAAGATACTTTTGTATTCGAACCTTCGTATAACGAATACAAATTTTGTATCTTTTATTCGTTATTCGAAATTTGTATTTAAATACAATTACTGTATTACATACATTACTGTGGAGTCTCAAAGATCCCAGCTTCAGATGTTTGAAAAGAATTTTTATATGAATAAAATTAAATCTGTTTGTTTACTTTTTATCCTGTGTTATTCTTTATCCCAAATTTGTTAAAACCGAGGCTATTTATGAAATTCATTTGTCGGTGTCTAAGAGACCCCACCTTACTATTTATGTGTTATTAGCAGAGACCCTAACTGGGTTATAACCAAAAAGAAAAAAACCATTGAATAACAAGTATTTCATCCACTAAAATCGTATTGGTTACAAATAAGGATTATAAGTAACCAAATGAGAAATTCATTTCGATCACTTATAACACTTATCGATGAGACACATTTCTTTGATCGCTTATAACAGTTATCAATGAGAGAAGTTCATTTCCATCGCTCATAACAGTCATTGCTGAAGAAAATTTGTAATAGTTATTATTAAATAGTACAACTTTCAAATGGTAAACAATCAATTATTTCATAATTCATATTTCATAATCAATCAAAATTTAATGTGACAAACATGAGTTTTTCCTAATTTTTTCCTGACAAATTACATCGCAAATCATCTAGCGTTAATTTTAGAGCAGAAAAAGCTCGTTTAACACTAACCTGAGTTGCCGGAACAGCGTGGATTATGCACGCTAGTTTTGATAAATACGGCAGTCTATATTTCTGATTTTTCCCGAGTGGAACAGAGTCGTCCGTGAACAAACACAGTCAACAAACAGGTTTTGTGTTGTTCTTATGGTCTGTTGATTCATTTTGTTGTACAAAACCTTCTCAATGAATTTCAGAGGCTTGCTCCATCCAAAAAAGAGTAGACAACTCAATAATTAAATAAGCAACCGAAATGAATTTTCTCATCAATAATTATTATGAACAAGTGACAAGAAATTCGATCATCGGTAACTGTTAAGAGCGATAGAAATAAATTTCTCTCATCGATAACTGCTTTGAGCAATCGAAACAGTTTTTCTTCATCGATAACAGTTATCGAGGAGGATCCAATTTTTTGGACACTAATAAATATTACTTGTAACCAAAAAGTATAAAAATCGACATTTTTTAATCATTTTGTTCTCCGAATTATTTTCTTTATATTTTGTGTAGATAATCTTAAATTTCAATAATAATCAACCTTTTATTAATGATTTTCATCGTAGAAAATTTTAGAATAACTGTTATATATCTCTGGTCCCTGTGGTTATTAGACCTTAACCTTGCGAGGAGTAAGATACTTGATTTCACGCTGACCCCAATCGCGTCCAATCACGAGGTCACGAACCAAACAGCAAATATACATAAATAAACCAGTAATAAAAAGGAAGATGCGCTTACTGCAAGTCGCTTCATCCTCGTCGGCGCCATCGGTGCAGTCCTTGTCCCCGTCGCACTGCCACGTCTTGGGTATGCACCTGCCGTTGGTGCACTTGAACTCGGTCTCGGTGCACGTGTGTATATCTGCAAGCGGATCATCGTAGTGTTGATCAAAGAAGATTTGCGCGACCGCGGGGATGCACGCGATGCAAGCGATACAGGCGAGCTGCATCATCAGCGCGCACACGTGTCGGGCCGGATTCGGTGGCCTCATGGCGAGTGTGTGTCAGGTGTCCCTACCGCCCACCGCCTACTCGTGTTACTTTACACCGATAAACGATGCACCGGACGATGCACCAGGTTCGCAAGCCGTATAGCACAAGACAGTGCACAGATGCTGCACAAGGCGGTGCACAAGGCGGTGCACAAGGCGCTGCACAAGGGGCTGCCTGGTCGTGCACCAATTGCGCTCCGGGCGCTTCTTATGCAGCGGGCAGGCTTTGAACCGTGTTCCGCAGCTTCCAAAGGTATCGGTTCGTCGTTGCTACGGGAACTGCAACGAGCGTGCACCGCGGAACTGCAACGGCTTCGAGAGAACCAGATAGCACCGAAAACAACACCGAAGTATAGCGTGTCTATTCAGAGCATCCTTCGAGGTTCATCGGGTCTCGTATCGCGCCGAATAAAATCCTCGATCCACTCTAAACCGACCCCGCTTCTGTCCTCTCTTTCTCCCTGCTTCTCCAACCTCTTTCAGATCACAATTGCTCCCTTCTCGAGATTACCGGGAACACTCTCCCGGCCAAACAAAAGATTCCCCGATAAACGCCAGGGACACTCCTCCTCTCTTTCTCTTTCTCTCTCTCAGGCTCTCCCCGAGTCTAGACTAGGTGAAATCATTGATTCGAGATCGAAACTGGAGAGTCGCGGACCAGCTTTCCCCCAGATATGGAGACCCTTCTTTCTCCGGGGAGGACACCGCTTCGAACGGAGAGCCGAGCGATACTGAACGCGAAAACCGAATACGGTTCCGTTGCCGGAGGAGATTCGCCCCGCTGTTACACCGACCGATCTTCGATGCACTCGCGCCCGCTGCAAGATGCTGTCAGACCGATCCAGCTGACACCGGGGCCCCTTTATAAGGGTCCCACGCGTGCAAACTGAGGGGAAAGGGAACCCAGACAAGATTGCAACGAGAATCTCCCTGCCACATGCGTTTCCGATCGCTGCACGATCAAAGCTGCCGGCGCGGCGGCGGCGCACCAACCCGTTTGCCCACGAGAAAACTGTTTTTCTTTATCGCTTTATGCGCTTCTGCGCAGCGGCGATTCGAACATTGTCACGTAGCATAATGTAGACTGAAATAATTCAGAAAAATTTTGTCAGGAAAACCAGGTTTATCCCTGGCCACTATGGTAGCCATCCCGGCGGCTCTCCAAAGGTTCAACATAACCAATTGCTGCTTAACTAGGACGATTGGACCAAATGGTGAATTGAAGTGTCCGGTGTAAATACGTTTCGCGACTCGAGCATTAGAACAGCCGGAGAATGGAGAATAATTTTCGTTCCCGTTGAAAGCATGATTCAGACCATAGTGCGTCGTTTTCATCCAGGAAATACGAGCGCCGCTTGTTACGATCAAGGTCCCATGATAACTGGCAATGAAAAGGTTCCGTGCCCACGCGAGCCCCATCGCTCATAGATTTGAATAACATTCACTATTTTTGTTTTGAGAATCGCGTTTCATGATATGATTACCCAGTCTGTCTGTGTGATTTGAATACAGTGGCCGAAATAATGGGTTACCCTGGGTTGGTCGACAACTCATTTCACCGACACCGTTTTCATTGACGATTCGACCGTGTTAGTGTCGGCCAAACCGTGTCGCTGAAGACATTTGTCGACGATTTGACCGTGTAGATGAAAACATAGCGTCGACGAAAGTTACTGTCGCACAGTGCGGCGGAATGCCCGTTTTTTGGACAAAATTCCATATCTTAAAAACTATAAGTCATATAAAAAAATGTTTCAAATAAAAGTTGTAGGGTATAAGGAAGAGTATATGATGATTGTATTTGTTTGGTATTGTTGTAGCCTTGAGAAGCTCTATGAAGGTCAGTTTTAAAATTTCATACGGTAATGTGTACATTTTTGATTATATATTCTAACTAGCTTTTGCCCGCGGCTTCGCTCGCATAGGAAACCGTTTAATGCCCTCGGAAATTGATATTGTTTCTCCATAAAACCTTTTAACCCCCCATTCACCCCTATAGAGTTTTAATTTTATGTTATGCCGAAATCTTAGATTTCAAACCCCCTTTTTACCCCTTAGGGGATCAATTTTTTTAAATGCCGAAACAGGTGTTTGATTAATTATATCAAAGAGCATTAAGACAAAGTATGAAGTAAATCCGACCACGACAACAAAATATTCCTGATACAAACGTTGCAACCACTTTTCACCCCCTCGGGGGTTAAATTTTTTAAAATGCCGAATGGATGTTTGATTAATTATATCAAAGAGCATTAAGACCAAGTACGAAGTAAATCCGACCACGAACAAAATATTCCTCATACAAACGTTGCAACCCTTTTTCACCCCCTTGGGGATTGAATTTCGAAATATCCTTTCTTATCCCTTGTATAGATCATAAGGGAAACCTCTGTGCAAAATTTCAGCTTTCTAAGTCCGAGGGTTTAGCCTGGGCGTTGATAGGTGAGTCAGGACTTCGCTTTTATATATATAGATAAGTGAGGCTAAGACATTTCCAAAAGACTACAAAAACATTATTGTTGCATAAACTGTTGTCAAGATATAAGCATCCAAAGTTGGCGTACCGTCTATAGTGGTATTGATTATATGTATTACTACAAGTGAAACAAATGTCAAAAGTCAAAATCGACTGTTTAGTAACGTGTCTATTTTCGTACGATTTTATAATAAATAATGATGATAATAATAATCATTTCTCGAAAATCTGTGCGTACGTGGTTTCTGGGTGTCTTCCTAAATACATATTTTTTTAAATTAATGGGGCAAGCTCGGGCAGAAAATTTTTATAGAATTCGGTAAAGGTAAATTCGGTAAATTCGGTCCTACGAATATTTTCTAACAAAAATTACACGACACGACGACCATACGAAAAGCTTAGTTAAAGTTATAAGAATTTTCGATTTCGCGTTTTAACAAACGGATCACTTTGAATCAATAAAATACGATAAATAATAATTGTAAAACCGCTAGGGAGCCAAAATAACTAGTACACACCTTGAACTAAATGATCCATCGCAAATTATTCAATTTTTCGCTTTACAATACATACGTTGTATAATGTTTTCCCTTTATGTGCGTACTTGAGGTTATAATACAACAAAAATTGACGTGTTGGATTATGACGGATGGAACATGTCCTGTTTCAATCGATGTTCAGTTTTTTTTTCTGGCGAATGTTCATGAATAAATGGTATTTTTAAGATAGATTCATGTAAACAGATATACATTTTAAAAATATTGAAAACAGTGTTGCTGAAATGAGTTGTCGACCAACCCAGGGTAACCCGAAATAATGATAGGTTCACTAGCCGCATCGGCTAGTTTACTGCTTCTACTTTTATTTTCGTTTTCGGAAGTGTACTGTGGCATTTGTTTTTACTTCGCAAGAATGTGCTCTATACATTGTGTAAGCAAACAGTCGACTATCAACAGAATTATTATAAAGCTCTACTTGTTTCAAAAATACTTTGAAAATTATCGAGTACAAGTTACGAAATAATCTTCGGTTCACGAAGAAATATATTGACAGTGCAATTTTTTGAACGGTTTTGTATGGTAAGTACACAGATTTAGGAAGTTTAAGAATTATAAAGAATAATTTATGTTCGTTTAATATTATTAAAGCACAATGACACGGGAAAATCGTTAAATGATAACGAAAATGGCCAAATTATTGCTTTCCACAATATGAGTCTCTCTAACAGAGAAATTTCGAGAAGATTGAAGAGGTCATTAAATGTCATAAACAATTTTTTAAAATTGAAAGAAAAAGACGGCACTAAAAAATCTACAGGTCGTCCAAAAAAATTAACACACAGGGACAAAGATATATTAAAAGTTTTCAAGAAGCACAGCAAAGTATGCTTAACGCCTCTAAAATAAAAATGAAATTAGACTTGCTAGTTGGTGTTCGACGTGTACAGCAAGTTGTGAGATCGAGTGGGACACTTAAATATTGTAAAAAAGCGTAAAAACCTCCGCTATCTAAATTCCACAAGGAGGAGAGATTAAAGTTTGCAGAATATCATATGTCATGGACCGAAAAGTGGAAGACGGTGATTTTGTCTGATGAAAAAAAATTTAATTTGGACGGCCCAGATGGATATTAATATTACTGGCACGATCTGCATGATGAAAAAGTGTAAAAATGACAAGAGTACATGGAAGAGGATGTGTCAAAAATATCAGGAACTATTGGAATACGTAATGGATGAATATGGCGACAAGATTAGTGGACCTAATTTAATATTCCAACACGATAATGCAGCAATACATTGTGCAAAAACAATTAAAAACTACTTTGAGAGTGTAAAAATTGAAGTTTTACCCTGGCCATCAAGAAGTCCAGTCCGGACTTAAATCCGATTGAAAATCTTTGGGGAATATTAGCACGAAAGCTACATGACAATGGAAAACGGTATAGCACTGTTTCAGAAATGAAAAATGGTATTAGAGAGGCGTGGTCTGAAATTATATTAGAAACATTACAAAAATTAATTTAATTAATTCCACGCAGAATATTCGAAGTTATAAAACACAAAGGAGGTTCAACTAAGTACAGAATTATTTTTATTTTTTTAAATTTTTCATGTAAAAATACATAATGAACCTATGCTTATTTCGCAACTAAAAATCAAGTGTTGTAATAGGAAATTTGTAATTGACATTCATTAACATTGTGTTATTCAATCAAGCAGTGTATTTCGTTAATTTTACTAGAATGAATAAATAATAATAATTAAAATAAAAAATACTGCATTAAACGCAACATTGTGTCAACAAATTGAAGTGAACCTATAACTATTTCGGCCGCTGTATTTATTTTCTGCGTTAGTAAAAAGAGAAATGCGGCCTTTTCGGCCCAGTCAATATTGAACTGTTCACAGTTCACAGTCGAATTTCCCAGTGACTCTAAATCATGATATTGGTAAATTTGCTAAAAATTGATGTGTAATATAAGCAAACGCGTTCGATTAAAATAGCTCCGAGTTGAAAAGACTGAAAAATCCGAACCAGCTTTAATTTCGGCGAGGGGAAGCATTCTAACAATGTGAATTGAATTGTTCGTGCGGAATCGATTAACTATTCACATTCATCATTCCCGCAAAAATGGAATTGCTTTTATCCAATTTGTAACACGTTTACGCTCTACTTAAAAGGTTCGATAAGCCATTAATTTTGGCAGTGCATGCTCGTAAAGATCGTTCCGTGATCGCCGGTTGAATTAGTAATTAATAATTTGTATGACATTTCCCCGGTACGAAGAGATTTATTGGCCTCGGCGGTGGTCGCATGTGGAATCGATCGCAGATGCCGAAGCAACTGCACCGAAAATGGGAATTTACGATAACCGACACACACGCAAGACAGACAATCTCTGTTTTAAATAACATTTCCAATATTTTCGCGTTTTTTCGCGGCGGCGCGGCGCGGCTGTTGTATTAAGTCGCGCCAAAAGTTTTCCCGGATTTTTCCTCGGGCTCTGCTCGATATTCCAGATTAAACTCTGCTCGGTGCTTCTCCGATTCGTTTTACAAAGCATAAAAAGCATTAATAGCGAAAAAGAAAGAGTTAGAGACAGGAGCCTGATACCGTTCTAATCTTTTCCCTCCCGCTAATATACATGCTTCCTCGTTCCGGTTAATATATCTGCGAGATTACCCGCGGGCCGAGCGATTTTTCTATGCGTATTTATTATAGTGAATACCGGTGAATGCGGCTGTGCAACTGCGCGCAAGAATTACACGAAATCCATGATATTTTTCTGGAACCAACGAAAACGTTCAACGAGGCTTCAGGCTTTGTTTTCATCGATCAATCTGTACAAATACTTATTTGTAGATAAACCTGAACAAAAACGCGACCGATTGCTTTCTACAGGAAAATTACGTTTCATTACGTTGCACGGATTTGCATAGCGCAACCGCGCGGAAAATCCACAATCCCAAAATCGCATACACCGTTGAAAATGTTGTACAAACAAAGAGCTTAAACAAGCCAAACGATTGAGAGAGAGAGAGAGAGTGTGCGTACCGCGAAAAGAACGTACAAAAATATGGAAAGCACAAAATATTTTGTTCTCCAAAGCTCCTTCCACGAATTGAGGTGCGTTTTCACAAAAATATAGACTTTTGTGATTTTGACAGTATCTATCGATAGAATGTGTTCGTATTTACTAGGAATTTCATTATATTCCGAAGTAAATCACATTTCCAAGTATGTATATCCTCAATTTTCTAAAGATTCGCCCCGTTGTCGAGCAGCAACAATTTTCAGATCGAAAGACGGTAGAATTTCTCTTCGATGCACCCTATGCACCTTAGCCACTGTTCCCAAGATCCGAAGGAATAGGAATTTTTGAAAAACCATCTGATCTGGTCCCACCGATTTCCCTAGGATGCGCCGTGTCGCGTACACAACTTTGGCATCGAGTCTCACGACACTCGAGCCGGTAGGGAGGTTGAATTGCCTATTTAGACCGAGCCCGGATACCCTAAGCCAACTTCTCGGTTAACCCGACACGCCGTTGCAGCCGGATGCAACGATGCAAGGCAAACACACAGCGCAGCGGCGCGCACGCGACCTCGAACCGAACAGGGTTTCTCTCCTGCGAGAACGTAACCGGGCCAAACAAAAAGGAGAGCCAAGCAAAGCAGAGCCGTGGAAAAAAGGGGAGGAAGACAAAATTCCAATATTGAAATGCCGATATTAAACTCTCGGGGGCCAGGAGGACGAGAAAGAGAGAAGCGAGCGTGTGCGGGTGAGTTTCGCGCAAACTTCCTCCGTGAAACCTGGAGAAAACGGGGGCGGACGAAGTCATTCGGAGAATCGTCTTTCGTCCTGCTTCCGTCCCGTTTCGACTCATTGAATTTTAAACGCGCAATACCCCGTTCGAATTAATCCGTGATCCGATCTCTGCCGACAACCGAAAACGCGAAATCTCCATAACACCGAATAACGTGTCTATGGCATCGGGCAATTCGTCAAAATTAAATCGACTTCTCTGTTAAGCGAAAATACACTTCCTTTTTTAATAATACAATCGTCATTCAATTTATCTAACATTTTTGTTAATATGTCCACTTAAATTGTACGTGCTCATTTTCGTTATAAATAGATACAATCCGCAGTCTATCGATCTATCTATTTTTGCTATAAATGCATAGAATCCGCAGTCTGCTTATCAGTGTGGTACTAGGTTGATTGGAAGGAGGTCAGAGAGCATCTTCGCACGTTTTAATATTAACCCTTTGCAGTCGGAGCTACTTTAACTCGAAAATTAAATCGCTTCTTCGTATCTAGAAAAATTGGAATTTTGAAATTTTACGTATGGCAGCTGTGTTTGAAGTTAGTGCTTTGCAGAAATTAGCGCGCCACGTACAGTGGCTGCCTGACATCTCTGAATACGCTACCACCGCGCCGCGCCGGCCCACAGTGGAAAATTTGAACCAAACACGATTCAAAATCAAAGAACTTTCGATAGAAATGAGGTAGAGCGATGAAATTTTTTTAAAATTAAAGCTGCAACTTGCAGAATATGGGAAAAATAGGGAGATTATGGTACGAACGTTTTTTTAACGTTGAGAAAATTCGTTAAACATGTAGAATTTCAAGAAAATGTGATTTCTCCAGTACCACGCGCGGGAAAAATGTTTTTTTTAACATGCTATATATCATTTCCCGTAGATTTTTTCACGTTGATTTCAAATCTGGTCTCAAAATTTTGAGCTCAGGATTTTGCAAAATCGATTTCTTGCCCACATTAACTTCAATGTTGAATAACTCGAATAAAAAAATCGCACAACATTCAACAACCACACAATTTACACAGGAAAGATAGCCCTTCCAAAGGATATTAACGCGATTTATCAAAAAAATTTGTTGCTCCCCGTGTGATGTTCCAAAGGTGCACAAAATCTTTGTTAACCGTCAATGTTGTCTTCATCTCGCTATAATTTGTAAAAAACCAACATAGCAACAATTTGAAGCAGAGCATCTGAAACTAGAGGTTTCAGGCTTTCAAACCATTGTTTAACGATATCGATACGGCAATTTTTGACGGAGTTATGATCACGTAAAGTGGGACCATTTTTCGGGTTCGCACAAGTGATCCCTTAATTCTTTTGAGGAGTGTAGTTAACACATTACCCACCGGTGATTATTGCATAGTTTTGAAAAATCTATGGTACATGGCTAAACACTTTTTAATGGAGTCTTCAATAACAACAGCAATTTTCATTGTGAGCTAACAAGTCACCCTCATTAACGTCATCTAATAGATTCATTTAAGATTGCAATGTAAAAGAAAGTTTCCTGTGCTTTCTTTTGGTACAGCACAATTATTGAAAATCCTATTAATAGGCTTCCGGTGGGTAAAGTGTTAAGCTGGCCGGATAACGACGTCGGTTTTGCGCGAAGACGATCTCGATCGAGTTGCACAATCGAGCAGCATCGGTGCGCTGGTCCAGATCGAACCGGAATCCAGGAGCTCGAGCAAAAGTAACGGCGTAATTGACCACGCGGGAAATCGCGTTGCATCGTGTTGGCATCGGGGTCCACGTGACCCTCGCAGTTCACCCGATAGCGGAAACAGGCTGACGGCTGAAGATTCTCGAACGAAAATTTTCGTTAATCGAGTCTCACACCGCGCCAGGAGAATCGGGGGTGGCAATCGCGAAGCAAACGCCTCTGGGAATCCCAAACCAATCGAGAACGATCACGCTCTTTTTTAATCGTCCACGGAGAGAAATACTGTTAGCTGTTTCTTTGTTCCTAACTACATATACCGCATTATTCATACAATTTTTTCCATTCTTCCGTTCGCCGTCCGAGTAAAAATTGCGCTTAGATCGTTTGAATCCCAGGGTAAAAATTCAATCGTTTTCACTGCAATTTTTAATTCCACGCAGTGCGGAATCATAATGCGTGAACAAACACGAGTGAACTATAATATTATCGCAGATACGGTTCTTTTAGCAACTGTTTCCGAAGAGAGGACGATGCACGCGGACCATAAATTGCATCTATTTCCTACAAGTGCTTTCGTATCTGGCTTTACACGCAGAACCGTTGTCTAGGAATTAACTCGTAGCTGGCGCCATTGGCGAGATTACTTACGGGAAGATAACTCCAAGTAGGCAGTGAATGTGCTAATGTGTTGACTCTTCTCTTTGATCGCACAGTTTTCCAACAATAATCAAGTGGAGCAATTGTTGCGCGGCGACTACGCGTTTATCTCCAATGCTTTTTCGTTTTGCAATATTCCGTAGATTTTTAAGCTAACAGTTTTTAGTACGTTATAAATTTCCATTCGCAAATGCTGTACTTTTCTGGAGGATTCGATTTTCGCACGAACACCTGTAACCAATCGTTCGATTTTTCGCGTTTCCGTCGTGCAAACACCGTAATCAGGCTTGAATGGGGCGCCGAATGAATTTTCCGTCCGATTCGTAATCAGATGAAACGCTCGACGGAGAGTATAAGCTGCCGCCTAATTTCCATTACTGAAAAAGCGGCTCGAAAAACTGTCGATTCAATAAACTGCTCTCGAAAGAGTAATAAAGTAGCGGAAGGTGGAAAGGCGAGCTGGAGCCGAGTAGTTTTTCAAGCCGAGCCGAGTCCGGCGACTACGAAAGCTGGGTCATCGATTAATTAATTTAATTACTTTCGGAAAAAAGCTGTATCTCCGGCTAGTATTTAAATCTCCCCTAATCAAGACTCGCGCTGAAGAGCCAACGGACGGGGCGTAACATTCATTTTCGAAACGACGGACATTTAAAACGGAAGGCCCCCGGCTTTCCTGGCGAAGACAGAACGGTGGAAACAATGGGTTGTTGGGTTTTTCCTAATTAAAAACGAGCCGGAACACTTTACTAGACCACCGCGAACGAAGAGAAATGAACGCGTTTCACCGTTCATGTTCATTCCGCCGCGACGCGACGGGTCAAAAGCGAATCTATCAAATCCGACTGGACGGGGAAACCCTGTCAAATTCGTTCCACGGCCGCGACGCAATGTTCCCCGGGAAATCAAGATGAACAGCAACGAATCTACTATCCAGGTGCAGCTTCATTCTTCCTCTTCGACGTATCCTGGACACGAATCATCATCTTCTTCCACCGGAATCACGTCGCGGCGAGTGAACGTGCGCCGAATAACTTTCCTCGCCGCGCCGCGCCGTTCGCTCTCCCAATTAAATCAACTCCGCTACGGGCGGGGAAAAAACCAGGAAGAAAAATCGAAAAATCGAAACACCCGGCCGGATAGTGTCGCAGTGCCGGTTCACCGACCGGGCGTCTTATCGAATCACCGAAATCGACAAAAACATTCTTCCTCTTTTCCAGATTTTATCTATTAACCTCCCGATTTATAGGGAAGATATTGCAATGATCCCGAAAATCGAATTTTTTAGCAGATCTTCACATTTCAAGGTCATTGGGGTCATTTTGGACTATTTTCAGCAAAATGTTTGTATGTGTGTGCGTATCGAATTTGAATTCGAAAGTAAGTATATCAAATGTTTCGTTAACGTTTCCTGAAAAAGTAACAACGCGATCAGAATGATGAATGATGCAATCGATGTGCCCCGTTGTAACTTAGACCTGATTAGATTTTCCAATTGGTCCCAGATCCAAGTCCATCGGTTTCCAGATGGTCCAATTTGGTTCACTAGTTTTTTAGTTTTTTCGAAAGAAGTTGATTCAACAATGCAATTTATACGAGAGTACGGAAATTTTCCACCGAAGAAACAGACGTAATTATATAGATATATTTTTAATAAAAAATTATATACATTCTGTCAAAAAAGTACCGGGAATTAGTCAATGAAACACAAAATATGTATTATTCATCCAAATTGATTGTACATATCGCCTTCAAAGTAGGCCCCTTTCGAAATAATACACTTATGCCAACGAATAACCCAATCACCAAAACCTTTTTTAAACGCATTTTTTGGAATCAACTTCAGTACTCGCCGCGAATTCTCTTTTACATCATCTATCGACTGAAAACGGGTGCCTCGAAGTGATAATTTGAGTTTTGGAAAAAGAAAAAAGTCGGTCGGAGGCATATCAGGCGAATACGATGGCTGCTCGATAAGTTTTGTTCAGTTTTTGGCCAGAAATTCGTTCACAATGATAGCCTTGTGAGATGGTGCGTTATAGTGGTGAAAAATCCATGAGTTTTCTTTCCACAAATCTGGTCTTTTTCGACAAATTTGCTCTCTCAAACGCCGCATAACGCTCAGATAATATTCTTTATTTACTGTCTCACCTTGTGGCAAGAATTCCGAGTGCACAACACCGCGGTATTCGAAAAAAACTGTCAACATCACCTTCACTTTTGATCGAATTTGACATGCTTATTTCGGTTTCGGCTCAATTGGAAGGCGCTATTCCGAAGCTTGTTGACTGGTTTGCATGTGAAACACGTAAACCCATGTCTCATCACCAGTTACAATGCGTTTTATGAATGTGGGGTCGGAATTGACTCGTTCTAACATGTCTTCAGCGACCTTAACGCGATTGAGTTTTCGCAGAAAATTCGCAAAAATTGCAAAACACACTTGAGATGAACTGACAAAATGGCGCACTGTAAACAAACTAAATGACAAGTGATGCTGAAACTCCGCGTGAGTATAGAGGACAGTTGTGCCAACTTAGCGACAAAAAGAATTTCAACAATCCCTTTAAGTGGGCTTTTTAAATGATCGATTTCCGGTACTTTCTTGACAGAATGTATATACATATACAGGGTGTTCAGGCTATTACTAGCCAGCATTTTTTGTAAATAGTAAATATTAGAAAAAAAATGATAGAGTACGCAATATTCAAATTGTTTCTTCCATTTCTGACCTTGCAAGACCTTGAGGTCATTGTGTAGTAGATGGATGAATTCGTCTTGACACACGCTTTTATACGACATAAAAAAATATATAACATTCCATTTAAAAAATTGGAGGTCACCTTCGTTTCTATCAAAATAATGTAAATACCACAAAAATGCATATGTCAATTTGTTGCGTATAAAAAACAGTACTACTTTTTCCTCTATCATTTTTTTCTGATATTTACTATTTACAAAAAAAAATGCTGCCTAGTAATAGCCTGAACACCCTGTATATCTAAATATGTATACAGGGTAAGGCATTTATCCTGGCCATCTGGAATATCTCAAAAACTAAATCTTGGAGAAAAAAATGTTTCAAATAAAAAGTTTAAATCAAAGAGGGGCTGATGCAACAGTCATATCCGTTTTAAATATTCATCATGTTTTCAAGGTCATTGCACGGTCAACTTAATTTTTTCAAACGGAATGTCCTATTTTTTACACCATAGTTCGATAGAGTATCAAATTCTGAGTATAAAAGTGTTGACCTTCGTATGTTCTACACCTAATAGTTAACGAGATATTATCAAAAGAAGAAAGAAAATTGTTTCGATAATATCTCGTTAACTGTTAGATTTAAGACATATGGAGGTCAATACATTTTTACTCAGAATTCGATATAGTCTATCGATTCATGATACAAAAAGTAGGTCTTTCGGTTTAAAAAAATCAAGGTAACCTTGAAATCTCCTCTATGCCTCCACCCACGCAGAAAATGTTTGTGTCACGATATGCCCCCCTCTATACCGTATAAGTTTCGTATATAACATTTTTTCATATTCTTACAAATAACGGCAACATTTAAAGTAGACATAGTTATTGTCCCACTCTGTATGCAATATATGGTGGATAAAATTTATAATTGAAAGTGAAAAGATTTTGATAGGTGATTTCAATTACAATATATTAAATTGCAAGGATAATGGTAATAATTATTTGATTAACCTTTTGAACAAGTACACACAATTTAAAAACTAAATTACCATCCAAAAGTATAACGACCAATTTGAATACGCAAATAGATGATGATATAGATTTATGAAACATATTTCAGCTATCATAAGCTAATTTATGCAATCCTCGATAAGAGGGTTGTCAAAGATAAAAAGGAAGAGAATGTGAGAATGAGAAAACAGATGTAACAATCACAAATCAAGAAATGAATCCTGAAAATTTCACAAATTTTGATGAATGTATAATGATTTCGGACCAGCATATCGAACAAAATGATCATGAATATGCAGTGCCTGCAGAATGTTTCCTCAATGATGGTTATGTATAGATTATAACTGTGCTTTAATAACAGCCGAATGTAAAGAGGTCATAAAACCTGATTGTTGTTTACAAGATAAACATATTAATTTATTTCACAAAATTATGAACAGAGATCTAAACGAGCATGGAATATACAACTTTGCTCAAGATACTGGTTATGTTCGAGCTTTTTTGAGTAATTTACAAGAGAGCCCAGAACATGAGACGAATATTCAGATAATATACAGGGTCTGTCCGGAAAGTAATGCGACCAAATTTTTTTGGCTCTCCTATTGACCGCTGGGCGCGCACGCTTCGGGGAATCGGTGGGTAGGGTCTCAAGTGTAAATATCAAAAAACTCGTGCGTCTCCGAACTCTCGTTCGGTCAGGATCATAAACAAACGGAGACATGTTTTCAGTACGCGGTACAAGCTTGACACGGAGAGTTCTATTGAGCAACGTTACGCGATCAAATTTTTTGTCTGCGACTTGGCAAATCTGGGACTGAGGCATTTTCTATGTTGCAACAGGCCTTTGGGGATCAGTGCCTCTCAAAATTTCAGGTTTTGCGTTGGCACAAAATGTTTAAGGAGGGTCGGGAGGAGGTGGTAGATGAACATCGCTCTGGGCGCCCGTCAACAAGCAGATCCGAGAGCAATGTGGACCGTGTGCGCGGAAAATTTTTAATTCGGACCGTCGATTAAGTGTTCGGATGATAGCTTTTTACTTGGAAGTGCTCAAAAGATTGAAACGAAGGGTCCAACGCGTCAGAAAAGAGATCGCCGCTAACTAGGTGCTTCGCCACGACAACGCACCCAGCCACACCGAGTTACCCTGGGTTGGTCGACAACTCATTTGGCCGACACTGTTTTCATTGACGATTGGACCGACAGTAACTTTCGTCGACACTATGTTTTCATCTACACGGTCAAATCATCGACAAATGTCTTCATTGACACGGATTGGCCGACACTAACACGGTCAAATCGTCAATGAAAACAGTGTCAGCCAAATGAATTATCGACCAACCCAGGGTAACCCGCCACACCTGCCTACGAGTCCGCGCATATTTAACAAAAAATAATATAACAACACTTCCTCAACCCCCGTACAGTCCCGACTTGGCTACCGTCGACTTCTTCTTGTTCCCAAAAATAAAAACTGTGCTAAACGGATGCCATTTTGAAAGCGTGGAACGCGTCAAAGAAGCTGTGACGAGAGTACTAAGGGAGATTCCGGAAAACGCCTTCCAAGAAGCATACAAAGCATGGAAGTCGCGCTGGAAAAAATGTATCGACGCCCAAGGGTCCTATTTTGAAGAATTTTAATGGGTTGCACTCGTATGTTCAATAAATTTTTTTTTTAATTCGGTCGCGTTACTTTCCGGACAAACCTTGTACACTGGCGAAATTGAAGAAAAGGTAGTAGGACATTGGATTTGCACAAGATCTGATGGTCACGGCAATGTACACATTTATGATAGTTTTAATGCTTATCACTTGAACCATGATGTAATAGATTATTTGAATGTCCTTTATAAATATAATAAGAAATATATATTTCACAGAGTTCAATATCAAAACAATGCGTTTGATTGTGGAGCATTTGCAATTTATTTTGCAACATTACTCTGCTATAACAAGGAACCAAGCGACCAACGAGCATACGATGTTGGTTTAATGTGACGCCATGTAGCAAACATTTTGATAAGTAGAAAACTATTGAATTTCCCTGAAAACGTATAATCTTCTTAAAACGTACACTTAATAATGATAATAATATACTGCAACTAACGAATCGGGAAGTTCTTTGTGTGGCTCTTGGAGAGTCACACACCAAATCAAAAACATTAATAACTGTAGGCCCTACTAGTTTATTTCTAGCAGATGTGTTCGATGAAATTCAAATGAAGATTAGAAGATGAACAGCTGAGCCTCGATCGCCGATTTGGATGCACCCTCGCGTGGAGTGCAATGCCCCCTAAGTGAAATCGCGAGACCCGCGAATTCCTTGGCGTTGCAAATGCGGAAAAAATCATTTCGATTCGTTTCGTTTCGGCGCGGCGCACAGTGGGACGAATGTATCGAAATGCTGGACATCGCGTTTTGCATCCCTTTCAGTTTTTGTATCGCCTTGAGATTTTAAATATCCATGTTTTCAGTAGCATAGAATACGAATCTGAAGTCAAAAAATTTTTTGACCAACCAAAAAATTTTTTTTGGAAATTGTTGGAAATAAGGAAAAATGACTCATTTATTTAGAAAATTCGCTAAAAACAGGATATATTTTTATATCCTATAATTTTTCGGACATGTTCTGTTGACAATTCATACTATTGAACCTCGGAAAATAATTTTTAAGTTAATATCATCAGATATCACTGATTCATTACATTTATAGAATTTAATCTTTGTCAGATAGGTTGTTGGTTTTAAAAAAATCATGATTTACTATAAGTACTTGGTTTTTTGAATTCATTAATAACTCTATTAATAATAATAATAATAATAATAAATAACATGATAATATAATTGTAATGATAACATATTATACAGTTTAAATAAATAAATACATTAATAAATACTAATTATGTATACAGGGTGAGTCACCAAACGTTACCACCTCAAATATCTTTGTTGTTTCTAAAGATACGTAAAATATGGTAAGGACAAAGTTGAATGGTACAATGGTGCTGACACGATGCAAAAAAAAATTTTGTTTTTATGTAATTTTTTCTAGAGATATGAAGGTGACCTTCATTTTTTTAAATGGAATGAGGTATTTTTTAATACATCAATCGATGCAGCTGGACATTCGTTATAATAAAGTACTAACCTATGTATGTCGAAAAGTTATTAGTTCAGGAGATATTTCAATTTAAATAACTCTAAAACACCATTACTGTCGTGATAAGACGTTACATAAGTAAGTAAACACTGACGTCGTAGTACGACAGTAATGGTATTTTAGAGTTATTTAAATTGAAATATCTCCTGAACTAATAACTTTTCGACATACATAGGTTAGTACTTTATTATAACGAATGTCCAGCTGCATCGATTGATGTATTAAAAAATACCTCATTCCATTTAAAAAAATGAAGGTCACCTTCATATCTCTGAAAAAATGACATAAAAACAAAATTTTTTTTTTTGCATCGTGTCAGCCCCATTGTACCATTCAACTTTGTCCTTACCATATTTTACGTATCTTTAGAAACAACAAAGATATTTGAGGTGGTAACGTTTGGTGACTCACCCTGTATATATAAATATTTTATTAATAAAGAGAAATATATATGTATATATATAAATGAATATAATAATAATAAATAAATATGTAAATATAATATATAATATAATATTAATAATTAAATTTAAATAAATTATGTTCGTTATGAAATAAAATTAATTAGGTAATTAAGTAATTAAGTGAAAGACGCTAACAACTCAATAATGATCGTCGATCTCCATTTCATCGCCTGTTTCACCTTCTCCATGAAATTCTTTTTCTGTTGCTTCTGATACATTATGTTTAATGATTTTTAATGTTTCCGGAAATTAAGGGATACTAGATTTCTGAGTTTGACGTGGTCTCAATGTTGATATTCTTGGATCGGAGTTGATTAATAGGTTGTGGACGATATTTTCATTTGTCGCCTTTCTACTCATTTTCCTTGATCTATATTCCCTGACCTGCCGAAACACTTTGTTAAGAGCTTCTTGAGCTTCTTCGGAAAATTTGTCAATGGGGTGTCCGAAGTTCTCCATGATTTTTTCTCCATGAAGCAGGACTTTATGCACGGTTGCCGACTGTACCATGAGTAGTACTTCAAATAAGTTTCAGCTGTTTCTCTTGCAAAAATTCCAAACTTTTTTGGGCATACTTCCTGGCTTGAGGATATTGCTGGTAAAATTACAGCAAATTTCCTGACGACCTGTTCCTGAAGTCCTGTAATTCTCGCAGTTAATTCTGGATCTTTAAAAAAATTTCTTGCTGTGTTCCCATCATTATACATATGTACCAGCTCCTTGTCTTATACGGTCAACGTGAATACCTAATTCTGCCCGGAATCTGTTTTGTATTTCGTTCTTTCTCTTCCTCTGTTGCTCTTTGTATACTTCAGTGGATGCCGACCATTTTTTGAAGTTCAAATTGTAGGCGACATGTAGCACGAATTCAAAAAAGTGAATTTTTGCATGTAACGGTGAAACTCCATACTTATAATTATTTTCGTTTACCAAACGTTTTTCAACTTCTTCTAAATTGTTCATTATCGTGGGCGTTGCACCGCAAATATAGCAGCGCATACTAGAGACAGTATCAGTCACCATGTTAATCGTTTTTCCGTCGATCATGGTCATATGGAGTTCGTGCATTATTTGCACCTCATCAATATGTGTTGGGACGAGTGAAGCAATTGCATACTCCATACGTTTATTTTCTTCTTTTATTATATCTTTCGTTTCTTTGCAAAATTTAAACCTTACAGGCCTGAAAAAATGGGTGGACGAAGGTCTCGGGTTTTCCCAAATAACCGAAGAATCGTTTGCGTTGATCAATTTAATTGGGACTAATGCAGTCATATATATGGAAGAGTCTTCAAAGTTTTGGTCCGTAGTCGAAGGAAGCGGTTGTTTATAGACGCTTTGGCTTGATGACCCATCACAGCCCCATTTGGAAATTAATGTAAGATTTTGATTCCTGAAGGTTCCTGAAGGCAGATTTAGAAATATCCTGGCCACTATTGGTCTAGGAGAGCCTGAAGAGAAACCATGGCTCCTTCTTCAGTCACTTCCACATCTACTGGATAGCATTCTTTCTTGGCAATGCTCACATTGTAGTAAGATGGAAAAATCTTTAACCCTTCCTTCATAACAACATCTCTCAAGGTCACATATTGCGATCTTGAGAAATTTAATGCTGTAATTAAGGAAAGGGTTTTCTCGTTAGAAAATGTCACCACCTCACTTGGGTGCTGTACACCGCCCATTTTTCTTATTTCGTCAGAATCTTCAGGGTTGTTAAGAATTTTTTCTATTATTTTCGCCTTAAGCGTTTGGCCTTCGTTCCTTAAATTGAGTTTAGCCGCAAAAAGGAGTTCTTCGCTCGAAAAATTTCTTAATTCGTCCACTCGACGCATTTTGTGTCTCATTGAGCACTCGCACAAATGACTTGGGTGCTGTTTTACCTTCCGAACCGCCACAAAACTTATCAGGGTACGGAAACATTTGCGTCAGCCATTTGTCATTCTTCTTCAAAAAGAGCTTTTTATTATTAAAGCTATTTGTCCATCTAAATTTTAAATGACTGCAGAAAGTTGATAATTTCTCATCCAGAATTTCGAGTTGCGTTTCGGTAGCGGACGTTTTTTCCAAAATAACCTCTTTTAGGATTTTGATATTGTTTGGGTCCAAAGGTTTTATCAAAACGTCAAAAAAATCTCTGTTTGTTCTCAACATTTTAATGTGTTGAGGACAAAGGTTACTACAAAAAAAGTAAAATTAAATTATTATACGAATTCTTTTATAATATAATTTATTTAACGGTCATCCCACACTTACAGCGTTTGAACAAGTGCACACTACTTGTTGTAATTTGTTGAAAATTATTGTTGTAAGAGAAATTACGCGTAAAATGTCAAACGATGTTTATTTGCTCGTATTCGTGCGACAACTGATATGTGGTCTTCAAGACCCGCTTTCATTTCCGAAAACATCTGAAACGGTCATTGCGTTAACGTTGCCTAGGGTACCATGCCGCAAGGTATATTGTTAGATTGTCGAAGCCGATTTCTAGGCTACAAAAACTAGGTAACAAAAACCCGACAAATAAGCTACTATCAACTTTCTGCAGGCATTTAAAATTTAGATGGACAAATAGCTTTAATAATAAAAAGCGCTTTTTGAAGAAGAATGACAAATGGCTGTCGCAAATGTTTCCGTACCCTGATAAGTTTTTTGGTGGTTCGGAAGGTAAAACAGCACCCAAGTCATTTGGCGAGTGCTCAATGAGACACAAAATGCGTCGAGTGGACGAATTAAGAAATTTTTCGAGCGAAGAACTCCTTTTTGCGGCTAAACTTAAGGCGAAAATAATAGAAAAAATTCTTAACAACCCTGAAGATTCTGACGAAATAAGAAAAATGGGCGGTGTACCAAGTACTTATAGTAAATCATGATTTTTTTAAAACCAACAACCTATCTGACAAAAATTAAATTCTATAAATGTAATGAATCAATGATATCTGATGATATTAACCTAAAAATTATTTTCTGAGGTTCAATAGTATGAATTGTCAACAGAACATGTCCGAAAAATTATAGGATATAAAAATACATCCTGTTTTTAGCGAATTTTCTAAATAAATGAGTCATTTTTCCTTATTTCAAACAATTTGAAAAAAAAATTTTTTGACTTCAGATTCGTATTCTATGCTACTGAAAACATGGATTATTTAAAATCTCAAGGCGATACAAAAACTGAAAGGGATGCTAAACGCGATGTCCAGCATTTCGATACATTCGTCCCACTGTGGTCGGGGTATAAAAAGCTGATAAATAGGCTACCGGTCGGTAAAGTGTTAAGTGTCTATCAATAAGTACCTGTATCAAATTTAAACCCGATCGGAGTCAGTTAAGCCAGTATTAAAAGCAGTATTGCTTATTTGGAGGTTCCCGCCACTTTTTAAACCCAAATGCCGATCGCGGTCGGGTGTGGTCGGGTGTAATCTCAACGAATTTCTCTCACATAATACCAAAGGAAAAAGACCATGAAGCCCGTTTTTTGGCAAATCCTGGCGGACTCTTTAAAAATGAAAAAAAAGACCATTTTCAAAAAATAAAAAAAATTTGCAAAGAAAAAAACGAAAAAAAATTTTTATTGCTTCATAGATGTAGAACAAAAAAATTCGTCAAAGTTTTTTTTTCTTTCCATTCACGGTTATTGTAATATAAACGTAAGAAAAATATAGAATTTTTTTTCTTAGACTATAAAGCATATAAAAAAAATTTTTTTTAGATTTGCTCTTGATATGTGGATGACGCTCGTCAAGATGCACTAAAGCAACTATATATGCCACCAAAGTCTTATAATAAACTTCAAATTTTAGTCAATGTCGCGGGTTTTCGTACATTCGTCCCACTGTGCGGCGTGGCGCGGCGGAGAGATTCGCGGAAAATGGTGGAACGGCGAAATGGGAATGCGGACAACCGAGTGGAAGGCAGTGACGATAGGTAACACGGTTCTATCGGTTCCCGATCGTAGACGGGACGAGATTCCTGCGGACAGAAACTCGCCTCGGCGTGTCCCGCCTTTAACAGGTCGCCTCCTCAGCTTCCCCCGGTACACAAGCGAGCGCATGTGTGTCGCGAACTGCAGGAATGCGACGACAACTGCACATGCTCACGGTAGGTGTTACGCGAATCGGGGATCCGTGGCGTCGAGGATTGTTGTTCCTGCTGTCGCCTCGATATTAGCCCGAATGGGACTCCGAGTGGAAGCGCAGCACCGTTTCTCAAGAAACACACGATCTTTCCACCGGAGAATCCGCTGCACCAAGCGGCATTATGGGAAATGCACACAGGGTGCGGCCCGGAAGCTCCGAGCGTTTGCTTGCACGGAAATTAATCGAAATGTGTACTAACTGTTTCCGAGACGCGGAAAAATTTCGTCTGTAATAAAACTCGGAATTTTTCGTTGATTCGCATTAGAGGATTGCACGCGTTTATGGCACGGTAGAAGGAACTTTAAATGAATTTAACCCTTTGCACTCGAAAACCGAATTTTTCTTCCGCCCTGAAATATTTTCATTTTAGGTATATGATTTTCTTAATATGATCGATATGAAACTGATATAATACCTCGTACTATACTTTCAGCAGTTTCTTAAAATATTCAATACGTTTATTAATTTATTGAATACAAATTTAATAATGCAACAAATATTTTAAATAATGGTATAAGAATTATTAGCGGCGTGTCTGAGTGCAAAGGGTTAACTCGCACATGATTTCTAACCTATTAGAATTGTTGGAAGAAGAAATCAGACTATTTTTCTGTTGTACGACGAAATAGTGAAGTTCGCCCACGAGCGAACGTTAAAACCGTAACAACTCGGTTGATTTAGTTTTTAGTTTACAGGTTTGCCAGCAGCGTTTGCTTCGGCCAACTGGCTTCACGCTTTAGCGGCTGCAACGAATTTTCTTTAGGCAGTTCCATTAAACAGGCTTTACAACTGCGACCCTCTGAATTTTTTATTCATACGCAATATTTGCAAGACTTGTAAAGCTTATATTTACGCGAAAATCCAAATTGTACGAAACGTTCTGAGAAGTTGCACGCGGTCTCGTTCCGGCCGCGATCTCGTTTGCACGTATGTTAAAGCACACAATTTGCCGACTTTATTTGCCAACAGAGTTGCACAGACGGCTGTAATTCATCTTCCCTGGGTTAATTTGTAATTTCTGGATTTTTTCGAGCCCGGTATAACACGGAGCTGGAAGAGCTGGACAAAGATGTAGAGATGTATACATATGTATGTATTATGTATACTACGAAGCGCTCACTCGCGGCCTCATCTTTGACTCGATCTCACGATGTTGCCAGCGGTCGAGGGTTTTCGAGTGTCCTTTCACAAAAATTGGCTAGCTTCCGCGCCGGTGAGGTCGAGATATCCCTGTTGTGTGTCGTGGGGGATGGTTAGCTGTTAAACCGTAACCCGTTCACGTTCCGGATCAATGGCAACCGGTCCGGAGGTTTTAATTGGTCAGCTGACCAGTCGTTCAACCCCCTGGCGAACCGAGTCGCTTTGCAACGTTTGCGAAACGTTGGTGTAATGTTTCCGGCAGACACGGTTCACACCTCGACGCGACGGTGCCTGAGTCGAGCAAGATTGCTATACATAGCTGCTCCGGCGAGCACCAGCATTTTGCGCTGTCGCTCCGGAGCTTGGTTCTTGCATCGACCAGCTTCCCAGAAACTAGAATACACTGTAATTTCTCAGTAAATCATCATTTTGCCAGCTTATATCAATCTGCTGCAGTTCGTTCATTTTACGATGTCGTCGGTAGACTGCGAACATTTGAACAATTTAAAATATTATTGGGTCTAGGAATAAGTTTCCGCCTCTTTTTGTTGAAAAGAAGCGTATAAACAATTCTCATAGCGTGAAAACGTTTTCCAACAGTAGATCGATCGACGTTTAATTCAATTGACAGTTCTGCAAGTGTTTGACGTGGATTTCCATCAAGTAATGCTGGCAAATCTGTATCTTCGAATTGTTTGGCACGCCATCGCAATCTTTGTCCCTACGTCGAAATCTTGTATTTGATGGAGCATCGTCCCCGTAAATATATAATAAATATAATATAGTAAATAACACCTTTCTTTAAAACAAAATAATGCAATATGACTTCCGCAAATGCTGCTTACTTGGAACAAACGACGACATTTTTCATGCGAAAAATTGACTGCTGTTCACGCTCGAAACAATTGCCACTAACTGCGTTTTGAAGCTTAGACATAGACCTTTCAAAAAAATACTACGTTCCATCAAATACGCGATCGGTACTTAAGTACAACGACACATCTGTCAAAAGGGCGGAAACTTATTCCCATATCCAATAATTAATATTGGCATTTTATGTACCACGTTTTTTTATTAACTCGCTTTCTTGTATGTCTGTTTGTTTGTTTGTTTGTCTGTTCGGTACAAATTTTGAAATTGATTTTAAACTAACTTCCCGATCAGTTCGAGACTCGAAACTTTAAACATAGCTCAGAATTGGATGACAATACAATATTTATCGTTTCCTCGATTGGTTCTAGATCTATTTAGTTCGTTTGAATTTTCGTACGTTGAGGTAAACGGTCTGAATGCCCGCAGTTCGTTCTCACAAGCGCTCGCGTTTGCTTTCGATATGCCAAACTGAAATAAACCTGAAATTTACTACATGTCTCTGTTATAACCTCATCAAAATGCTTAAAATCGATTGAAAAATTTGATACACACAAGTCTAAAAAGCAGAAAATAATTATTTAAATAAACAAGATTTTTAATGTAAAACCACGTTTTTAAAACGAACTAAAAAGTATAATAATTTTACCTAGCCCCGCGCGCGCACGTACAGATTTCTAACCCCATACAGATAGTACTGAAAATTTGTAATTGTGAATTTTGAATAGCTATGAAAATACTTGTAAGATTTAAAACGAAAAACGTGGGGCGCATGCAATAGATAATTGCAATAATTATATATAATTGAATGAATAAAATTCAACGTGTAAGATCCATTTGCTTTATTTCTGTTACGCAAAATGTTCAAAAATATTCCCTTGAGCTGCTATACATTCATTTAGCCGTGAAGTTACAGAACATACTGCTGTGTAATTCATTTCTGAGGGAATCGACGCACAAGCCCTGACGATTCTTTCTTTCATATCGTCTACAGTGGTTGGTAGTTCATGGTAAGCATCGTCTTTCAGTTTTCCCCATAGATAGAAATCAAGGGGTGTAAGATCTGGTGAGCGAGCTGGCCATATAATACGGGTCCGTTACGTACAATCCTACGATTTGGAAACCTGTTATTCAAGAATTGTGTTACGACACGGGAAGAATGAGCTGGACATCCATCATGTTGATACCACATATCTTCACGAATGTCCAAGGTTGTATTTTCCAAGAGAATTGTTAACGATTCTCGTAAAAATGCAATGTACTTTTCTGCATTTAATGTTCCGGTGATAAAGTAAGGTCCAATCATTTGGTTGTTTAAAATTCCGCACCAAACATTGACGGACCATGGTCTTTGTTTGTCAACTGTCCGTAACCACCGAGGATTTTCAGATGATCAATAATGCATGTTTTTTTAATTTATCTGCCCGTGATTCGTAAACGAAGCTTTATCGGTAAATAATACTTGATTAAAAAATGCTCTATCGTTTATCAATTGTCTCAATCCCCACTGGCAAAAGTTTACACGATTTACAAGGACTCTACCATGAAGTTCTTGGTGAATTGATAGGTGAAAGGGGTGAAATATTTGTTCTTGGAGTATTTGCACTACACATTTTTGACTAATGCCACTTTCTCGTGAGATTTGCCTCGTACTAGCATGAGGGTTTGTATCCACTGCTGCCAGAACATTAATTGTGTTTGCTTCATTCCTTACAGTCCTCACCTACGTACATTTTTTATTTTCAACATTACCAGTTTCACGGAATTTATTTATCAAATTGGAGTAAACGGAAACTGATGGACAATTACGATTAGGAAATCGGTCCTTGTACAACCGCACTGCTTCTCTTAAACACTGTTGAGTTTCTCCATAAATGAAAATCATATCAATCTTATCTTCCTTCGAGTAACGCATTGTGAAACGTTCATCGATAAACTGATAGATTAGAAATTTTAGAAACAGTGGAAATCTGATAGCAAGAAGGTCTTCAGAGTAATTAGTAGTTGACAAAACACGATTCTGTACAAACGCATAGGTGAAGGTATATCATAAATGTCTTCCTGTCAACACCGAATCTGTTAGTATGTTGTGTATTGCGATACATTTGAATGTATAGCAGCTCAAAGGGATATTTTTGAACATTTTGCTGAACGTTGAATTTTATTTATTCCATTTGTCTGGGTTGAAGGTCATTTGTAGGTCATATTGTGTTACATGGATGAATTTGTTATTTTGTCAGTTACATTACGTTAACGCAGATATATCATTCCATGTAAAAAACATCGATGACCTTGAAATCTCATTGAAAAATGAGCTTGAAATTTTTTCAATTACACCGTTACATGTGGCCCTCCAAACAGTGTAACTTTGTTCTAAGAAGTTTTTTTGCATAACGAGAAGTAACGGAGATATTTAGGTGTTCTGTTTCTTTGGACTCACCCTGTATGAGATGAGCTTTCAATTTTGAGAGACTACTCCTGGATTTTCGTCTGCGTGGTCGCACCCTCCCACCACCTAACCATAACTCACTCTGTTCGCATGATTTTTCCATTACTAGTCCAAATTCTGAATGATAGCTACAATGATTATGCGAACAGAGTGAGTTGTGGTTAGGTGGTGGGAGGGGGCGGAGAGCCCATGTGGACGAAAAACCAGGAGTAGTCTCAAAAAATGGAAAGCTCACCTTATATATGTATGACCAGAGTGAGATCCTGTTTTCTCTCTCATCTCCACAGCATGTTTACAAAATAAAAGTAAACATACGCCGCTCCGGAACGACCTTACGTTGCCTTGCACCAGTGATGCCATAATGAGCTCCAAACGGAGCTCCCGTACTCTCCTACATACCCCTTCCACTATTCCATTCCAGCACCGTGCGCAGGCGCACACTCCACGATCCCCATCGCGCACGTGCAACGTGTCTCCCATTCGTCCCATTCATTCCCCGTCATCAAAGAAGGGGTACATCATTTCACCGTGACTCCCCGCATATGGCATCACTGCCTTGCATGGATCGTGCAAGAATACAAAAAATTCAATACAGTATCAGCAGTAGTTTTTTGCAAATATCTCGAAAACTAAAAGCGACCCCCCGATATGTGAAACGGAAAAACTTGTTCAAAATGTCGAAATCTATAACATATTTAAATTTCATTAAAATCGGAGAGAAGTACCTCTTTCTAAATAATTACAAAAACTTCTTTTGTTTAGAACTTTTTAATAAAAAACGAGCGACGGCTAAAACCTCTTTGAGGTTACTTAGAAAGGTGGCCTTGATAACCTTAGTTAGCCTTCGTTACTTAACACTTTACCTACCGGAAGCCAATTAATAGGATTTTCAATAATTTTACTGTGCCAAAAGAAAGCATAAAAATTTTCTTTTACATTGCAGCCTTACATGAAACTATTAGATGACGCTATTGAGGGTGTTTTGTTAGTTGATAATGAAAATTGCTGTTACTATTGATGGTTCCATTAAATGTGTTTAGCCATGAACCATAGATTTTTCAAAATTAAGCAATAATCACCGGTCGGTAATGTGTTAAAATAACTGCTATATTTTGACAATTTCTTTTGTTAGTTACGAGCCACGGCCGCGAGCAGCACGAGTGGCCGGCGAAGGAATATGGTACCCTAGGAATATGGTATAATTTGTTAGTTAGGGTATGCGGACGAACCCAATGCGAAATTGGGGAGCCGTTAGGATTATAGACAGCGAGGACGAACCTGACGCGAAGTCAGGGAGCCTCTATGAATGGACCGACGCACAGAAGAAACCGGTGCGAAAGGGGGGAGCTGCTAGGAGGTTGTAGAACGACGCGGACGAACCCAATGCGAAATTGGGGAGCCGCTGGGATGTTGGACAAGAGCACAGACGACCCTGATGCGAAATCAGGGAGCTGTTAGGATGCGGACGAACACAATGCGAAATTGGGTTGGATAAATCTCTGTTTGGACAATTGGAATGTCGCGAATGAACCTGATGCGAAATCAGGGAGTCGCTAGGATAATTAGTAAGCCTCGTAACTAGTATAATTTAATTGATACAATCGAGCGGTAAGATTGTATCGTGTGGGGACGTTCAATTACTTGATTAAAATATTTGTCCGGTTTGCTAGCACACCCGACCAACCGTCATCGTCACGAGTAGTTCTTAATTCCGTTTCACTTTAACTTCTAAACCGTGCTTAAACCCAAGTTTTACAATTTGTCACGCATCCCATAGTTTAAGGACTTTCTCCATCATAAATAACTCCGAGCGAATGCCCTAGTCCTTCACATCCTGCACATCTGGTTTTTCTCCAACTCACCAATCCTCAGGTCATCCTTGTCCCTGCATTTTCTTTCTTTATTGTAATTTCCAGCCTTCCCTCTCTTCTGTAGTTTTCCCTTTCCTTAAACACTGTCTCCCACCGCTCATTTCTTGTACCCCCAAAAAGACATCTAGTCAACAGCAAAGCGTGTTTCAAAGATCAGCTTCTTCTCAACCACCGAACGAACATCATCTTACGTTGTCACACCAAACTTGTACATAGTAGTTGATTATTAAAGGAGAGTTTTACTTAGATAAGTGAACTGTAATTTAAAGTTGTAGGATCCGACATAATGGTAGGAACAGGTTCTCTCTCTCGTATCGCAAGGAATAGGAATTGGGATTTCTCTCTGAACAAAGAATATATTTTCCAATTAGTTTCATACATCGAAAGTTTTCGTAAAATGTACAATAAATCTTTGAAGAAGGTTAGCAACGAAAGATTAAAATAATTTTACTAATAAAAGGTTTTCCCAAACAGGCGTTCGGTTTATTTCAACCGTACTCTCCTATTGGGAAAACGACGACGACTCGGATTCACCCGGTGTCCTCTATAAGCTCGGCGGCCGGCCTTCATGGCCGTCCTCTCCAAGACGTACAGAGTAACCTGGTGAACCTACTTTCAGGCGGCCAGGAAGCTGCCCTGTTCTTTCCTCTCGGCGGGCGGCCGGCCTTCATGGCCGTCCTCTCCCATTTATCCAGAGAGGCGTCCAGGTGCAACCCCTGCCCTCTCCTGAGCTGCCGGGCGTCCGATAGCATTGCTTCGTACTCTCCCTAACCTATGGGCGGCCGTGGTCTTACCTCGTCCTCTCCCACAGGCGCAGCAAAAGTGATTTCTCCGCGATCGTCTACCGGTATTTATACTAGTCGTTGCTAACCCTTGTTTGGGCGTTGTTAGGGATTTTAGAAGTTTTTCGAACATGCGGCCTTCTAGAACATTCGGTCGCGGCGCGATTCTTTTCTTAATCTCAGGGTAGTGCCGAGGCGAATTGGCGCCCCTGGGGTTGTCTCGTTCATCGTCGCGTTACAAAGTGTTGTATTTCACTATCAACATCATCATCAACCACAACATTCAACCAGCCCTCACGAGATTAATTTTTCGTCGAGCGCAGCGGGGTTACGATTGAACCATTAATCGAGTCCAATCCCGTACAATATTGGACAATAATTATGGGTTTAATGAATTTGCGTTAATTATCAAAGAACACAAATATATTCTGACTATAGGAATTCGTATTACAATTGTGTAATTGTCGTGAATGGATTGAATTTAGAATAGAAAGAGTTGAAAGAAGATATTACCTAAACTAATTGTAAGATGCACGGTGTTGACGCACTGGCAATGCGGGGGTTTCGGAGCAACCTTATCACTGTCTAATAGATTTTACTCCGAACTCGCGGAATCTATACGGTTAACTTTGATTCGGAGGGGAACTTTAGCCCGATCTCACTGGTAGTTGACTTCCGAGATGCAGCACGACGTGACACGATTCGTGATTACGACAGTACTAGCCCCCGAGTATAGAAATGCATGGGCTTATATAGCCCTGCAATGACGGGTGGTACTTGTCAGTACCCTTCAAGTGAACATTCGTATTTTGTCAACGATCAGTTGGTCGTGCGTATGTTTGGGCCCTACACTAAACTAAACAGCTATGTAGAGGGTGGCTCTGTTCGTTTATCTAGGACGGTTCCTGCCAGAGATGATATTGAACACCAGTTCGTCATCCGTAACATGTTTATAACCTTTTAATAAACAACGAGCGCCGGCTAAAATTCTCAGAATGTTGTCCTCAACAACATATCTCAAGATCAAGGTCATCCGAGGTGCCCCCTCTTAACGTAAGAGGATTATTCTTCAATTCAATTATTTTATACTTTTTAGTCCCTTTTAAAAACGCGGTACATTAAAAATTTTCTTTTATTCAAATAATTACACCTATCGCGAGAAATATAAATAATTTTTGTCCTTCCGGTGAAAGTCGGAGAATTTTTTGAAGAACTTTTTGTAGAAAAATGTGCTAACGAAGAATGACTAAAAATAAATCACGAGAACGTCTTACTTCATATTTTTATCGACTAAACCGACCAGAAAAGGAAAAGATTATCGCTCGAGTGCAGCTTTCGCGGCAGTCGTGTCATTAATCTGGTCGCGGCTCGACTAATGCATTCGTTATTCGCGACACTATTACCGCGGACTGATTAAAAGCAGAAATAATAATCCACGGCTTCGTTATTTAAAATCCAGGCTCTGTTAAAGTACGGAAAATAGAAAGCGGCGCCGGAAGAGGTGGAACGAGCGAGGCAAAAAGATCCATTCGTTAACCGGTACATAAAAAATGACGGGGACAATGTGATTCGTTTTCTCTCTCTCCCTCTTTTTTCTATTCGCCCCGGAGAGTGAAGTGAATTTTTTGTGGACCCGTAGAGATCCGTCTTGAGGGAGGGGACAGAGACAACGCAACACGACCGGGAAATCCATTGTGCGCCGTATAACCCGAATTTAATTGTTATAACATTTCGAGAGAAATGAGAGAGAGAGATAGAGAGAGAGAGAGAGAGAGAGAGAGAGAGAGAGAGAACGAGCGAGAGTCCCGGGTTTCATTCGGGCTGAAAATTAGAAGCGCGACCGAATCGAAACGGAATTAACGTTCGTACGAACACGACCGCTGAATGGCGGACGGGGACAGTTTTTAATAAAAAAAATATTTCTGAAATCTCTTATCGTGATGCGTGCTGTCGCGCGAAAGCACGCGAGAAATTAAATACCGATGGCCAACATCGGGGAGCACAATGCGCGCAGTCCCCGGGAAAAAGGTATCCGTAACAAACGTCCAATTCCTCTCGCGCTGCCCCTTTTTTATTTCCATTTTAAATGGAGATTAGTCGTTATTGCGTTTTATGCAACAACACGCATTCCGTTCCCGGGCACACGCGGCGCGGCGGTCCGCGGATCGAACGCGCGGCAAGGGACGCCCGGATTTAATATCAGATTTAATGATTTTCGCGCAGCGATGAATCTGTGTTCCGCGAAAATCTTCCCGGAAAATTGCCACCTCGCGGAATATTGCGCAACGGGGGCAGGCAGGTGGAAGATAAACCGCGTTGAAAGGGAAACGCCTAAGAAAAAGGCTGCAGCAGAAATTCCCGATTAAACGAATCCGTGAAATCTGGTTGGACAATGCGCGAATCCCTTCGTCCGATAATACCGATGAATTATTTGTCCTTTTGATTCCTCGTTGGCTGCCGCGTCGTTCAAATCGTCAATTATCGCTTCTCAACGTGCTATTGTCTTACGAACTTTATAATAGTACTAGCTTTCCCCGCCACGCGTTGCTGTGGCTCAGTATCTTTTAAAAGCATGTTTTTACCTGTCACAGATATAACATTTTAATCACGTGATTGCTGATCACGGAGTCTGCTCGCAACCATGCATCCTCAAGTCTGGCACGTATTTGAACCATTCTTTGTGATGCCCGTTCTTCCTCAATTTGATTTGATCTTAATCGCCACACTACTTTCGTTCCGCGAGTACGACGAGTCCGCGAGTCAGTTTGCTTTTCTGCGAGTCATTCGTTTTATGTACTAAAGTAGAAAGAAAGTTATATCGATAACATCTAAAATGGCTAAACATTAAATGAGGAAAAAACACGAAAACTAAAAAACAAAGAAAAAACTTAATAATTTAAAAATGCTAACCAAACATTTCAATCCAAACGCAGATCAATCTACTCAGCTGAATTCCAATGCAACGAGAAACTTACGGAACAAATCACTCCGAATAGGTCAATCTTTCTATTTATATACATATATTTCACGATATAATTTGAAGCAGAATACCACTGAGAAGATTCTCGTCGTGACGCATTGGTGGTAATGCGAATCAACACGAAACCATATCGATTATTCTACATCAATGTTTTCGCAAACGCGCCACATTCACATAACTTGAAGTAAGCAGTTAGCGTTGTAACCGGTGGAAAAAGTCGTCAGAACTCTTGAACGAATGGACTGATTGTCCTAAAACCTTCCCGAAGAAACACTGCGTCTAATGGCTCAAACCCCAGCTTTCTACGTTCAGCCGTTACGGAGATGTTCGATTACAAACAAACGGACAAACGGACATTTACATTTTTATTTATATGTACAGGATGAGTCCGAAGAAACAGAACACCTAAATATTTCCGTTACTTTTCGTTGTTCAAAAAAACTTCTTAGGATAAAGTTACACTGTTTGAAGGGCCACATATAACGGTGTAAGGGAAAAATTTTCGAGGTCATTTTTATATGAGATTTCAAGGTCATCGATGTTTTTTTAAAATGGAATGAGGTATTTTTTAATACATCAATCGATGCAGTTGGACATTCGTTATAAAAAAGTACTTTCCCATGTATATCGAAAAGTATATAAGCATATAAGTGTATATTCAATTTAAATAACTCTAAAACACCATTACTGTCGTACTAAGACGTTAGCGTTTACTTGCTAGTGTAAATTGAAGAGTTGAAATTGAAATTGAAAAATTGACGTTGAAAATGAAATTGAAGATTTGAAATTAACGAATTGAAATTGAAAAATTGAAGTTGAAATTGAAAAATTGACGTTGAAATTGAAAAATTGAAATTGAAGAGTTGAAGTTGAAGGGTTGATATTGAAATTGAAGAGTTGATATTGCAATTGAAGTTGAAGGGCTGATATTGAAATTGAAGTTGATATTAACGAAATGAAATTGAAAAGTTCAAGTTGAAAATGAAGTTGAGGTGTTGATATTGAAATTGTAGTTGAAATTGAAATTGATGTTAGCGTTTACTTACTTGTGTAACGTCTTATTGTTAGTACACGATAGTAATGGTGTTTTAAAGTTATTTAAATTGAAATATCTCGTGAACTACTAACTTTTCGACATACAGTTAGGTTAGTCCTTTTTTATAACGAATGTGCAGTTGTATCGATTGATGTGTTAAAAAATACCTCATTCCATTAAAAAAAATATCGATGACCTTGAAATCTCATATAAAAATGACCTCGAAAATTTTTTCCCTTACACCGTTACATATGGCCCTTCAAACAGTGTAATTTTGTCCTAAGAAGTTTTTTTGTACAACGAAAGGTAACGGAGATATTTAAGTGTTCTGTTTCTTCGGACTCACCCTGTATTATTATTGCTTATTATTTCCATGCCGTGGCAACCGCGATCAGGGGCCAAGGAACAAGTTCGCTAGCGAGTCCTCTTTCAAAGATGTTCCACGATCTGATGCAATTTACTCTCGTTACGCGTTCCCCGGCCGCTATAAACGCGCGCGTTTTTTCTCGCTGCATCTCTACCAGTATCATTATACACTAGGATTTCTCGAAATAACGGGCCGGCCTTTTGTTAGACGAACTTCCAAATCGAAGACGGTTTCCTTTCTTTGGCTACCGGCACAAAGGACTTCGCGATCCGTGTGTCGAGAGACTTCATATGTTTCCTGTGTGGACTGTAGGCCAACGCACGACTATACTTTGCCGCGTCCTATCTTCGCAATCGCGATCGATCGTTCAATACTCTTGGCAGGGTCGAGGATGGAAGATAAAAAGCCAGTAAATTTTCTGGCTCAGACGGACTTCGAATTTTAACGTGACAAATACGGTAACTGGGTTGCTCGGATGCTGCAACAAAGAGGCTGCGAGTTTTATTGACAGTTCTCCCTTGTTAAGGGAGCGCGCTGCGAGACCTTATCGAGCAGCAGACGCTATTTCTCAACTTCGAATTGTAATGTAGCATTGCGGTCATTTGGCTGCACAAAAGCGACAATTCAATTCTATTTGTTTAAATAATTGACAGATAAATTGACGAGGTGTGTAGAGACTGCGGTAACGATTATTTCTCTAAAGCCACTTATGTAGCTCAAGAAACAGTTTTATCGCCGGCAGGTTAACCCTCGCAAGGTAAGGTCTAATAACTAGACTGCGGATCTTTATGCGTTTATAGCGAAATTGAGTAGATGAAATTCGGAATTGTTAAAAAATTTTTTTAATTGAAAATGTCAATATATGCTTTCTCATCTATTCAAATCATTAAGGGAAGAAATAACATTCGATTTCATTTCTATTCCTTGCAATCGATGCAGACAATTTTTATTTTGCACTAGCTTTCCCCCGCCACGCGTTACTGTGGCTCAGTATTTTTTAAAAGCATGTTTTTGCCTGTCACAGAGAGATGTGACATTTTAATCACGTGATTGCTGATCACGGAGTCGTTTTTGACGCTGATTTGCTGTTTCTCGTTGTCGTCTTTCGCAACGAAACGCGCCACATTCACATAACTTGAAGTAAGCAGTTAGCGTCGTAACCGGTGGAAAAAGTCGTCAAAACTCTTGAACAAATGGACTGATTGTCCTAAAACCTTCCCGAAGAAACGCTGCGTCTAATAGCTCAAACCCCAGCTTTCTACGTTCAGCCGTTACGGAGACGTTCGATTACAAACAAACGGACAAACGGACATTTACATTTTTATTTATATAGAAGATAAAGATCCGCAGTCTACTAATAACACATAAATACATAATAAGGTAGGGTCTCTTTTACCCCGACAAATAAATTTCATAAATAGCCTCGTTTTTAATCAATTTGAGATAAAGAATAATACAGGATAAAAAGTAAACAAACAGATTTAACTTTATTCATATAAAAATGCTTTTCAAAAATCTGAAGCTGGGGTCTCTGAGACTCCCACATTACTTTGCGAAGGTTAATACGAAATAACAGAGCGACTTTTTATTTCCCGACGAACCGGCCATATCATTATTACTATTTCCAGAGATTAATAACCGAGGGAAGATAATATCCGACGGTCTTATTTCATTCACGAGCTAACGAGGTATTATCTTGCCGGCGTGTATCCCGAGACTTTTGCACAATATAGCCTCGACGAGCTTCGTCGTACGGAATCGTCGGAAACAGAGAATTGCGTCGCGTGTTTCTCGAACGGCAGACAATTCGAGCAGCAACAGCGTCGATATAGATAATGCGATACCGTCGAATTACATAATTTCGCAAAAATCATAGTCTTCTCTCTCTCTCTTTTTCACCTTCCGTCTCCTGTTCACACCGACGAACGAAATCCTCTAAAGATTCCTTTGACTCCCGAAGAGACTCTCGCCTTTAAAGCTACTACCGTACGAAAGGCGCGCGAGGATCTCGAACTACTTTTTCATAGCGTTCGCGTGTAGGCACTAGGCACTTGTAAAACACTCGCTATAAAACGGGCCGCGTAATATCCGACCCCTTCCGGCGCTGCACGATTGCCGCTTGAAATTTACCGATCCGAGATACGCGAAAACCCGTGTAACAAGGGTTACGTCCGTCCGAGTCGTTAAACACGTTGACGACAACGGTGGCAACTCGTCGTCGTCCTCCTCCTCCTCCTCCTTCCACGATTAATCAATCGCACAGTCGCGGAACCGGAAACGCGTCGCGATTTAGTCGCGATGGAATATCAACCCGTACACGATTTTCTTTACCCTCGATTTCACAGAAGAGGAAAGAAAAAATTGATATTTACGCGTACCTAGATTTAGGTCATCGTTACTTCGACAGTAAAATATTGGTCGCTGAAGAATGGGATTTTATTTCGTCCTGAGATAAAGGCGCATTCATATTTAGTAGATTCTGTTTAAAATATTCATCGGACTTCTGATTATATGGTAAGAGGTCAAGCCCTTCGGAGCCCCGTGCAAAGAAATCGATTCGAAGATGACCTGCAGATACGCTCGAACTACGCTCCCCAGAAATTTCGTTTAAATATTTGCAAAATTAACAAAGTTATGGTCAAGAGTAAATACTACTTCAAACGTGCTGACGGCAGCGTTTCAAGCTTTGAACTTGAAGCGTTGTTCGCGAAAGTGTTTCCTTGAAATTGCTCGGAATTGTTCGATTTACTTGGGACCCGGCGGACGTATACGCTGCGTGGAAGCTTTATATGTTTCAGTGCAATTGTTTTCACCGTACAATACGGGATTTTTCGGTAACAATTACAAGCTTCATTTTTCGCAGACGCAACTTTTTCCAATTCCATGGTATTTACAGTAGAGCCGGCCGTTCGTTCGATCTCGCCCGTAAAAAACCAACATCATTTCGAATTGTCATTTTCAGGGGGATACGGGCTGCGTTGCATGCCGATGGACAGCCTTAACGCGGAAGAGCGGAACAAATATTATTGTTATATCGCACAATGAATATCTTTCGCCGCGGAAAATATCTGTTCGTATTCTATTTCGATCGGTCAACAAAAAACTGTGCAAATATGCAAACGAAATGTACAGAAATTGTTTTCGAAAACATTCCCGCACGTTCTCCTAATACAGGTCAGACGAGAGCCCTTTGTTAAGTGGATTAGCATGTTTGACGACCTCGGAGACGTTCGAAATATGTATCTCTGCCCTACAGGAATATCCTTTTCATACTGTTTGCTCTCTTAATGTCGCACTTCGAATAAATCACAAGATTCAACTCGGTTTACGTATTAACAGAACGGCGCAGATGATTTTCCAGACATGGAATAATACCGCCGCGTGCTGAATTGCGATTTTATTATTTTTCTAAGCTGCTTTTCCAATGGCAGACGTAAGTAGCTACGCGCGGAATAATCTAGTCGAACGAAAATACGTCTTTATTACAGTATGGTTGCGCGTGCAACAGAGAATGTCATCCACTGATTGACCATCAAACTGGATGCTCCTATTTCCAGATATACGATAATAGAACAAACTTTGAACAAACTGTTCAAAGAATATAAAAAGAAAAGGCATAAATAAATTCAATAGATTAGTAGAAACAAGCGACATCACAGTTAACAACGATAATGACAATCTTTTGGATGTGAACAATAATTACTGGCTAAAAAACCTTACAAACATAGAGATTCCAAAGTGTATTGAAAAAGTTTTGAAATTAGGACCCAAGCATTCACTTGACGTTCCCAATAAGAAATATATTACTCCACCCTAAATTCATTGCATCAATAGAGGTTGGTTTAACCAAGGTTACTGACTGCGATAATATACAAACTTCAACCAGAATGAAAATGATTAACAAAATTATGAATTACATTACACATACAACGAAGTCAAATAAAACATTCTTATCTAAATCTGAAATGGAAGAAATGAAACTATTTCTAAAACAAAACAGTAATCTATTGTTGCTTGAATCTGATAAAGGTAATACAACAGTTATAGTTGATAAAGAAGTATATAACTCAGAAGTGGTAAAAATGTTGAATGATACAAATACTTATAAAATCAGCAAATATCAATACACAGCCACGTTTGAAAAGGAGGCCAATTCTATCATTTCCAATTGGGTAAGAAAAAAACAAATAGAAGAACCACTAGGTAAAAGATTAAAAACATACAATGGGGTAATACCCAGAGCTTATGCACTACCTAAGACACATAAAGAAAATTTTTCATGAAGAATTGTTGTCTCTTCCATCGGCGGTCCCATTTATAAACTGTCCAAATTTCTCGCTAACATTTTGTCCAAAATAATAGGGAAATCCCCTTATCATACAGTAGATAGCTGGCAATTCGTCAAAGAAATTAGAACAATTGAAATTTCAGATGATTCATCAATGTTAGTATCCCTTGATGTAACATCTTTATAGTACAAACGTACCAGTTGATTTAGCTTTACAGGTACTAGACTGTCGTTGGGACGAAATAAAACAACATATGTGCTAACATACATGACGAATTTCGTCATGCTGTTAAGTTTGTATTGGAAGCCAATGTGTTCATTTTTAATAGTGTTTACTACAAATAAGTATTTGGAACAGCCATGGGATCTCCAATTTCCCCAGTTGTTGCAAATCTTGTAATAGAAAGATTAGAAGAGAATTCTATTTTAAAACTGCTCTTTGAATTGGTTCTGTATAAAAGGTATGTTGATGACATAATCACATGTGTAAAACCTGATTGAAAATTTTGTTGGATACATTTAACAGCTTTCATGAAAGATTACAATTCACATATGAAATGGAAAGCAATTCAAGTCTAACAATAAGCTTTCTCGACATGAGTGTCATTAGAACAGAAAATAGGTTAAAAACGAATTGGTTTCATAAAAATAGCTGGTCGGGTAGATATGTAAACTTCTACTCGTTTCACCCTTTGCAACATAAAGTGGGCTTAATCAAAGGTTTGATAGATAGAGCTATCTTACTCTCTGATCCTGAATTTTGACCCAACAATTTGCTGTTAATAAAAAATGTATTCAAACACAACGGTTACTCAGAAAATTTTACGTCGAACATCGTCAAGGAACATATTTTTGAATTATATCATCCTCTTTTGGTTGTGAAAAACGAAAGGAAGATAGATTTAAAAGAACTGGTCCAATCAATTGGAAAAATACCGTTGTTATACCTTATGTTGAGAACATCTCAAATGACATAAAAAGGATCTTTCGAAGAGAGGAACTCATACAATTTTCAGGATACCACATTATCTTAAAACCTTGTTTCCACCTGTTAAAGACAAACTACCACGTTTAGAAAGTTGCTATGTTGTATACTCAGTACCTTGCTTGGGATGTAATGTAGTCAAGTATATGTATATTGGACAAACGTCTAGAAACTTGGAAACCCGTATCACAGAACATAAGCATAATATTTTCTTACCTCCACTACAACATACACCATTCAAACGGATCATAGATTTGATTTTGAGAACACCAAAATTATTGACAAAGAAGAAAAACATCAAAGGCTACTATTGGAAACTATTCATATGATTAAACATCGCAGCGTAAATCTTAGGTATGAGACACCTAAGATACATGAATATTACGCAACATTACTAAACCAGTAATGTTTTATGATGAATTTTTCCAATTAACCTTACTCTTGTCATTATCTAAAAATTTTGAACTAGCTGATTGTCCCATACAATAAACTGTATGAAACTGATCCCAATAAAAGTTGAATGTTAACAACGATTTACCATCAAGGTATATTCGGAAGAGTGAATTTAAGAACATACTATGACCTTTCAAATTTACCGCCTTATATCGACAGATATAACCTAGATCGTTTTCAATACGTTCTTACATCAGTGTCTTGACAACAAGCATGTCCGACGCACGTAACACACGTGCCACACAATTATTATAAATTTAATTTCCCCAAAGCAAGCGAGTGAGTTTTTATGAACAATATTCCTTATATTCAATCATTTAATAGTTTTTGAAATTATTATAACATATTTACTTTACAGACGCGATTCAAATAAATCTTGAAAAGGATCCAAACTAGGATCGACACGTTGATTTTGTTTGATAATTAGCAAAATTGCTTCATAATTAGTAGTAAACGATCAAACCGTTGCGCCAAAAGCATTTAACATTTACATATATACGATAATAGAAATAATCAAACCTTCCGGGTCGTCGCATCACTTTCGCTGGCTTCTACGATAAAACGCTTCCTCCGATAAAGATTGTTGACCGTGAGTGATACAACGGAAAACTGTTTGCGGAAAAATATTTTCGTTCCGAGGAGCACATTATGCAATTCATATCAGCTTTCCTGTGAACCCCAGGTTACGAATTACAGGAGACCTAACCGAGACTTCTCTATCTTCCCTCCTTTTTAACAATGTATGTCATATGCAAATTATTGTCGCACTGTGTACGATTTACATAATTAATTTTCCTACAAGTTTCCGTCTTATTCTGTAATTAAAAGTTTTAGCGCTACGAACGAATATGTGAGCCGGAGTATTTTATAAGGAATTTCCTTAGCTCCTCTCTGCGCAGAAGTTGTCTCGGTAATTGCCAGCCGTAGCGCACACAATTAGAGGCACTGAAGAGCGTCCATATCAAACTTTCCCGCGAAAAGAGCCATTCCGTTCTCTTCCACCGTCTATATCCGGCACCCGTGACCCTCATCTGGCTTAGACGAAATCAGAAGACGCTGCTCGTGGAGAAGCCTCCGGTACGGCGCGGCGCGGCGTCGTGGGAAAGTTAACGACAAAACAGGCTCGGCCGTTCTTTTGTGTCAAATGCAGACCAATCAGACTCCGTTAACGATTTCTAACTCAATTGGGATCAATCGAAGGCCGGGTTACCCTCTTGCTCGCGGAGCGTGCTGAAACAGCGGCGATATACGCCGCCTGCCGGCCTGAAAGTAGCTGACAAAGGAGGAGAGAACACCCTCGAGAGGAGACTTGGCCGGGGAAGGAGCCAGCAATCGATGCGACCGTCAGTACGTCGACTACTTGGAGGCAGGTCCTTCGAAGGGATATTAGTTTTTCTTAGATCGTACAGTTCCACCGTTTTCCTCGATCGACTATTTACTGTACATAGTTCCTGTTGGAATCCAACGATAATATTATACAGAGACAGGCTATGGTGCGACTCCGACCGAAGGAGCAGAGATTTCGTTGCCTGGCCCAAGTGGTTTATGACACCCCCACTTAAGAAAAGGGACCAAAGATTTTTCCAGGGACGAACCAGCTTAGTCGTCGTTCCAATACAGTACAGAACACATCACAGCATCATTTACGCTACAGCATTAGCTTTACCTTATTTTCTCTCTCTCTCTCTCAATACAGTTTATCTCTTTTTCCATTCACATTGCGATCACTGTTTAATCCACTTTGTAACTTTATTTGCATTGAATAAATAAAGTCATCTTATTTAATAAAATTAAGTTTTCCAACAGCTCCAAAGAAAGATAGGGTTATAGATCCTACGACTCCGAGTGAAATTGCCAAAGAGATTCAAAAGAACCTCAGTACCAAAAAGGCACCAGGCTATGACCTAATAAGTGGCCTAATGCTCAAAGAACTGCCAAAAAAGGCATAATGACACTGACACACCTATTCAATGCAGCGCTGCGATTACAATACGTGCCGATGCAATGGAAGATTGCAGAAGTTATTACGATCCCCAAACCGGGTAAAGCGCCCACCGAGAAAACATCGTATCGACCAATCTTATTACTACCAATCATATCCAAACTGTTTGAAAAGCTGCTCTCAAAACGCCTCAAACCAATTATTGAGGAAAAGCAACTTATCCCGACTCACCAATTTGGATTTCGAAATAAGCACTCGACCATCGATCAAGTACATCGCATCACCGATGTAATTGAAAGAACTTTGGAAGAAAAAAAAATATGTGCGGCCATATTTTTGGACGTGGCCCAAACTTTTGATAAAGTATGGCACGAGGGCCTCGAATACAAACTAGCTAAGAATCTGCCTAGGAAGATTAGTCAAATTCTTATATCATATATCTCCGCCCGTCAATTCAGAGTGAGATACTGCGAAGAATATAAGGTGTACCACAAGGGAGCGTCCTTGGACCAATATTATACCTGGCTAGTATAGACTAGCGACATCCCTAAATGTGATGGAGTAATAACAGCTACATTTGCTGATGACACTGCATTGCTAGCAACAAGTAAGGAAATCGAAACCGCCACTAACAAACTACAAGCAGCGGTCAACAACGTCGCCAATTGGACTAGCAAACGGCGAATTAAATTAAATGAAGCTAAGTCTACACATATAAACTTCACTGACAAAAGAATAGATTATTTGCCAGTGATAATTAACACTTTACCTGCCGGAAGCCTATTAACAGGATTTTCAATAATTGTGCTGTACCAAAAGAAAGCATAGAAATGTTCTTTTATATTGCAATCTTCAATGAAAGTATCTGATGACGTTATTGAGGGTGACTTGTTAGTTCACAATGAAAATTGCTGTTGCTATTGAAGGTTCCATAAAAAGTGTTTAGCCATGTACCATAGATTTTTCAAAATTATGCAATAATCACCGGTCGGTAATGTGTTAATCACCAAATAATCCCTCATGTTAACACAGCGAAATACCTGGACGTGACATTAGATGCCAAGCTCAAGTGGAAAGAACATGTCAAGAAAAAACGCAAATGAGCTTTGCATTAGATTCAGGAAAATGTGGTGGTTGCTTGGGCGTCGTTCCGAGCTGTCGCTGCACAACAAGCTATCGTTGTATAAACAAATTCTAAAACCAGTTTGGACCTCTGGGGTGCAACTGTGGAGATACACAAAGAAATCCAATGTCAAAATACAAACCTTCCAGAACAAAGTATTTCGAAGCATTGTCAACGCTCCATGGTACATCAGAAATGACGACATCCACAAGGACTTGAAAGTGCCTACGGCTAGTGAGGCAATTAAACGGGTCGCGAAAAAACACGAAACTAGACTATATGAACACGAGAATGTCGAAGTGCTACAGTTACTCGACAACAGTGGACTTATTCGTAGATTAAAAAGGATAAAACCTTTTGAACTAGTGTAACTTAAGCTAAGTGAATTTAGGGCATTTAAAACATGTTTAAGAAGTGTTTAAAACATATGTGGAGCACGCCATTGGGAGTACATCCATTAACCGCGAAGACTTACAGTCGGTTACGAAAATATTCGGACACCACTATAGTTTTTATTATTATACATAGTCCGTACTTCATAAATTTATGCAATAAGAACAAAAAGAGGTTTCGCGTATATTACTATGCAGTGTGTAGTTAACATAAACATAAGAGATATTTATTTACGATAAATGATTACATATGTAAATATTAAAAGAAAAATGGAAAGTACGCTCATTTTCATGTCACGAAAATATTCAGACACTTGCTATACTTCTCAAGTTTCCAGGTTCCAGGAACTGACTGAAACAATGTCTGTAAACGTATCATTCATACTACTATATGTACAGAGTATGTCAGAGATCGAATATTTGTCAGTCTTGCTCAAAATTTGTGCGAAATGGTTCTGAAAAGTAAGAACGCGTCGTTTGATATGCGACAATTAGTAATTTTTCATCAGGAAAAGGAGAAATCGATTCGCAAAATTGCAGATTTATTAAATATTAGTAGGAGCACGGTATGGGATATTGTGCGACGTTACAAGAACGAAGATATTGGGTATGGGAATAAGTTTCCGCCCTTTTTCAAACAAAGTTAATATTTATTTAAACAATGAAATATTACATGATATTATGCGAAGTATGCACCATTGAAAGCGACAACTTTTCCCCATCTTTCGGGCAGAATACGGATTCCTCGGAGAAAAAAATCAGGTTCTTTTGACTCGATCCATTCATTGAGCCATTTTTCAATACTTTCGTAAGAAGTGAAACGCTCTCCAGTAAGGGCTGACTGCATAAATCGGAATAGATGGTAATCCGAAGGTACAATGTCTGTGGAATACGGCGGGTGGGGCAAGATTTCCCAATTCACTCCTTCCAAATATTTTTTGACAGGTTGAGCAACGTGTGGCCTAGCGTTGTCATGCAGCAAAATGAGTTCATCATGTCTACTGTCCCATTCCGGCCGTTTTTCTTCCAAAGCTCGATTCAAACGTATTAGCTGCAGTCGGTGACGATCGCCAGTGATTGTTTCGGACGGTTTAAGGACGGTTTTTTTTGCAGTTGTGCAACTTCGAATTTTTTTGGTGCCCCTTCGCGTTCTTTATCACTGACGTTAAAATCGCCATTTTGGAATCGTCGAAACCACTCTTTACAAGTTGTATTAGACGGAGCGTGATCACCGTAAATATTGCTTAATATACGATACGTTTTAACGGCACTTTTCTTCGAAATGAAATAATGAAGCATAACTTCCCGTAAATGCTGCTTTTTCTGGACGAATGTTGACATTGTTGACGCCAGATAAAAACTTATGTTTACGCTTGAAACGTCAACTACTGCAATCGAGACCTCACACATACACCTTCAAATCACAATTATAGTACTTGAGCGAATACAAAAATAGTAATCACTAGCGACACTTCTTTCAAGAGGGCGGAAACTTATTCCCATACCCAATAGAATTGAATCTATCCCTCAAAGCGGACGCAAACAGATCCTCAATACTCGTGATAAACGCTCCATAATTAGGAGAGTCAAATGTGATCCTCGGGTAAGTGCTCCAAAGTTAGCAGCTGAATTAAATAATTACCGTGGAATATTAGTGTATCCGGGAAACATAAGAAGAGTGTTACGATCAGAAGGCTTTAATGGAAGAAGAGTTCGTCAAAAGTCGTATATTAAACGCGAAGAACAGGGTGAAGAGACTGAATTTTGCAAAAAACTATATTTCAGAGGAAAGTCAGTGGTGGGAAGACGTAATTGTCGCGGACGAGTCCAAATTTAATATTTACACATAGAAGCGATGGAAGAATTAGGGTATGGCGGAAATCGAAAGAAGAATTAAATCCGAGACATTTGCAGCCGACTGTGGAACACGGTGGTGGGTCTGTGATGGTGAGGGGCTGTATTTCGGCCCATGGAGTAGGCGAATTAGTTTTTATCGACGACATCCTCGATAAAAATAGGTATCTGCACATTTTGAAAAACAATTTTTTAAAAAGTGCTAATAATATGGGACTTCAAAGTGGGATACAATTTTATCTGGACAACGACCCAAAGCACAAATCGCGTATATTGTTCTTATTATATTCATATTATACACTTGCAAGAATGTCCTCCACCCACCACCGCAATCGCCAGATTTGAATCCCATTGAAAATTTATGGGTTGAATTAGATCGCCGAATTCGAACAACTCCCATAAACACAAAGGAAAAACTAAAAAGACGTCTGCAAGAAGAATGGCTACGTATTGGACAAGTGTAAGAAAATGTTAGACAATACGTGCTATGCACGTGTTCTATTTTATCGACATGTACCTATCTATGCGTAATTTGTTGGCGTGTGTGTGTGGCGCGCTTGTTGCTTGTTTCTTTTGTCGAGATGATTTGCAGTCTCCTTTACGCCGCCATGTGAAACGCATGTATACTACATTTTATTATATCTTAAATATATTTAATCAAGTTGTGTGATAATAAAGTATAGTATTTATTATCCCGAATCCTCTGTCAACAAGATTATTTAAAAAGAATAATTTGTAATACGCCAACATATATATGGGATATCCAACAAAATATTAATTTATAAAAACAAGATTTATATAATAGTGTTATAAACTTAGTTTTGATAGTGTCCGAATATTTTCGTGACATGAAAATGAGCGTACTTACCATTTTTCTTTTATTATTTATTTAATCACTTATCGTAAATAAATATCTCTTATGTTTATGTTAACTACACACTGCATAGTAACATACGTGAAACCTCTTTTTGTTCTTATTACATAAATTTATCAAGTACGGACTATAATAGTCAAAACTAAAGTAGACTTAAGTAGATTTAAGTAAGAATTGTTCTAACCAAATTGCTAGATAGTGGAAACTAGTTGCAATATATGCGCCAAGTGCGTAAAAAACAAAAAAATAGTTCCAAAAGCCATTATCCTCCGAAGATGAATCTCCGTTTAACCGCCGAAATGGCTCGCCGCGCGCCCTGGCCAATCCAAAGATATCAAAACCTCGCCTAATCTCACGGATTCGGTAATCCGTATCGGAAAACAAACAGCTCGAGAGTGGAATCCTTCAGCCTGAAGGAAGCAGTATCCTTACCCTCCAACCCCTTAAGCCTTCTTTTTCCAGACGCTAGTCACTCTAGCACGCTCGAAAGCTGATCCATCATCCCTCATCCAAAGGTGTAGGCCAAACCATGAACGCTCTATTAAGCAGCTATAGATTCGTTATGCTCGGAGAGTGGTAATAAATCAGTTAGAACGAAAATGGAGAGTCTTATCAACGTTGCCAGTCCTCGGCTAATTAAACGAGGTCGCTGTATTTCATCCGCCGAATGAGGTAGGTGTTGACCCAGACGTTTCGCAGCAGCAGCGAGAGCGTGTCTTGGTGTGCTCCTTAAAATCCTCACGGACGCAGAAGTAGCAAATGGATGGGGATTATACTCCATTCGGTTAGAGACTTTTTAGAAGCCGATGACCTGTATATATGTATATCCGGGGGAAGCAGACTTTAGCCGAACGCGGACGGATATATTCTGTTTCTTTCGTTTAGGGGAAGGTTTATGGGTGGGTCGGGGGTTCGATGGCGCTCGTCGGACGCCACGTGCACTGCTATGCGGAAATCGGTAACTGGGTCATTCGGAGCTGGTGATTACGCGGCGGCGGCTCCTCTATTTTGTATTCGCGAATGCGAGATAACATCCTCGCTCCTGCGAGCATCCAGTCGAGCTTTATTCTACGGCCGGAACATTGAAAACGGGGTGGAACGAACCGAAGGGGCAAACTGCAGAAGATTGGCGAACTTCATATTTAGTTTATGTGTAGACTGCGGATTTTATGCATTTATGACAAAAAGGAACACGTATCATTTAAAACAGTGGAGGTATTCAAAAGATTTAAGGCCACCAGTGTATTAGTTTCACCTTAACAAGATAATTAAAAGAAGACTGATATTTTTATATGGCTCCTGTGTCTGGCAATAAATGCAAACATTTTTTTTCTGCATAAAGATCCGCAGTCTATTTATGAGTATGCCAACAGCGTCAACATACTTTAAACTTGAGAAATGAAACGTTGAAAAAATGATTCTGCATTTTAAAGAACAATGTCGCCGAATCCGCGTTAACTTGTCGACTTTCATTAAACTTCTTCCGGAGAATATTTCCGCGGGATTATGCTATCGATTCTTTCGACCCACTATTTTAAGCTCCGTCCTCGAGCATTTCTCCGCGCAGCTTCAGGATAATAGCCGCGAAATCGTATCATTTCGCAAGCCAGCAACTCCTTCGAACCAGCGACAGATTGCACGATCTATTCGAACCGCAGAATTCATCCGCAGCATCCCTTATTCACGGAACAGCGTGAATTCCGCATTAAAAATTCAGTCGATGCAAAACGGAGCCCCAGTTCGAAAAGTCTCGGGCATTAAAGCCCGCGCGAGCGTGTTAAATAATTTGCAAAACGTTAGACAACGTTCCCCCGGTCCCGAACAATCGACTTTGAGAACTCGTGCGACGCGCGTGCATTCGCACGGAGTGTACAAGCGAAAGCAACGTGTAATAACCACACCGGCAGCGCCGTTTATGCAAATACGAATTTTAACAGAGCGGCTAAAAGAAACCGACGCGTCGCTAAATAAAATTTAATTTCCTTTATGAATGGGCTCCGGGTAAATAAAGCCGCGAAGGGATTTTATTAAAGTTCGCGCTATATGAATTTTTGCGAGTGGTGCACCTCTCTCGCACTGAACTGGGAACGCGTAAAGCTCCGCAGTCCAGCGGCGACACTTTGGTCAGGTGCTAATCAATATCGCACGTGCCCGACCGCAATTAAAGTAGCGGCCCCGCCGAAAATGAAGCTCCGCCGATATTCCCAGTTGCATTTTTACTTTTACGTCGCTGCACTTCCGAATGCGGCTATGGCCGGCCGCGATCGAACCGGGCTACGCTGGCGGAAATTGGCAAAAGCATTAATGACAAGTCAAGATAAAAAAAGAGAACTGAAATTCTCCCAGAGCCTGATCCGGAATGGGCATTTTATTTTATGCGTCCCTAGAGTTCGACATCACCTATTCAAAATTCATACAACGAAATTACATAATAATTTATTTTAACAGCTCTAATTTTGGTCTGGATTCGACGATTTTCGCCACTCTGAAAGCCCATAGCCATCGCCACGCGCGTACCGCGGACCGCGAGACTGGCTTTTGCCATAATTATATGGTGCGCAGACCAGGTTCCCCTTCTTATAAGCTCTTTAGACCACAGAATCGATTCCAGATCTCGGATTCTGATGCAACTGGCGCAGGCCTTGCGCTACAAATCGCAATCGCCCTAGGCGAAAAGAAAAGAGAAGAAAAAAGAGCAAGAAAAACTGGCTGACAGGGTAGACGACCAAGTTTGGGACCCCTAAACCCTGCCAACCAGGCTCTTCCTCGTTTGAAGCCTTACTGCGACCCAAACAGCTCCATTTTTATGGAACTGATGAAATTTCCTCCAAGTCTTGAACCATAGCGAACTGGTTCGCGCAGATTTCACGAAAAAGTGGATACGTTTTATATTCGTATATTTTTTGACATGGAACCGCCTGTAGTTATCTGTACTGGGTTTCTGCGGGAAAGTTTCGAAAATAGCGGTGAAGCTTTTTCTGTGTGTAATCAAAATACCTGTTACTACACTCCTGAAAGGAATTAAGGGATCACTTGTGCGAACCCGTAAAAATGGTCCCACTTTACGTGATCATAACTCTGTCAAAAATTGCCGTATCGATATCGTTAAACAATGGTTTGAAAGTCTGAAACATCTAGCTTCAGTTGCACTGTTTCGAATTGTTGCTATGTTGGTCTTTTTACAAAGTTATAGCGAGATGAAGACAACATTGACGGTTAACAAAGATTTTGTGCAACTTTGGAACATCACACGGGGAGCAACAAATTTTTTTGATAAATCGCGTTAATATCCTTTGGAAGGGCTATCTTTCCTGTGTAAACTGTGTGGTTGTTGAATATTGTGCGATATTTTTTATTCGAGTTATTCAACATTGAAGTAAATATGGGCTATCTAGGTGCACGGTAGTGCACCAGCCAAGTTCTTGCACTACCTCCTTTTACACGAAACAATTTAGCCGTTTTTTAGAGGCTTATAACTCGGCACTGGAGGCAGATGGAGATAAGTTTAACTGGCTCCAGAAAGCGAGAAAATTATCGTAGAATCTTGTGCAAAAAAGCAATAGAAAGAGCGTTTCTTTCTCTTCAAGGCACTCATTTTCTTATTTCAATTTCATTAACATTTCGATATACCAGGGGTTTCTGAAAATATGCTTAAAAAATGCACAATTTCCATTTTTCATTTAACTCGCTGTATCTCGACGAGAAATGACCGTAATACCATGATCCGAACGTCAGATTGAAGCAGCGGTTCTGCCGATTCGATTGAGTACCCCATGAACTCGCTGCGACAATTTTGTACGTATGGCAGCTGTGTTTGAAGTTAGTGCTTCGCAGAAATTATATTAAATCTCTGAATACGCTACCGCCGCGATGGCCCACAGTGGAAAATTTGGACCAAACTAGATTCAAAATCAAAGAATTTTCGATAGAAATGAGGTAGAGCGATGAAATTTTTTTTAAATTAAAGCTGAAACTTGGCAGAATGTGGGAAAAATAGGGGAGTTTTGGTACGAACGTTTTTTAGCGTTGAGAAAATTCGTTAAACATGTAGAATTTCAAGAAAATGTGGTTTCTCCAGTACCACGGGCGGAAAAAATTGTTTTTTAACAGTTTACCTACCGGAATCCTATTAATAGGGTTTCCAATAATTGTGCTGTACTAAAAGAAAGTATAGAAATTTTATTTCATTGCGACTTGTTAGTTCACAATGAAAATTGCTGTTGCTATTGAAGGTTCTATTAAAAAGTGTTTAGCCATGTACCATATGTAGATTTTTCAAAATTATCCAATAATCACCGGTCGGTAATGTGTTAATATGCTATATGTATCATTTCCCGTAGATTTTTTCACGCTAATTTCAAATCTGTTCTCAAAATTTGTCTATGACCTCAGGATTTTGCAAAATCGATTTCTTGCCCTATTTACTTCAATGTTGAATAACTCGAATAAAAAAAATCGCACAATGTTCAACAACAACGCAATTTACACAGGAAAGATAGCCCTTCCAAATGACATTAACACGATTTATCAAAAGAATTTGTTGCTCCCCGTGTGATGATCCAAAGTTGCACAAAATGTTTGTTAACCGTCAATGTTGTCTTCATCTCGCTATAACTTTGTAAAAAACCAACATAGCAAGAATTTGAAGCAGAGCATCTGAAACTAGAGGTTTCAGGCTTTCAAACCATTGTTTAACGATATCGGTACAACAATTTTTGACGGAGTTATGATCACGTAAAGTGGGACCATTTTTACGGGTTCGCACAAGTGATCCCCTTAATTCTTTTCAGGAGTGTATCTTTGATAGTTAATTGAGCGATTTGAGAAATCTGATGAAATGAATTTGTTCAGTATTTTATAGACATATATACAAAAGTTTCCTTACAGAAAAGCTTGCTGGAATAATACAGAACCCCAAGCAAAAATTTGGAGATACCACGAATTTTCAGCTTCCTTTTCGAAAGCCGCTTTCGAGCAGAACTTTTCTATTCGGCAACGTATAAAATTGTTCCAATGAAAGTGTAATGGCCCTCTTACGCTGTACAAAAACCACGTGAACGAACTTTACGTTTTAAGTAGGAAAATATTCCCAGCTTCCTTGAAAAAACAGTCAGCAAAGTTTTACAACCGAAGTTTTTCTCTCTCTCGATTTAATAAATACCAGGGCAGAACTTTCTCTCGCTTTGGGTAAAAAGTTCGGTTAATCTTTGGCAACGAAGAAATTGAAGGGAAAGTATGTATCTTAGGCAGTCCCGGCTGTGTGTAATCGATACCCATTTAATTCGCCTCGATCGAGGTGCTTTTCGAAGTGTATGGTTCAAGTCGACTTTGCCGTGCTCGCGAAACGTTGGGAAAGGGAGCTGAAGAATTACAGGATAAAAAAGAAAGAGAGAAGACCGAAAAGAACGAAACAGAGAAGGAGAAGCCACAAAGAGGAGTCTGACGTGGTAAAGAGATCAAGAAGCGGCTCTGACAGCTTATAAAGTAGGATTGGTTAATTTTGAGTCAAACGTAGCGTCGCGGCTTTATTTGCAGCAGTGAATCAAAGGGAACCGAAGGAATATTCGCAGCTCATTTCGCTGATGGAAGCCCGGTGGATTTCGCCCGGGAAACCTATTCTGCGGATTACGGTGTCGCGAATTTCGTTGTGCCTCATTAGCTAAGACAAAAATTGTCGTTGTAAAACACACAAATGACCGAATGAAAAGTAGAAAGCGAGAATAAATATCTTTCAATTAACGCAGACAATTTCGATTTTGCGTAAAGACCGGCAGTCAAATAATTACACAAGAACTGCAGTGTCTTCTCTTTTTTTCTTCAAACATGTATACAAAATTGTAAAATGCTCGATCAACAATAATCCGATAATTCTTCGTGCCAAGACGAGAATCTCCTTTAAAGGTATGAATCTCGATAAAAATTTGCAGTTCGGGAGGTAGAAAAATCGTCGCGCGCCGCGTCGGGATAAAAACTAGCATAGACGCTGATGAATACGTAACAGATGTAAATTCTATTACACGACGCAGTGTGACGAAACGAGCGCCGGAGAAATAATCCGTGGAAACGGTATGGTCAGAGAGTTTTCCGCCCGTGTAAATGATCGACGGCGCGGCGTAGAAGAAACGGAACAGAGAATGAACAGAGTGAACAGAGTGTGTTTCGCTTCCACGGCTGTCGTCCGGTTCCTTAAACGTCGTTACTCTTTGCTGCTCTTTTTACTCGCATAGTCTTCGCAGACTTCGCCCTCGGGCGACGCTCGCTCGGCGTCGCGGCAGCATCCTGACGCTCGAGTGCGTTACTTGATAAATATAAGCACGTTTTCGTATTACCCTATTTCTGATCTCGCAACGACGCGACGTTCCGCGACGAGAGACGTTGGAATCGCGGCTATTAGATTCAACGAAGATACCCGCTGAAAAAATTCTTGTTCCAGTCGTCTTTGCACGAAACAGTGATTTGCAATCTCATAATTCGAAAATTAGGCGGTAGATGTAGAGTAAACTCTTCACCGATTTTCTCAAATTTGTTCAATTCATTGATTTGAATGACAATAAATCTCCAAATACGCGATAAAGATGATGTTTAACCTGTAGCTACGATAAGGGTACAATTAAAAAATCTGTAACAACGCGATCGATCATAGAGTATCCATCACCGATAGTCCAGTCAACGAAACGTTGTAGAAGGAAATGGAAGGAACACAATTTTTATCTTTGGGACTTTGTTTGGACTAGTTAGGAGGTAAACATACTAAAAGTCCCTACTCCTAGGAGGTGAGCGGGCTACAGGGGTACGTAGAAGATCCCCTTTTTCGGTTTTCCGTTTATATCTCGGAAACTATGCGTCCTAGCGATAAGACCATTCTATACAAAATTAAAGCTGACGAAATGTGCCACAAGATTGATTCGATTCAGTTTTTCGCTATCTCGCATTGTTTCCGAGATATCCGCGCTCAAAGTTCACTAATTGTGCTGAAGAGTTAGCTAGTCAAATAATGCAAAAATTTCTTTTTCGCAATTAGTGAACTTTGAGCTCGGATATCTCGGAAACTATGCGAGATAGCGTAAAACTGAATGGAATCAATCTTATAGCACATTCTGTCAGCTTTAATTTTGTATGTAATGGTATTATCGCTAGGACACATAGTTTCCGAGATATAAGCTGAAAACCGAAAAAGGTGACCTCACCTCCTAGGAGTAGGGACTTTTTAGTATGTTTACCTCCTAACTAGTCCAAACAAAGTCCCAGAGTTAAAAATTGTGTTCCTTCCATTTCCCTCTACGCCCTCCCCCCCCCCCCTTATGAGCATTCATTGACTAGACTACAGTGGGCAAAAAGTTGATCGGAAATCATTGAACCTGCCTGACGCAAGATCGCAGAGAACCTACTTACGTGTATCCGACTCGTATATTCCATAACGGGTAAATTCGCACGAGCAACAAAGACGTTTTTCCTGGTACCATGAGTATGTTCGTGTTATACACGCACGCGGAATTCCGTCGACAAGACCCATAATCGGTCGCCTATGTAATTATCACAATTACATACTATCTTGTGTAATTACTATCTCTCGATTTCTTTCATCGATCGGATCCGGTGGTTTCGAAGAAAACGAACGTGAATGTTGAAAGCAGGCGCCGTTATCGCGGCGCATGGTTTCTTGATCTTTAAACCCGACCAATTACTGTTGATTCTGTAAAATCGATGAATGGCGACGCGCTCGGCGCGGCAGACGATCGCTCGCGCGCAAATTAATGAGCCGGGATCAATCCCAGCGAATCGAATAGATACACGCTGCCAATAATGGGTCAGTCGCGATACCGAGTGCAATTTTTCCCTTGATAACGCGAGGTCGCCGCGTGCAACGTCTGCTATAACATGTCCCACTCGAAATGGTCTGTGCTCAAACGCTGCGCCACGCGCTCGAAATATTAGAATATTAGATCATAATAAACTCGGCTATATTCAATACTTATTTTTTTCTTTTTCTTCTTTTTTGAATTTATTCGCAAACTACAAAATGAAAACGGTTTTTTGTTTTTATTCTCTGAAATGTACAGATTTAACGCAATATGAAGAAATGACCATAACACAGTTCACAGTGTTTTAATTTTGAATTCAAATGAATTTCTCAAGCTAATTTTTATAGTTCCTTGCAGTTTGTACCAGGGCCACCCTAACCACAGAGCAGAGCTGGGCAAACGCTAGTCACAATTACGATTATTGACTAATAACTTCATAACCTCTATAGAAGTGACTAATAATTAATGACTAAGTAAATACTTGAGCGTGACTATAAGTAATGACTAATGAATAATGACTAAATTTTTATTAAGGATGAATATTGAATAATGGCATCTATAATCATCTATAATGGCATAACTAATGACTAAATACGCAATCAGAATTTCACTATGACTAGTGACTAAAAATGGTTATAAGTTAAAATAAGACATAATAATAACAAAAAAATAGCCTATTAGTTTATAAACATATAAAATACAGAATATGACACGTTCAGTCACTGCTAATTCCGATATAATTTGAGTATACATATTAATCTATGTTAATCGCACAATAGTGACTGATGACTAAAGATTGGTGACTGATCATTTAAACTAACTAATGATTAATCATAACTAATAAGCAATAACTAACGATTACACTGTCCAACAAATTTCAACTTTTTTAATGATTTCAATATACTGTTGGGTCCTTCTTATAGAGTTTTTTGCGCTGATTCCGAATCTGTCCTTAATTTTTCTCCTATACGCAACAATTTTTGAAAAACATGGCTTTGAAAAAAAACATATTTTTCAACTTTAAAAAAATATTGTGATGTTATTATAAAAGATATTGAATTGTTCTTTACAGCAAAAGATTCTGTAGACTTTCCCGAATACAATGATATCCAATATTAATACATTATGATTGTTTAAACATGTTTAAACAATGATTAAAGACGGAGAGACGCCACTTTTGCACCAATTTTTGAGGATACTTTTCAATTTATCTCAAAAAATTAGGGTCCAGCGGAAAATCGAACCAGTGGCGCTCACCACCAGAACGGTCGTTCGTCGCTCCGTATCCCGTCGCTGCTCTGTATCCCGTCCCGAGCGCCACTGGCGGAAACTCATGTCGGGCGAAGATATTTTGTTTTCTGGTTCGAAAAAAACGTCGACGTTACAAACTTGAAAGGGTGGTTTCTCAAGATAAAAGTCTGCTCTATCGCGTGGTATAGTTCGATTTTCCGCTGGACCCTAATTTTTTGAGATAAATTGAAAAGTATCCTCAAAAATTGGTGCAAAAGTGCCATGTATAGTTATGACACTTTTGACTAACTAATCAAAAAGTTTTAACTGACTTTTTTTAAGTTTTGGCTAACAAACAATCAGACTATTAGACTATTAGTCATTTTGAAAATGACGAAATTACTGAAATTGAATAAATATTTCAGTTACTATGATCATTTAAATTTGAACGTATAGAAAGTAGCATATTTCACCAGGCAAAATTGCTCAAGTTCTTAGCGATGTCCTCATCGTTTCGTCCCATATTTTCTCTTATTTTTTGTATGATATAGAGCATCCCTTCCCAATAAGAAATCATATATTTTTTTAGTAATAACTGATAAGAATATATTTAGAAAATAATGCTGAATGATACATGACAGATTAAAAAATGTTGTATATTTGTCAAAGGATATCTTTTTTTTCCCAAAACTTCCCAGGCTCTAACAAAGAGGAATACTTTCGGTACAACTTCCTTTAAATAACCGTACAAGAATCATTTCCTACTTCGTGTCAGTTTACAATTTATAGTTGTTTAAAGATGACTATGTTTCGGCGAGTATGGACGCCACGCGTTCGTCGAAAACTCTTAAAGATTCTAAAATTTCATGTAATACTTTTCAAACAATTTCCTCGCCTTATGAAATAGACACGGATAAATTTGAACAATACGCACAAAGCACAGCAAAATATGTATTATATTGACCACTACGGGTGGTACTATATACCAGCCTCCATTCATAAATTATTAATTCATGGAAAGGAGATAATAAGGCACGCACTACTTCCGATTGGCCAATTATCTGATGAGGTTCAAGAAACAATACAAAGATTTTTAAAAAATTAGGACCAACAATACTCGGAAAATTTGTAGAATCGCGACAAATGAAGATACATTTCACAAATTGTTATTAACATCGGACCCACATATTTCATCCACGAGAATAAGATCTTACAAGAAAAAAATTCAACAATTAAGTCCAGAGGCAGCAGAATTATTAAAAAAATAAAGAAAACAAAAGCCGCTTGTACCTACTTCTTCAACAACAAAATGGTAAGATTAATTAGTATACTTCTTATTTTATCAATTAAATAAAATATTAATATTACTTTTGTTCGCAATATATATTTGTAACGTTAGATACCTGTACATTTTATCAAAAATTCTAATTACATAGTTACGTGATATATAAGAAAACTATAAGATTTTAATTTCCAATTATTATACAATGGTTTTAATAAGGAAAGCAACTGATTCAACAACTACATACAAATTTATAAAAATAACTAACTAACAAATTGAACAAAAAATATACTCTAACATGTATTATTCGAAAGAGATTAGTTTATAATATTTTGTAGTTCAAACCTCATGTCAATATCTCAAACGGTACAAAAGTTATACACATATGTCCCTAAATTCTTCGATCCGGACCACTGTGGGGCGCAAGCCTCTTGGGGGCGGCAATTTTTATTGGTGTTATATTTTCTTGTTATTAGTTTAGTAATTAGATAAACTTCTAGCAGAAGTACAAAAGAGAAAGTGTGCCTATGATGACATTTACTGGAAAAAATTTGGGTTTCTGGTCAATTTAAAAAATTTAAATGAAGACACAATTAGAAAGAATCCTGCGAAGTTGTGCCAAACGTATATGGACGATCTAGAAAATAATTTTATTGGAGAATGCCTTCATTTTAAACACGTATATATATATTTATTGGAAAATAAAGAAAATATATCTACTGCGGAACTTAATTTAAGGACAATGATTGACTCGGAAATTGAGTCTACATTTTATTCCTAACGTGGCCACAGCACTGTGCATTTTTAAAGTATTGCCACTACAAATTGTAGCGGCGAAAGATCTTTTCCGCTTTTTTTTTAAACCTTCAAATACTTCATTATGTTTAATTTTATTGTGTTTAATATATGAGAATACAATATACCTTCAAACTAGTGGGTTATCAAATCATTTCAACAAAAGCATGATTACATTAGCTCTGTTCACAAAAATCGATTTCTTGCAAAATCCTGAGGTCGTAGACAAATTTTGAGACCAAATTCGAAATCAGCGTGAAAAAATCTGCGGGAAATGATATATAGCATGTTAAAAAAAAATTTCCGCGCGTGGTAACGGAGAAACCACATTTTCTTGAAATTCTACATGTTTAACGAATTTTCTCAACATTAAAAAACGTTCGTACCATAATCTCCCTATTTTTCCCATATTCTGCAAAGTTTCAGCTTTAATTTAAAAAACATTTCATCGCTCTACCTCATTTCTATCGAAAGTTCTTTGATTTTGAATCGAGTTTGGTCAAAAGTTCTCACTGTGCGGCCCTGGTTTGAACTACTAACTACCCATATCACCACTCGCACGATCAAAATTCTTTACTTCGAAAAATGGTGCTATGAGCGTTTTGGAAGACTGTGTGCGACGTGTCCCGGATTTTCAACCGCAAAGAATTTGCGCAGGCAGTTGCACAGCTGATAAAAGCGAGTCGAGCGTTTTCCTCCTCGATTTGGTCGGCGCGGCGCGTTTACCATCGACGAGGAAAACGCCAGCTAACGACACGAACGTTCAGAGGGACTGTGGATCTCTCTCGCAGCTGCTCGAACAAATTGATCGAAATGCACAGGGATCGGTTAAACGAATCTGGGAGATTGAGTAACTACCGTGATAAAGTTGCCGCTGCCCGAGAGAAAGTTCTATAATTGCGTTGCATCGAATCTCCACCACGCGCTGGCCGCCAATCGGAAGGCGATTATGAGCTTCGTAAGATCAATACGTACATATACAAACACATATACGTATACGGGCGGCACGGGGGCAACGTGATCGTCTCGAGGATAACTTTAATAATAAATAACAGACGGAATAATATTGCCCAACACACGCGAACGCCTCCGCGCGGCCGACACTCCGGATTCCGAGAATAGTTTCCCCGGGAACATTAAACAATTCAACGATTCAAATATTCAAAACTTCCAAGTCCAGAAACGCCCGGCTAAGTTGCGCTCGAACAATCTGTTTAAGTGCACCTTCTCGACTATACTTCCGCCTACCACTCCTCGGGACGGATTCACCCGAATTTTTTTCGCGATATACATATATACGATATCTACTCTCCGCGATTTTCCACGGAATAACACTCCTCGCGCGAAACTTTCGTCGATCTCGCGAATCCACCCCTCTCGAGCGGCTCCACTGTTAATATTTCACGAATTAAACCGAATCGACGGCCAATCGAGAAGAAAAGTTTATCCGGTGCTCGATCGCGGTACACATTGACCCAGAAAAATCCTCTCCAACTATAGAATCAAGTTCATACAATTTGCAAAAAATTATTCAAGTGGGAGTCTTCACGCTGAAAGCATTAACCGAAATTAGAATAACCCCCCGCCTGCCTGATGGACTGGATTTATTATAAAAGAATAGCATTTTGCTTGATCCTAAAGGAAAGGAATCGTGTCTAGTAGATTCTGTTTGAGATCTTCATCAAGAGCAGGACGTAAAGAAGTTAATTACCTCGGAAAGGGGCTAATTTAACCCATTGAAGACGAAGGCGGAATATGTAGCGACGACATCAGGCTCGTGCGCTCAATTCCCAAAGTTCTACGCAGAGCATTTAATCATTAAAATAACATAAGATGCATATATATTTTTCTATTTCACAGGGTGTTATTACTTCGATAGAGAATCTAGTTTTCGGAGGAAAATATTTTTCATATTTGGAAGAAATTCTGGTCCACGAAGGGTTGATCGTAGAAATTACGTGCATTTATGGAGCCTTCGATTGCAGAGTGCACGCGCATGGATCAATCTACACTTTTACGTCTTTAATCCTCGCAAAATCTCCGACAGTTCCAGAGCGTTATTTATCGAATTTGATTGTCTGGGAACTTTGCTTGAATGCAGCACGACTATCAGAAAAGTCGATAAAAATGCATCGCACGAGTTATATCTCTGTGCACGAGGACTTTCGAGGACCACTGTATACGAGCTACTAATATTAAATGACTGCGCTTCGTAACTCCAAGTTTAATCCTCCGACACTAAAACGCCTTTATTATTTTTAATTAAAAGTCAGAAGTCAGTTAAAAAACAATTCATAATTTGTTATTATCTTATCGGTGACCCGCCGAGGTCACTGGGATTATCATCGCTCGGATCGCTCAATCGCACGAATCATAGTAAATTTCTAAATCAGCGTTTGATTCGCGCAACTGCGCAGCATTGTAAACCAGGATGATAGTAATTTATAGGCTGACCTTCGTATGATGACCGCGGAGCTTCGCGATCTCTTTTATGAATCGAGATATTTGCGTAGACGAGTCGCTTTATTTGCTAGCTTTATAATTAGCAGCAACTTTTTCGCGTCACAGGCTGTACAGAATTTTCAATCGGACTCCTCCGACATTACAAAACCGTTTCTATTTATTTTATTCTGTACAATTACGTTCGTTACTTCGATTCTGAAAGGTATTTGCATCCTCGGAGGATACAAACGCGGTTCCTGAGGAGCTTCAGAATTTTTCCCGGAGCAATAGCCACTTTAAAAAAGGGGGAGTAGAACCCGCAGGCATTCAGGGATCCATATTTATGAAGACCGAGCCCAAGATCTTCTCCCCGCATCGCTATAGTAGTCGCTTCTTTCGTATGAAATGATTTAGGTCAATAAAACGAAAATAATTGCTCCGGGTCCTCTTTTTTCCGGATTTCCTCTTGCTGCCCTCCCTCTCGCGAGACGCGAACGTTTATTATACACGAAAATGTTGGAAAATATTGGACGTACAAATAGGGTAAACTGTACTATTGCTGGCAATTAGTGTTGCTTCTCGAGAAATTTAAATCTAGGAAAATTCTTATGAATCTCATTTATTTTATAACATATTTTCGGAAATGAACAAATGCATACAACAACAAATCAGAATAACTTTTATATGAATGGACCAAACGACTTCAATTTCTCTATAAGGCTAGAAGAATTAGTTTAGTAAACGACGTGTAATAAATAAGTTGAGAAAATGCATTTGGTCGGAATTGTGAAAAACAATACTAAAAATTGATTTTTACAACTTTCTTAGCTGGCCCAATAACGAAAATTTAAAAAATGTCTTTTGTCAACTGGTATGAATTATACACGCTCTGAAATTTCATTAAAATTGGTTAACTGGTTTACGAATTATAAACGAATTAACTAATTTCAATAAAATTTTGGGAGCGTATATAATTTATATCAGTTGACCAGACACATCTTCTGAATTTTCGTTATTGGCCCAGCTAAAAAAGTTCTAAAAATCAATTTTTACTATTGTTTTTCACAATTCCGTCCAAATGCATTTTCTCAACTTATTTATTACACATCATTTACTAAACTAATTCTTCTAGCCTTACAGAGAAATTGAAGTCGTTTGGTTCATTCATAAATAAGTTGTTCTGATTTAAAGTGTGTGGAATCAGTTATACTCCTTACTGTATGTCCTAGCATCAGCCAAAATATGCTACATTTCAATGTAGGTATTTACATATCTCTGTTACTTGTGATTATACGAAACAATGTCAGAGGAGAAATTTGCACTGTTCAATAAGATGAATACAATGGCCAAATAAAAATTTATGGAAATCATATTTCGAAATTTCAAGGTCATCGTTATTTTTATTTAAAGAAGGTCATATAATTATTCTATTATATAAACAAAAATTTGTTTCATTTCATTGTTGCACTGTAACTCAATTATATCAAAGATATCAAATATAGAACTGGAGTTCGTAGTCGCACTTGCGCATTATAATAATGACACATGCAAATTTTCATTTATTTAATATTTTTTGTACACATACAACGAGAAACAAAAGATATAATAGAAATGTGAAATCGCCTGGCGGGCCGCACAATTTAACGTGGCGGGCCGCTTGTTGACCAGGCCTGGCTATAATAATAGCAAGTTAAGCTCGTTTAAATATTTCAAAAAAAGATAAAAAGATTTTTACTAAGATTTTGGCTTAAGGTGCCAATCATTGTGTACAGTTTACCCTGCATGTATAGAGTCGTAGCTGTCAGAATGAATCAATTATAAATTAATTTAATATTCACCCATTAATTTGATTAATTAGTTACCTAGCTGCATAATAAAAAGCGATGGAGATTATATGTATAGTGTATAGCGATGGAGAGAGTAGAACGTATTTTGTTTGGAAATAATCAAGAAATTCTCGAAGGTAAGGCTACGAATTAATTTTTCTACACAATAATTGCCCCACCGAGGTTTCTGTTTTTCCCCCGGGATTTTCTCTTGCTTTTCTTTTCCCTCGGAACTCGAATATCGATCATACCGCGCGGTTTTTGCTCCCTTTTGATTGGGGTAAAACAGGAAGAGAGATACACGAACGCTCGCGTATTTTATTCGATCTTTTATAGCGGGGGTTCGGCATCGTTCCGAACCCGTACAAAGTGCACACGATACATTTGAATAACCGTCTCATCGCTCACCTTTGCATACCTCCTCGGCTTCATCGGAATGGTCTCCGCAGTCGTTTTCTTTGTCGCAGACCCACGAGATCGGTATTTTTTTATTATTCGCGCATTGGAATTGCTTCGAAATACGAAGCTCGCCTAAAACCAAATAACAAAACAGAAATGAAATGACATGTGTTCGGGTTAACCCTTTCGCTGTAGGACAATCAGTTGCAGGTTCGAGCAGGTTCAAGCAAATCAATGTCGCAAAAGCAAAGGGTTAACCAGATTTCAGTATATGCTGTGCTGTGGTAACAAAACATAATCGTGCAAAATCAGAATGATTAGCGAAACGAGATGCGATGGGACGGAGAAGAAAAAAAGAGAGGGTGAAAATGGAAAATTAACCGGAGAGAAAGAAAGACATTTGAACGCCGATTGCGCGGGGAGGACGCCATTCAACGTTGCTTCGTTACGTACGCATTGTATGGACGCGAAAGTAATAACCGAGGTACATATCTGCCTTTTTTCGCTGCGAATGCTGTGTACGCGGGCTGAGGGAAGACTGCTGGTGAAATCGGACATGGGATGATTGCTTGAGCAAAAAGGAACTGAAGCTGGAGAATAGAATTACCTCCCGAGGATTTGCGTTCATCCTTGTGGATCGAAGAAATTCATTTCTCAAAAAATATGCTGTACGCGAGGCCATTTAATCCGTGAGCCGTACCGTGTAATTATATACATGGAACAAATTCTAAAATAGGGTCGTACTTTTCCAGCTGCCGGATGTACGGCAACACCTAACTCAGAAAACCGCGCGCGACAGGACAAACACGATCAGCAATATCGCGTCACATACATATATTACCACTGCATCCATGCAACCGCATCTCTCTCTCATAGTCGAATTGCAGAAACAAAGTTCGCTGGTCAACTCTCGCCATTGCACGCGAGAACTTTCATTTTGTATCGATTGTTGTTCGTAACATAATATTGGCACAGAATCATTTCCAACAAATGCTGACTTACGTTCTCGACATGTCCGTGTTCCCAGCGTTGAAAAAGAATTTCTCGCGCGGTAATTCACGTTTCGTTATTTAGTAACAATGATTTAAACGCGATTTCGTTTAGTCCGCGGGGGAAACGTTAATCTTTTTCGCGGAAAATCCGCAGACACGGACACGGACCCGGCCGTGATAACTCGTATCAATTTAGCATGGTCGCGGTGTCGCCCGGAAAAAAATATGACCAAGTATGACCAATAATCCGTCGGCCATTTTAATTCGGTCCCTGTCGGGTCACCGGCGGCGAACAATTCGTCGAGGAAAAAAACAATTAGATCAACGACCTCCGCGGAACCGTATTACGTTCGATTTAATTTCGACCACGACCCTGTTCAAGTGACATCATTTCTGTGCTATTTATAAGATCCGACGGAATAATTAAGTGGGCTTTGTTAACCGATTCTTGACGGGGGATCGGAATAATTTCAGGGTCGGAAAAATTCCTGAATGGAGGAACTTTTTAAGAATTCTTATAGTTCCGCAGGAAATTTGATTGAAAGAATTATGAGAAAAGCTTCGGGGTAGGCAGATTAATGATCCCGAGGGGTAGAGGAGAATGTGGCCCGAAGTTTCTGATTAAAATTCAATCGAGTCTTTCAGTTTAATTTAAACGTGCTGATATTTACATAATCCAGAAAATGTTGAATCCGAAAACGATGAGGATCGCGACCTTCCTTAAACTCGTAGTTTAAATTATTTTATAAAAGTGTAGTTCGATTTTTCTGTGGAGAAAATCGAGGTAGGTGCCACATTTCTACACCATTTATACATATGCAATATGTATATTAGGTGTGCAAATAAGTTACTTTCCCTTTTTACCACGCTTACATTAGCTTGCCGAGTTGTTGTTGTATGCGTCAAATCTTGTAATCAAATTTTAAACCACTTCCCGATGAACTGGAGACTTGAAACTTTAAACATAGCTCAGAACTCTATGACAATGCAATATTAAAAAAACTGTGTAAAAAAAATTAATATTTTAAATACATATTGCGACTAAAATAGTACTACCATTATATTCAGTAAATATTACCACAAATAAAAAAGTAAGCTAATAAAATAAACATACCATAATTTGTCTTTCGTGATGATCTATGATGATCGATTGCATTAGTTAATTAATAACTCTACTGTCTCAGGATTCAGTATTTTAGGATTTCTTTTACATGTTAATCTTACAGTCAGCGGCAATATTAAGTGGACACTCTTAAAAATTGCATACCTTTTTAAAAATTGGTCAAAAGGACTTGAATTTTTTAAAGATGTTAGACCGGCTAGTTCTCTAGGGAATAAGGAAACAAAAATGTATTAAGATTGCAATTGGTAGAAATCATACAAAATTTAAAAAATGATGATTTGTCAACTTTTTTATGTGAGCCTGTAACGATAACTTAAAAAATGCGTTTTATAGATTTCGGTAACTTATATGCATATTGAAAATTTCATCGAAATCGGTCAACATTGCAATGAGCTACAAACGTTTAAAGATGATCACGTAATAGCGAAATGCCCTGGCATTCCTGAAAATCTGCGACTTTCACCCTTCAGCTATCATCTTTAAACGTATGTAGCTCATTGCAATGTTGACCATATAAGTTACCGAAATCTATAAAACGCATGTTTTAAATTAACGTTACAGGCCCAGCTAAAAAAGTTGACAAAACATCATTTTTAAAATTTTTTATGATTCTTACCAATTGCAATCTTAATAAATTTTTGTTTACTTATTCTCTAGCGAACTAGTCGGTCTATCATCTTTAAAAAATTCAAGTCCTTTTGACCAATTTTTAAAAATTTATGCGATTTTTAAGAGTGTCCACTTAATATTGCTGCTGACTGTAAGATGAACATGTAAAAGAAATCCTAAAATAGTGAATCCTGAGACAGTAGAGTTATTAATTAACTAATGCAATCGATCATCATAGATCATCACGAAAGACAAATTATGATATGTTTATTTTATTAGCGTACTTTTTTATTTATGGTAATATTGACTGAATATAATGTTAGTACTATTTTAGTCGCAATATGTATTTAAAATATTTCTTTTTTTTTACACAGGAAAGCATTCTTTTATGTGTTAAAGATTAAGACCAACACTAAAAATTATTGTTCACAACAAGTAAAAAAAGGTTGAAAAACTATATTTGAACAATTCATTTTTTAATAAAAAATATCAATGAACTGTTAGTAAAAATTATTGTTTAACAAATGCAAAAAATATTTAATTATCTCTAGGTAAGAATTACTGTTTTCTAAATATTTTTGGTGAAAATTTGATTGGGATATCTCTAATAGTTCAAAAGTTATAACAAAATGACATCAACTTCTTCGATCCGGACCACTGTGCGGCGACGAGCCGTGTTTTTCGCGACTTTTGTCTTCAAGTGTTTGTGACTGATTGCCTGGGTTCCCCGTCCCGATGGATACGTCAGGGGGCGACGTAACTTCTGGGATTCCTACGGGAGTGTCTCGGCTATCTCCGACATATATATTAGATTATGTATTTAATCAAACAAAATTAACTTAATGGAGTTTTATTAATACAACTATTAGCACACAGAAAACACGTCTATTGGATTTAAATATCACACGTCAATTGAGAATCATTCAGGCTAGAAAGCATTGAACGATACATCGAACGAATAACTAACGGGAATAAAGTGTTAATATTGAAATATATTCCTACAGGCGAACAAGTGGCGGATGTGCTAACTAAACCACTTACAGGGCAGAAATTCATGAAGATGAGAATTGAAATGGGTGTAGAATGAAGAATGATTTATGATTTATATGATCTATTTATATGGTCTTGTTCGTTTGATTATTTTGATGTGTTATAATGTTTGAGTGGTCTGATTAGTTTTTTCTAGGTTTTCCTAATCCTAAGCAGCAAATGTTGGACCATATGTAGATAGCCCCAAACAGAGCACAAAGAAGGCATTTCTTTATTAAATAATAGATTTAATTTTGAGGGGGCATGTTGAAATATGTCAAAATGATTCTATTGTTTCATTCAAGGAACGATCGATTTAATATTTGTATATTTTAACAATATACATACAGGGTGTTAGAAAAGTCTGGAAACGGTCGAATATCTCAAAAATAAAGCATTTTAGAGAAAAATGGTTCAGACATGTATTTTATGGTTTCGCAAGGGCTATAAGATGGTGCCATTGGTTTGACCTTGAAGAGTCATTTGTAGGTCACGTGGAGGTTACCTCAATTTTTTTTAAATGGCACCCCCTATTTTTTTATTACATATTCTTGTAGCTGATCTCGAGAGCTTTCCAAAACACTATAATCAAATGTTTTTTCATGAATTAATTTTCGAGTTATAAGGCTTCAAAGGTACAATACCGCCGCGCCGGCATTAGCGTTAACCGAGATGTACCACGTGGAGGTTGCACGGTCGGATTTACATCTCTTGTGTGTGTGCGTGTGTAAACGGGTTTTTACTGAATTAAATGTTCGAATTGTCTTCCGTCTGCTGCGTGACAATGACCTAATCGTAGATAAAATTCATTTAAAATATTTCGTCTCATTTCTGGTGAGATAAGATTTACTTGGTGCAGTATGCGTTTTTTAATTTGATTTTTTTATTTATTTAACGAAATCTTTAGCACATCGGATTCACCAGATAAAAATATTAAAATTAGATGGTGCACCGCCACACTATGCAGTAATAGTGCGTCAATATTTAACTAATACTTTCTTAAACCGATGGATAGGAAGACGTGGAGAAATAGAGTGGCCCTCTAGATCACCAGATCTTTCTCCATTGGACTACTTTTTACGGGGGTATGTTAAAAACAATGTATACGTAACGAAACCTGCTAATTTGGCAGACCTTAGGGAACGCATACTGCACCGAGTAAATCTTATCTCACCAGAAATGAGACGAAACGTTTTAAATGAATTTTATCTACGATTAGGTCATTGTCACGCAGCAGACGGAAGACAATTCGAACATTTAATTCAGTAAAAACCCGTTTACACACGCACACACACAAGAGATGTAAATCCGACCGTGCAACCTCCACGTGGTACATCTCGGTTAACGCTAATGCCGGCGCGGCGGTATTGTACCTTTGAAGCCTTATAACTCGAAAATTAATTCATGAAAAAACATTTGATTATAGTGTTTTGGAAAGCTCTCGAGATCAGCTACAAGAATATGTAATAAAAAAATAGGGGGTGCCATTTAAAAAAAATTGAGGTAACCTCCACGTGACCTACAAATGACTCTTCAAGGTCAAACCAATGGCACCATCTTATAGCCCTTGCGAAACCATAAAATACATGTCTGAACCATTTTTCTCTAAAATGCTTTATTTTTGAGATATTCGACCGTTTCCAGACTTTTCTAACACCCTGTATATGTATTGTATACATATATGACATTTCGCAGCAAATTGCAAGTGATTCGTGTAATTACAGGCAGGTAAAGTGTTAATAATAGGGGCTTGACAAATTCAATTGCGGTTGCAATGATTTCTACCGCATTAGCCGGGCAGCATATGGTGAAACGACAAGAATTATTGCGCATTTCGAGCACAATATCCCTACATGGTTCGGCAAGAGATAGTCGGCCGTGTAATGCTCTGGTATGCTAACCTCCGCGGCACATAATTGTGTACGGTAATCCCACGCTGAATACACTTCCGAAGATAATCCGCGAGCGCCATAATTCAATAGAAAAATGAATGGCCCCATAGATTCACACACCCACACCCTCCCCTCCCCACCGCGTTCAGGAATATGGCTGTTTGCGACGCTATCTACAGTTATCGTAACTCTTCTCTCTCATTCGCAGTTCTAAAAGTTTAACCGGATGCGACCGGGCGGGCGGGGTGTCTCCTCCCCTGATTTTCCAGAATAACCGGAATACACAGGAAATAAGGACAACTCGCTCCGAATAAACTTTTATTCTATCTTGAAAATGGATTTTGTTTGTTCGTCGAAAGTAACGAAGCGACTCTGTCTCGATTCGTTTAAAGTTCCGAGGCGTCGCGCGTTGCCTCCTCAGCTCATGCGAAAAACCACTTATCCGTCTTCCTTACTCCGGCAATCTTTACCGAGTGACAAACGAGCATAGAATAACTAACTGTTCCATCGTGCGATTCCCGACATCGCTACCGACTACCCACCGTCTCGAACTTTTGCGAAAGACCCGCTGTTACTTCGCTTCGAAAGATGTCGAGGATTCGGAACACCTCCCCTCGGTGAACATCGCCTTTTCCAGACGATTCATACCACTGTTAACCCTTTCAGAAGAAATTTCGGCATATTGGGGACATCTGGTTCGTGTAGGTATTTAAAATTCCTCGTATATATATAATATACAGTGAGTCACGAAAGTATTCGAGCGCCCTTTAAAACAGAATAAGCTTTTTGTAATTGTACCAAACGACGATGATTTTTTGTAATCAATTAGAAGCATTGGTTTATGAAACGATATGCAAAAAAGACTTTCCAAAAATTATAATTTGCAAGGTGACATGCGAAAATAAAAAAGGCATTTTCCAAAACTTTTTTATTTCGGCTCTTAATGAAAATTTTTAATATATGTTTTGTAGATCTATGTTAGTTACAGTCAGCGGCAATATAAGTGGACACCCTTAAAGATCGCATAACTTCTTAAAAATTGGTCCAATGGACCTGAATTTTTTTAAGATGTTAGACCGGCTAGTTCGGTAGAGAATAAGTAAACAAAAATTTATTAAGATTGCTATTGGTAGGAATCATACAAAATTTTAAAAATTATGTTTTGTCAACTTTTTTATCTGAGCCAGTAACGATAATTTAAAAAATGCGTTTTATAGATTTCGGTGACTTATATGCATACAAATTTCATCGAAATCGATCAACATTGCAATGAGCTACATACGTTTAAAGATGAAAGCTTAAGGGTGAAGGACGCAGATTTTCAGCCTTGCCAGGGAATTTCGCCCTTACGTGATCATCTTTAATCGTTTGTAGCTCATTGCAATGTTAACCGATTTCGATGAAATTTTCAATGTGTATATAAGTTACCGAAATCTATAAAACGCATTTTTTAAATTATCGTTACAGGCTCAGATAAAAAAGTTGACAAAACATCATTTTTTAAATTTTGTACGATTCCTACCAATTGCAATCTTAATACATTTTTGTTTACTTATTCTCTAGCGAACTAGCCGGTCTAACATCTTTAAAAAATTCAAGTCCTTTTGACCAATTTTTAACAAGTTGTGCGATCTTTAAGGGTGTCCACTTAATATTGCCGCTGACTGTATACACATGCTGAAAATTTCATCGAAATCATCGAAATGACACGCATCGAAAGATCACTGATCAAAAGTCGTGTAAAACTACGATTTTCACCATTTTTAACTGCTTGTAGCTCTTGGGTATGAAAATCGATTTCGATGAAATTTTCAGCATGTGTGTAACTACTGTAGATCTACAAAACATATATTTCAAATTTTCATTAAGGGTCCAAACAAAAAAATTTTAAGAAATGCCTTTTTTATTTTTGCATGTGACCTTGTAAATTATAATTTTTGGAAAATCTTTTTTTCATATCATTTCGTAAACCAATGTTTCTAATTGATTATAAAAAATCAGGTCGTTTATTCGTAAAATAATAAAAAAGTTATTCTGTTTTAGAGGGCGTTCGAATACTTTCGTGGCTCACTGTATGCTCTACCGAAGATTCGAACCAAATTTGCATGAACGTAACTTTACAAATACGGCTGCGGTGAAATACAAAATCGAAACCGGTTATTTCATTGTCTTTGGTATACGTATTGACAGAGTTGACGTCACTTGGAACATTGCAAATAGAAAAAATATTGAAGAAGACAACCTCGAGTTACGAGAATCTTTAAAAGCAACAGAACGTTAAAGTTTGCACAAGTCTAAAACATAATTGATGAATTTCGGTAGAATGAAATCTTTTTCTGATAGGATCCACGATTGTTTTTTATTTACAGGATGACAAGAAATAACGGAGTTAAACATTTCTTATTATAATTCTGTCAAATCGACGAATTTTGAAAAACCAAATGATAACAACTATAACATAGACCTATAGTATTCACATATTTAAGAAGTTTCGAAGTAGCCACCCTTTGAGCCGATTCAGAGGCTTAAACGTGTTTTGAAATTTTCGGCTATGGGCCGCAGCTCTTCTGGCGTCATTCGGTCCCACACCCGGCGCAGAGATTTTTTCAGCGACTCGAAACTTTTATGGGGCTGAGCACAGGCCCTGTCCTTCAAAATCGACCAAACGCTGGAGTTCATAGAGTTGAGATCCGGTGAGTACGGCGGCCATTCCGCAGATGTGATGAAACCTGGAAAATGGGATTTGCTACGGTTTTCGTGGATCAAGGGGTCAAAATCAACCAAGAAGTGTATCGACGGGACATTCTCGAAGCCGTCGTACTTTTGTGGGCCCAACAGCACCTCGGCGATCCGGAATGGACGTTACAGCAGGATTCCGCGCCGGCCCACAGAGCAAAAACGACTCCGGAGTGGTGCAAAGCCCATTTTCCAAGTTTCATCACATCTGTGGAATGGCCGCCGTACTCACCGAATCTCAACCCGATGGACCATGTTATGGTTGTTATTATTTGGTTTTTCAAAATTCGTCAATTTGACAGAATTATAATAAGAAATGATTAACTCCGTTATTTCTTGTCACCCTGTAGATTTGTAGCTTTTATATTGCAGATATCGATGAAATTCACAGTGCACTGACACCACTGAATAAAAGTAGGCCAGCTCTCTGATTTTTCTAACTAGACACGAAATTTCAGATGATTTTGAAAAATTCGATCACATTCCGCACATCAATCGCACGTTACGAATTTGATGCACGTACTCTCATGAAATCCGCCTTAAACCCCGTGCACATTACGCTCGGTGTAATCGTTATTTGAACAATGGGTAACATGCGGCGCAATGAATCAAACTTAAATTGTGCTTCTCTGTAAAATGTTGTGTCAAGAGAGACGAACGAGATGTACATGATAAATAAATCGTGTAGGACCATAATTTTTCAGACGCTAAACTTGTACTATTTTTAGGAAACTGTAGAATTCAGTAGTTGTTTCGCCTAAGTCTAAAAGAGTGCAACGTTCGCGCGTCAGTAGTGCCATCTGCGTGAGCATCTTAATTAGCACCGTTAATGCGTTCTCGTGCTCGCGAATTGTGTCGCAATTCGCAATACCATTCAAAGAGATATCCCCGCATATGCTAATTTCCACGTTTTCTTTTGCCTTTTGAAATTATGCAGAAGAGGAGGCGATACTTCAGCATCCGCGAAGCTCGCGAGCATAGCTTTTTAGAGAATGAATACATTAATCAAGCGAATTCTGTGATCTAATCACACCGTTAGCGCCGAATAATTTTCGAATAAAGTGCCGGCTTCTGCGAATATTTCAATGGAGAGCAAAAGTGTCCTTGAAACGAATTATGACAACGATTGGATAATTTACACGGTGAACAATTTTTACTTCTATTACTGTTTAAAAATACTTCGAAAGGGAATCGAAAGAATTATGGAAATTTCTCGTAAAGCTACGCGAGATGAGAAGAAATAAAATAAAAATACTGAATACTGTTCGATAAATACACTCCTCAAAAGAATTAAGGAATCACTTGTGCGAACCCGAAAAATTGGTCCCACTTTACGTGATCATAACTCCGTCAAAAAATGCCGTATCGATATAGTTAAACAATGGTTTGAAAGCCTGAAACCTCTAGTTTCAGATGCTCTGTTTCAAAATTGTTGCTATGTTGGTTTTTTACAAAGTCATAGCGAGATGAGGACAACATTGACGGTTAACAAAAATTTTGTGCCACTTTGGAACATCACACGGGGAGCAAAAAATGTTTTTGATAAATCACGTTAATATCATTTGGAAGGGCTATCTTTCCTGTGTAAATTGTGTGGTTGTTGAATATTGTGCGATATTTTTTATTCGAGTTATTCAACATTGAAGTAAATATGGGCTATTTAAGTTTAACTGGCTCCAGAAAGCGAAAAAATTATCGTAGAATTTTGTGCAAAAAAGCAATAGAAAGAGCGTTTCTGTCTCTTCAAGGGACTCCTTTTCTTTTTTCAATTTCATTAACATTTCGATACACCAGGTGTTTCTGAAAATACGCTTAAAAAATGCACAATTTCCATTTTTTTAACTTGCTGTATCTCGACGAGAAATGATCGTAATACCATGATCCGAACGTCAGATGGAAGCACAGATTCTGCCGATTTGATTCAGTACCCCATGAACTCGCTGCGACAATTTTTTACCTATGGCAGCTGTGTTTGAAGTTAATGCTTCGCAGAAATTAGCGCGCACGTACAGCGGATGCCTGACATCTCTGAGTACGGTACCGCAGTGGAAAAGGACCAAACTCGATTCAAAATCAAAGAACTTTCGATAGAAATGAGGTAGAGCGATGAAATGTTTTTTAAATTAAAGCTGAAACTTTGCAGAATATGGGAAAAATAGGGAGATTATGGTACGAACGTTTTTTAATGTTGAGAAAATTCGTTAAACATGTAGAATTTCAAGAAAATGTGGTTTCTCCAGTACCACGCGCGGGAAAAATGTTTTTTTAACATGCTATATATCATTTCCCGTAGATTTTTTCACGCTGATTTCAAATCTGGTCTCAAAATTTGTCTACGACCTCAGGATTTTGCAAAATCGATTTCTTGCCCATATTTACTTCAATGTCGAATAAAAAAAATCGTAAAATATTGAACAACCACACAATTTACACAGGAAAGATAGCCCTTCCAAATTATATTAACGCGATTTATCAAAAAAATTTGTTGCTCCCCGTGTGATGTTCCAAAGTTGCACAAAATCTTTGTTAACCGTCAATGTTGTCTTCATCTCGCTATAACTTTGTAAAAAACCAACATAGCAACAATTTGAAGCAGAGCATCTGAAACTAGAAATTTCAGGCCTTCAAACCATTGTTTAACGATATCGGTACAACAATTTTTGACGGAGTTATGATCACGTAAAGTGGTACCAATTTTTCGGGTTCGCACAAGTAACCACTTAATTCTTTTGAGGACTGTAGTAGTGTGTACATATTAAGTACTTTCCACAGTTAGATTAAAATCCCAAGTAGGGTAAACTGTACAATGGTTGGCACCCTAAGCTAAAATCGTAGTAAAAATCTTTTTATCTTTTTTTGAAATGTTTAAACGGGCTTAACTTTCTATTATTATAAGCTAATAGAGATTTTTCTGCAAAATCAAACAGTTTCACGAGTCATAAATCTTTTATTATAAAATATATTCAGTGAATAACAATCGCAAGACAAATAGTACAGTCATTGGCACAGTAAGAAGTAAACGTTAAACAGACTATGTATTTGTTTTATAACTAAACATATACGCACTTATTACATCTGTAGTATAGTCCGAAATTAAGTTAAAGAGCGATGGAATATACTTACTCGTAACGAAAATTTTAATAAAACACTATTTACTCTGCACTGTGGTCATCCGTCGGTCTTACTGGATGTACCAGCGTTGCTAACAGTCATATGTGGAACTCTGTTTTGAAAATTTACAACGTTGCTTTGATATATAAATAAGAAGCAGTAAAAAACGATTTTCTATACCAGGAATTCTTAATATTTGCCGTTTAAATCAAAAGTGCCAATAACTACTGCCGTGCCAGCAATATACATATGTATAGTATAGTTTACCCTACGTTGTTTATTTGCAATATTTACCTACAGTACTTAATTCGCAGTTCAACGCTTGTTTGCGTTTCTCTTTGAAATGACCAGAAGCCAAGGGCTTTTTTAATAAACGCTTGAAAACAACTTGCTTCTGCCATGGAACTTTTATTATACAGATGCTAAAATATCTGTTCCGTGAAAGGTTTTTTCACACAAGTTCCTAAGGGATGCAACATTTCTTTAAATAAAAATTCAACGGGAAATCCTGTTAGACGAAACAAAGCTGGAGAGTTTTTTTTTAAATGACAGATAACTGTTCACGTTATATGTTCGAAAAATATTTTTCGTCTGTGTTTCTCTTTGGTTGAAACGATTTAAAAATATGTCTGTACAAATTGCTGTTCAATTCAGACACGTTTAATTCTGTTTTTTCCCTGTCAATATCAGAATCAATGAAATAAAATGGACCAACTATGTACATAATACATCTGACTACTTCCTTGATTAAGCTAAAGGGTTGAAATTACACGCAAAAACGTATTTTCTAGATAAGCTATTGAAAGCTGCTCGACTCCGACCCATTTGGTTCCATTCGGTTCGAAGACATTATTGACTCCACATCCCTTTAACCAGCAACTTGTCAAATGGCAAAGAAGAGAATCGTAGAGTGGCTTTCCGCGTCAGTTTCGACGTTGCTCTGACAAAAATAGAGATGCTAGATAAGAGGATCAATATTGGCATACCGATGTGCACGCGGGACAGGTAAAATATACGGCGTTTATCATATTTAAATAGAAGTGCACTCGAGCTCGTAACCGTTCGAAAATCACCGCCCCCGAAACATCGAGTGCAATTAACGAGCCGCGATTACAATCGAAACACTTGATTACCAGACGCAATTAACGGTTAAAGTTTTCGTTCGCCTGATGTACATATAGCCGCGGTTAATTAAGTAAGTATTCAATCATCGATCGGAGTCGATAATTAATTATTTAATCGCCGGACCGGATTGATGGTCAATTATCCTGTTCTTCGGCACTTATAAATCAATCGGTGAAATTGAATATTTGATTCGATTAATGCCCTCCGGACTCCGGACCCGAAACGAACGATACTCTCCGGGTAATCGTGTAAAGAAGAGCGGTGAAAGTAAATACGTACAGCGACCATATAGCTATAGCGAACAAGTGGCAAACATAATCTGGCAAAGGAAATAATGAAATTGCCGATCCGTTGGTTAGATCGGGCCGAGCACTGTTCTCGCGTTCGAACCAAACTTTATACAAAGGGAACGTAATAAATGAGAAATTAAAGTGATTTCGGAGCTTTGAGCCACCACGAAACTAGGAACGACAATTTAATCCCGCTTTAGGAATTATTATGATTCGATGATCGTGCGTAACAGTGCACACGCTGATATATTAATTTGTTCCGCTTGTCTCGGTACTTGATCGAAAATAATTCGCCGGCGATAAGGTGCATTCGGTGAACCTCTACTGCTTGCATACCATATCGATACCGCGGCAAATATGATAAATATCGCGGAAATTGTAGATCGTTACGTTCGAACGTAACATCGCACCGTTATCATAATTTATCCAGATTTTTCCATTGGCTGATTGTCACAACACGGCCGCCTCGCCGGCATGCGGCAGTCATGCGTCAAAAATATTAATTTATCCGACGCGCAACAACACACATTTCGGCTTCGAGTTACAGTTTACACATCCTTTGGCTGGGACATTTCAGATTATAATTGAAATTTTAATGACAACTACAAAAGTTATGCGACTGTGACGCACAGAATGCACGTATACACCGCGAACGTGTGCGAGTGCCACCGGGTGACGCGGAATTTATTTCGAATTTCCGTTTCGCCGCGAATAAATGAAACGCGAATTGCTTTATACAGCTTTATCCGTTTATAGAATAATTTTTTCCCGCCTCAATATTACCCGATTGTCAAGAATATTAAATATACACTCTAGTATCGATCTCGACCGAGGCGCTTTACTTCGCACGTGACACTAAAGGTCAATGGAAAAAACGTGATTAGACTGTAAAATGAAACGTGCACGATCTTATGAAACGTAATGGTATGGCGCTGTAGTGCGCGCGTACGAGAAGTATAAAATTAGAGAGTTATTGTCTTTGAAAGTGTACAAACAAATCGTACAGAGACATTTCCAACGTTCGTGGAATATAGAAAATCGATTGATGAAAAATGGAGGGAATTGCGATGATATTGCTAGAGATCTCAAGTTTCAATTGTTTGTTATACCGACTGGACGACTCAAATGGAAAGACTTAAATACCTTCGTTATTTATTGAATATTCAGAACAAAGTTATACCATTTCAAAAGACGCATGTGCGTAGTGGTAAGACGATTTTCTCCAGTGATTTTTTAAATGGAACGATATACATACATCGGCAATCTATGTATATAACAATGTGGTTTCAATCATCGTATTTCGAGAAATTTGCATCAATATTTCCTGACTTTATCGAACTGTTATTGCTCCATGTATTCCCATTGAAACGTATACATGTATGTAGTAAAACATAATAGCAGTATGTATGTACATACATGTATAAGAAGCTTGAGGATAAAAGTCCCAATTTCTTCGACAATATTATATGTAAAGAAATAGTGCAGGAATATTTAGCATATTTGTGGAAAACATAGAAATCGATGAATGAAAATCCGTGGTAAAGTGGATGAAAACGTATTTGTAGAACTGTTTGTACAACTGGAACAAGTGGAATAGAGCCATGAACTAGACACTGCATATGGAATTTGCATATGGAAATAATATGCTCGTTCGGTATCGTCGATAATTTCCTGCGAATAAATCGTAGAGAAAATCGAGCCACATCTCCCCCAAGTTTTCAAGAGCACCCTGAACCAGCAGATGAGGCTGTATGGCCCAGTGTAGCAAGATGTTCACGTGCTTCCATCTACCGCGGTGTTCCCCCATTTACAGAGGACCAACGCACCGCCAGCAGCATCCCCCTCACATTTATCGCGTTGATATCGAGCCCGTAGGTTGGATATTCTTTCCCTATCGTCGGCTGTCCTTTGCCGCGTCGACGGATTCGTAAGGGACGTACCACCTCGTCGAAAATGCACGCGAAAGGTCGGTTATGTAAGCGAGAAACCGGCGCGGCGCATCCCGTAATGTACACGTATTCCGTAGCTCGATGACAACACGTTCCTCTACGCTTTACGCTGTACGGTGGCCGTGCGTCTATCCGCAATCCGTATAGACTCTGAAACGGCAACACCGTCTTTCCCCCCGAATGTTCACGCTTTCTTTCTCCGTCCGGTACGCAACGCACGGGTAGAACAGGGGAACAAGAAAAGATAAATGCTGCTTACCGTCGACGGAGAAAGCCTCGGCCGCCGCTAGGAAGCCGAGTATAGTCAGCAAATACAGCGGCGATAGTACCAGCAGCCGACAGCTTCGCCCCATAACAACCCTCTTTCAGTCGCACTATACCCGTCGTCTCCTTTGTATCTTCCTCCAGCAGCACTCTCTGTTCTTCACCACTTGTCACTGACACCCGAGAGGCGAGAGGCGAGAGGCGAGAGATTTCGGAGAAAACTCGCGTTCGTTTTCTTCGATCCGCGAGCAACGTCTCAATGTTTCCGGTGACTTTGACAGCCGGCGAGCCGGGAGGAATCGATCGTCAACAACAACAACATCAACAATCCTCGCTCACGGTACGGCGAGACTGGCTGCCAGCAGAGTCTGGTGAGAGAGACCACGCGGTCGAACGGCATACGGGGCTTTCCGCATCGGGCGAGTCGCACGGGCTCCTCTCGATTGTTGTTGCGTGTAGAGGTGCGAACCAGCAGCCGACAATATTCAGAAGTGGCTGCGTGCTCGAATATAACAGAGAGAATAAAAAGTGTACTCCACGAAGTGGTTCAGACTGGCAGGCCCGCCCCGTGTGCGAGCACCTCCGGTGTGTCTCTCGCCTCGCTCTCTGCTGTTTCTCTGTCTTGCTCCCTCTTTGATACCGTCCGTCTTTTTCGTTCGACGTGTCGGAGTCCGTCGTCCTTTCTTACTCCTGCGCGCGGCCCATTCTATTTCTCTTCGCTGCACGGGAACCGTTCCGTCTTTCTCTCTTTTTCTTTCCCTCACCCGGGCGAGACGGTGGCGACCACTGATTCTGACGCACCGATATCGCGCCACCTGCGCACGCACCTATACCCTCTCTCTCCCTCCGACTCCGACCACGGCGAGAAACCCAATCTCACTCCCTCTCGCTTCTCCCGTCACCCACTCGCGATCCCATTCGTGCGCTAAAGTCAGCTAAAGTTACGCTACGCGCGTACTCCTAGCCTGCTTCTTAACTGTATGCCGCGACCCAGCTTAGGCTAACCCATATTCTATTTTTCTTTGATACGCGGCAGACGGGGCTCGTCAACGTGTCCAGTCTCGGTACTCGTCGAGGGTAGGCCACTGCTACTAGACAAATACTATGTATGCCGGAATTGTCTAAACGAATTTGTCTCATTGCGCCGAGATAAGTACTCGAGTACCCAGGTACCTCATCGAATATCAAAGGTCTATGTCTGTTTCCAAATCAAGAATCCAGGTGGCCGGGTAACCTTTCTTTACCCAGATGTAAGCTTATGAAATCTCTGATCTAAAATACACAGCTTTCAAATATCAGGCTTTTCCATTCCAAGCCCGAACATTTCCAACTACATATCTTTTCAATTTAGGTCCAAGATAAAGCTTCCGTAGATCATAGATCGCAATAAATAAAGAAAAGACGAGTAGGAACTTCAGGTAGAAAAATGAAATATTGACAGAACGCTTACTCCTTAGGAAAAGCGAATTTCCAGCCAGCACATTCTTCTCCATTAGCACACTCCGTTCGAAGTAAAGAAATATGAACTTTATTACAAGATTGACTTTATAACTAAATAACATTCAAGGTTTTTTCGTCAAGTACTACTATTCCTGTTCCGAAGATGCAGTGCTCCACATCAAAATGTTTGGTCCGTTACTAGCCAAGAAGCAATTAACTTTTGGATGAACACTCAAGGACACTACAGGATGTTTCGTTGGTTTAAAGCCAGAAAGCTTCGCGACGACTTTCTGGGAAACCAAGTCCCATATCCATAATTTTCCATCTGCTGAGCCAGAAAGGATTCGTGTGTCTTGAACGTCGACGCTCGACTCTAAGCATAAATTGTCTGCCAGGTGCCCTGTAAACTCTCCGAGCAGTTCTCCCGAGTCTTTGTCCATTAATCTGATCGCGGCATCCGCGCAACTGACTACTATGCACTGGCCATCTCTTGTGAAGCTTGCGCATGTTACCGCATCTACAATATATTTTTTATATTTAACCGCAGTTCATATTTCTATCTTGGCTTTATAAGAATGTTATATTATTTAGTACCTCCCACGTAATCCGCGTACATTTCACCAACACGAATATCGTATCTACGTATCTTGCCATCAAACGAAGCCGATAGAATTTCATGATCGGATACTCTGACACTAGAAATAGAGTCCTTAGCTTCGCCTAGACATTGCACAGGATCTACAGCTTTGGAACGCACGTCCCAACACATTACAGAGTTGTCTCTCGATCCAGAAATAGCCATTGTAGACTCTTCGTTGAATCTGACACACGGATGAGGCTTTATTTTATTACAGTTGGGATAAATATCTATATATGTGTAAAATCTATACTTACTTTACTGTATTAACAGGACCCACGTGTCCTCTCAAACGACGAACCAGAGTACCGGTAGCTACATCCCAGAGGATAACAGATTTATCCAATCCGCAAGAAACAATTTGACTACTATCGCAAGATGCGCAAGCATCCATTACTTCGTCTCCGTGTCCACCGTATGTTTTCAAAACAACCCCTCTGTGCGGATTCCATAACTTCAATTTTCTGTCCGATCCGCATGTTATACAATAACTGCCATCAACTAAAATATACCTATTCCTTTCAAATTCATATTATCTATTAAATACAAATGACAAATTTACTATAAACTGCACGTACCGCTAAATCGAACAGCTCGAACAGCTCCTTGTTTACAATCGATTTCTCTGTTGAATTTGTATTGAACATCCATCTCGAGTGCAATGTCATTCGCCAATCAAATGCTTCATGGATGGTGGAAACTCTAACCCATCCAATAATGCAATTTTCCTAAAATATTGTTGCAGCACACATTTTTCTGAACACAAATTCAAAACATCATTCAATAAGATAAAGGATTTTTGCAGGAGCGACAAGCGACAGTAAACATTTTGAGTGATTACAGCGACACGTGCGGCAAAATTAAAAAGCTCTTGGACAAGGATAGAGATTAGAGAGATCCTTGTCACTCTCCCCTGCAGGGCTGAGACAGAGAGGGAGATATGTCACTCGCAGGAGAGACAAAGACAGAGATTATGAAGCACCTTGATTTTTCGATGAGCCTACTCTCAATTCCTAAAGCAAAGAAGCAATATTTTTTTATTCTCTTTGTGTTGAAATATTCTCTGTATTATTGTGGGGTAGCGTACAGAGCCCTTTTTTGCAATTTGGCTCTTGAAACTTTATAAACAATAATAGTGTACATTTTTATAGAAGAAATTTTTTTCTGTACACTTTTTCCATAAAAGGGCTTTGTACGCTACCCCACAATAATACAGAGAATATTTCAACACAAAGAGCATCAAAAAATATTGCTTCTTCGCTTCAGGAATTGGGAGTAGGTACATCGTTATAAAATTGAACAATTTGTATGTCAACATGGCTGCTTCGCTATCGCGCTTTCCGCCTTTCGTCGCAGCGCTGTCATCGTGTCTCCTGATCCTGTTATTCTTGTATCGACCTTATATACTTATAGACCCGGGTACACGGCGCTGGAATCGTTCCGCGAGCGCGAGCATCGCTCTAACTCTCCTCACATTCGTGCATTCGTGTTCCGAGTTTCGGGCGTAGACCGGTTTCGCTTGACTATCCTTTTCAACTGTGGCGGAAATCATGACGTCATGAATGAAGTGTCGATGACAAACGGATGATACATCGAAATGATACGGAATTGTGTACACGCTAAAGTGTTTGCTTTTCAATGTGACTGATTCCGTGGAAAAGCATTATAGAGATAGCTGCGCGTGGGTTTTCATCGGGAATCTATAGGTTCGAAGCCGTGGTCTTATGAAGGTAAGAATTTGTTGTTTCCTCCTGCCGATAGGTTTCCTCGTACTTATACAAGTGTTCAAAACTCGAGAAACCCAACGGAGCATTCCCCGAAACTTTATGTTCCCTGAACGCATGCACCACGGACGATATCGGGATCACACCTTTTTGTTAATTCCATAAAGGATAAATCATCGTAATGTTATTAGCGGACTGCGGCTATTTATGCAAGCGCGGAAACCAATCGAACAGAAACGGGCTCGCCGCTCCGAGGTTTTTATCAGAGTTGGAACTGGATAACAGCCTTGTCCAGCCCCATTGCATTTTTTATTATATCGGAACGTCCATTATAAACGAATAAATCCGCCCTCAAATTACGAAATTCTGATCCGTATTCTATGTCTCGGTAAAAAATAGGTTTTAACGAAATGACGTACATAAAAAAGGCATTGAAAAATTCAATTTAATTATCTGTACTACATTCGAAGGCACAGGTAATTTTACAACTGTTGAAAGCATGTACGTATTCTATAGATTCGCTCCGTTTTCAGAATTGACTTGTATAAAGCAAACAAAGATGTCAGATCATTTTGGTCCAATCACTTTAAAATGGGATCCCAAGAATTTGGAAATTCGTACAATGTCTGTGGAGAAAACGTTAGAGCCCTTGGTTCTACAAGTTACCACGCTTGTGAACACAAAGGGCCCCAGCAAGAAGAAGAAAGGAAAGTCAAAGAGAGCTAGTGCTCTCGTAGGAACTGTAGAGAAGGCGACTAATAATTTTATCGAGAAAGGTGAACAAATTGCTTACGAGAATCCAGATATCACTGCTGAGATGTTAAGCGCTGTTGAAGAAGTCAAGAAGACTGGTGCAGCAATGAGCATTGCTGCTAGGTATCGTTTTCATTCTCTTTTCTCATTCGTGTAGCATGCACACGTTTTTAAATATATATTCGTATTGTTGCAAATCCAAACAGGGAATTCTCCGAAGATCCTTGCTCCTCGTTGAAGAGAGGCAACATGGTCCGTGCTGCGAGAAATCTTCTATCCGCAGTGACCCGTTTACTTATTCTAGCGGATATGGTGGATGTGCATTTGTTGCTGAAGTCGTTGCACGTGGTGGAAGACGATTTACAGAAGCTTAAGAATGCATCCTCGCAAGGAGAACTGTTAGAGAACATCAAACAATTCGGAAGAAACGCATCGGAGCTAATGAACCAAGCAGCGAAGCGTCAGCAAGAGCTGAAAGATCCTCAGTTGAGAGATGACTTGGCTGCAGCCAGAGCCGTGCTTAAAAAGCACTCCACTATGCTTCTCACCGCTTCGAAAGTTTACGTTCGACATCCCGAGCTAGCCGCGGCAAAAGCGAATCGCGATTACGTTCTGAAGCAAGTATGCGAAGCTGTGAATACCATCAACGATGTCGCACAAGGAAAGACTCCTCTCGATAGTCAACATCCTTACGAAGGACCCGGCGAACTCGCTGCCGCGTTAGATGACTTTGACGAGAGAATGGTCATGTCTCCGCTAGCGTACAACGAAGTGCGCACAAGACCCAGCCTCGAGGAAAGACTAGAGAGCATTATCAGCGGCGCTGCACTGATGGCAGACTCCTCGTGTACCAGAGACGAACGTAGAGAACGCATCGTTGCCGAATGCAACGCGGTCAGGCAAGCCTTGCAAGATTTGCTCAGTGAATATATGAACAATGTAAGTATCCCGAGAATTCTTTTAATAATTCATACAAAAATGAAATGATTGTTAGGGGTGTGTAAGAACCCGAAAATATATAATTTCTTCATTATCAGATCCGACGTTTTCGGGTTCTGGCACAGCTCTGCTGACCATAAGTGTACAAGCTATCCACACATAGAAAACAGACTGGTTGTTTATTTTAATTTCTCTATGATTTGTCTTGATTTGTCTTGATTTGTCATTCGTCAGATACATTCTTGTATACTCTACATTTCGCAGTTGTATTTACGAACTTGCTTAAAATGATTTATCTGTATTTTAATATGTTTCTATTATTCTACTCATTTATTCTTTATTTTGATGACTGCAGTTACAGCTCGCTCGGGGTGGGAAACGGGTAAATATGAAAAAGCCTTGTGTTCTGGCACTCTCTTTGCATACAATCTATAAATCAAGCAAATATTAATTGCTGAACACTGTACTAGCTCTCACATATAATAATGCTCCTACTCTCCTGCAATGTCTTACTACAAGCACTAATTTGATCGTACTTAACAGTGGAGTGTCTATCAAATTTACTCTTATTTGCACAACTGTAAATATGACATACTTCCACGATACATAATATAGTTTCCAGTTGATAGAAATGAGAAAGTATACATAATAGAGTAGATGCATAGTGCATATTGCAGACGTAACTTGAGACTTATTGAACTTAGACAGACTGTAGCTAGCCATTCCAATCGAAGTAAACATGTAGTTTGAACTGATTTCAAGTCGATCATAAATTCCAACACATATTTACTTATTTTTTAACATAACGATATTATTTTATTATGTGGGAGTTTGCATCAACTCTATGATTTCGCCCATCCTCTTTTAGACTTGCTTGTGTACATAGCTTTTTTCTTAATGATTTGATATCAAATTACTTGAGAACTACTTTCGATTAAACATACTAAACAACGTAATCTCTGATAATCATATTAATTAAAATATTTCCATATGTTGCACTCTAATAATCAACTAGTAAAACAATAGCATAGACTTTATTTGGATGCCCGCATTGCGTTAATCTCTATGCATCGTTAATTATAATTCAAATATAATTTAACAGATGGGCGTCAAAGAACAATCCGAAGGTTTGGAGAGGGCAATTGATCACATGTGCAGGAAAACACGGGATCTTCGTAGACAATTAAGAAAGGCCGTGGTAGACCACGTATCGGACAGCTTTTTGGAAACAAGCGTGCCCTTGCTGGTTCTGATCGAAGCTGCGAGGAACGGTCGTGACAAAGAAGTCGAGGAATACGCGCTTGTCTTCACAGAACATGCGAATAAATTAGTAGAGGTAAATGTTTACTCAGCTATCAATATTCTTGCGTATGGCCAAAGTTGTTGCAAGAAACTGGAGCCATTCAGGAATTTCTTTGTTTTCTAAATAATTCTAGATGGTCAAAATTAATGTGCCGATACTCTCCAATTCTTTTAATCGTTTTACTGTTTCAAATCCACAGTCTACAGGGCGGCTGAAAAGTTCCCTGAATTTTTTAAAGCATTTCAGCAGCATAAAAATACCGCACAAACGAATGAATCCACACACTTGACCGAATAATAAGTTTTATTAATTCATCAACAATGAAATGAACCAAAAACATTTACAACAAATGTTCGAAATTGCCACCTTTTGATTCGATACATTTACGGACCCGCTTTCTAAAATTCCCGACGATGGTCGTTGGTGATCGCCTGAAGAAGGTTCTTCTCACGGATGAGAAAATTTTTACGGTCGAACCCTACACAACCGCCAAAATCACCGCCAGGTGCTCAAGAAGGGCCAGCAGAAGACTTCGGTCGCGAAAACCATCGGCCGCAGCCATTTTCCAGCCTCGGTCATGACTTGGACCGGTATCTGCACCACCGGGAAGACGCCACTGGTGTTCATCCCAAGAAACGTAAAAATCAACGCCGCCGAGTACCAGTAATGTGTCCTCCGGAGGGAATTAAAGCCGTGGGGCAACGCGACATTTCGGCCAGGGCGGATTCACGCTTCATCGTCGTCTGCAAAGAGCTGTTTCCCGGCTTTTGGGGAAAGGGTGTTTGGCCGCCGAACTCGCCGGATCTTAACCCGATGGATTACTCAGTATGGTCCATCATGGAGCAAAAAATTTCAGGAAAACGATACGCCACGGTGGAGCAGCTGAAAGCGGCGTTGACGCGTGCCTGGGACGAGATTACGGTGGAAGAATGCGCGACCACCGTCGGAAATTTTAGAAAGCGGGTCCGTAAATGTATCGAATCAAAAGGAGGCAATTTCGAACATTTGTTGCAAATGTTTTTGGTTCATTTCATTGTTAATGAATTAATAAAACTTATTATTCGGTCAAGTGTGTGGATTCATTCGTTTGTGCAGTATTTTTATGCTGCTGAAATGCTTTAAAAAATTCAGGGAACTTTTCAGTCACCCTGTATTTATGACTAAATCTGGATGGTACGGTTAAGTGAACCTGCATAATCAACTTCTGATGTAGTCGATTAATTTTTCATTCGTGCAACCAGGTCGCCAATCTGGTGTGCAGTATGTCCGGCAACGAGGACGGCGTAAAGATGGTTCGCTATGCCGCAGCACAAATTGGTAACTTGTGCCCTCAAGTAATTAATGCGGCCAGGGTATTGGCGGCTCGTAACAGATCCAAAGTGGCTCTGGACAACATGGAAGTGTTCCGACAGGCGTGGGAAAATCAAGTGAGAGTATTAACGGAAGCGGTCGATGATATTACCACCATCGATGATTTCTTGGCCGTATCCGAGAATCATATCCTAGAGGACGTGAACAAATGCGTGCTGGCATTGCAAGAAGGCGATGCAGACACCTTAGATAGAACGGCGGGCGCGATCCGCGGCCGATCGGCTAGGGTCTGTAACGTTGTCCAAGCCGAGATGGACAACTACGAGCCCTGTATCTATACCAAACGGGTTTTAGAGGCTGTGAAAGTTCTGAGGGAACAAGTAATGCCGAAATTCGCACAGCGAGTAGAAGTCGCGGTAGATGCTTTGGGTAGTAATCCTGCTAAAGAGGTGGATGAGAATGACTTTATAGACGCTTCAAGATTAGTTTACGACGGAGTCCGTGAAATTAGACGCGCTGTATTGATGAATAGAGTAAGAACACCTCAAGTTTCAGACCAAGGCTCGGAACTAACACGCCTGTGGGTGAAATCGCAGAACAGCTACACTCGCGATAATATTCGAACAGTCTTATACAGACAACTTTTTATATATAGGTAGCTGTTCAGCAGTTTCACTTGTCCGTGTAATCCTAGCCTTAAGTTTTAAACAGAGACTCGTTCGTCGCGTCGGTCTGACATAATTTTTCTTTTAGGCGGACGAAGATTTAGATCCCGAGGATGTCGAGCTCGACGAACACTATACATTAGAAACCCGTAGCAAATCGAGTGCTCAAACCGGCGAGCACGGCGTCGACGAGTATCCAGAAATCAGTGGCATAACAACGGCGCGCGAAGCCATGCGCAAGATGCCGGAGGAAGATAAGCAGAAGATCTTGCAACAGGTGGAGTTCTTTAAGAGCGAGAAGTTGAAGTTCGATAAAGAGGTTGCTAAATGGGACGATGCTGGAAATGATATCATCGTTCTGGCGAAGCACATGTGCATGATCATGATGGAGATGACTGACTTCACCAGAGGTCGTGGACCACTGAAAACTACTATGGACGTGATCAACGCGGCCAAAAAGATTTCCGAAGCCGGAACGAAATTAGATAAATTAACTAGGCAAATTGCGGATCAATGCCCGGAGAGTTCTACCAAGAAGGACCTCCTGGCGTATTTGCAGCGTATAGCATTGTATTGTCATCAAATGAATATAACTAGTAAAGTTAAAGCGGATGTACAAAACATTAGCGGGGAATTGATCGTGTCCGGATTGGATAGCGCTACTTCTCTCATCCAGGCAGCAAAGAACTTGATGAACGCGGTGGTTCTTACTGTTAAGGCTTCGTATGTTGCGTCAACAAAGTATCCTCGACAATCTACAGTAACTGTGAGTATCGTTGATATATCTGTAGTGGGTGGGCAAAAGAGTCTAAGGCAAATTTTGATAATAAAAATGTCAATGTTAAATACTCTTTGGCTCGTTCACTGCAGATATTGTAATCAATTTCATTGTAATAATATATACACGGTAGATTTTCGCATAAAACTAACATTAATACTCAAACTTGTTTACTAACTAACAATTGGATTGCACAGTATGTGAGTATTTCTGTAGATATGCTGAGCATCGATCGTTTGCATTTTTCACTAATCGTTGATTGATTTTCTGTTCGCTTAGTCACCGATCGTTGTGTGGAAAATGAAAGCACCGGAGAAGAAACCGCTGGTACGACCCGAGAGACCAGAAGAAGTTAGAGCCAAAGTACGTAAGGGTTCGCAGAAAAAAGTGCAAAATCCGATACATGCACTCTCAGAATTTCAGAGTCCTACGGAAAGCGTTTAAACGCTCATGTGTATACAGGGTGCTTAGCTACAGGTGGGAGAAAATTTAAGGGGTGGGTCTCGACAATAATATAAGACGTTAATGAAGAATAAAAAAATTTTAAATAAAGAATAAACAATTTTTTTATTCTTCATTCTCGTCTTATATTATTGTCGAGAACCACCCCTTAAATTTTCTCCCACCTGTAGCTGAACACCCTGTATAACGGAGTGTACATTTTCTACCTTTAAATATAAGAAATTTAAAAATATGATAGGTGTCTTATGATTTTGTCGAGGACTGTAAGTAATTTAATGAAAATACAATCTATAGACAGCATCACCTTTGGAGAGCGATTCGAGCAAGATGTTTTATTTTCTACTGAATACTACGTTCGAAGCATTTATCAACGATTTCTTGTGTATCATGAAATATAGACACTCTTTCTGCAAAACGATATCTCGTAGAAAGTTAAAAGACGGAATTAAGTGTTACTAACATATTTTAAATATCATCAGTGTACAATCATATTATAGCGTATTGATATAGTTGTAATACCTGGTAGTAAAGGAGCGATTGAGAGAGATTTTAAATGATAAGATATAAAGAAGAATTGATTTCGCGCGTTTGAAATTGTGATAGAAATGGAAAAAATATTCCGAACAGAAATATAATGGAACTATTTGAAAATAAAATATCTTGCGTAAAGTAAATGTTAATATTCTTTGTAATTATTGATCGATGAACGTTTGGAAAAGCAAGAACACTATAATGACCATGTCAATTTTCAGATGGAACTTAATTAGATCTCAACAAAATTAATCTCTTTTTGTAGAATATACATGTATGAAATTTAGATTTGAATTACTATACATACAAACTAATAAGTGTCAACTATATTTCATAGGATGTAAGAGTGTTTTATGATTTGATGATACATCGTTTGATAATATTCATATTGATTAGAACGCGTTTTAATCACTATGAAGTATGTATGGGTATTTAAGTAAATTATACCTTACTTAAATAAGACATTTACAATGTTTTACTAGTCGTAAATCGATAATGATTACGAATATATTTTTTTGCAAGTGAAGACTTCAATGCAAAATGTGACTAATATATTAATTAATAATCGACAATAGCAATTAAGTATCGAAGGGATGCCAATTTTTTCATTATCATGTTTACAATTGATATACAAATATAAATTTTTTATTATGTACATCAATTTTGATTGGATTTTTACTAAATAATATTGAGCGAGATGAGTGGTGTATGTATATTTAAGCATATGTGCACGACAGCTTGTCAAAGGCCTCGTATTTTTTTATGTTGCAATATTGAAGAAGACTTATGCATACGCGAACGGAAATGTTGAAAACAAGTTTGATTTTTTCGCGTTGTCTTTTTCGACTATTTAACCATTAATACACTTTATTAAACATATTTGAGAGGCGAACACCTCTTAGCGACAGAGTGACTATCTTTTGGAGTATTTAAATGTCTTTAAACCTTTGTGAATATAAAGGTTGCTGCTTCAAGTAATTTTAAGAATAATTATAGGCCTTGAACGTTTACTAATATGTTACATTAATGTCGGTTTCTTATCGTAATGTATTCTTTGACAATAATATTGCTGCATACTTTGTTATGCTTTTATACAAAAGTCAGCTAAGGTACAGGCCTTAACATCTTCCAGACTAAAATTATATTAACAATTCCTACCGATTCGTTTGCAAGTCTAATTGGATCTACTTGTACGCAAAAAGAACGTTATTTTTTTAACATGTTCTAAACTATACAGCTCTAGCTATATCAACTTATTTTGCATACACTTTGTTCGACATATTCTCTTGTGTCGACAAATACGAGAAATTATTTAAATGCAAAATTATGACGTTATCGAATATTGTTGTGCTTTTGTGAAAGGAATAATACATTATTTCAATTGCAAGGGAAAAATAGTTTCTATCAAGAAGACTTACAGAAAAGCAATAAGAAGTAAAACAGTATTGCATTGGAATAAAGAGACTGCAGAACAAAGTATTTAACAATTGTATATAAGTAAATATGAGCACACATTTTCGAGAAAAATCTTGTTTACAATGATTTTGTAACACACATAGCCGATAAGAAGAATTATTGTAAAAAAACTGATACCAATTTCATACTTTCAATAATCACTGTGTAATCGTGCATAATCATTCATTTACTAACGATTTTGTTTTTCTTTCTTTTCTTTTTAGCTGTTAGCTTTACGTTGAACGTTCTTACGTTATGTCGACCGAAACTAATAGCACCAACGTGTTTTGCAGTAAAATTTGCATCTCTATGAAAATATATACATATATGTTGTACATGCAACGAGTATTTAACAGTAACATATAATTAAACTCAACATTATGACGTGTATCATTTTATTTATATTAATGTAGCTGTTATAGTAGGTCTTGCCTATCGGAGTACGTCAAAGCGTTTGCAGAAAGTGTGAAATTTTGCAGGTTGTTTTACCACGACATATTGGTATCAATTTTTTACTTTTGCAAGACGAACACTAATTTATATAGAAATAATTATAAAATTAAATTGTAGTTACTGATATGCTGCCAAATATAAGGTGATGCTTTTAACAAATATATTTCCTTTGTATATCACTCGTTATTATCATTCGTTTAATCGTCATCGCTGCAACTGAGTGCCGTGATCGCGTATAAACAATAAAATAATAAAAGAGAAGACAGGAGAGAGACGGGAGAGGATAATGTGAGAAATTTTGAAAAAAATATATAATACACAGATCTGTATTTCATATGCTTCATTTACATACTAAATGATACAGAAGTAATGATACGAGATGAGAATCGCAAATGCAAGTATTTAATGGCAATGGTACAATATACAGGGTGGAGCACCTAAAACAGGTCACCTGAATAACTCGCTCGCTTTTGAAGAAAGAAAAAAATGCATCAGACCAAACTTACTTGATATCGAGGCGCTCGTAATCTGTTGCAATTAATTTTTTTATAGGTGGAGACGTCAAAGAGATATGATATGTTTGGATAAATTCTTCAATTTTTTTTGTGTATTTTAAATTTCGTACTTATTTTTTACCTTCCAACGTAAAAATTGAAACTATGAATATACTGCACAACCATGTAAATAATTGATTGAAAATAAAAACACATTATTATATATTAAACACATTAGAATATTGCCGTTATTTGTAATAATATGAAAAAATCTTATCTACAAAACTTACACGGTATAGAGAGGGGCATATTGTGACACAAACATTTTCTGCGTGGGTGTAGGCATAGAGGAGATTTCAAGGTCACCTTGATTTTTTAAATCGAAAGACCTACTTTTTGTATCATAAATCGATAGACTATCGAATTCTGAGTAAAAATGTATTGACCTCCATATGTCTTAAATCTAATAGTCAACGAGATATTATCGAAACAATTTTCTTTCTTCTTTTGATAATATCTCGTTAACTATTAGGTTTAGGACATAGGAAGGTCAACGCTTTTATACTCAGAATTTGATACTCTATTGATCTATGGTATAAAAAAGGACATTCTGTTTAAAAAAATCAAGGTGACCTTGAAATCTCCTCTATGCCTCCACCCACGCAGAAAATGTTTGTGCCACAACATGTCCCCCTCTGAACGGTGCAAATTTTGTTCATAACATTTTTCGATACTATTATAAATAACGGAGATTATTCTTTGTAATAACTATTTTAAAAAGATATTTTAAATGTAAATGATTACACTTTTCGATAGTGTACATAAAATAGACGGGTAATTATACAGAAAAGTACTGCCCACTCCGATCTTGATGAAATTTAAATATGTTATGCAGCAACACATTCTGAACAGCTTTTTCCTTTTCCAATATAGGGGGGTCGCTTTTAGTTTTCGAGATATTTGAAAAAAACTATCGCGAATACTGTATTAAATTTTTCGTATTCTTGCACGCTTCGCGCCAACGTAAGCCTGTCCCAGCGCGGCGTTTGTTTACATTTTGACGCCGTGGAGGTGAGAGAGAAAACAAGGTCTCACTCTGGTCATGTATATGTATATAGGGTGAGCTTTCAATTTTAAAAGAATACTTCTGGATTTCCGTATGTGCGTGGGGGCTCTCCGCCTAACTAATTCTGATCTCATGATTTTTCCATTACTGGTTTCTAATTCTGTATGACGGCTATATACATATGTAGAATGAAAAGATTATGCGATCAGAATTAGTTAGGGTTAGGTAGTGGGGGGCGGAGAGGGCCGGCCGTTAGGCAGGCCCGACCATGCATACGAAAATGTAGGAGTAGTCTTTTTCAAAACTGAAAGCTCATCCTATATATGTATATATGGTCAGAGTGAGACCCTGTTTTTTCTCTCCGCAGCGTGTTTACAAGCAATATGTAAACAAACGCCGCGTCGGGACAAGCTTACGTTACCGCGGAGCGTGCAAGAATACGAAAAATTCAATACAGTATTAGCGATAGTTTTTTGAAAATATCTCGAAAACTAAAAGCGACCCCCCTATATTGGAAAAGGAAAAAGTTGTTCAAAATGTCAATATCTATAACAAATTTAAATTTTATCAAAATCGGAGTGGGAAGTACTTTTCTGTATAATTACCCTAATACGCTCCTCTTTATGGACAAATTTTGCACTCAAAACATTCGTTTCAGCAAAAACGGCATGCAGTACAAAAAGTAGAAATCTCAAAGCTTTAAAATGGTTGTTTTTTCATCAAATTTGGATAAATTTTAGCAAAGTTACAGCAGTTTCAATATTGAGCGAATTTTGAACTAGCTGTGGATGCTGAAATCGGGCATACAGCCCACTGTGCAGCGCTCTGAGTTCGCATCAGATTCATCTGTGCTCGTATCCAACCGCCTAGCGGCTCCCCAATTTCGCATTGGGTTCGTTCACGAAATTTCACCCTCCTAGCAGCTCCCTGACTTCGCGTCATGTTCGTCCTCGCTGTCTATAATCCTAGCGGCTCCCTAATTTCGCATTGGATTCGTAAGAAATACCATATTCCTAGGGTAAGAACTCCTAGGGTAAACGGCCAGTCGGGCTGCTCGCGGCCCTGGCTCGTAACACGTTTCATATCCTGTAGTGAACTAATTGCTCTAACTTCTCAAGAAAGTTCAAATCGTTTAGTCCAATATTTAAAAACGTATCGTTTTTTTTTAGAGCGTCCGAATATTAATGGGCGTCACTGTACAGGGTATTCCAAAATTATATATGTGGCGACCTCTGTACCTCTAGATTAGTCTAGATAGGTGGAGATTTGTTAGAAAAATGGACCGCAAAATTGACCTCAACATTAAATCCCAAGGTCAAAGATGTTTTTTATTGTATCCTATAGTACTCATCGCGACGAACAAAAGTCTCACAGGAACTATAGGTCTCAATTGAACCGCTTTTTAGAAAAACGACTTTAAAGATTCGCCAACAATTTTATTCTATATGTCTACAGGGTGTCTTAAAATGGTACAAACGTGGAGGGGATGATTTTACACAGGAAAATAAGTCGAAAATATACAATAAATTTTTTCAATTCACGCGTCGTTTTCGAGAAAATTCAATAATAATCCGACAAGTGCGCGTGCCTAGCGTTTTTAAGAAGTAGAATGAGTTGGTCATGAACAGACAAAAATTAGGTCATTTCATTAAGAAAAATAAAGGCGACCTTGAAATCTTTGAAAGCCTCCACACACAAAAAAGTTCACACATTTAAATTCCATGTTTTACAATTTTCATAAAATTTATCGTTCGATAGTTACTCGGGGTGAACAAATTAGCTGGGACACCATATTAAGTCCCGCATTATTATGAAAATGTTTGTTATTCTATCATGTTAAAAGAAACAACCTGAAGTTTCAAAAGTTTTACGATCTCCCGAATTTTTTTATAATCTCCACCATTTAAATTTTAAATGATTAAAACAAAAAAATCATTCTTTTCCATTTCGAAATATAATTGTTCATGTTGGTATGTATGTACATATGCTTCTAACACGCTGTGCGAGTACCAACAAGAAAGTTTTGTTCTGTTTGTTGTTTATAACTCCTATGATTACTTAATGTAAAGTTTATTACCACAAAGCCAGAGACTTCTACCGAAATGTCAAAAAAATTTGAGTAGTATGACGTCATATCGGTATTTCGTTTATATAAACATTATGCAGGTACAACGAAAAAATTTACATTTCAATATAAGTCTGCCCGTAGTTGCGTATACATACACAATAAATGTGTACATACAGAATTAGCTTCTCATATTTATTGCTGTGAAGCTTAATTAAATGACGGATAAATAAAATAAAAAGATGATTCTTATTTTGTTTTATAAAATATATGAATGAACGTGAAGAATCAAATTTATAAAAACTACAAAAAACAAATTAAGTATACAGGGTATTTCACCTAACTTGACCACCTTGAATATCTTTGTTGTTTTTAAAGATACGTCATATGTCTGAAGGACAAAGTTGAATGGTAAAATGGGGCTCATACGATACCAAAAAAATGGTTGTTTTTACGTAATATGAATATAGATATCTAAATATAGATATGAAGATCACCTTCATTTTTTTTAAATGGAATGAGGTATTGTTTAATACATCAATCGATGCAGCTGGACATTCGTTCTAAAAAATTACTAACCTATGCATGTCGAAAAGCTAGTAGTTCAGGAGATATTTCAATTTAAATAACTCTAAATTACATAATATCGAGTAAAATTATATAAAAACCAAATTTTTTTGGTATCGTACGAGCCCCATTTTATCATTCAACTTTGTCCTTCAGACATTTGACGTATCTTTAAAAACAACAAAGATATTCAAGGTGGTCAAGTTAGGTGAAATACACTGTGTATACTAATTTTGCCAATATCTTTTTTCCATGTTTTGTTAAAAACCATTACTATTTTTAATCGCTAGTAACTTTTCAATTATTCTTCCATAGATATTACAGAATTTTGATTCTACTGCTTGTTCAAAATATTTCTCAATTTTATGAAATAAACTATACATAAAATGTTTGCATCTTTTAATTTTTCTCTGCTTCTGATATTTACCAATGTTGCTTCTGGCATATTGCAATTTGTTAATTTTGAATCTGAAGTATCGGTACGTGTTGCACATGTTTTGTACATATTTCTTTCACAATTTTCAGCATATAAATAAGCCTGTAATATAATATATGTAATATATGCAATTTTTGTCGATGCTTTACAATATATGATCAAATATTTGATTGTATTCAAGCTCACCGAATTCAACCAAACTATCCAATTTTGTCTTCAATGCATTTAAACAATTGTTAATATTTTCCGTTTTTTCATTATTGAAAATTACTGTTACTCTTGTATTGTTATAGAAAACAGATTTCGAACTTGTTGAGTAGGATCCTCCCCTCAGATTTTAACGGTTTCTTTTATTTAATCACTTTGTTTAAAAGATAAAAAAACTGTCAGTCGTACCTCGATGACCTCGAAAAAATATAAAATTTTTAAAACATTATTTATTGTCCCTTTTAACTTCACGATTGGTATAAAAGAGTCGGGAATTGTAAATATATTTTTTTCATCTTTTTTCAGTGATGTTGCAAGTGGCTCGAGACTCGGTCTTTACGTATAAGGTTAATCATGATTAAACAGCGGATCTCTATGCAAAGTGCAAAGTAATAATGTTCTACCTGATTTGTAACAAACTGGAATGAAATGAAATAGAAAATTGTTTTCTTACTTAATATGTTTGATAGGTAGAAGATAGTATAACAGTATTTTTAACATCGTTTTAGTATTTTACTCATTTCTGTTATAAATGCATAAAATACGCTGTCTAATTATGACGAAAAAGTTGTAGAAATGTAGTTTAAGATACACAGAATGCAGTGGGTGTATATTCCGTCCTTTCAATCTAACAAATTGGGTTTTATTTTCTAAACCATTAAATAATATTGGGTATGGGATTAAGTTTCCGCCCTTTTTTGTTGAAAAGAAGCGTATAAACAATTCCCATAGCGTGAAAACGCGACGTTTAATTCAATTGACAGTTCTGCAAGTATTTGACGTGGATTTCCATCAAGTAATGGTGGCAAATCTGTATGTTCGAATATTTTGGCACACCATCGCAATCTTTGTCTCTTACGTCGAAATCATGGTTTTTAAACCGCCGAAACCATTTTTTACAACTTGTGTCTGATGGAGCATCGTCCCCGTAAATATCCACGAGCAAACGATACGTTTCCGCGGCACCTTTCTTTAAAACAAAATAATGCAACATGACTTCCCGCAAATGCTGCTTAAAAATTGACTGCTGTTCACGCTCCACTAACTGCGTTTCGAAGCTTAGACACATACCTTTCAAAAACATGTACTACGTTCCATCAAATACGTGATCGGTACTTAAGTACAACGAACAACAAAAGGGCGGAAACTTATTCCCATACCCAATATGCCCAATATGTATACATACATATGTACGATAAAATAAAAATGGATAAAAACATAGGTGTGAATTTTTTGAATAATTGCATTCTTTTAATAAGTCATGTACGTTTCCATTCATGGAAAGTACTTTTTATCGATACGTATGGCATTTTAACATAAGTTTTCTTAATTAATAATTATAATTCGAATAACTAGTGTACGATGATAATAAGGAGGAAAATACGAAGTTTCTAATAATCTTCGATATAAACCGAAAGCATTTAATTGCGTGCATATTTAGTCTCATAAAAGTTAGGTAGCCGAAAAATTGCTCGGTAAGAACACTCGTAATGCACCTTACAATACAAAGCAATTGTCGTTTCATGGAAATAGTGTACAAGAAGAAAAAGGGGACGCGGAGTGAGAGGGTAGAGGACTGATTGTAGAGAGTTGGGTAGGTAGCATTGAGACACACACGATCAAAGAAAACTTTTCTAAATTTTGCTTCGGAATTAGCTTGACACTAATTTTAGGAGGAAGCATGGGCAAGGCTAAGAAAGTCAGGGAAAAGATTGACCGAGGGAGGTCGACCTCGCGTGATGCTTCATACCGACTTCGCGTGTCGAAGTCTGATTTGCTTTGTTGAATCAAGTGTATACCGACTGTTATATCGCGCACAGAAGCCAATGAGATAGTGCATTTTCCCTTCTTTTATATCCTGTTACCCGCTCCTACTTCATTATTTTCGACAATAATTAGATTCCCGATAAAACGTCTGGTTGTCAGTCTGTTCGTGGTATTATAATCTAGCAGTATCATTACAGTCCTAATATTGTCTGGGTTTCTAAAATTAAAAGAAGTTGCGGACACGATTTAGGTGAAGCTTTTCTCATCTTGAAACATTATTTCTTGAAATGAAACAACTTTTTATTGAAACGAGGAGATAACAACAGAGAATTATTTTATAAAGTTGCAAATTTTGTTGATATTATTCATTGTAAAAATAGCTTTAAAATTGACGGTAATAATAAAATTTCTTGAATTTGTGAAAACAGTTTGCAAAAGTTTTGTAACGTTAGATTTGTCAAAGTTGTATATTACACTGACACTACTTATATTATTACCATACGTTTTTATATTTTTTAAAGTTTCCTTCATACTCAAAAACCGGACATGAATTTAAGTGTTCTTTGAATAATGTACATATGCGTTTCTATATGTATGTTCAGACAATCATAAACGTAAATACTAAAATGGAGATACGAGGCATTTTAAACTTCTTTCTTGAAAACAATGCTCTGTATTAATGAAACCACTTTCTCTTTTCCCGATTTATTTTTGTACGAGATATTACTTAATGGTTTCAGGTACATTCAGTGACTCGCATTAATATCACTGTCCAACAAATTTCAACTTTTTAAAAGTATTTCGATTCCCACTATGCAATTCTTATACAGTTTTCCGCGCTGATTCCGAATCTGGTTTTAATTTTTTTCCTATACGTCCAGTTTTTGAGAAAATGTAGTTTAAAAAAAAGACATATTTTTCAACTTTAAACAAATATTGCGATGTTATTGTAAAAGATATTGAATTGTTCTTTACAGCAAAAGATTCTGTAGACTTTCCCGAATACAGTGATATCCAATATTAATACATTATGATTGTTTAAACATGTTTAAACAATGATTAAAGACGGAGATGCACCACTTTTGCACCAAATTTTGCGGATATTTTCGAATTTATCTCAAAAAATAAGGATCCAGCGAAAAATTGAACTATACCACGCGAAAGAGCAGACTTTTATGTTGAGATACCCCCCTGTGAAGTTTGCATGGTCGACGTTTTCTTCGAACCAGAAAGCAAAATATCTTCGCCCGACATGAGTTGTCACCAGTGGCGCTCACCACCAGAACGGTCGTTCGCCGCTCCGTATCCCGTCGCTGCGCCGTATCCCGTCCCGAGCGCCACTGGCGGAAACTCATGTCGCGCGAAGATATTTTGCTTTCTGGTTCGAAAAAAACGCTGACCATGCAAACTTCACAGGGGGTTTCTCAAGATAAAAGTCTGCTCTTTCGCGTGGTATAGTTCAATTTTTCGCTGGACCCTTATTTTTTGAGATAAATTCAAAAATATCCGCAAAAATTGGTGCAAAAGTGGTGCATCTCCGTCTTTAATCATTGTTTAAACATGTTTAAACAATCGTAATGTATTAATATTGGATATCACTGTATTCGGGAAAGTCTACAGAATCTTTTGCTGTAAAGAACAATTCAATATCTTTTATAATAACATCGCAATATTTGTTTAAAGTTGAAAAATATGTCTTTTTTTTAAACTCCATTTTCTCAAAAACTGGACGTATAGGAAAAAAATTAAAACCAGATTCGGAATCAGCGCGGAAAACTCTACAAGAATCGCATAGTGGGAATCGAAATACTTTTTGGCTGTTGGACAGTGTATTCGGACGTTCTAAAAAAAACGATACGTTTTTAAATATTGGTCTATACGATTTGAACTTTCTTGTGAAGTAAGTGCAATTAGTTTACTACATGTTGTGAAAAGAAAATTTTTCAATAATTGCAATTGGTCGGAATTGTATAAACGTTGAATTTTACAACTTTTTTATGTAGGCCTGCATTGAAAATTTAAACAATACAGTGTGTAGATCTGTGTCAATTGGGGTAAACTGTACAATGATTGGCACCCTGAGTCAAAATCGTAGTAAAAATCTTTTTATCTTTATTTGAAATGTTTGAACGAGCTTAACTTGATATTATTATAAGCTAATAGAGATTTTTCAGCAAAATCAAACAGTTTTACAAGTCATAAATCTTTTATTATAAAATATATTCAGTGAATAACAATCGTAAGACAAATAGTACAGTCATTGGCACAGTAAGAAGTAAACGTTAAACAGGCTATTTGTTTTATAATTAAACATCTGTTATTATAAATAATTATTATTAGTTATTATAATCATAATTATTACATCTGTAGTACAGTCTGAAATTAAGTTAAAAAGCGATAAAGTATATTTACTCGTAACGAAAATTTGAATAAAAAACTACACTTCTCAAAAGAATTAAGGGATCACTTGTGCGAACCCGAAAAATTGGTACCACTTTACGTGATCATATCTCCGTCAAAAATTGTTGTACCGATATCGTTAAACAATGGTTTGGAGGCCCGAAATTTCTAGTTTCAGATGCTCTGCTTCAAATTGTTGCTATGTTGGTTTTTTACAAAGTTATAGCGAGATGAAGACAACATTGACGGTTAACAAAGATTTTGTGCAACTTTGGAACATCACACGGGGAGCAACAAATTTTTTTGATAAATCGCGTTAATATAATTTGGAAGGGCTATCTTTCCTGTGTAAATTGTGTGGTTGTTCAATATTGTGCGATTTTTTTTATTCGTGTTATTCAACATTGAAGTAAATATAGGCTTTTTAACTTTAACTGGCTCCAGAAAGCGAAAAAATTATCGTAGAATCTTGTGCAAAAAAGCAGTAGAAAGAGCGTTTCTTTCTCTTCAAGGCACTCCTTTTCTTTTTTCAATTTCATTAACATTTCGATATACCAGGTGTTTCTGAAAATATGCTTAAAAAATGCACAATTTCCATTTTTCTTTTAACTCGCTATATCTCGGCGAGAAATGATCGTAATGCCATGATCCGAACGTCAGATTGAAGCAGAGATTCTGCCGATTCGATTGAGTACCTCATGAACTCAATGATCGAATGATCGAATGAGTACCCCTTGAATTCAAAATTTGTCTACGACCTCAGGATTTTGCAAGAAATTGATTTTTGTGAACAAAACTACTTTATTGTTATTTTTGCCAAACCAGATTTGAAATCAGCGTGAAAAAATCTACGGGAAATGATAGCATGTTAAAAAAAAATTGAATACATTAAAGACACTGGACGCGGTTTAAAAGTTTAAAAAAGGCAATAAAAATATAAAAAGGATAGATGCCAACAACAATACTGAAAATACTGTTGTTAATCTCGAGACGGAGAAGAAAGAAGAAAATTGAGAAAAGTAGTTATTGGCACTTTTGATTTAAACGGCATATATTAAGAATTCCTGGTGTTGAAAATCATTTTATATTGCTTCTTATTTATATTTCAAAGCAACGTTGTAAGTTTTCATAACAGAATGACCACAGTGCAGTGTAAATAGTGTTTTATTAAAATTTTCGTTACGAGTAAGTATACTTTATCGCTTTTTAACTTAATTTCAGACTATACTATAGATGTAATAAGTGCGTATATGTTTAATTATAAAACAAATAGCCTGTTTAACGTTTACTTCTTACTGTGCCAATGTCTGTACTATTTGTCTTGCGATTGTTATTCACTGAATATATTTTATAATAAAAGATTTATGACTCGTAAAACTGTTTGATTTTGCTGAAAAATCTCTATTAGCTTATAATAATATCAAGTTAAGCTCGTTTAAACATTTCAAAAAAAGATAGTAAAAAGGTTTTTAGATTTTTATCATATCATCAATGATTGTACAGTTTACCCTAGTTAACCCTAGTTAGTTTGTCTGTATAAAATGTAAATTGTCTGAATTTTATTCTACATCTCACAATGGCTATGTGCTTTCGCCACATTATTGAATACATGTGCATACACCATCGGTACATCGTCCCGACTCCCATTGCAGTTCACCGTACCGGGCACTGTATAGACGCAATAGTTCCCACGAACCTTGTATATTTGCCAGATAAGTGGAAAGCCAGTGACGTAGGTCAAACTTTTGGTGGATTTACGGAATCTCAAATCGTACCAACGTAAGCGGATCTGGCCTCTCTGGTCAAACGAGTAAAGGTCAGCCTTGTCCAGTGAAGTGGGAGCGAAGGAAGAGAGAAAGTGCGGGTTCCTCTATATTTGAGGAAGGGAAACACAGAGTTGATGACCTCTAGAGAAAGTACAGATGAACGAAGGGATGAAGAGGATAGAAGTAACCTCGCATTTGCCACAGAGTCGTCTGATGAACCACCTGGTGGACGCGAATTGCTTCTGAGAGCTAGAAAGCAAAGTTACAACAACGTGCTTCGTTTCATCTCTCTTAGTCCCTTCATTCTCTGTCCCGCGTTTGTGTTACAAGCTTCATACGCTAATGCTTTTCGCCCACAGGTTAGTTACCCAGTTAGTTACAGTCTAAATAATGAATTACTGTGTGTGTGTGTGTGTTCTTACTTGACAATGTGCATCAACGAAATATTATTCTTCATATTTCTACCTCTTGTTTACGTCTGCCTAAACTATAGATATTTTACAAAAATGTGGAGAATCCACTTTGATAAATATTTCGACTAATGCGAAGCATTCAAGTATCTATTTCCTACAAACAAATGCTGAGTACTAGTACAATACATTTGTAATATACAGAGTGGTTCACCAGATATTGGTAGATATTACCACCTCGATTTTCGTCACTATTATTATTCGTAGTGAAGAATGTTTATGTAAGGTTGAATGGTTTCGAAAGATGCATACTTTGGTGTTGCGAGTTTTTTTTGTAGGCGGACGCGTAGAAGAGATATGAAGGTAATCAGTATTTTTTAACGGATCGTATATATGTTATTCCTGCACCAATAGATGAATTTCATATTCTCGACAAAAAAGTATTAACCTATTAATATCGAAAAATCATTAATTAAGGAGATTTTATCCCTTAATGTCTTTGTTACGCTGAAAACATCAAAATATTCTTAAATTTTTCTAATCCTTTACTATTTTATATCTCACCCAACCAATTTGTTCATAGATGCCTAAGGATCTAATTATTATAACTAAACTGCGGATCTGTATGCAACATAAAAATGTTCTGCATTGATTGTGAGCATAGCAGGAGTAAAATCAAACTTGATTTTTTCCCTTCATATCTTTGTTACGCTAAAAACAACATCACAATATTCTTAAATTTTTCTAATCCTTTCCTGTTTTACATCTCACCCGACCAATTTCTTCATAAATGCCTAAGGATCTCATTATTATAACTAAACTGCGGATCTTTATGCAACATAAAAATGTACTGCATTGATTGTGAGCTCTTAGCAGGAGTAAAATAAAAATTGATTTTATCCGTTACTGTCTTTGTTACGCTAAAAACAACATCACAATATTCTTAAATTTTTCTAATCCTTCACTGTTTTACATCTCACCCGACTAATATCTTCATAAACGCATAAAGATCCGCAGTCTAATTATAACATCGGAAACCGTCTTGTCGTTTTATCAGTTTTTCTGCGAATACATTTTGTAATGCTTAAACGCGTTTAAAATAGCCGGTTCAGTTATTACGATGAAATAGAACTTGTACAGTTTGGTGAAGTTATTTGTATTTCGTTCCATTAGCTCAAAGGGTCGCATATACTTTTAGTTTGAACTGCGAAGGAAGTGGATAGAGTTTGATGATACTAAACGTGGGGGTGGGAGTCGTTCAGAAAAGTTGATCGGCGTTAATTCGTCGATCAGACGAGACTTGTGTGCTCAGTACAGTTTACCTAAAGGTTTAGTAAAATCAATACTCTGTAAGTTCCTTGAGACGAAAAGAGTCCGTTAACATGATATTATCGTCCTTTTGAATACTAATTTCCACGGTATACTGTGCACTAGATAGGCGAGATTTTTTTTTAGCAGAGTGTGGCACTATAATACGATGTAGTTTTTGCGTGTATCAGAGATTAATGAATGCGTACAGCAAAGAACCATGACAAATTTTTGATTAATAGCGGATCAAATTGAAACGCCCAACAATATGATCCACTGCATACATACATACATAGGGTGTCTTGTTACTGCTGGTATTTTCGAAAAGGCGTTCATTTTATTCTAAACAAAGAAAACTAAACAACTAGGCACAACCTTTTTCTTGCGAAGCTAGTTTCCGAGGAAAAAGAAGGGCAGACTTTGTGTAAGAGAATTTTATGTTCAACAAACAGAAATTACATTAATTTCAAAATTTCTTTTCGTTCCGGAGTGTATACTGAACGGCCTGGTGCGGCGCGCCAACTGTGCCAACTCGCGTCTAGATTGCGCTCTGATTGGTCCGTGTTTTTCGTTAATAACTCCTAAACAAAGCCGCGGATAACATTTTTTCTAAGGAAAATGGTGCTTCAAATGATCTCAGGAACCTCCCATTTCCGGCTGTTGAAGGAATTTTGGGACACCCTGTATACTTACGTAGCGTGGGCCAAATGTAATTTCAATTACAATTACAATTACTTGCCAATTACTGTAATTTGAAATTGCGGAAATAAAATTACAATTACATGTAATTGTAAATGTAATTGGTAATTGCAATTACTTGACGAATCACTGTAATTGTAATTGTGGTCCGCAAAATAAATTGAAAAATATCCACAAAAATTGTTGCAAAAGAATGGTGTCTCTCCGTCTTTAATGCTTGTTTAAGTATGTTTAAACAATCATAATGTATTAATATTAACTATCACTGTATTCGGGAAAGTCCACAGAATCCTTTGCTGTAAAAAATAATTCAATATCTTTTATAATAACACCACAATATTTGTTTAAAGTTGAAAAATATGTTTTTTTTTCAAAGTCATGTTTCTCAAAAGTGTGCGTCTAGGAGAAAAATTAAGGTCAGTTTCGGAATCAGTGCAAAAAACTCCATAAGAACCACCCAACAGTAATTGGGTGTTGGACAGTGTTATCGAAATTGTGTAAGTCCATTTACAGCCTGTAAATATATATTATTTTAGTTAAATTCGCCTAAAAGAAATTTATATAATCAAATTACATATTGATAAATTAGTAGAAACATTGCCCGACTTGACATAATTAATTTATATTTTTCAATTGACTAATATGCTAATCTTTAATTTTCTCGAAACAACAAAAAATAGACACCTCTTTCAAAATAAACGGTCCATATTTCCTTTAAGATGGACTTGCGATTTATGTGAAAACGAATTCGATAATCTCGAACATCTAACAAGGTATTGTAAAGAAACCGATTGAGGTATTAGCATAGAAGAGGTAGTGGGTGGAAAACAGAACGAAAAGTGGAGGGTGGAAAACCTGCAAAAGAAAAGAAACGGAATGAGAGAAAGGAGGAAGAAACGGGAGAAGAGTGGTAAAGTGTGAGATAGGATAGATAAGGTAATTAGGAATAGGAGAAATGAGGAGATAGAAGGAGTGAATGATAATGGGGTTGTATGTGTTGACTGCTTATGTTAAGTTAGGGCTGCTCTTTTCCTTGTGTAACCAGAAAATTTTGCCTTTTTCCTGTGTTATCCAATAGATTTCAACGAGAAGATGCGAGAAATCCAAGTTTCTCGATCCTGAAGGATCAATGGTCCAAAAGTTATAACTGTTTAAAGTTGAGTGATTAACAGTATCTTTGACAGGTTAGCGTCGCCATGTTGTGTGTAGCGACGGTCACGCGCCGCTTACCGAGCGGAGCCGCTAGATGGCAGCACAAGCACGCGGCGCGCGACTGTCACTTCACACAACATGGCGCACAGTGCGGACAAACGTGGCATATCTCACTACACGTGTATATCACGATGTACGATAAATTCCTTTGGCAAAACGTTTTATTAGGTGGTAATTGATATTATTAATCATATAACAATAATTTTTATGCATAAATATTGTTAATTTTTTTTTTTAATTTATTAATTTTATTGTTACATTTTTTTTTTGTGAATAATTACTATTGCATTGACATTAGTAACCAAATTTAGATTTTTATAAAAAATTTTACCATGTGTCGCACTCTCTAGAGTCCAAAAAATCAAATAATATTACATTAATTGTAAATCAGTGTTGCAATAATAATTCTGTACAATGGAAAATGCTCACCAAGGTATATGCATTCTTTTTATATTTAATAAAGTAGATTTATTTTTTGTATAAATTTTCAACGGTGGTTTTATTTATTACTTGCATATAAAACTTCAAATTAACATATCTCGAGAAAGGCAAAAAATATCCTGAGATTTTGACATATTCGGATATATCACTTGTTGTAGTTTAAGAATTTCATAGTTTAGCCTGCAACTAACTGCTACTCTTAATTTTATAAACTTTTTAATAAGTGCCCGTACCTTGCCTTTATGTTGTATTGTGGAAAATTCGTTAATTTCTTTTTAAATTTATTAGTTATATCGTTAAATTTCATTTTCTGCGAATAATTACCACAATACATATACATTTGTAAACAAATTTGGATTTTTGTACAAAATTTTGCCATTTGTCCGCCACAGAAAAATTGAATATTCGTGTATATCACGATATGGAATACATTTCTTTAGCAAAAAATGCGTATTAGGGTGGAAATTGTTATTAATAATCATATAATAATCATTTTTATGCATAATACAATTTTGCAATAATTATACAGGGTGGACGATTTATCTGAAGAGATTGAAATATCTCGAGAAACGACAACAAAAAGCAAATCTTGCGATTTTACTGAAATTCATCAATATTTAATCAGAAATGTGCAAGATCACGGGATTGAATGATTCATTTTGGATCACATTCAAAGTACCGAGGATGACTCGGATAGCGAATAGCGTTTTGTTAAGTTTGTTAGTTTTGTTTATACTATTATAATTTGTCTAAGTTTATTATTATTAATATTAAATATGGTTCATTTATTATTAATTTCGTTTTAAATATGTTAGTTTTTAAAAATATATTTTTGTTTAAATAAAAATTGTTAATTTCTTAATAAATTTATTAATTATATTGGTAAATATCATTTTCTGTAAAAAAATTACCTATATATACATTAATAACCAAATTTAGAGAAGTGCCGAATATTAGGCCATTTGTCCGCACTGTGTGGCGGCGCGAACCTTTCAAAAACACTGGAAATCGCTAAACTTGAAATACTTGTAACTTTTGAACCATTGATTCTGCAGGATGGAAACTTGGATTTCTCACATCTTCTCGTCCAAGTCTCTTGGATAACGTAGGAGAAAGGCAACAATTTCTGGTTACGCAAGGAAAAGTTTGCCCCAGAGAAAAATGGTAAAGTGTGAGATAGGTTAGATAAGGTAATTAGGAATAGGAGAAATGAGGAGATAGAAGAGGTGAATGGTGAACGGGTTGTATGTGTTGATTGCTTATGTTAAGTTAGTTAAGTTAGGTTAAGTTAAGTCCGATTACGAGCCACGAGGCTGAATAAAAATAGTGCTTATTACTACTACTAGTATCGTCTTTAAAATAAAGCTGTCTCATGATTTATCGACAGCAGAGTAAGTAAGAATATGGAAAGGTAGATTTCAATTTGCTAATTGCTCAGAAGTAATAATAATATAGTAAAACGTGCCTGGACACGAATATCGAAACGAAAGCTGCGGTTGATATTAATATTTATAACTCATGTTAAATATATGGGCCGAACAGTCAAATGCAGAAAATTTCACCAAACCAGTCCGACGTTAATGGCACACCTGCCTGAGAGAGAAAAGAAAGATGAAGAAATTTAATTAACCACTCGTCCAAAGGGAAAGGTAATTTTGTCGCACTTCCAAGGAATCGCAAAGGAAGTCTGTGAAGGGTGGCGGCATTGGACATTTTCTCAGACATACAAGATCCGAGAAGTGAGTGGCACAGTCCTGCTTTTCCTTAAAATCCACAGTTAAAACAGTACTGAGGTGACGCGCAGATAGAACATTTAATAGATTGGCTTTATAATTTACGGAAATGCTCTCTCATTGGCACGAGAGTCTTCAAGGAAATTCAAGGCATCTTCATTTCTATTCAATTGTACTAATTTCCTGAATTATAAATTAATATTTTGACAAACTTTCCTCAATGTGAATTGTTAAGCATTTGTGCTATGCTATAATACATTTTTACTGCAATTAAAGTAGCATTGAAGTTTTTACTTACATAATAAAACCGCGCATATTTGATAGATACAGAATACTATGATCAATGCTTGAGAAATATTGTTTTCCAGAAGTTGCAGATTTATATAAATAGAGATTTTAAAAAGAAGAATAATTTGAATAACACTGCAAGACAAATTTTTACGTTTTTTCGCTTTTCTCAATTTACTGAACGTAAACATCCATAAAAGATCTTTGCGAGTTGGTAAATTGTTGTAAATATCTGTTTGTCGTTTCCGAGAAAATATTTTATTTCGAGTGGATTCGCTCACATTTATTTGATGGTTCATTCGAGAGGGCTTTTCGAAACGTAGTTCTAGTTATACATAATACCTTTACTCTTAATAAAGTGGAACCTGCAAATTTCTTTGACTTCTAATAAAGAAAACATGGAATTTCCTTCATAATACTATGCAGTTAAAAAAAGCAAGTTCCGCAAGTTAAAAAAAATATAAATTTTTCGTTAATGTTTGTCGATGAAAGATAATGAAAACACACTTCAGTTTTATAATTTCAGAAAAAATTTTTCGATTTTATTCTGACATTTTTCTTAATTTTTTCGAAAACCCTCGGTTTTACAAAAAAAGTAATACAACATAATAAACTTAGTCCGTTCAGATCTACAGGTTTTGTCTAACATATTTCTCGATACAGTCAATAATTTAGAAGATACTCGAAAAAAAGATTTTATCAGCTTGTAACTATGCGCAATAAAAAAACGTTCAAGTAAATGCTATTGAGTTTACTGACAGGTATCGTAATAACAAAAAAATCAATATAATACTTTCCATTTAAAAATATGTTGAGGCCCCCCTTTCTACCCCAAAAAAATTTTACATTTTTGTCTATCTATTTGTCGCATCCATCGTGGGTTTTCTACGGACCAGTAGTGCATATTTCTAAGATTTATTTGGCCGTGATTGGTAGAAGAAGCTTCGTCAGTAAATAGGACATTTTCAAAAAACGTTCCATCATCTTTCAATGGTTGTAACGCCGATCGACAGAAGAAGAGGCGATTTTCAAAATCTCTGCCGTGAAGGTCCTGATGAAGCGATAAGTGAAATAATCCTAATATTATCCTACAATTTTATCACATTTTTTGGTACTCAACGTCACCAGAAGGCTGAAGGTAATGACTTAAGCACATTCAAATGTATTTTTTCAGCCGCTACAAGATGGAATAAAAAAATCCTGATAGAAAATAACGATGACCTTGAAAGAAACTATGAAAAAATAACCGGATAAAAAAATTGTTCTTCTACGATATTCCTCCTTCGATACTATTTAAATTATGCCATCAATATTTTTTGTGCCATGCAAGATGGCCTTCTTTAGCTGAGACACCCTGTATATTGTGTATACATATCCATATATTGTTTTAGATTAAAGCAAATCTATGTAGTAAGTATTCAATTTAAAATGATCAACGCTAGACACACACACAGTGTATGCGTATTGTATAAAAATAGTATTGTTTCCGTAATTTAATGGCTTATGGCTTATACAGTAAAGTCGCGATAGTTGTCAACCAGCCTGTGTTCTGCACGGACAACTATCGCATACCGACATTATTTCTTTATGACTGCGTCTTCCGCGCTGATCGGACCGGCCGAGAGTTCAATCGAAAACCGAACGTAAAGAAGGACAGCATGTACAGCTTGTCAAATCTAGCTGTGCGGTTGACCAAAACTTAGGAATGCGCGGACAAAAACAAAGACCGCACTTGACGAGAGAAGGATGCAACATATGAACGGTAAGGTACACACCTCGTCAAAACTGCGTACTGTCCATTATTTCTTACAGCAGTAAACATACAAAACAACTGTTTATATGTTTGTGTGAATACTAGGGTGCTTCTTAATTTTTGACCAACGAATAAAATGCACCGCACCCTCCAGAATTGTTCCTTTAGGTAAGAAAAAAATTTGTGCAAAGTTTGAAATCGATCGGATAAAAGGATCCCGTGCCCCAAATCAATTGAAAATTTTGAAATTCACCTCAACTATGGAACATGGTACATCGTTGGATTTGTCTTTTTTTCTGAATAGGAATATGGAAAAATTATATGACCTCCTTTAAATAAAAATAACAATGGCCTTGAAATATAATTTCCAAAAAATTTTTTTATTTTGCCATTATATTTACTTTATTGAACAGTACAAATTTCTCCTCTGACATTTGTTCGTATAATCACGAATAACAGAGATATTTAATGTAGCGTATTTTGACTGATGGTGGGGCATATGTATTATCCTGTATAAGTAAAATAACATATTGCAGTTGTAAATGAATATATTCTACAGGATAGTAATAAGAAACTATTTCTTATATTCTAAAGAAGTTATATGTAATATTTACATATTTTTCGCCAAGGTAGTTTTATTTACATCAGAATATTGCTGACGGTAATCTTTTACAATTTGTAGTATCATCTGTTTTTCTTCCTCACTACGCGCTTTGGTTACAGTCCTGCATTAACTTAACAGCTCTTTCTGCTATATCGTTAACCACTGGTAAAGCTTTAACTATATCTAAACCTATTTTATAAGATGGTTCATCTTGCCAAACTGTAGGATCTTTTTCTAAAAATTCAGCCGATATGCCGATTCTACTAAAAAACTTCCGACTTTCGTGTGATATAAAATATGAAATATACTTCTTCATATGGTCGGCTACATTACTTGGTAGGAGGACAAACTTTTTATAATAATCACCGCCATTATTAGTGGTATTTAACGCCTCCATCATTCGTTTCTTTGTTCCTCTGGAAATGTCATTATCGAAGAACGATAACGTAGCACTTTCTGGTGTCAAATACCACAAGTGTCTCAAAAATTTGTCTAACGTTACATGACTAATGTCATTATCTATTTTCTTATATTTACTAAATATAGGGACCAAGGACTAATAACGCTATCCCTACCATAAACCTTCGCCCATAGCAGGCTGCTGCACTACTATTTCGGCGGGCTGCTACATATAATTGGTTTTGGAGAGGAAAATGTGGTAGGGAGTAGGAATGGTATGCCGTGGAAGAGAAGGTCTAACAATAAGGGTTGTTTGGTCCTAGTGACTCATTCAGATGTTTTGGCTGACGTGTCTCTACAGTCTCTACGGCTTAGTAATCGTGATGCGTTGGCGTGTACATAAATTATCGAATATAAAAGACTACGATCACTGCTCAGAGCATACTAGCAGGAGCGTACCCTTATTTCAAGGTTCTTCTGCCTTGCGAAAGTGGTTTTCAGCTCATATTTTGCAAACCAAAGCCAGTTGACAAAAAATTGTGGCAACAGAAATAGTTTTACTTATTAACTTTACTTAACAGTTGACAAAAGTACTTTGTAATGCAAAGTACAAGTTGATTTTGTTTATTGTTCAATGCTAATGTGACTAAACTGTCACTTTAGGCTTCTTAAAATCTTGTTTCAGTACAGTTATAAATAAAATGTAATACATGGAAATGTTTAAATATCTCTGTTATTTGTGATTGTACGTAAAAATTTCAAAGGAGAAATTTGCACTGTTCAATAAGATAAATGTAAAGGCAAAATAAACAAATTTTTTGGAAATCATATTTCCGAAATTTCAAGGTCATTGTTATTTTTATTTAAAGGAGGTCATATAATTTTTCCATATTCCTATTCAGAAAAGAAAGACAAATTCAACGATGTGCCATGTTCCATAGTTGAGGTGAATTTCAAAATTTTCAAAATTTTCAATTTATTTGGGGCACGTGGGATCCTTTTATCCGATCGATCTCAAACTTTGCTCAAATTTTTTTCTCACCTAAAGGAACAATTCTGGAGGGTGCGGTGCATTGTATCTCGATAAAAAATTTTCACAGGTATAGCTTAGAACCACCCTAGTGAATACACTTGTGTCACTTTACTTTTTAACTGAACTGTCGCCACGTGCATCGTTTGACAGGTGACGATCAGTTGCGCAGCGAGGACATTTCCCCTTGCGGGGGACATTCAGCCGCACAACCAGAGTTGGGCAAAATGTAATTTCAATTACAATTACAATTACTTGCCAATTACTGTAATTTGGAATTGCAGAAATACAATTACAATTACATGTAATTGTAATTGGTAATTGCAATTACTTGACGAATCACTGTAATTGTAATTGTGGTCCGCAATTACAATTACTGGTTGAGCGAAAGTAATTGCAATTCCAATTCCAATTACATGTAACTGTAACTGTAATTGTTAGTAGCAGTTACAAGACTTACAAGTAATTGCAGCTACCGGCTACAATTACTTGTAACTGCTACTAACAATTACAGTTACAATTACATGTAATTGGAATTGGAATTGCAGAAATACAATTACAATTACATGTAATTGTAATTGAAGATGTAATTAATTACTCATGTAATTAATTCCTGCCCAACTCTGCGCAAAACTAGATTTGACAAGCTATAAGTGCGGATCGAAGAGAAAGCGTGGGCCTTTGAACTGTGCCGGCGCGCGGCGCGGCGACGGCAACTGTCCGCGTCTCTTTCTTCCTCATACGCTGTCCGTCCTTGGCTGGCAGTGGAGTGGATAGGCAACTGACAACCATCGCATACCCGGTCGTTGACAACTATCGCGACTTTACTGTACATTCATATACTAGAGTTTGCTGAAGAATTAGCACAAAGAGACATGGCTGAGCAGGTCCAATGGCATTACAAAGGAAGAGACCAAATAAGCATGATCGCAAGGTTCAAATGTGGAAACGAAGAGCGGGGACACAAGTACTGGAAGGAAGAAAAAGAGACAGTATGCAGATTATGTAAAGGAGCTAGAGAGATCATATGATTCGAGAATGCAAGCAGGTGACAAGAGAAACCGCAACGATAAGAGAGATACTAAAGGGAGAAGAAGTAGGAGTCGAGTGGATGCGTACAGTACTTGAGAAAAGGAGAAGGGAAGAAGCCCAAGAGGAAGGAGGAAGGCAAGTGGAAACTATAATAAGTTAACACAGTCCCAGACACACTTACACACAAAACACATGTATCTCCATTTTGAGGCCGGAAGGCAAAAAATAAACCTACTTACTATTGCATTCTCATATACTATGTTTATTAGAATTTTTAATTTTATTTCACTCGATTCAATTAAATTTAACAATTCTTAATAAGCCTGACTTGCTATACACTTTATGATAAAAAGAATATCAATAATTTTATTTTATAAAAAAGTATGGAATTGATCTTCACACAAATTATGAAAAGAATATGTAGTATTTGGTTAGATGAGTACGGACGAGAAAATAGATTTTCTTCAGTCCATTCTAAGGGGGGGGGCGCCAGGAGGCACTGAGAGAGTAAAGACGTGTGTTAGAGTGTTAAGCGATTTTTTGGAGTTTTAAGTGGGAAAACTAACGGAGAAAAATCAGAGAGCAAAGGTAGAGGAGGCGGAAGCATCAAGGGAAGGAGCCAGATGTAAGAGAAAGTAAGGAGAAACAACGTTTAGGCAGAAATAGGAGGAAAAACCTCTCCATAACACGTGGCAAGTAAGAAACAGTCGGTATAGTGACGTGTGACAAGCAATTAAGCAGCGAGATAATAGGTGGAGCCAGGTGAGAGGATCAAGAGGAGTAGAAATATTGACCGATAAGGCATCGATCGGTCGATAAGGTGGGTAGCCGGAAAAGATTTAGGATAACTAAAAATAGCACCTGCTAATGAGCTCCACAGATAAAAACAACAACGATAAACTAAGAAAGAAAGGAAGACCAACGTTGGCGGTACAGCTAGGACGTCAAAGAGCTGGGAGCGTGGGAAGTATAGAGGAATCTTTCAAAAGAAAAAGAGAGGGGGATAGAGAGAGAGAAAAGGCAGAAAAGGAAATATTAGAAAACTTCCAAAAACAAAGAAAGATAGGAAGATCACCACCTAAGAAAGAAAAAGAGGGGGAAGGAACCAAAGAAGAGAGAGATACGTGTACCGCGGCAGAAGACAAAGACAAAAATATGGAAGAATTAACTGAATTAATAAAATCAATAAAGAAAGACACAATGGAAATAAAACAAGAGAACAGTGAGATAAAACAAGAATTGAAAAACCTAAAAGAAGATTGGACCCGTAGACAAGCAGAATGGGAAAAAGAAAAAAGAGAAATAGAAGAAAGAATAAAAGGCTTGGAATCGAAGGAAAAAGAACATCAAGATCTGCTGGAAAGAATAAAAAGAATAGAAAAAGGTGAAGAGGAGAGAGAAAAAAGAGTGAGAAAAAACAACATAATAATTAAAGGGGAAGACCTGAAAATAGAGGCAACCCCAAAGCAAACAGCGGAGAAGTTAATAAAGGACGAATTACAAGAGGAGGTAGAAATAGAAGATGCATTCTGGATAAAGAAGAACCAAGGAGAAAACATACTGTTAGCGAAAGCAAAGAACTGGCAACAGAAAAAGATGATAATGCTGAAGAAAAATAAACTCAAAGGTAAAAAAATCTATATAGAGAACGATCTAACTAAAAGGGAGAGAGAAATTCAGAGAGAAATCTACGAAATAGCAAGAACAGAAAAAAATAAAGGAGAGAAAGTTAAAATAGGCTACAAAAAACTGCAAATCGGAGAAAAATTTTTTCACTGGAAAGAAGACGAAACAGGAGTCGAAGAAAAAAAATTCTGGAGCAGACAGCACACGAGGAATCTCTAAACAACGGGAGAACATCGAGCCAGGGCAGACAAACATGAACACGTCCACACCCGGAATGCACATGACAATTTACAACCAAGGTGAAGTGGCTAAGGAAATCAGATCAAATGATGTAAATAAGGAGAAAACAAAAGCCAAATACGAGTATAGCACAGTTAAAATAGGATTCTGGAATATAGCTGGTCTAACAAATAAAGATAAGAATTTTTGGGATTTTGTTAAGCAATGGGATTTTATTGGACTAATAGAGACATGGATAGAAGAAAAACAATGGGAAAAAATAAAAGGAATATTACCACACGAATTTAATTGGAATTGTAAATATGCAACCAGAGAAAACAAGAAAGGTAGAGCGAGCGGAGGAATTATTACCGGCCTAAGGAAAAGCATACAAGAAGAGGAAACAGGAAAAGAATTAAACTTTGGAGAAGAGAGAAGAATAAGGATAGAAGACGAAAGATGGAGAATAATAACAGTATATAGCAAAGATATGGGAAGCACAAAGGAAGAAATACAACGGGGGATAAGGGAAATAGAGGAAGGAAAATTGATAGTGGGAGGGGATTTCAATGCGAGAACAGGCCGGGAAGGTAATATCTACCAATTCGGAGAAAAAAACAAGACAAGGAATTCTAAAGACAAAAAGATAAATTCGGAAGGCAAACTATTATTGGAATTAACGGAGGAGAGAGGGTGGAACATACTAAATGGTAACACGGAAGGAGATGAGGCAGGAGAATTCACGTATGTCGGCCCAAGAGGAAGCACGGTGATAGACTATGTAATAGCGAACGCAGAGACGACTGAAAATATCAAGAAACTAACAGTAGAAGAAAGAATCGAGTCAGACCATATGCCCGTTATAGTAGAACTGTACAAGAAAATGGAAAGACAAAAAGAGCAAAGCGAAAAAAGCAATAGAATAAAGAGTGTCTGGACAGAAGATAGCATACGGGAGTTCCAAAAGGAACTAGAAAAAAGAAACTTTAACAAGTCACACATTGACGACATGGTCGAAGAATTAACAGATAGTATAAATAAAGCAGTGCAGAGAAAAGTAATCCAGATAAAGAAATGGAGAATAGGAAGCTTTAAATGGTGGAACGCGGAATGTACAAATAAGAAAAGGGAGGCGAGAAAAGCCCTGAGAAAATGGAAGAAAGGAAATGGTGAAAAAGAAAATTACCAGGAAAAGAAAAGGGAATTCAAGAAAGTATGCGAAGAAAGAAAAAGAGAACTACAGGAGAACATGGAGAAAGAGATAAGCCAGATCAAAGACGAGAATCAAATCTGGGATTTCATAAACAAAGAAAGAAGAAAGAGAATAGGAATCACAGAAAAAATAGGAATGGAGGAATGGAAAGAATACTTTAAAGAGTTATTAGAAGGGGAAGATGACTACAACAGAAAAGAAAAGGAGGAAGAAGAAATCGAGACTAGCAGAGAGGAGGAAATAACAGAACTAGAAGTAAGGGATCAAATAAAGAAATTGAAAAAGAAAAAGGCAGCCGGAGAGGATAGAATTGAAAACGAAGCCTGGATTTTCGGAAATGCAAAAATAATAAGAAGGCTAACAGAAATTTTCAATGAGGTATGGAAAGGTAAAGGGTTTCCAGAGAGATGGAAAGAAGGGGTGATTTCACCCATTTTTAAGAAGGGTGACAGAGAGAAAATAAGTAATTATCGAGGAATAACAATTCTCAACACTGCTTACAAGATATACGCAATGGTCTTAGAGAAACGACTAAAGGACGAATTGGAAATGAAGAATATAATCCCTGACACCCAAGCAGGTTTTAGAAGCGGTAGATCAACAATAGACAACCAGTTTATTCTAAATTACATAGTAAACAGGGAGATACAGACCAAAGGAGGGAAATTGTATACATGCTTTATAGATTTGAGTGCAGCCTTCGATAAAATAAATAGAGAAAAATTAAAGAAAACTATGGAAAAACAAGACATCAGTAGACGGCTAAGGATAAGAATCGGAGAAATCTATGAGGAAACAAGGAACATAGTAAGAATCAACGGACAAACGACATCAAAATTCTGGACAACAAAGGGTGTAAGACAAGGTTGCCCACTGAGTCCGACTCTATTTAACTTGTACATAGCGGACCTAGAAGAGACAATGAGGAAAAACCAAGCGGGAGGTATTGTAATACGGAGAGAAAAAATTTGGACGTTAGCGTATGCTGACGATATGGCGTTACTAGCGAAAGACCCTCAAGATCTGAAAGATATGATAAAAAGAGTCGCAAAATACTTCGATGACAAAGAACTACAGCTGAATACGGATAAAACCAAAATTATGATATTCCATAAAGGGAGGGGGAAGAAGAAAAAAGAGGAATGGGAATACCAAGGACAAAAACTAGAGGAAGTGAAGGAGTTTAAATATCTAGGATACCATTTCCAGAAAAACGGAAGCAGCGAAGCACATGTAAGAGAAACAACGAAAAAAGCAAGAATAGCTATGGCACAAGTATGGGGAATAGGTCAAAGAAAGTTTAGAAACAACTATGAGAGGCGAATGAAGATGTTTAACAGTTTAGTTAAAAGTATTTTACTGTACGCTTCAGAGATATGGGGATGGATGGAGGCTGAGAAAATGGAAAAAATACAGGAGAAGTATATACGCTGGACCTTAGGACTAGATTTTAACACACCTGCATATCTAATACTAGAAGAAACAAAAACGGACAAAATAAGAATAGAAGCAGGAAGAAGAGCATTAAGATACGAGGAGAAAACCAAAAGTCAGAGTAGCAACGCAATTATAAGAGAAAGTTGGAAAGAGATAGACAGGAAACAAGAAAAGAGGAAGTCAAAATGGGAAAAAACAAGAGACTCATATTATTTCAACAAAGGAATAGACATGGAAACAATGGAAGCGGAAAGAAGAGAAGGTAAAAAGTACGAAGAATTTCTGATACAAACCGATAGAGCGGAGCAGTTACAATGGCAATATGACAAAATAACAGAAAGCAGATACAACAAACAGTATAGAGAAATCAGGGAGGCTCAGATGGCTGGATACCTATGCAAAGCATACGAGGGCAGAGACCAAAGAATGATTGCCAGATTCAGATGTGGGAATGAGGAACAGAACAACAAGTACTGGACTAAGGAGAAGGATAGAGTCTGCAGACTATGTAAAGAGAAGCCAGAGACCCTAATCCACATGGTAAGAGAATGTAAGGAGCTGAAAAGAGTAGACATAGGAGTGCGAGGAATTCTGAAAGGAGACAAAGAGGGCACAGAGTGGATGAGGAGAGTTTTAGAAAAAAGGAAGAATAAGTTAGAAAATATTCAAATAAACATACACTGACACAAACACACATGTACCCCCCATTTTAAGGCCGAAAGGCAAACAAAATAAATCTATTTACTACAGTCCATTCTAAGGTTCCGCGTACACTAGTTGAAGAGTGAGTACTTTCACTCTTTTCAAGTGAAGGCACGTAGTGTCTTTTCAAGTGAAGTTACACGTAGAGGCACTTAAAGATAAAGATGAATGGGCAAGAGCGGTTGACACTTTAGAACACGTACATTTATGCATGCCACTCGCATAAATTCTTATCCCAATAGATATAGTATGTACATAATGTATAGTATACATTGGGTGCCGGCATGACTAAACTGCGGATCTTTATGCATTTATGGTTTCTGAAAATTTTGAGAAAATGTTGGTATATAAAATTACACAGAATTTAGAACATAAAATTTTGCATGATTCCGATTTCTTAAAATTTCCCTGCTAAAATTAAAAATAGCATAAACATACGCAGTCTAATCATTATATGTATAATAGAGATTGACTAACCAAAATTAAGATGAAACTAATTTTTATAGAAATCATATTTGTTTACATTTACACATAATTAATATTGATATAAACTGACTTTATATATAATTTTGTTCTTTTAGAGTGAGAAAGGTATACTATACATATGTATACATATAGATATATAATTAAAAACTGAAGACGAAACTATAATATTCTGCTCTTAATTTTTACCTTAGAATGTGACAATGATTTATGCCTTAAATTAGAATTTTTTTCGATCACGTGATAATAATGCAATAGACATTAAATTTACACAATATTTTGTAGTTTATTTACATATAATTATTATAGCACATTCACTGTTTGAATAGATAATTTTCACGGTTTGAAGTCTCTACATTTTTTTGTTGCTACAAATAAATTGAACATGTTATTTCTTATTCAATAGTAACAAAAAATGCAACGAATCTTAGATTAGTTCTCATTTTACTTTTAAACATTGTGTTCCACATTGATTTTTTTTGTACAGAATTTAACGAGAACGAAGCAATGCGCGCGTGTGTGTACTGTGTACTATTCAAATGTGTAAGTCTTTAATCGACCAGGAAATTGGAACTTCTGTGGTTGCTCCAAGCAAATACGAAATTCTCTTTTCAGAATTGGCAAAGGGTAAATCTAGCAATACTTCGAGTTTCATGTATTAATCATATTTCATCAAATTTTACAAAGAAAATGTTACATTCTGCACTGATTTCAATATAACTTGTGACCACAGATAACTTGCTTTTAATAATCATTTCTTATATGTGTGAAGCATATATCGAACAAATATGAAGTATTTGCAGAGGAATACAACATTACATGATACTAGTAAGGAAGACGAAAGAATAGATAATTTTATTTCTCACTCCATTTCTGTATTATAAAATATGAAATATTACAATACGATTGTCATAGTATTATTATTTCGAAGAATCTAAAATTTGATTTTGAAGAGTTGTCACACTTCTGTCATCTTTTGCTGTTGAATTGATTGTACTTGTGATTGTTTGTAAATACATAAAGGTAAGACAATAACGATCGAAATGAAAATTAAAAGTCAGTGTCAACTAAATGTCAAATCAACACTTCAAATTGTTACATTAATTTAAAAAAATGCATATATTATTAAATGTTTTTGTTAACTGCGAGATTTCTGATAGGAAAAATAGATAGCATGTTTTACACATGCTTGGCTCATTCGCTAATAACATTTAATGTTCAAGTCATATTTAATTTTGTTTTGTTCCTCAGTATGAGTACGAATACACGTGTAAACAATGGTTAAAGTGAAAAAGCAACGCTTAAAATGTGCTAATTGTGGGGAATGTTTTTCAATTTGTTTCAAAAACTAAACATACAGGAGAAAATCTAATTATTCAACGTTCTCTTGGTTATTATATTGTGTTCTCTGCCAATCAAAGGCGATCACGAAAATCACGAATCACTGTAAAAATCACCCTGATTGGGAACGAACGTGATCGAGTCACGAGTTATACAAATGTACATAGCAGTTCATGCCATCCCTATACTCCAGAGTTGTGCTAATTGAATTACATTGTATTTCAATTAATAGTAGTTCAATTACGTCGCATCTGAATTACTATATGTATAATTGAAATACAATGTAATTCAATTACTAAGTATTTTAATCAGATGTGTAATTGAAATACAATGTAATTGAAATACATTGTGTAATTGGAATACAATGTGTAACTGGAATACAATATAATTGAAATACACTATAATTGAGATACAATATAATTGAAATACAATGTGTAATTGAAATGCAATATAATTGAAATGCAATATAATTGAAATGCAATATAATTGAAATACAATATAATTGGAATACAATATAATTGAAATACATTGTGTAATAGGGAATACAATATAATTGAAATACACTATAATTGAAATACAATATAATTGAAATACAATGTGTAATTGAAATACAATATAATTGAAATGCAATATAATTGAAATACAATATAATTAAAATACAGCTTCCCAAATTATAGCCCAGAACTTTGAAGAAGTGCGATATATTTTTATGTTTTTCTTTCATATACTTGTTTAGTGTCTGTACGGCGTAGTTTCTATTCCTCGTCCTCGTTCATAATACGTAACGATATTTTATGTAATTTAATTGCGAAGTATTTTATAATTGTACTCCATTGCAATTACGAATTACATTGTAATTTAATTGAATGAAGATCTGAATTACAAATTACAATATAACTGAATAACAATGTCATTCAATTACAATGTATTTTCTAATTGTACTCCACATTGCGCAATTACGAATTACATTGTAATTTAATTGAATGAAGATCTGAATTATAAATTACAATATATTTATAAACTACTTTATAAATAAATATTTATATAAATATTTATAAACTATTAATATTTATAAACTATATGATTAATAAATGATGGACGAGAGTGTAATATTTCCTAATACTGTAGCATGTATATGCCCACTAAACCTATCTATCTCTCTATCATATGTCATATCTTTCTGCGATACGAGATACGACCGCGGTTCCGGCGTTGAATACCACTGCTGGCATGACGTCTTTTGCAAAGTTGTTTCGTTTGTATGTAGTTTGAAAACGAAATATGATATGTAATTTGTATTCAGCAACGCTATGAATAGGTCAAAGATTCACTCTATCGTAGGCAATAATAAGATTTTCTCCTGCATGTTTAGTTTTTGAAACAAATTGAATAGTATTCCCCAAAACTAGCACATTTTAAACGTTGCTTTTTCACTTTAACCACTGTTTACACACGTTGCCGTACGTATAATGTTATATTCGGAGTTGAGCATAATTCTATCTCCATAATAAATAAAAACCACGCGCGGCAGAAGTAAAACTTCTTGCAGTATAGAAATGTGTGGAAGTAAATTAAGATTGGAAATGGTAAATAATCCTAATGAAGCGACAAGATGATCATCAGGAACAATTCTCGATGCAGTATGTGCAAGACATTTAGACGAAATTGAATCAAGAAGATATATCATATTTTAGCTATCACAAGCCAATTGTTTCAATGATGGAATCATAGAAAATCAAAGAAAAAATAATGAACGATCAAAATTTGCGACGCAAAGAAGGAGAGCGAATGGGAAAGAAAGAGACATAGTTCATAGCATTTCCCATACGCTCTCCTTCTTTGCGTCGCAAAGGGTCTAGCCGGATAAGCATGGGCCAGCGGCCCCCGCTCCGATTTTCCTGATTCCTGTCTTAAAACGTCGCTTTATGTCTAAAAAAACATTGTGTAAAATTTCAAATGTCTACCCCTACCGATAGGGGTGATATTGAGGTAAACTCCTCCGCACTTAATTGCAATTTGCTCTAAAACGAGAAAAGATATCGACATGGGATAAACGGCAAACAAAAGATATAGATACACTCTATATTTCAGATTTTTTTCAGAATTTTTTGCTAATTATTTATAGTTGAAAATAATTAATTAATTTTTTGGGAATTTTTTTCACTATCTTCCCCTGGGTTGACACCTACCAAAAAATTCTAAAATATTGCTATGATTTTAACCTATTTTGTAAAAAAATTTCAAAAGTGTCCGTTTGGTGGAACAGTGTAAAAAAAAATAAAGTATGCCGGCGAACGCTCGGTTTGATCAGTAACGGCGCAGCGGCCGAGTCCCCTTGCGGTGGCTAGTGACGGGAACGAACAAGAAGTCGGCGCGTGTACGGGAAAGCTGATACATGTAAAAATGCGACTAAACCTTCTAATATATGATTACAGTTGGAAGTCTAAACAATTATATTTTAGGAAATAGCTTACATTGAAGAAGAAAAATACGTGTAAAGCTAGTTTGTTGCTGTCAAGTAAGAGAAAGAAAAAGCTTATCACAAATATGTTGTATGGTCACGGTGTTAGATCTGGCTCTGCTCGATGTTACGGAGGGCTCGAGTTCGAATCCTCCCTCAACTCAACTTTATCTTCTTGTTTTTTTTATTTTTTTTATATGTATTTATAAACTAAACGATTTTTATTGTTTGCGCTTCAATATTCTATATGACAAAATTACAAACATAATTATTAATTTGTAATTATCATATAGATTAAAATGTTTTACATGTTTCTAATTTTGAGGAAATATAAATCTAGTTTTTATTATTTACGCCCATATAATGGATTTATTTTTTTTCTTTTTACTCCTCATTACTTTACTATAATGCAATATGCTCCTTTGTATTTCTGCGCTCAAATTCTGAACACTGTGAAATAATATCTTGCGCGTGTACCAAGACCGCGAAGGGATGATTGCGTAACAATAATAATTTTTTCTTTTATTATTGCAATCTCTCTCTCCAGCCGATGACAGGAACAGCACTCATTCTGATCGTGTTTGACCAAACGAATGAGCGTGTGGCCAGGTAACATTGTAACGTCGACTAGCGATCAAGGAATATGCCGACTTTGCGGCAAGTTCAAAGGCGGCTTGCCGCGAAATGCGCGAACCCGAAACGCGAGAACTCATTCGACTGTTACGTTACCAGTATGTATTGTTCGAAGACCAGGAGAGCTAACTGTTCTGTCATACGAAGTATGACATGTAAAACATTTTAATCTATATGATAATTACAAATTAAATATTATGTTTGTAATTTTGTCATATAGAATATTGAAGCGCAAACAATAAAAATCGTTTAGTTTATAAATACATATAAAAAAAATAAAAAAAACAAGAAGATAAAGTTGAGTTGAGGGAGGATTCGAACTCGAGCCCTCCGTAACATCGAGCAGAGCCAGATCTAACACCGTGACCATACAACATATTTGTGATAAGCTTTTTCTTTCTCTTACTTGACAGCAACAAACTAGCTTTACACGTATTTTTCTTCTTCAATGTAAGCTATTTCCTAAAATATAATTGTTTAGACTTCCAACTGTAATCATATATTAGAAGGTTTAGTCGCATTTTTACATATATCAGCTTTCCCGTACACGCGCCGACTTCTTGTTCGTTCCCGTCACTAGCCACCGCAAGGGGACTCGGCCGCTGCGCCGTTACTGATCAAACCGAGCGTTCGCCGGCATACTTTATTTTTTTTTACACTGTTCCACCAAACGGACACTTTTGAAATTTTTTTACAAAATAGGTTAAAATCATAGCAATATTTTAGAATTTTTTGGTAGGTGTCAACCCAGGGGAAGATAGTGAAAAAAATTCCCAAAAAATTAATTAATTATTTTCAACTATAAATAATTAGCAAAAAATTCTGAAAAAAATCTGAAATATAGAGTGTATCTATATCTTTTGTTTGCCGTTTATCCCATGTCGATATCTTTTCTCGTTTTAGAGCAAATTGCAATTAAGTGCGGAGGAGTTTACCTCAATATCACCCCTATCGGTAGGGGTAGACATTTGAAATTTTACACAATGTTTTTTTGGACATAAAGCGACGTTTTAAGACAGGAATCAGGAAAATCGAAGCGGGGGCCGCTGGCCCATACTTATCCGGCTAGACCCAACGACCATTCATTATTTTCTCTATGATTTTCTATGACTCTATCATTGAAATAATTGGCTTGTGATAGCTAAAATATGATATAAATATTCTTGATTCAATTTCGTCTAAATGTCTTGCAAATACTGCATCGAGAGTTGTTCCTGATGATCATGTTGTCGCTTCATTAGGATTATTTACCATTTCCAATCTTAATTTATTTCTAAACATTACTAGACTGCAAGAAGTTTCACTTCTGCCGCGCGTGGTTTTCCACGCGTATGTTTTTTTACTTACCTGACATCTGTCAAAATTTTTCAGATTAGTTTAGAACAAGGGTTTGGATAATTGTTTATAAATCTTTCAGTCGGAACAAAATCCGATGAGAAACTGCATGTGAAAGTAGCTGGAGGTTGATTCTATGTTATCCAATTGCAAATGTTCACAAATTAACTCTGGTTAATTAGTTATTAACAATTGTTGTGCGGGCTGATTGTTTCGGAAGTTCCCATAATGCATAAGACAATGAGGGTCGAACTGTGCGACAAGGACAGACATACATAACATACCACATCTCCAAAATTTGTTAATAACTAACAATTTAAGCATCAAACCTGCATAAAACTGAAATGGGAACGTAGCCAAGGCTTCATTTTACATTCTACAATCTTAAAAGTTCAGCAATGACGTCTTTAAAGTTAGTAAATTAATTATGAAAATGTTACTTCTCGAACTATTCGAGGTTATTCGCGAAATTTCGTCACTTCCGTAACGCTAGAAAATTGTAGCCCCCTCAGCAAAGAAGTTTCACTTCAATAAATAAACGTGTGATTGTAATTGCAAATATCAACTAAAACTTATTCAGATTGAGGTGGAAATCATATAAATAATTTTTGTTTTCCTCTCATATCTCGTATTTTATGTATCACTCGTGATTCGATAACGTTCGTTTCCAATCACGGTGATTTTTCACAGTGATTCGTGACTTTCGTGATCGCTTCTGATAGGCAGAGAGCAAAATTGTTCTTCGCGCAAGTCACAGAGACGTAACCTGTATGTTTTGTATTAACAACATCAAAACAAAATTGCGAGTTACATCGCATTTTTATCAAATTTATTAGATTTGTAAGACGTTTCTCAAACTGTCAAGCGCATTTCCTATAATTTTTAAGTAACACATTGGTATTTTGCAAAACTTTACACGTAGCATACAATACACGTACATAAACATGAAAGAAGTTGTCTGCACTTTTATATTAATTAAATCAGGCCTGGCCAACCCAAATGGTTTCAGGGGCCACTTTGATGACGCGTAACGTTACAGCGGGCTGCACTTTAGGTAAACATGCTTTAAAAAAATCTAATACAAATGCAAAATTATTAAAACTTTATTGTTACACTATGATTCAATATAATTAACTCTCGAGTCTTAATGAATGAGATATTTGTTTACCTTTCCTTCACTTAATTTTGGTAAATCTATATTTATGTTCGACGTTGCACATCTTTTATTAGCTGGTTCTCTAAGTTGCCATCAGTTATGAAGCACGTGATGAACTCTTTGTAAATTTCATCTTCGAAACAAATGTTTCACAAACATATGTGATTTCAAAAGCCGTTACAACTTACAACTCGTTGTGCAAAATATTTTAAGTTGGAATATCTCTCGGATGTAAAAATGTGTACGCAAAAATTTGTTTCATTTCATTGTTGCACTGTAACTCAATTATATCAAAGATAGAACTGGAGTTCATAGTTGCACTTGCGCATTATAACAATGACAATGATCGTTTATTTAATATTTTTTGTATACATACAACAAGAAACAAAAGTTTTAATAGAAATATAAAATCGCCTGGCAGGCCGCACAATTTAACATGGCGGGCCACATGCGGCCCGTGGGCCGCGCGATGGCCAGCCCTGATTTAAATAAATATTACGATTTTGAAGTCGAGAGGAAGAATTAATTTGTTTCTGTTTTAAATACTGAAATAAGGTACGGAAAATTGAATGTTTTTTATTTTTATCATTAAACGCGAAGTAAGTTTAGGTTATACAACAGAAAACGTGATGTAATATTAACGTATATGCAGATATTTTTATGCAGGCTAATTAATGTATTTAAAAAAGGAACTAATTCAATCGAGATGAAGAATTAGAATGACAGTGAGCAAATTCACTCTAGAACCTAGATTCTAGATTAAACAATCACGATCACGACGTGGTGAAATTAAAATCACGACCGTGATCATGATTCTGCGATGACTGTGATAAATCACGAAACATTCACAAAAATGATCATATCTTTGATGCTTTATTCATCGGAGTCATTATGCACACGAGTTTTCCCACTGAAAATTTATCCTAGGGAAAACAAGTACTATATGTATAAGTTGAAACTATAACTATTATTACTAGACTGCGGATCTTTATGTAAAATTAAAATTGTCTGCGTCGATTGCAAGAATAGAGGAGAGAAATATCATATACCGACATCTTCAATTTCTTTAATTTTCCAACATTTTCCAATTTCATCTATTCAATTTCCTATCTAAATAGATAAAGATCCGCAGTCTAATTATTACTGTTAAAATACGTGACGCCTTCAAGTTAGAAAAGTCTTGCGCAAAGTTCTGAATTCGAGAAAAGCTAAAAGTAATATAATAGTCGACGACTATGAACTATGAACGTCTATCAAAGGTCCTAATGATATTTTACTTTCAATTCAGGTCAACTTTTAGTCATTTCTATAGTTTTATTACAGATTTTAGTTTATTACAAGACGAGGTGCTAGAATGGTGAATAAAGAATTATTGATTTAAACGCTTTTATATCTATATGTTATGTATGTATATTTGTAACATTATTTACACATACGTAAAATATTGTAATATGAAGTAGAATGTATTAACTAGACCGCGAATTTTTATGCAATTATGAACAAAATTGATTCGGTGAAATAAATAAAACAGTAATGGATTGGAAAAATTTAAGAACACACTGTAATGTTGTCTTTAAAGTAAGAAAGTCATCAAGGGATGAAATCAATTTTTATTTTCTTCCTGCTTTCCACAATCAAAACAGAATATTTTTATTTTGTACAAAGAACCGCAATCTAATAAAAACTTTTTATTAAAATAAGGTGATTGTGTGTGTTTACATTATTAAATATTTTGGTATCTAACCAATTATTAAACATTTAAGTATTGTACGAGGTATCATATCAATTTCATAGAAATATTCTAGGTCGGAAGAAATGTTTAATTACCACGTTTTTATTAGCTCGCTTTCTTGTCTCTAGGCTGTTTGTTTTTCGTTTTAAATCTTACAAGTATTTTCATAGCCATTAAAAATTCACAATCACAAATTTTCAGGACTATCTGTACGGGGTGAGGAATCTGTATGGGAAAAATGATTTTATACTTTTTAGTCCGTTTCTTAAACGTGGTGTTTTTTAAAAATTTATTTTATACTTTTTAGTCTGTTTTAAATTTTTTCGATTTGAAATAGCTCCAAGTGCAAAGGGTTAACAATAAACCCGGAAATAGATTTATAATAGATACAATAGTAAGTGAACTTCATTGAGCATAAAAATTTAGCCAACCATTTCCAAAGCATCGAAACAAACTGCGAATCCAATGCTCGAGGTGTAATCAAGTCTAGATGGCTCGTACTGATTGACAATTTTCCATGTCCTCTTCACCCTCCAGTACCCGTTTCTACGATCACCACACCTCCTCACACTATCCATCACTTCAATACCCTTTTGAAATCACGTTTCGTTTCTGTTGCAAATAAAGCCGCATTCATACTAATCTTTACAGATTGAACGAAATTACCATTCGAGACAATTCAATGAAATCGCAAAAATGTTTTCAAATCCTTATTAAACACATTGAAAACGCATAAACGTAAAGAATTTGGATTTAGTGACGTTCTTACAAGTGACAGACTGCAGCGGAATGCTGCATACGTATCATCTCTATTAACCATAATGTAGGAGCACCTTTGAATTTGACCAACTCCAATCGGAAAGTGCAAATGCAAAGAAATATAAAGAAATACAATTTAATTAAAAGATGCATTGGTAAGATAGCAGTGAAAGACATTGCGTTTGAGCCTACTCCGATCGGTATCACGTTCTGCGTAATGAACTTACTGAAAATGAAAATATAAGGCGGAACAGAATAGCAGGGTCTGGAAGCGGCTTAATAGAGTCAAGTGCCGGACGAGAAAGAACGAATAAGAAAAAAAGACAAGCTGTGTCATCTGAAAATTGGAATATTCGTTCGCTCGATGGGAACCCCGCTTACTATTCGTTTAGAGATTGGTGTACAATTGAACGTTCCATATTCTGAGATTGTCGAGATTAAATACGATGAAATTAATTAACGATAGTGAACACTTTTGTTTGATATTTTCAAAATAGATATCCACACGTTTAGATTGTTATAAAACTACGTGAAATTATAGGTTGTTAATTATCCGTTGAGAATATTTCCCAACGCATGTTTCTATAGTATAACATCAAGCTAGATTGAAGTTTAAATCAACTTTCAGATCTACGGATATGTTCAAGCAGTGGATGGAATTAACCAGATTTAACGAATTGGTGTACAATTGAACGTTCCATATTCTGATATTGTCGAGATTAAACACGATGAAATTAATTAACGATGGTGAACACTTTTGTTTGAAATTTTCAAAATAGGTTTAGATTGTTATAAATAGACTGCGGATCTTTATGCAAAATAAAGATTTTCTTCTTCAATTACAGGACACAGGAACGCTATAAAAATTTCTTTCCAACTTTTACAATTTTAATATGATATATTGAAAATAACATATGGGCATTCTTAAATTGTCTTAATGTTTTTACTGTTTTAAATTACATCCACCCATTTTAGGCCTAAATCGATAAAATCCGCAGTCTATGTAGTTATAAAACTACGTGAAATTATAGATTATCCGTTAATTACCCGTTCAGAATATTTCCCAACACATGTTTCTATCTATCAAGCTAGATATTAGGCTGTAAAGAAAAAAATGCAGGATTTAAACCTATGTTTTTAAAGTGATATAACTCACATAAAAAACAATTTTATTAAAATTTTATTAAAATTGTTTTAATAAGAACAATAATATGAAAATTAATTTTATAGAAAATTTAATATTGTTTGAGAAATGAGAAATGATTTTAATATTATTGAGGGGAATAGTATTAAAATTAATATTTTACAGAGAATTTAATATTATTTAAAAATATAAAGCTGTGCATTCGTTGACACTTCCTTCGCCCCATACTGGCCCATACTTGGTTGATATTCTGAGCTGCTTGATCGGCACTTCGACCTAGTTTGAATTCGTAGAAAAAAATAATACCAAAATCGCGTTTTAACATCCTGAAATAAAAGCCAAATAGTTTGATAAAAATTTAAATGAAAGCAAATATCAAAAGCATAATTAAATAGAGCGTAAAACAAGCTGTAAAATGACATATGACTCATTAAATTAAGGTAAATATTTATTGGTACAAAATTGCAATTAAAATTTCTTTACAACCTAATACAAGTTTAGATCAACTTTTCAGACACCACACATATCCACACAGGAAAAACTATCTCTTCGTACAACAAATGTATATTGCTTAATTATGTTCATTATTTTTTAGACGATTGCATATTTTTAGCCGAATAATAAACGTAAATCGAATAATATTTACTAAAAGCATTTCTTACTTTTCTATAAAATTTTAAGGCTTATAAATATTGTTTGAATTATCGATCGTATGATTGTTAAATGAATAACATGTTAGTGTTCTCGGCGCCACGGTTCGATCAACTAATTACGAAAAAGCAAATTTTGCACGTTAACTTAAACTTTCGACGTTTCGATCCATGTGTGGATCCTTTTCAAGAAAGTAGAAAAACTGCGTCTGAAAAAGATTTTATAATGTAATAAACAAAAACTTTAGAATTTCTGTGAAATCGGATTGCAATTCTCTATCAAAATACTGTATTAAATTACTTACTTGCTTTATGGAAATCTTAAAAAGGTTTAATCTTAAAGGTTTTTGTTCTTTCTTTATGAAAGCTTTAAATGTTTGAGGATAAATCGACAAGATTTATTTAATTGCAATTTCTTTTCATTTAATATTCAACACTACAAATGAAACAGTATCAACACAATAAGGAAATTGTTACATTTTTTGCTTCTTAAATAATGTATCGTTGTTTATTATTTCATAAATTTGGAAGTAGTTCAGAGCATGTGTATGTATATGTATGTATATTTGACATTTTCTCTTGTACATAGTTCCTGCACTCATTTTATGCATTTATGACAAAAATGGGTACATACAATTTAATACAGTAAAAACATTAGAAGAATTTAAAAATTCGATTATATTATTTTCAACGTATAAAACATATTAAAAGACAAAATAAATTTATATTGTATTCCAATTTGTTGCAATTCAGGTAGAAAATGTTTATTTCGCATAAAGATCCGCTGTCTAGTAATTAGTTATTCAATTTTTCAATATACCAACAGAAATATGCCGTACAGAATTGTTTGGTATACACATAAGCAGATATTAGATGATATCAATTTTTTTATATCTGTAATAATAAGGAACTTTTTGGTCCTAATCGTAAACTAATACTAATATGATTTTACATTTTACCAATGTGCCAATTTCAAAGAAAAATTGACTTACGTTGTTTTTGTTCTCGCTGAGTCAATCACAGTCTTTCAATTCATTCAAGTCAATCAATTTCTGATGTGCTACACGCTATCAAACAACTTGATAAAAATTAATCTTAATATATACGTAGTTCACAGATTTTCTCATTATTGACGATTCTCTTTTAGCAATCGACGAATGTAAATACGTAGTCTTCTTAGAACGCTTCGAAGTTTGCTACCCTAAACACAGTAAGCTCTTGAGCTACAATAGCGTCGAACAATGGGCGCTCGGATTAAGATGTAAATTAGTTCATAAGTCACAACATTATGCGATTGTCAGCTGCCGTGAAATACCTATTGTTATGCCAATAAACTTTAAAGATTCGTGCGTCGCGTTAGGAGTCGAAATAGATTTCAAAAGATCATCAATATTTTTTGCTATTCTGTTACGCTCATTGTGCCGTTCCACTATTAAATGTTATTGTTCTAACCTGGACTGTAAACAAAGATGTTGAAGAATTGAGAAACTACAATTTTACTAAAGTTAACATGTCAAGGTAACATGTAGACACACACATAATAGAATATATAAAAAACCTTTTTAATAACCACGCTTTTATCAGAATTCCTCTGTGTACATAGAGAGTGAGAGATATGTATATTTAAGAGTTTGCTCACTGCTAGATTTCTCAGTGTATCGGCAAGCGATCCATAATGCGTTATTCAGAACAGGAGAAGATTCAAATGGTTTTAATTTGCGGTGAAGCTCGAGAGTGTCTAAGAGAAGCAATACGAATTTACTAAGACAGATTTCCAGAACGTTCTTGTTCATCACGTTCTGCATACTCAAGTATTGTTAAAACATTTTGTGAGACTGGTAGTGTCAACAGAAACATGCGTGTGTTACTCATGAAGCAAATGTGAACAATATCATCGCTAAAGTTAATCAAAACTCGCATGTTAGTATAAGGCAACTTGGACGTGAAACTGGTATTAGTGTGACAAGCATATTCCGGATTCTTCATTCACAAAAATTTCATCCTTTCCATTTATCTCTTCACCAAGACCTCCATGGAACAGACTTTGAAAACCGCGTACATTTTTCTTAATGGGGTATACGGAAATATGAAATAGATGAAATGTTTTTCCAAACAGTATTGTTTACGGATGAAGCATCCTTTACAAATCATGGTCAGGTGAACCTCGAGAACATGCATTATTGGTCGGTTGAAAATCCACGATGGTTTAAGACAACTCGATAAGCAGAGACCATGGACATAAATGTCTGGTGTGGTATTCTAAATATGTAATAGGATAATTGGGCCATATTTTATCAACGGTACGCAAACTGGGCAGAAGTATGCTGAATTTTTAGAACATATTCTACCAGGTTTATTAGGAGATGTACCATTTAGGAACCGTCTAGTATTATGGTATGAACACGATGGGTGTCCAGCACACTTTTCCCATATTGCAACACGTGTCCTCAACGAAAAATTACCAAATCGTTGTATTGGACACAATGGACCTGTATCATGGCCGGATCGTTCACCCGATCTCAACCCACTTGATTTTTTCTTATATAGGGGGACATTAAAGGATACGGTTTATCAAGAGCAGCCCACGACGCCAGAAAATATGAAGGAACGAATAATTGCTGCATGTGCTGATATGAAACCTGAAATCATCGAAAGAGCTGTACAATCTGTCGTTTTTCGCCTCACGAAATGTATCACAAAGGAAGGACATCATTTCGAATATTTATTGCAGTAATTATTTGCAAGTTCAAGTTCATGGTCGAATTTCTGTTACCGTTGAAATCTGAAATGTCGCTGAAAGTAAGTTCTGCATTAATTAGCAAATTTTAGAGTTCACGGTCATTTCAAGGTCGTGCTATTAAACATGGATGAATGCACAATAATGTTCGCTACAACATACAATAACCAAAAAATTACAATTTATAAAAAACGATTCTTCCATCTGATTCGTCTTTTGTAGATTACGTTAGAAACATTTTTTGTATTTTCAGAGATAGAGGAGATATTTAGGTGTCCTGTTTTAGACGAAACACCCTGTATGTTTAATTGATACAGATCTACAAAGCGTATTTTTTAAATTTTCAATATAGGCCCACATAAAAGAATTGTAAAATACAACTTTTACTATTTTTTCTACAATTCCGATCAATTGCAATTTAAAAAAAAATTGCTTTCCCCATCCTGTAGTAAACTAATTGCTCTTGTTTTCCAGAAAATTTCAAATCGTATAGTACAATATTAAAAAAGTTATCGTCTTCTTTAGAGCGTCCGAATATTAATTCGAGTCACTGTATGTTATCAATATCACGCCCATACATGCACTACATTGTATATAATATTCCCTTTCAATATTGTTTTTAATATTAGGTTGGGGAAAAAGAAATCCATCATTTCTTCGCTTGAGATAATGTAAAAATAATGGATTTCTTTTTCCCCAACTTAATATTTCAATGTAATATAGTTTTCAGTACAATAAATGGTTACAAGAATTATTCGTATAAATCTCTTCGGAAATCTAATATTTCAGTGAAATTTGCTCATGAATTTACAATTAAATAATACAAACAATACTAAACATATAATATTTTAACTCACAATAAACGAAATCAACAATTAAATCAAGTGAAATATTCTTTCGTACAACTAGTTAGTAATACAGTATGTGTTCAATAAAAATCAACACGATACCAGAGTTGTGCAGAATTACAATTGAATTACTCCAGAATTATAATTACAAAGTAATTGAATTAAATTGTAATTCAATTATGTTGTAATTTATAATTCAGATCTTCAGTCAATTAAATTACAATGTAATTCGTCAATTCCTCAAAATAAAGAATAAGTTTCAATTATGTTAAATTTCAATAGTTCATATATGCGGGGTGCTTGACTGCCCGATTTCATCGAAAAAGTTACGTTACTGAGGCTGAAATTTCCGTGCATGCGCGAAAAACTGTGGCCTCAATCGGATCACTGCCTACATTAGAGATAGAAAGAGAGGCAAAAATCCTTCTGGCAATCGTCATTTTAGTCAAAAAGGAACCTATTTTCAAAATTTCATCAAATTCTGAGAATTTCTGAGAAATTCTGAGAAGAAACACAGCCCATGAAATACTGTTCTCGAAATAAGTGTGAATATTTCGAGATGAAATAATTGTTCTCGGCTCGGGTATATTGGTGTGAACACCACACATTGCCTCGACAACCGCGTCTCTCTCTTTCCAATACGCTTTTCTTCGTTGCGTTTGAAACTTTCATCGTCGATTACACCACTAAATACATACAGTTGAAATTATATCGTGTTTGGTACCATTTTGCATTAGAAAAATGCCACGAATATGTTGGCGAAAGTTCCATAAAATAATAATGAAAAATAAAGAAGATTAAATATTGGTGTTCATTTACAACGTAATTGAATTACTATTAATTGAAATACAATGTAATTGAATTACAATGTAATTGAATTAGCACAACTCTGCACGATACATACTAGGTCATTGAAGTTAATATCACTTACTCAGATACGACTACTGTTTTCTTACTAAACTTCATGTATCTATTTATGTCACTTTAACATTGATACGCACACGCTTTACTTTTACTGCATGATAGCCAAAGGTTACTATGTCGACATTTTTGATCCATAATGAAACAGTGACGTACGCGTATGCCGTATATGAATTTCCTCACCGAAAATGTGTTGTACTATAATTATAATTACTTAGTACTGTAATTATAAACTTTATATACAATATTTACATACATATATAACAAACATTGCAATTTAAGGTAGTAATGTTTTACATATTTACTATTTTCATTTGAAATATAATTTCTGCGCATCAGTTCGTCAAATATTTTTATATGCATAAATACAGTTTTTCGATAAGCTGTTCAAGTCAAGATAAAAATACCGCTATTTAAATTTTAATTTGTACATTATCTGATTTGTTACACAGTAGTGTGTTAAAAATTAACAAGCTTGAGGCTTAAACTACAATGTACAATAACACAGCACTGCATGTACCACACGAAATATCTCAACGTACAGTCGTCAAATAACGTCAGTTTGAATCGGTAGCGACTGCTAGTTCGTCCAATAATCGATTTTGTGCCTTCGTTTCTTCAGTTCCAGCTTTTTCTCGTTTAATCTGTACCTACAATGCGATTATTGCATAGATCGTGTATATTTTGTATGTTTGTGCATCATATTTTGTATATTTTTAGAAGATCAAACAAAAATTAGCCGAGAAATTTAACAGCACAATAATTATATTACTTTTTGATATTTCGAGTAACGATTATACAGATGATTCATGTAAAGAGGAATACTAAAGTTTTGTTTAAAAATATATATTGTTCTCTCATACGCGTGTGTTCACACACATACACGCACACAAATATGTGTGGATAAATATTAAGAAATAAGTATTTGTTCGAATCTTCAATCTCTCTTAAACTCCAGTCATTTTTATTTGTTCATAGGAAGCAATCTCTCAAAAGTAACACTATACTAGTAGTACTAGTAGTAAAAATAATTATTTTTGTGATTGTATTTTATTGTTTTTACAATTCCTAAACCATGCCTCTTTACATGTGAAAATTATTTTTATTTCTTAAAATTTAATCTTTACATTCCATTGTTCTGCGATAATATGTTATGGTTACAATGAAAATTTCATATGTACACATGTGTTCTCTAATTTTCTGAGCAGATCACTCTCCATTTTCTCTCCACACAAATTTTGAAATATATTTCAAATTGTTTTTTTCACTTACACACACATGTTCTTTTTATTCGACTTTATCTTGATAATGATATCGATTCAGTAAATACCTGAACACCTTAGAACATTAAAAAACAGCAATAGTCCTAGAAAATGTTATATTTCAACTGAATTACTAAGCAAGGAAAATTAAGAATAGTTTATTCTACGTATTTAATTCAATTTTTTTAAATAGCTGCTATTTTTTTATTATATATTTTATAATTTTATAATTTTATAATTTTATAATTTTATAATTTTATAATTTTATAATTTTATAATTTTATAATTTTATAATTTTATAATTTTATAATTTTATAATTTTATAATTTTATAATTTTATAATTTTATAATTTTATAATTTTATAATTTCATAATTTCATAATTTTATAATTTTATTATAAATTTCTAACTACGTTGCTCATACTTAAACAATAGGACTTTTTGTTAACATACTAAATCTCTGTAATCAGCAAAAGTAGATCAATTTAATTCACGTAATACATCTCTAAAACCATGAATTAAAATCTATTTTTCTTGTTTATAGAGTTTTACTATGAAGTTTATGTTAACAAAATGTCCTATTGTTTAAGTATGAGCAACGTAGTTGGAAATAATAATATAATGAAAAAAGTAACAGCTAATTAAAACTTGAATTAAATACGTAGACTAAACTATTTTTAATACTTAATTCATACAATTTATGGAGACATTAAGTTTATAGAATATGCTGTATTTTTGTTACGTGGTGTAAATAGCAAAAGTGACAGTTTTAGAGATGTGTATTAGAGATGATTTAAATATAAATGTAGTGTTCTTTATTCAGTTCTTATAGTTGGCTTGGGACATAACATCATGTCCAGTGAAAACGAAGCTTCCTGCGACTGTGAACAGTGTAATGGCGATGCAGAAAACGATGTAGAAGAAACAGATAAAATCGCGAAAATACCAGCATTATACAAAGAAGATAGGGATGGTGATGGTAATCGAACGATTTGTGCCCGGGATCGTGAATTCAATGATCGAACCTTCCCAAGCGTTTGTCACATGTTGTGTTACAATCGCTGTTTGATACTGCGACTTTCGACTGTTACTGAGAACGGTTTGCAGAAAAACATTGTAATTGCATATAGAAATAGTAAGTATTGATATAATAAGAAATAATTGCTGTTATTATAATTAAACATTTCATTGGATCACAGATTATTACAAATTGCGCGATGGTGAATGCTGAACAATTGTTTAAACCTTGCCTAACTCTACAACAATAATATAGAACCTCAGTGAAGAAGACAATATCGGAGGTTAGTTAATACTTTCTTAACCTGGATATGCTTGTGCAACAACTGTATAATGTGTAACTGAATAAGTACTTTTACCATTTGTAAGATTAATATAGAGTATGTGTACGCGGTGACCATACGTCCTTTATTTAAGAGGACAGTCCTTTATTTCACTGCTCCGTCTTTTCATTTTATTTATTTTCTAAAATAGGCGTTTTGTCCTTTATTTTGTAACGTTGTCGTGCACGACAATTCTACGTTTTACATTTGTAAAATCCTAGAATTTCCTTTATGTCTCCCTGGATCTAATGCCCCCGTCGAACGAATATTTTCATTGGTGAATACATAATATGTGGACGAATGAAAAACCCAGATAAAAGTGAGCATATTAGAAGCGTGTATTTCCGTCAAATACAACTTTAAAATGAGCTGTATGGAATTTTATGACTTTTTGAAGCGTGAACCGGCGCTATTAAAAAAAATTAATTCTACTGAAAAGTATCAAATTAATGTTATTTAAATTTTTACAATGTGTGTGTTCGTGTAATAATCAAAATTGTTTAAAATTTTAATGTATGCATTGTTGTATGCTCTATTTTCATAATAAATGTTATAAACTTATAAATTTTATAAGGTATTTTTTTTTATTTTCTTCGATATGTCCTTTATTTTCCTAAAAAAAATATGGTCACCGTAAGTATGTGTTTATGTTAAAAGGTGTTCAAAAATAATAATCATAAGAACGTTGTATGTCTCTGCATGTAGTTATACGTACATTAATCGAAATGTGTTTTCACTTTATGTTATTTGTGTTATTTATGTATGTAAGTATATGTATGTAGTGCGTGTAGACTGCGGATTTTATGCATTTATGAAAAATGGGTACGTACAATTTAAAACAGTGGAGTGGAGGTATTAAAAAGATATAAGGCCACCAGCCACCAGTGTGTTATTTTCACCTTAATAAGATAATAAAAAGAAAAATGAATTTGTTATTTGGCTCCTGTGTCTTGTAATCAATGCAAACATTTTTTATTTTGCATAAAGATCCGCAGTCTAATGTAGTGTCCTGTTTAAGTGAGTACAGCAGGATATCTCGGAAAGCGTTGTCGTGATCAAAAAAGTGTTTGTATAAAAGTTGTTTGGTATGACGGGCTGCATTACGCAGTATTAATTGTTATCTTGTGGGTGGAATAGTGGAGGAGATCTGAAGATCAATCTACTTTTCTTAAATAGAATATTATATATTTTTCTTCAGAAAATAATAGCAGGCGCTGATACAAATCCGAAAAGGTGCTATATGATATTATTCTGAGTTGGTTAAAGGTAAATCATTAGCTTACAACCGCTCGTTGTCGGCAGACACCTAACAACCGCTGCTGAGTGGCGTCGAATGCGTCGGTGCTAAATTACTGCGATAAGACTCGAGATATTGTAAACAAAGTTCAAACTTATTTTCCACGTGCTTTCTTCATTAGTTCTTTCATGATGAACAAATTAGTTTGAGATGTGCATTCAGTGAGCGACGAAGTCAAAGTATCAAAATTTTTAGTTCAAGTTCAAAGTTATTATTATTTCTGTTTAATTACTGTACTGTTCCGGTTAGCTCTGTTAGTGCAGTACTTCAGTTCTTTTCTTTTAGTGTGACTGTTTTGTTTAATCTTTTTAGTGTGTTGTGTGCCTATTTAATAAATTCAGATGTCTCTGACTATTAAACGGAGGGTAGAATTAGTTCTTCTACGGGGCGATGGATACCTATCATACAGTCAAGGCAGTAGTAAATTCCGATCGCATGTAGATCAATATTGTATGTATCAATATGTAGATATACTAATTTTTTCCGGCCAACATACTCTGCACGCGTGCGCGTATAAAAGTAAGGAAAAATGTTAAGGGATTAAACAAAAAGGTTAAATTTAACATATGTGTAGTATTCATAATATAAGATTAAACTTAAACTATACCATTTTATTGGGGATGCTAAAGTAAAAAACATATTATAATTTTAAAATATTTGCATTCCTCTTTTTGCAATTGACTTTTTTGAAAACTGTTCGTAGCAGACAAATAAAATTACAGATTCTAATTTAAACAAAGCAACTTTACAAACGGTACTGTACATGTTCGTAATTTACATAGAAAATACGTTGATATATTTAGAGAACTCGGTTTAAAGCAATAATATATAAATAAATAAATAAATTGCATTTTACTAGCGTAGTTGTAAAATTTTAATCTTAGTTCATTTTATGTATACATAGATGTATGTTTAACGAAATATAGGTTGAAACAATGATAAAAGACACAGTTACATACATACGTTACAGACATACAAATAAATAATATCTTTAATATTAACCGTACCAGGTACGAAATGAATCGGATATACAATTGTTTTATAAAAATTACAAGACTGAATTTATTCAGATTCTTCACAGTTTTTATAATAATACGTGCTCGAATAAAGAATCTAATTAATTACTAAACATTTAAGTACTGTATGAGGTATTATATCAATTCATATTCATGCAAAGAAAAAAATTAATATAGAATGAAATTATTCTTGGTCGAAAGAAATGTGTTTAAGATTAACCGTTCCGGGTACAAAATGTATCGGATATATGTATATATCGTTTTATAAAAATTACAAGACTGAATCTATTTATATTTTTTACAATTTTTATAATAACAAGTGCTCGAATAAATAAATTCATTAAATAATTTCTAATGGAAGCACATCTGTATAATTTCAATAATTACAAAATGAAGGATGTGAAAGCAATTAATCAGAGGTGGGCAAAATATTTGAAATACTATTTAATATTTTAGATTTTATTTTGCTTAAAGAAAATAGTATTTTATTTGAACAATCTGAACCTCGAAATAAAATATTTCTATTTGAACAATCTGAACCTCGAAATAAAATATTTCTATTTGAACAATCTGAACCTCGAAATGAAATACTTCTATGTATGCATTTGAACAATCTGAACCTCAAAATAAAATGTTTCTATTTTAACAATTTCATCCACAAAATAAAAAATTTCTATTTTAATAATCTCAAACACAAAGTAAAATATTTCTGTTTTAATAATCTGAAACACAAAATAGAATATTTTATTTTTTGTATCATTATACCCGATACCCCTAATACTTTCAGAAATCGCATTACTTATTTAATATTTATTTCAGCAATAATTTAAAGAAGAAATGATACTTAATATAAGAAACTATATCATTTGCCACATTTTCTTTTCATTTTTTTTTGTTTGATTGCTGCTATTACTGCGTATATCCACTTCAGTTCACCGCATGTGCCTACTGAGGTTTGTTGATAAACATACAGTGTATCTTATCACCAGGAAACTATTTATACTCAGAAATCTATTGAAAGCGTACCATTATTTTGAGCAATAATATTTAAAATTGAAATTGAAAATAAAGACAAAGTCCAAATGTTTTCAATGTTCTTAAAATAAAATACTATTTTCAAAAATTATTGCAACAAATGAAATGTTTTATTTTCAAAAATTACTGCATCAAATATAATATTTTATTTTCAAAGTTGTACAGACACTGTAAAAAATAAATGGGATTATTTACTATTTACTATTTAAAATATTATTTTCTCCAGCTCTGTAATTAATTATGTTAGTGTTCCCTTAGCACTCTCTGAGAGAGGCACCACTAGAAATTACTATACCATTACTCAAAATATTGTTTAGATTATTAAATATATCGATATCTAATTGATTACTAAACATTTAGGCATTGTACAAGGCACAAGGTATTATAGCAATTCCATATCCATAAAATTTCAATAATCATAGGGAATGGAATTATTCTACGTCGGAAGAAATGTTTAATTTTTTAGTTAAAATAGCTCCGAGTGCAAAGGGTTAACGTTTTCATGCAACGCTTTTGGGTGAACACATTTGTCTACCCTCTTTATAAAGAATAAATATAGTGACGATCACAACTGGGTTACGTGCACATCTATTAGGGTTGGGGTTGAACTTGGACGGGGTTGAAAATGACCGTTACATGAGGCGTGGTTAGTTCAAAAACTTGTCGCTATGGTGCGTTCGGAGAGATCCCGATTCTCGCTTCTAAAACTAGTACCTCGTTGTAACAAGTATCGTGGAATCGGGTTTGAAAGCATACTTACCTGGCGTAGAGGTTACCGTGATCACGAAGGCGGTTCCTCCAGGGCGAGGCTCTTCCATTGCACTTAGGTTGAGCTGACCCTTGCGAATATCCCTAATGTGGATATCTCGGACGTACAATTTTTGGTAGTCGGGACTGCGTTCGCGCTATCCCGGATAATTTATTTCAAACATAAATATTACCTTAGAAGTTTATATTTCTTATTATTGCGTAAAATATTTACGCAAGGTCTTAATAATTGTTAATTTATACGTTGTTTTCATGGAAAATAAGTACGTTCTAATTATTTGTTGAAAGAATGTTTTTAAAGCTGAAAAAATCTTCAAAACTTTCTTCCTAATATTAGAAAATTTCCAAGTGTTTGTAGAGAGAGAGAGAGAGTTTGTAGAAATATTTTAATATTATAAATTGTGGGAGTTATAAATTGAATTATAAATTGAAGAAAAGCAATAGAACAGCAGTAAAAAAGTTGTAAAATTCAATTTTCCGTATTTTTTATTTGCAATTTCGACCAGTTGCAATCTTTTCAAAATTTTCTTTCTAATATTAGAAAATTTCTAAGTTTGTTGTAGTTTGTAGGAATATTTTAATAGTATAAAGTGGAAGTATGATTGAAAAAAAGCAATAGAACAGCAGCAAAAAGTTGTAAAATACAATTTTCAGTATTTTTTATCTGCAATTTCGACCAGTTGCAATCTTTTCAAAATTTTCTTTCTAATATTAGAAATTTTGTAAGTTTGTTGTATATATAGTTTGTAGAAATATTTTAATATTATAAAGTGGACGTATGATTGTAGAAAAGCAACAGAACAGCAGCAATAAGTTGTAAATACAATTTTTAGTATTTTGTCTGCAATTTCGGCCAGTTGCAATCTTTTCAAAATTGTTTCACATGTAGTAAGCCTATTGTTTTAATCTATGTAAATAAAAATATAAATGTTCGTTTGTTCAAAATCTTAAATCTCCGAAAGTTCTTAACACCGATTGCTTTGAAATGTTGACACAACGTTGCATTCGAATACACGCGTGTTTTTACCACGTTTTTATTATATACCCACTAGGGGGCTCCGCCTCCAGCTCGCTCCGCTCGCCAACCCCCGCAGCGCCACGCGATTTCGCCGCTCATGCATATGGGATGATGGAATTATGAATTCTGGAATGAAATTATGAAAAGAAAAATAAAAAGGAATAAGAGTAATGAAATAAAAACAATCAGGATGAATGTAAACTTTTTTTTGTATTGTCAATTCAAATTACACCCAAATTGGTTCACTCTAATTCAAAGCTTCATCAAAAACAATGTTTTTTATTTTCTTATCCACCAGATTACATTCGATTCTGATACCCCCCTCGACCGACATCTGGAAAAAGCAACGTACAGCTGTCCATGTGTAAATATCGTCTCAGTCGATGTAACGATCAGTCCAACTTTATCGAACGTTTGCCCCTGTGATTTGTTGATCGTCATAGAAAATTGTGCCAACCTAACAGGAAACTGAGTTCTTTTCAATACAAACGGCATTTCCAGATCACCTCTGGTATCCACTGTGATTTTTGGAATGGGCACTATAGCACCTTTTCTATCTCCAGTTAAAATCTCACACATCAAAATATTCCGATTGATTTTTTGAACAACCAACCAACCTTTCTTCGATTTCTTCGTTTGTCTTTTCTAATTTTGGTCGTCCCATTGTTGGTATATAGGATACACGATATAATTTCAATTGTGTTTTGTGGTTTAATCCAGACCTAGACAACTGATGCTCTCAGAGGCGATGACGTAGTTTCAGCTACCCCCACCCGACCGGCCAGCGCGAGGCCTGTTCTGACCTGCTCCAGCCGATTCTACGTCATCGACTCCCTCGACCCCATCGACGCTCTCTCTCTTTGAAAAATACACACTGTCACGGCGCTCAATTTTCAGTTCCCCTTCGGACGGCAACCCGCTTCTCAATTTTCGGTTCCCCTTCAGAAGGCAACCCGCTCGGCGTTTTAGGGCCTCAGAAACCACAAAACTATTTTCTATAATAGAAAGATTATACAGGGTGTCCCAAAATTCGTGAAAATCCCGAAAGGGGGTGGTTCCTGAGACCATTCTAAGAGACATTTTCCTTTGCACCAATGTCAACTGCGGCTTTGTTTAGGAGTTATTAACGAAAAACACGGACCAATCAGAGCGCGTCCTGGCCCGCCGCGCCGCGCCGGCAAGCGAGTGTCGGTGGTACGCCGTGACATCGCAACGAACAAGAGTTTCTCGATAATGTGAATCTTCTCCGATTTCGATGAGCTTTGGATACGTTGTCCAGACCATGATTCTGAACAACATTTCTCTTTAGACTTTTTGGCGATCGGCTTTAGTTTACGAGATAATCGTAAAAAAAGAGAAGAAGCAGAAACTGATTGAATTAAAAACTCACGTATTCAGCCGTAAATCCATTTGCTGCTTCGAAATGTGTGTTACTGGGTCACTCGGTGACGAACTGCACAGATGTCTTCAGGTACACGGCAGTACCGAAAGCCAAGGGACGTACGGCCAGGTCGACGAACTGCACAGCCGGTGGTAGAAGGCCTAAGGGATGCGCGGTCAAGTCGACGATCCAGAATTTAACTTTCACTTTCGAATCGATAAATAATTCGTATGTTTATTGTCAACACATAGTTATGCACTAATAATAATTGCCAAATCCCTTGTACTGCTGCACAAATCACAACAATTAGGTAATGCAATCACTAGACTGCGGATTTCATGCATTTGTAGCAAACATGAGTAGGTGCATTTTAATACAGTAGAGAGATTAAAATAATTTCAAAACACCATAGTATTATTTTCAACTTCTTAAAATGATCACAGTGAGAATCAAATATCTGTCTGGCTCCTGTCCCTTGTAATAGCGGCAGCCAACATTCAATTTGCATAAAGATTCGCAGTCTAGTGATTAGTTTAAATATCAATATCAAAAACACAGCTAATAGCAACCGTTAGTTTTGAATTGACAAGTCTTTGGGATGTTCTCTCTACCGCGGCTCGAACGACACTGATTTTCCGCAAGATTTTTCTAAAGAATTTAGGAAGGGCATTTAGAGTGTCGAAATTCGAAATGCACGCTGTAGCACGAGAACGACGGGACGGTTGGACGAAAAACAGGATACGAGAAGGACCGCTTTAAGACTTATGGCAATCACATGTTTAGTTTTTCCTGCAGGTTGGTAAGCAGGGTCGATGGGTAACTGTTCGAAAGCAGAAGGATCCGAAGCTACGGATCCATTTGTAACTAGTTAACGTAACTAATTCAAAGTTCCTTTCGGATCCTTCAAGTTCCTTTTGACCAGCTCGAGGCTTGAATGAACACGTTCCGAGGCCCGAGTCGGGCCCCGAGACCTGAGCCCAGAAGACGGCCGGGGGATCGCCCGGCCGTGTTTATTGCACCACTCGGCCTATGCGCCCGAGGCACCGATGATGGGCAGAAATATTGAATTAATTACTTTTTCCAAGATATCTTTTCAACTAAAAGCAGCAAGCAGTGACCGAATTCTATCGAATTTAGACTTTTCTTAATCGGAAGAACGCCACGAATTGGCTCGTGTGACTTTCGTGAGGGCAGCACGGAAAATAAATAAGTTCAGCATTCGCTCCTTTGCGGTAGCAGGCCGAGCTGCCTGCCTGGCCGGGGGATCGCCCGGCCGTGTTTATAGCACCACTCGGCCTATGCGGCCGAGGCACCGATGATGGGCAGAAAAATTGAATTAGTTACTTTTTCCAAGATATCTTTTCAACTAAAAGCAGCAAGCAGTGACAGAATTCTATCGAATTTAGACTTTTCTTAATCGGAAGAACGCCACGAATTGGCTCGTGTGACTTTCGTGAGGGCAGCACGGAAAATAAATAAGTTCAGGTTTCACTTGTCAGGGGTTTCATGCCGAGCTACCGCAAAGGAGCGAATGCTGAACTTATTTATTTTCCGTACTGCCCTCACGAAAGTCACACGCGCCGATTCGTGGCGTTCTGCCGATTAAGAAAAGTCTAAATTCGATAAAATTCGGTCACTGCGTGCTGCTTTTAGTTGAAAAGATATCTTGGTAAAAGTAACTAATTCAATTTTTCTGCCCATCATCGGTGCCTCGGCCGCATAGGCCGAGTGGTGCTATAAACACGGCCGGGCGATCCCCCGGCCAGGCAGGTAGCTCGGCCTGCTACCGCAAAGGAGCGAATGCTGAACTTATTTATTTTCCGTGCTGCCCTCACGAAAGTCACATGAGCCAATTCGTGGCGTTCTTCCGATTAAGAAAAGTCTAAATTCGATAGAATTCGGTCACTGCTTGCTGCTTTTAGTTGAAAAGATATCTTGGAAAAAGTAACTAATTCAATATTTCTGCCCATCATCGGTGCCTCGGGCGCATAGGCCGAGTGGTGCAATAAACACGGCCGGGCGATCCCCCGGCCGTGTTTATTGTACTGCTATTATGTTCTGGGCTCAGGTCTCGGGGCCCGACCCTCGTTGTTCATTCAAGCCTCGAGCTGGTCAAAAGGAACTTGAAGGATCCGAAAGGAACTTTGAATTAGTCACATTAACTAGTTACAAATGGATCCGTAGCTTCGGATCCTTCTGCTTCGGATACAAAAATAACTAATTAAACTTCGGATCAAGTTCCTTTTGGATCCGAACCTTAAAATTAATTAATTAAAATTTTGTATCTTTTATTCGTGATCCGAAATTTGTAACTAATTACATATTTTGCCCAACTCTGTTGTGAAGTTATTATTTGAAATTCAATTCTGAATAAAATTCAATTTAATTTTTGGTTATGTTTCCTCATTTTTGTAGATGATGCATTGAAGAGCAATTTTTCTTAACTGACCCCGGTTTCCATCACTTGGAATATACAGTGTGATCTCAAACGAAAGGAAGATACTTTGAAGTCTTATAGGAAATTTCACGCTGATCACGAATATACCATGTATTAAGGGTCACTGAATGGAGTTTAACCGTTTTTTCACGCGAAAACACTCAAAAAACTTCGAAAAAACGGTATTTTACGGAAAAAACTGTTAAATTCTATTCAGGGACCCCTAGTATATGGTATATTCGTGATCAGCGTCAAATTTCCTATAAGAATACGTCAAGAACAAACTTTTGTCCACACCGACCATAAGAACGCCGCACTATGCGTCGTCCTGACCTCGACGCACGCGGTGACGGAGTTTAGCGTGGAACTAGACACTATTTCTTTAGCGAGGATCCGTGCGTAGTCGTTCATTTCAGGCCAACCTCGTTCGTCCTACGATGGGACGTAGCCACGTGCTCACCTCGTATCTTCGTGGCTTATTCCGACGAAAGCAGTCATTTAGAGAACGCGTAGTCCATCGGAATCCGGGCGTAAATCGCGCGTGTAGTCCATACGACGACGCAAACATCGCGTTACTGCCGGGCAGTGATGCCATATGAGGGGAGTCACGCTGAAATGATGTACCCCCTCTCTGATGACGTGGACTGAGTGGGGTGAATGGGAGACACGTTGCACATGCGCGATGGGGATTTTGAGTGGAGCGAATGGGAGCCACGTTGCGCGTGCGCGATGGGGACACGACGATGAAACGATGAAATGACATACACAATTGACATATCGCAAGTTTTAGGTTATTGCCGCGTATCGTACCTATCATGTACTTATACTTAATGAAATGAATCGTACCACATAGAGATTATAAACATTGTTTATTATAAATAAAATGAATTTCAGTATATATTCTCATATGACACATGATTTTTCGAAACCCTACTTACAATTTTTGAAGTACATTTTAACACATTTTAATCAATACAATCGCTTATTTCAATCGCACGATATTTTAGTACATCAACTTGCTGAAGATTGTAAAAAATTTATAGGATTCATAGGGACCCATTTCATTAAAACAGAATCTTTGGAGAAAGACAAATTTGGAACATTAAATGTGAACGATACAAACACATTATTACCATTACAAAGTATTTTTATTGGGCCAGAAGCGACCAAGTCAATACAAGAGTTAAGAGAAAGTAAGCCAGAGATAAATAATGAAATCGTAGAATTTTACAAAGTTATACAGAAGTTTTTTCAAACTGCGTATGTTGAGTCGATAAAAAGACTTCCATGTAATAATCAGTTTGTAGAGGCTTTAAATTTTTTAACTCCAGAGGTAGCTTTAGATTGTAGTAAACACATAGGTCAAATAGAAATTGTTGTAAAACAATTTCCGTCCAAAGTCATAGCAGCAAAAGTGATTCGCCAATGGGTTTATTAGCCACACACCCTTCCGGAGATGAAAGAGAATAGCTGAAAATATTAAATGTCCTTGAATTTTGGTGCGCCGTTAGCGAATTAAAAGATACATTAGGTAATTTATTGTACGATGAAGTAGCGAAACTCGCATTTATATGCCTGTCACTGCCGCATTCAAATGCAGATGTGGAAAGACTTAATTAGTTTCATCTTCCCAATACCAAACTTTTTAATATATGCATTGAAAAAGGTAGTTTCAAAACTTGCTATGTCCATTCCTTAAAAGTGTTAAAATATATTATGATTTAATTTTATAACATTTATGATTCTACTGTGATGTAACTCAATACTACAGATTTCAACATTTTGTTCAATATACCTTGTAATAAGCCATTCATACTTCAGTGCACGACTGAAATTCATTTTATTTATAATAAACAATGTTTATAATCTCTATGTGGAACGATTCATTTCATTAAGTATAAGTACATGATAGGTACGATACGCGGCAATAACCTAAAACTTGCGATATGTCAATTATGTTTGTCATTTCATCGTTTCATCGTCGTGTCCCCATCGCGCACGCGCAACGTGGCTCCCATTCGCCCCACTCCGCGCGACCGGTCTACGGCTAGAATGCTGGAATGGAATAGTGGAAGGGGTATGTAGGGGAGTACGGGAGCTCGAAACGGCGCTCAATATGGCAACACTACTGCCGGGTTCGACGCGGCGAATACAAAGTCCTTGAGGGACTCGAGCGCGTGCGGCAAACATCGGTCGCGAGAATATTTGTTACGCGCAGGCTAACCTCGAAAACGCTGCCGGCTTCCACCGGCAGCGCGATTCTGTCATCCGTCGTGAAATAAACGATTGTTAGCCGAAGTGTCGGTAGTGATTCTTTCGTGAGAAACCTTCCCGCCGCGGGAAACGCCTCGTGTTCGTCCCGCGTCGTACCCTGCGCCCGTTCGCGGAGCATCCAGGTTCGATCTCGGTTGTCGCAGGCTCGTATTAGCGTTGCTCGAATCGCACGTGATAGCGAATTTCTTAGCGTAGCACCTTTCGTGCCTGGCGCCCGAAGATTAGCGAAAATCACGAGAACCGACGAGCCTGCGAACAACTTTTGTCCCGGGTGGACCGCGTTTCGTGCGGCCGAACGCGGCCCGGCCTCCTGGCTTGTGAATACCCGGTGTCGCTAGCGTGTTCGCCCTTCTGGCGATGACGAAACGCTGGACGACGTGACAGTACGTACACAATAGTATACATGCACGAAATAGAAAATATGTACATATCTTGTGAAACTTCACATATGTACTGTGGAGTTTGAAATAAGTGAATTAAGTTACAGATTCGAATTATGTAATGCAATTACAATGTAAGTAATTCAAATACTGTGTCTATAAAATACATTGTAATTAAATTAAAATTAAAAATTAAAGGATAATAAAGTAATAGGTAAGAAGAGATTGAAAAATCCATGTGAAGGTTTCGAAGAGAAGGAATTTATTATTTATAAATTTATAATATCTGAAATCTGAACAGAAATAACTTCTGAGTAAGTGTGGATTTATAGTGGAGCAGCGAGGTGTGCTGTGCGGTGAAAAAAAAGAAAAACAATGAAAATATACATATGTACTTTTTCATTAGTATGTGTCGAAATGTTGTCACGAATGTTGGTTTCTTTTCACCGCGCCGCGCCGCTATCATCGATGCTCACAGCTCCACTATAAATCCACCCTTACACATTTTTTAAATTTCAATCATAAACATGAAATAGCGTTACGTATTATGAACGAGGACGAGGAATAGAAACTACGCCGCACAGACAGCAAACAAGTATATGAAAGAAAAACATAGAAATACATATATCGCACTTCTTCAAAGTTCTGGGCTATAATTTGGAGAGCTGTATTTTAACTGTATTGTATTTCAATTATATCGTATTTCAATTACACGTCTGATTAAAATACTTAGTAATTGAATTAATTGAAAGGTTTGAATTATGTTATGCAGTTACGTCGTAATTGAAATACAATGTAATTCAGTAGCGTAATTGAATTACAATGTAATTGAATTAGCACAACTCTGACTTAAATCCTTCGCATCAAAATTTAATGCGAGGTTGTTATTGTTGTTTATTGGCACGAAGGTTATTAAATCTTGGGGGCACAATGTAGAGAGACTGCCACTCGTATCTCTTTTTCGACTACTCTGCGCCTCCCCTGGCAATAGTCCGCGCCTCCCAGGTTGGGAACCGCTGCACAGTGGTCCCGGAGCCCGCTTTGGTAATTATTTACAAAAGCACCACCCTCTCCGATTTTGATGAAATTTATATATGTTATGCACCAACACATTCCAAACAACTTTTTCCTTTTCCAATATAGGGGGGTCGCTTTTAGTTTTCGAGATATTTGCAAAAAACTATCGCGAATACTGTATTCAATTTTTCGTATTCCTGAACGCTCCGCTGCAACGTAGACTGTTTCGGTGCGGCGTTTGTTTACATTTTGACGCTGTAAAGATAAGAGAGAAAACAGGGGGGCGGAAAGGGCCACCCTGACACCACACACACCCACCCAGTGCTTAACACGCACCCACTGTTTCTAAATTATACTCTAGATTCTTACGTATTTTCACGTGCTAATTACAAATATGATAGCGAAAATTGGTGCAAATGTTAATTTCTTAACGGAAACCTTCTTTTTAAAAACACTGGGTGCGTGTTAAGCACTGGGTGTGTGTGTGTGGTGTCGGAGAGAAAACAGGGGGGGGGGTGGAAAGGGCCAGCCTGACACCACACACACCCACCCAGTGCTTAACACGCACCCAGTGTTTTTAAAAAGAAGGTTTCCGTTAAGAAATTAACATTTGCACCAATTTTCGCTATCATATTTGTAATCAGCACGTGAAAATACGTAAGAATCTAGAGTATAATTTAGAAACAGTGGGTGCGTGTTAAGGTGGGTGTGTGTGGTGTCAGGCTGGCCCTTTCCGCCCCCCCGTTTTCTCTCTTATCTCTATAGCGTCAAAATGTAAACAAACGCCGCACCTAAACAGGTCTACGTTGCAGCGGAGTGTCCAGGAATGCGAAAAATTGAATACAGTATTCGCGATAGTTTTTTGCAAATATCTCGAAAAGTAAAAGCAACCCCCCTATATTGGAAAAGGAAAAAGTTGTTCAAAATGTCCATATCTATATCATATATAAATTTTATCAAAATCGGAGAGGGTGGTGCTTTTGTAAATAATTACCCCCGCTTTTTGTGACCAAAACTATTGTAGCGTTATTTCAAGGTTTAATGTTATATTATTATGAAGTAAAAAATGTATGTTGATACTTAAAAAATTGAGGTAATCATCATTTTTTTTATAAAAATAAATTTTTTCTTTAAATTTTTATATTAAAGTTTGTAGAAAAGAATACTCATCAACTTTCGTTCAAAACATTTTTTTCATATCATCAGAAATATTTGAGAAATTGTGTTTATAATGCTCACAGTGCATACTACGGTTTCTGACTCGGCGAGCTGTTTTTTCCGGCTTTGTTGACTGTGGTCCCCACTCCTGTCGAATTTTTCGTGCTACAATTCGCAAGCGTGGGACCTTGAAAGGCGATTCCTAATTTTCCACCAATTTGGGAAACTGACCAACCCCGTGTCTGCTAAAGAAAGAATAATAGCTCGATGCTACAACGAAACAGACAGTATCTACACTGATAAATAATAACTGTATAAATCATATAATTCTCTCTATAAACTATAATATAAACTGTAAACCACACGTGTGTAAGTCTAAAATCCGTGACGCGTTCAGAACGTAGCATTAGAGCGCGTACTTACTTCGAACGTCTGCTTGTTAAAATAGACGTAGAATTATAAACGGCAGGAACCGGCAGCTAAAATTTACATGTGTATATTGTATATGTTGAAGGTCTAAGCTCTCAGAAAAATCAAGTCTGAATGCTAACTTTTTTAAACGTTTTTTTTAAACTCTACCTAAAGTTTTACATTGCACTTAAATGTATATCCTTTGTATATTGATTGAAACATGCTTATATTGCCATTAAATAACTGAAATATACCTGCTCACAGAGTGCTCACACATACGAAAATATAGTACAAATTTTCATTTCAGCATCGTGTAAGGAATAATTAAACTATTTAGTTGTTCCTCCAGTTTCATAATTTTGAACTTCAAACGCTATATCTGCTCGGAAAGTTATCCAAAAGACCTACTATTTTAAATTTCGAGGTTTCAAAGTGTTCTTGTTTGAAAGAAAAAAAATTTTGTTGAAATTTGAAAGTCGAAAAATGGAATTTTGGCCACAAAAAGCGGGCTCCGGGACCACTGTGCGCTGGGTTAGGAAATAGTAAAATTTTGTTTATTCGTTTCTTATCCGGGATAGCGCGAACGCAGTCCCGACTAACAAAAATTATACGTTCGAGATATCCACATTAGGGATATTCGCAAGGGTCAGCTTCAACCGAAGTGCAATGGAAGAGCCTCACCCTGGAGGAACCGCCTTCGTGATCACGGTAACCTCTACGCCAGGTAAGTATGCTTAGGTCTCTACCCAACGCAACTTTAAGTCTATACTGCGCACTTTTGAAAGCGAGAAGCTTCTTCATCGGCGACGCGCCCTTGCGACAACTTCAAGAATCACTACGCAAGTTGCAATATTTATAATTATGTACATAGCCACCCCATTGCGTTTGCCTCAAAAGATCAAAGTAAAATGTTTTCTATTAACCACTTGCCGTATTTTAACGAGTCACGCTCGTCATGAACATTTTAAATAAAATCTATAATAACAACTAACAAATATGATGTTACGCGTTTTATTTTAATGAAATAAAATTTGATTCGCTTGTAATCAATAAATAAAGATAGCCATACAAGAAATATAAATTTTTTCTTTTCTCTTCTACGACATTTTTCGGGATAAAGACGTTTTAATCGCTGTAACTGTAAAGAAAATGATACGGCAAGGGGTTAAATGTACCATATAATAGGTATATCATATCAGACTATTTAATCTAAAGTCCATTAATATTAATATAGTCAAATAAATATTGCTGACCTGTAGAAATCTGTAACCCAACCCACTAAACAAATTTCTATAAAAATGCCATTCTGATGTACATGAATTTATAAATTGGTCTATCAAAATCTATATTTTGCATGAACATCCATCGTTTTTTTAATGGTATTATTTCATAAACTTTTTTGTTTTCGTACTTACAATTAAATATCAATTGAATATGTATTTAGTGTTGTATAATATATAAATGTTTACAATAGAAAACAATAAAGAACTACTTGGACTACTAACATAGAAGGGACATGCACAAAAACTAATGGTACTAACTATATTGTATTATCCTATAATTCTGCGTAATTGCTTTTTAAACATGTGCAAAGACTCAATGAAAAAATCAATACGATTATACAGAGTGTCAGAGTCTCCAATAATGCGATTTATTGGATTAATTAATCCATAGGTAGATCTGGCTTTAAGGGTTTGAAAACCTGTTCGAGATCTCAAAGCACGTTCAGGTGCGTAAAAATTGATTTGCATAAGGAGAGAGGGACAATCTATATGGTCATTAATTAAATTAAAAATAAAGCTCTGGTCGGATACTCTTCTGCGAGCAGACAATGTTTCAAGATTGACTATGTTTAATATTGTGGAGCAATCGTGATCAAAGATTGACATAGGACATAGGATTATTAATCTTATAAGAACGAAACCTAAGAAATTTATGCTGCACTCTCTTTAGCATGATTTCGTAATTTAAGCTAATCGGAGACCATATACAGTCGGTCACGAAAATATTCGGACACCACTACATATACATATGTATCTACAATTTTAGTTCAATCGCACGTCGGAAAGATGTGGCACATCGAATGCGAGGTTTCGAAATACATAGAAATAACTGAACGCTATACATACATATAAATGTGAAGAGTATACTAAAAATTCAAGTTAAATATTTTATACCATCATCATTCCTTATATGCATTCAACACACAAGTTTACTTTCTACGAATTAAGATTATTTCGCATTAATTAGCCTGTCTAATTTCAGTCCGCCACCTTCCCACTGACAAGTCCGTTTCCGCGAAGCGTAATACCTACCGGTGAGAACGACGTGTTTCAAGTTTCAATTGGAGTTGTAACTCTAATTTGTCCACCCCAAATCAGATGGATGGCGAAGGGCTATACAAAGTGTTCTCTCTAACACGACGTACGATTTTTCACCTAGTTGCAGCCATCTGACAAAAAAAACTTTACAACAAGACTTGCAGGGTATGTAGTGCACAATAGATATTAGTAAAAAAATTTCGCAAACAGTTTGTTGTCATGGCGACAACATATGTGAGCAACAGTTGGTTCAAATTTTTTTTAATCATGACAAAAGTAATTATTTTCCAATAAACTTTACTTTTGTCATGATTAAAAAAATTTTGAACCAACTGTTGCTCACATACAATTAACTGTATGTAATTGATTCCAATAATAGTGGAATGTTAAGGACAATCTACCATCAAGGTATATTCGTAAGAGTGGATTTAAAGAACATATTATGGCCTTTCAAATTTACCGCCTTATATCGATTGATATTGATCTAGATCGGTTTCAAAAACGTTCGTACATCAGTGTCTTGACAACAAGCATGTCCGACGCACGCAACATACGTGTCACACATTTAACATAAATTTATTTTCCCCAAAGCAAGTGAGTGTGTCTTTATGAACAATATTTCTTACTTTCAATCATTCAATATTTCTGTTTTCTCAAAGTTATTATAACATATTTACTTTACAGATGCGATTCAAATAAATCTTGAAAAAGATCCAAACTAGGATCGAAACGTTGATTTTGTTTGACAATTAGCAAAATTGCTTTAACCGTTGCGCCGGAAACATTTAAAAATTTATTAGGAACGCATATTCTTTTTTACCATATTTAGGGGATGTCGAGACGAATTCAAAACACACATTACATGATATTTTCATTACTCCATTTACAGTAGTGGATATGTGAAATATGTATTTAGCTTTTCGTTGTATTCCACTTTAAGACAGTGTAAACATTATTTGATAGCGAAGAGGTTATTAAAGTTAAATATTTCACATTTAAAAACAATTAGTTATTCAAATGTACGTATGTGAATTAGCATTTTTTCTCATAACATTCAAACAGTTTAAACTTAAATCCGCAAATACCAAAGCAAATCATATCTCAAATAATTAGTCGCATATAAAGTGGTTTCCAAAATGAAATTAATTTCTTTATATGTGAAATAGAACGTTCTCAGTTACATCATTTTCTCTCCTGTCAATAAATTGCAAATGAATATCCGGACGCACGTCTTCACAAATGGAAATTCCCTTCATGGAAAATAAAACAATTTTCAAATCGTTTAAAAGATTTGGCGATGTTGACACATTCACGTATTAATGTGTGGCCTAGCAAATGGAACATGTTAAAGAACGTTTCAGGGTCAAGATGTTTCTGCCCATTCAAATAAATTTTTAGGAGTGAGAATTTGATTATCTAATTGTCTTTGTATGCTAGTGCGCATTGCAAGTAATGAAATAGTTTTTCTTATATTTTTTCCATAATCCTTAAGTCCACCCCACACAATGATCCTATCCATACTTCTTACCATAAACCCTCCTTATCCCTCCCCGATGGAAGAAAACCACCACCTTCTCGTGATTTCCATTGAGCAACGACACCTTTTTTGTAGAACATATGTGATCCCAATAAAAACTAATATCTATAAATGAAGTCATGATTAAAAAGGTGTTGTTGGTCAAGAGTGGTTACTAATATTGTTTTCCAGGTATAAATAGAGTTATTATCAGTTAGTATTTTCTCGAGACCAGCGGTACAGTCAACGGACCATAATAGCGGTGCGCTCGACTCGCCTCTTCCTGAAACGGAGGTACACGGCGTACTTTACCACAGCATTGTGACGCCAATTTTAACGATGCCATCATTTTCAAGGGCTCATTTTAAAGGGGAAACTTCAAGAAATATAACCATACTTTTTTCAAAATTTAAATCACTGAGCCCCATTATCAAAAAAAAGAATTTGTTATTGGGGGGGTTGAAAAAATTATTTTGTAATAGCCCAATCCTTTCCGAATGAAACAAAAAAAAATGTAGCTCAATAGGACAAATAGTTCCCGAGATAAAAATTCGTAAGTGAGGCACGTTTTCGCCGAAATGCGCAAAAATTGAAAACTTTAATGGCCTGCCATTTCTAAAAAAATTCGAAACTGGCAAAATGATGAACCCCCCTAATTTCACACACATGGACTACAATATATTTCATTTAGAACGAAATCGACGATGGTGCCTGCAAAAAGTGATCGATTTGGCATGGAATGACCCTTCAGTCATATTTAATAATTTGGAAGGGTGTAGAATTCAAGATCAAGACATCTTATATAGATTGGAGATTTGCAATTTGCAAGCGACTATGTATTTCCATTTTCTATTACGCAGAAATTAGTATTTTGTCGAATTTGTTCAATTTTCGTTCGAGAAGAAATACCAAAAATTAATAAACCTAAATGTAAATTTATGCCCAATGTTCGGCTTTACATGCAAATACAAAACTTTTTCTGTTATAAAAGTTATGAAATCTAAATATCGATCAGCATTAGCGGATTACTCGTTATCGTGTTTGCTAAATATGTTGTTTCCTTTACTTACTCGAATTTCTAGAGGAAGATGCCCAGAGTGGAATTCAAAGTAAAATATCTTGGGATTTCCAAAAAAATTGGAGATTATGTAGCACATTCTGTATGAACAGTATGAACTGTCAGGTTTAATCGAATTAAATGAAGAATACACGAAATACAAAATGCAATAACCAAATGTAATTATACAACGTAACAGGACCATACGTCAAAACGATCTGAACAACGACAAAAACAAACCGTAGAATATGAAGAACGGAACATAATACGAGTATTTATGGCCTACGCTGTGTTAACATAATTTATATCTAAACACGTGTTACGTATGCAGACGCTACCGTTTGTGACTCTTGACCCTTCCGGAGATATGTGTCGAAACAAAGGGCCTATTTAAGAACAAAGGGCTCACTCAAAATCGGATCATAGAGGGCCTTCTTGCAAGCGATGTAACTTCTAAGAATTAATTTCTAATCAGAAGTAGCACGTGGCCCCCACCATCGCTAGGTCCGATTTTGGGTACTATATAAGGGCATGGATCCCTCCTATTAGTTGGGTTGATTCAAATGAACACGCGCAGTACGTATCGTTCCACGTCGAAAGTCACGTCAAGCAAGATCGGGTGCTAAAGTCTTTGTCGAGCACTCTGTGGTAGATCGCCCCTGCATTTCTCGGTGCGTGAAAACTGAGAGCGTTTAGTCCGCGAGTCCGCGACACTTTACACTGAACATTTGTATCCTCAATTATTATCAACAATATATTACTTGTATTAATCTATTCGAAGTTCATTTCCATTAGGCATATTCCTTTTCGATCTTCCAGTAGCTAGTATTCTATGACGATACACCTTTGCCGCTCGAGGTGTATCTATTTCAATCAATAAGTTACGAGACAGCGGAACCACGACCTTATCATTTATAGTGGCGACCCGGTGGTGAGATAAACATCGGCTAGTCCACTCCCTTGTTCCCTCGAGGCGACCCGGTGGTGAAATAGACATCGGCTAGTCCTCGTGTACCCCTACAGTGGCGACCCGGTGGTGAAATAGACATCGGCTAGTCCACTTTTCCATATTCCACACACGAGGCGACCCGGTGGTGAGATAGACACCGGCTAGTCCACTCCCATGTTCCCACGAGGTGACCCAGTGGTGAAATAGACATTGGCTAGTCCTACGTGTACCCTTTCTACCTAGACCCAAAATATCTCTAAATCCAAACTCCCCTCGGTTCCTGCATCGCTGCTTGAACCTTGGCTCGTAACACACGCATTGATTATACTCAACATGAACTGCTAGAAATAAAATTTACGAGGAATTAACAAGACTTCAAATTTACTTAATACAGACGATTCAAGTATTTTTGAATTTATACTCAAGCTTGAATATTACTAACATTCTTTGCAACCATTTAAAAGTTGTGGTGTAGTACGTACTATTTTTATTTTAATTTGAATATCGTGTAAACTATAATTTTTTAAAGAAAAGCAAATTAGTCTTCATAGCTCAGGAAAATCCAACAATATTGGCAATGGAACATTGAGTTTTAGTTTATGCAGAGGCTATACAATTTTATAAAAGTCCAGTAATATGCGAGCAAAAAAGTGTGATCACTAGACTGCGGATCATTATGCATTTATATAGCAAAATTGAGCAGATGAAATTCAAAATTGTTGGAAAACTTAAAAAATTGAAAATGTCAATATATGGTTTTGCCTCTATTCAAATCATTAAGGGAAGATATATCATTCAATTTAATTTCTATTTCTTGCAATCGATGTGACAATTTTTATTTTGCATAAAGATCCGCAATCTCGTGATCACTTACAAATAAATCAAGTTCAATGTGTACTCACGAATCCGAGTCAACTTCAATAATCAAGTTTCATTTCATGAGTTCCGATAACTACTTAAAAGCAATAAAAGTTTCAATGCTTATACTTGAAAAGTATTCATTGTATACAAGTAGTTATCGAACCTCGGAATGAGTACTTACAAGTTTCGAAAAGATACTGATAAGTACTTCGATGTTGAAAGTAATCGAAACTTTCACAAGTAGTACTCGAATCTTGGAAATCAAAACTGCATGGTAGGTTTTAAGCACTTTCTTTATTAAATTCGTAACTATTTAAGAATAATATTTCATTTACAATACTTGGTTTTATCATATTTCTTCTTTTATCCATGATATTTGCTGCTTTTGATAAAACTCTTTCTGAAGGTACAGAAGTGGATATTATACAAAGATCGTCATGTACAATTTTTGATAAAATGGGGTACTTGATTGAATTTTCACGCCAAAATAATAACGAGTCTTCTTTGCGTTCTAAATATTGTGATTTTAGATAATTTTCCATTTCTAACACAGCAGACGATCAGATAGGTATCGTATTATTTGCAATTGCTATTTCATTGTCAAAGGATGACCAAATTAATAATTCGCTATTGTGCCGATTTTCAGACATCTGCGTCTGTGAACTATCATATGTTGTAGATGAATTATCATTATTAATTGTATAATTAGTGGCTATATCAGTCAAGGCATCCCATGCTCGAGGGATAGATTCATCTTTAGAAAAAGCTAATGTTTTGAATCGTGGATCCAATAATGCAGTTAACATATACAAATGATTGTTCTCGACATCACCTAGATAATGTTCAATATAGGATATCAGAGAGAGAGAGAGAGAGAGAGAGAGAGAGAGAGAGAGAGAGTTTTTGTCGCAAAGTACATTCCAAACTACAATCATCGGTAGAAGCATGTAAAATTATGAGACCCCGTTTTCTCTCTCATCTCCACAGCGTGTTTACAAAAAAAACTAAACAGACGGAGCGTGCAAGAATACGGAAATTCGTAACGATATTCATAAAAATTTCGAAAGTTTCGAAACTGTTCGCAATGGCCCGAAAACTCGAAAATTAAACATTCCTTTCGACCTAGAATAATTCCATTCTATATTAATTTTTGTCTTTGTATGAATATAAAATTGATATAATACCTCATGCAATACTTAAATGTTTAGTAATTCATTAGATACAAAGATATTTAATAATGTAAATAATATTTTAAATAACGGTATAGCAATTTTTAGTGGTGACTCGGAGTCACCACACGAGTACTTGTATTTTATATTATCTCCTTATTTTCAAAGTGTTGTAAAAGTAAAATCTTCTTGGCGTTTGTAGGCATTTAGATTTCGTTTTAGGTTGCCTATTTTCTTGTATGAAGTTATAGCTTCGCTACACGAAACCTCAAAATCCAATTCCAATAAGCTATTCGCTAAAACATTTATTTCGCCGAGTAAGTCTGTTCTGTTTTTGAGACTTTCCTACGTCTGGTAAACATGTCAAACAGTTTGTGACGGTTTTCGACACATCGGTCAACAATCAGGGCGCGAGGCAAAGACCGGTTCTGTTTGTGAAGGTCTGCACAACCGGACGCACAGAACAATACCGCCATAAACCGCACCATTGAGAGAGACTCTGCCGTATCTCAATACATACAAATGAAAACGTTGGTCGGCGTTTTTAATTAAATTCGCGTGCATTTTATCCCGATGATGAGATTCTTCCACCTACATCAAAGAGGAACGCAGTACGTATTCCTCTTCCCCTCAAGAGTGAAATTACCTAAATTAGGGTAAACTGTACAATGATTGGCACTCTAAGCCAAAATCGTAGTAAAAATCTTTTTATCTTTTTTTGAAATGTTTAAACGAGCTTAACTTGCTACTATTATAAGCTAATAGAGATTGTTCAGCAAAATCAAACAGTTTTACGAGTCATAAATCTTTTATTATAAAATATACTCAGTGAATAACAATCGTAAGACAAATAGTACAGTCATTGGCATATTTGGTACAGTTATTGACACAACATGTATCAGTTATTGGCACTGAAGAATTGAATAGGAATTATTAACTTAATAAAGAAAAATAATGAAAATATAGTTTGTACTGCATGTAGGCTTAAATTCTGCGTAATGTATAATTTACGTCTGAACTAATATCATCAGTCATTAAAAAAAGAAATCATCGAAAAATCGACGATTGATTCAATCGATTGATGAAGTTAATCGTCAATCGTTGATTAAAAGAATAAATCATCTAAAAAAGCAGAAATTTAGTCGTCAAGCGTTGATTAAATTTTTGCCCAACTCTGCGCTATCTTTTCAATACGTATATTTATTCTCTCTACAACTTCACAGTTCTGTGCCAGATGTTTTAGCTCCTCAGGTGTCTCTCGCATATCATGCACATTCTCTCTTCCTCCTTTCACCAATATTTGTTCCCTTTTTCCATATTTCCACATCTTGCTCTAGCCATCAGACTCTGACTGTCTCCTTCTTTCTCCACTAGATACCTTGGTAACCTTACTTCATATACAGGGTGTCCCAAAATTCCTTCAACATCCGGAAACGAGAGGTTGCTGAGACCATTTGAAGCAACATTTCCTTTTGTAAAAATGACCGTCGCGGCTTTGTTTAAGAGTTATTAACGAAAAACACGGACCAACCGGAAATGCTTAAACAATGGTGACATAACTTAACGGGTACACCCTGTATATGTAGTATACATTACTTGCAAAATACAACCTATCAGTATACAGAATTGAAAGAAAAAGTCTTATTTAAGTAAAGTAAGCTAACGGGACTCAAACGAATGAATTTCGTACGGTAGGTAGGTGTACGAGGTGTTGTTGCAATGTAAAAATGTTTGAATTTTTCAATAAGATAATGATTAGAAGGTTGCGAAACTATTAGGAGCAAAGGAAATGCGGTCTCTAGTTAAACAATACAGGAAGCGCATGGCCCGTTTAAGCACCCGTGTGAGAGGCTGTCGGACGTTTCCGTATGTCAGGCGTTCGAGACGTGTTAGAAGTTAACAGGCCAGGTGGGTTGGCTTAGCGATAGTTGATGCAAGTGCGGGGTGGCTAGCAGGACGAAGGAAAGGAATTAAACAGACGGCGAGTCCTCGCAAATTGAGTTGAACGGGTCTGGAATTTAAACATTCAAATTAACCTGTTTAGCAAGTCAAAAAGGTTAATGTGTGCTCGTTGGTTTTGCATGCCTTCAGATTTCTAATATTCAATCGATATTGCCGCATCTTTTCTGCTCATTCTTTGTCTCTTCACGGAAATTTCAGTTTTGAATACATTCCACGAGTTTAGAACATCGCGCAGCACTTCACCTGTGTAACAAAAATAGAAAAATCTAACTCCTTCTGACAGAACTAATGAACCTCGCAGACGAATTCAAAAAAAGGTTTATATACGGCCAGACGAGACCCAATCAAGATGGAACACATAGATTGTGACATAGCAGAAACATTATAGTTGAAGTTCAATTTATCAATTTATCCTCTAAATTTGAAGTGGTCCATTTTCGTTAATTTTGATGATCTTCTGAAATAGACTGCGCTGGTGGATTTAATTCTCGACACTTCGAATATTCTTTATTTCATATTTATGCAGAAAATGTATATATTCTGCTATGCTAAATCGATACCGTAATATTTTTATTGTAATCTATGATGTTTATACTTTATATTTTCACATTCATTTAAAAAATCTATACCAGAAAATGTATATTCTGCTATGCTAAATCGATACCGTAATATTTTTATTGTAATCGATGATGTTTATACTTAATATTTTCACCAGATTTGGTTCGTAAATCTTTCAAAATTTTCATTTAAAAAATCTAAACTCTGTTGTTATTTTTGTTTTTGCGCCTGGCAACACGAAACGGCGCATGATGTGAAATAGCCTATCACAGGATGCGAGGGTTCATTGTAAAAACCAATCAGGAAGGCTTGACGGTCTTTACAAACAGTTTCATCATTGTTTTAGTCAGGCATTGTGTTCTCAGATGTGAGGACCTTAGTAAAGTTTTTCAAAGTGTGGATAACGACTAAAATGGCGTCGAATACCTCGAAACGTGTTGAAATTGTAATTTTTATTATATATTAAAAGTATGTCTGTGAATGGTCTTTTTACTGATGCTTAATATAACCGACGCCCTAAAATTAGAAAACAATGATTACAATATAAAATATACAGGGTGTTTAGCTACAGGTGGGAGAAAATTTAAGGGGTGGTTCTCGACGATAATATAAGACGAAAATGAAAAATAAAAAAAATTGCGATTTCGGCTTCGTTATTTAGTTATTAACAGTTAACGATCTGCCCAAAATGCGGCAACTTTTCAACAGAGGTGCACGTGGCGTCCGTCACACAGGCGCGCGACAGTCTCGTATCAAGTGACAAATGCATGCATACCTTGGTTCTCATTTGGGGCCCAGCGAGATGAAAATGTTTAAAAAATCGTTGGACGACATTGAACCTACCTACTCGTTAAAATCCACAAGGGCATTTCTAATATCCGCCCTATGGAATTATCGAGTAGAAGGGGTCAATGCCCTTTCACTTTTAAATTCTTCTCACACATATCCACAAATCCTTATCCTGCACTATAATTGTTCATAACACTGTGCTTAAGGCACTGGAATAAACGCTTTAGCAGTATTTACAATATCATACACACGCACTACGAGTTTACAGAGGGTACAAGTTTACTGAGGGGAATGAGGAGAATGTAAAGAACTGGTAATCCTTTAATGTTGAAACACTGCACTTTATTGAACTTGATTTACGTCGCGAGACTCGCTCACAGACGGAACGGACATCTTGAGGTCGTGTGTGATTTCTGCGAACGAAAATCTTCAACGCGTGCGAGAAGAATCGTCCGTACAAGCTAGCATCCGTATGCATACTGATTCAAGACAGCTGATGAGGTCGACGCCAGATCGATAAAACAAATGAAGATCTACAGCAAACTACCGCCCAAACATCGCGCGTTGCGATACCAATACATTGTTTATCTTGTTTTCACGAATTTCGCGATTCTTTCTCATCCTGTCTGTGACCGCCAAATATCTCACGTGCGTGCCATTGACCTCATTCTTCATTATCGAGTTATATTATAATATTATGGAGAACCACCCCTTAAATTTTCTCCCACCTGTATATTGGGGTACGAACTCGTAACTCAGATAATTCAACATTAACCATGCAGCATCCACTCCAAAAACAGTGACATGATATTTTTTAAACAAGCAGAGAAACGTGGAGCAGTTGATCTCGACTAAAGCACATTTATAATATTGGCTGAGGAAAAAGTTTCTTCGTATTCTCCCGATAGATGGTATTACCATGTCACAGTGATGCCAGAATGAGCGCCGAACGGCGCTCATGTACTCTCCTTCTACCCCTTCCACTATTCCATTCCAGCACCGTGCGCAGGCGCACACTCCACAGCCCCCATCGCGCACGTGCAACGTGTCTCCCATTCGCCCCGCTCATGCCCCGTCATCAGAGAGGGGGTACTCATTTCACCATGACTCCCCTCATCTGGCATCACTGTCATGCAGAGTCGCCAGAAAGTGACCGAACCAGCACTCGAGGGGAATCAAGTACCCCCTCTCTGATGACCAGAGTAGAGTAATAGTGGCACGTTGCGCCGCGCACGCGCAATCATCAGAGAGGGGGTACTTGATTCCCCTCGATTGCTGGCGACCTGGCGACACTGCTGCCATGTCATAACTCTGTTAAGGTAAGGTTGCTCAAGTCGTACCAGTGCTTAAGTCGTACCACTTGAATTTTGAACGAACTACGGCGACAACAGCACATTCAACGGCAACCAAATATATGTACATATGAGTCAATCAAGTTGCTTTACGTATTATTGTCTGTCATAAACCAGCCTCATTATAAATTCTGTCATCAAGTAAGTTTATTTCAATTTTCTTATAATTTTCTGCATATGTTTGGTAGTTAATCTTGCAAGTCAATTATTGATAAAATTATGTTCCTTATTAAATATAAAAGTAGAGTTTACATAATCGTTTGGTCGAAACTAAATCGTATTCATTTTATTCAATGTTAGGTTATGTTAACTTTTTAAATTTAACTTGTGCCGTGTCTTAAGTCGTACTCATATGAGAGAGACTTACAGAGAGTACAAGTTTACTGAGGGGAATGAGGAGAATATGAAGAACTGGTAATCCTTTAATGTTGAAACACTGCTCTTTATTGAACTTGATTTACGTCGCGAGACTCGTTCACAGACGGAACGGACATCTTGAGGTCGTGTGATCTCTTCTAACGGAAATCTTCGACGCGTGCGAGAAGAATCGTCCGTACAAGCTAGCATCTGTATGCACACTGATTCCAGACAGCTGATGAGGTCGATGCCAGATCGATAAAACAAATGAAGATCTACAGCAAACTACCGTCCAAACATCGCGCGTTGCTATACCAATACATTGTCTATCCTGTTTTCACGAATTTCGTTATTCTTTCTCATTCTGTCTGTGACCGCGAAATATCTCATGTGTGTGCATTGACCACATTAGCTGTCTTGAATGTGCATACGGATACTAGCTTGTACGGACGATTCTTCTCGCACGCGTCGAAGATTTCCGTTCGCAGAAATCGCATGACTCTGTAAACTCGTAGTGCGTGTGTATGATATTGTAAATAGTGCTAGAGCGTTTATTCCAGTATATTAGGTACGGTGTTCTGAACAATTATAGTGCAGGATAAGGATTTGTGGATATGTGTGAGAAGAATTTAAAAGTGAAAGGGCATTGACCCCTTCTACTCGATAATTCCATAGGGCGAATATTAGAAATGCCCTTGTGGATTTTAACGAGTAGGTAGGTTCAATGTCGTCCACCGATTTTTTAAACATTTTCACCTCGCTGGGGCCCCAAATGAGAACCAAGGTATGCATGCGTTTGTCACTTGATACGAGACTGTCGCGCGCCTGTCTGACGTACGCAACGTATACTTTTGTTAGAAGTGTTGCAGCATTTTAGGCGGATTTTTAATTGTTAATAACTAAATAACAAAGCCGAAATCGCAATTTTTTTATTCTTCATTTTCGTCTTATATTATCGTCGAGAACCACCCCTTAAATTTTCTCCCACCTGTAGGTAAACACCCTGTATGTTTGTGAAACATTTTTTTCGAAGATGAAATTTACAAAGAGTTCATGAGGTGCTTCATTATTTATTAACTGATGCCAATTTAGAGAACCAGCTAACAAAAGATGTGCAACGTCGAACATAAATATAGATTTACAAAAATTAAGTGAAAGAAAGGATAAACAAATATCTCATTCATTAAGACTCGAGAGTTAATTATATTGAATCATAGTATAACAATAAAGTTTTATTCATTTTGTATTTGCATTACATTTTTTAAAAGCATGTTTACCTAAAGTGCGGCCCGCTGTAACGTTATGCGTGGTTATACGTCACCAAAGTGGCCCGTGAAACCATTTGGGTTGGCCAGGCCTGATCTAAACGGCACATACTTGATTTAATAAACTTCATTTTAAAATATGGAAAAAGCTTGATTCATTTCTGCATTAAAATACGAAGAAACTTTTTCCCCAACCCATTATTAACTTGTGTTCGTTCGCTTTTCTTCGGAACCTAACAAGTGTAGGTACAGTGTACATTGTACATTGTACATGCTAGTATGTTTATAGATACGATATTAATTATTATCGTGTTTGTTGTTGAACTTCAGAAAAAAGTGACTTTTGCAATTCTACGTGATTCGTGAAATCCTAAAGAGCTGTGAGGAGTTTAAAATGTTGGATTTATCGCATAATACAAAATTTCTAAGTATTTTACTGTTTTTATTTAGAATTTCAAAGCCTGTACGTTCGGTAAGATCTTGATTCAACAGATTGCGATTATTCATGGTTTCGATCATCCAGTGCAAACATGGATAGCAAGTAATGAAACGAACACGAGCACTTGCGACAGCTTGCGAGTACAGCTATGAGCTCCTGTTACGGGCACGGATTCGGTTGAAGTTGAAAGCGGGGAAGCAACGTCCCACTCCTTAGTTTCTTGAGATCACACAGCTGACAATGAGTTATACTCATTGTCAGACATCGTATCCCCACCATTCATTCACACTATGCTGTCCCTACAACGCCTTTCTCACCAACCAGCTTGCAAACAAGACTGACATACTGCCTGCTCGTACGAGCAAGTTCGTGCCTATACCTGATCTAACAGTCTCGATTGCTGAGAGATTCAGATTGTGCCTTCGCATATGTGAAACCGGATTGAACGACAGTTTCTACAATCCACGACACTTGAGTAAACGCAGTGATATTTTCCTGTATTAGTGTTTACAAGTCTTCGAATTAATATTGGGTTGGCAACAAAGTGATTGCGGATTTTAAATAAGAAGGAAAATTCAAAATTTTTACTTGAAAATATAACTTTATCAAATTAGGTATTGTCCGTTTTTGTCGATGACCTTTCGCCATCTTTCATGCAGTGTCATAATTCCATGTTCATAAAATTTCTGATTTTTGCTAGCAAAAAACTGAATTAAATGAGATTTTATATCATCAGCGTCATTAAAAATTTTACCATTAAAGGTGTTCTGCATGGAACGAAATAAATGAATATCTGAAGGCGCAAGGTCAGGGCTGTATGGTGGATGTGACAACACATCCCAACCTCGCTCCAATAATTTTTGACGAGTGACCAAAGATGTGTGGGGCTTTGCATTATCGTGTTGAAAAACAACACCCTTACGATTTGCCAATTCTGGCCGGTTTTCTTGAACTGCATCGCTCAGTTAGCTCGAAAGAAGTGATTGATTCAAAAATTCTAAAAAGATGGCAAGAGTCTAAAAAATATCTGGAAACTTGTTTAACATGACCGGCATTGTCGCCTGATTTAAATATTATATAATAGAAAATGTCTGGGGATACCTGCTATCACGGACGAGTTATCTCGCGACGTAATGTCGCTTGCACTATGTCTGTTTAGAGCGTTGTCCAGTACATGATTGCCACAGGCTCAGAGACAATTAACGCTCTGATTTGCACAGTAACTTGTGTATTCACATTCGTCAAACAAGAACACTTATTGTGAACTCTTAGAAAGACCAAGGTTCAAAATTTCACAGTAAAGGTTCAGAAGAAAAGTTTAGAGAGAAGAAAAGTTCATATATGTAAAGTAAAAGTTCGGGTTACCATGGGTTCGTCGACAACTCATTTGACCGCCACTATGTTTCCGTCGACGTATTAGAAAAATACTAGAGAACCGAGAAATGTACAGTGATATGGATCTTTTAAAGGCTTTAGCACAAAATATATCGCTTTGATTTCATTACTTGATATTTATGTAAGTATTGTACAATTTTGTTATGTTTTGTAATCTGTATATGTATATGCGTGGCATTCGTTCTGTTCATTCAAATTGTATATGTATTTACACAATTATGTTTGAAATTAAATGAAATATTATGATTTTTGTTCATTTGTGTGTACCTATGAATAAAGTTTGTTTATTTGAAGAAATGCTTTTTACTTCTCTTTATTTTTTATTATACGTGCAACTAAATGCGTCTAGAACATAACAGTAATACTAACGATTAGTCAACATTAGCAAATACGAATCAAACCTGTCGCTAAACACGGACTGTCGATGAAAGCAGCAGACGTCGACAATTTGACCGTGTCTATGAAAACATATTGTCGGTCAAATTATTTGTCGACCATTTCACAATTTTGAGGAAAACATAGTGTCGACGAAAGTTATTGTCGGCCAAATCGTGTCGATCAAAACAGTGTCGGTCAAATGAGTTGTCGACGAACCCATGGTAACCCTAAAAGTTCATAGTAAAAAGTTTAAATATAAAGGAAAAATTCATAATAAACGTTCATAAGAAAAGTCCATAAGAAAGTTCATAAGAAAAGTCCATAAGATAGTTCGTAAGAAAAGTTCATAAGTTCATAAGAAAAGCCCATAAAAAAGTTCATAGAAAAGTCCACAGAAAAGTTCAAAGAAAAGTTCAAAGAAAAGTTCAGAAGAAAGTTCACAGTTCACTTCACAGTTTAACTTCACAATTCTCACATATTTGACTATAATGATCTAACATTCAATGTGTACATGTAGGATTTCCCTATTTTCACGATGTTGCGATCGAATTAAGTAATCGATCTACGCGGGCAGGGATCAATTAATGAGCCGACTCGTAACGAATATGCATACTGTGGTTTAATGATTGAACAAAGATATGGATACAAAGATACAACCGTACACGGCGACGACCAACGCGAGACTCTGCGAGATCGTCTCTCCCTCGCCTTTCCTATCGACGTTGTTCGATTGTCTTTTGCCTCGACATTATTCGTCTGTTTTTTCGCGGAACACGCGTTCCGCCTGTTCTTCGCGGGAAGCGCGTTCCGCTTGTTTTCGCTGGACGCGCGCTTCGCCTGTTCTTCGCGGGAATTTAGACATCCCACATACATTACCTATAAGAGTTAGTAATAATTTGCGGATTGTCATAGTTTTAAAGAAAGAAAAGTTCAATTTTTGGAGATGAGTTATTTATTATACACATATAGTAAATATAATCTACAATGACTTGATTATACGATGGATATATCTAGTAGTAAATAGATACCTGTTAGCGGAGTTGCACATAACTATCCATATAAATATGTAAATGTCTTCAAAGGAAATGTCACCGACCGTTTCATAAGAGAGCAATAAATGTAGGGGAAACAGGATTCAATAAAATCCGTACTTTTGAACTTTTGAATCGAGCGATCGTCCGTCGTAGTTGGGTTCGAGTAGCAGTTACAAATTTCCATAGTTGATCGGAGCCTTTGAAGAATAAAGTACGAGACGGTATCCGCTTTGAAGGATGAAACGAGTACTGCTGGAAGGTATAACGGAAGGTACACATGTGCTTATGTATTTATTCGCGTGTCTTCCATACTTCCTGGTCGTACGTTGGAATATACACAGTGACGTGTTTGAATGCTTCGCCGTCTCCTATATTATATTTCATATTACAATAGAATCCCGATTAATCTTGTCTTAAACGGAGATATCAGATAACTAGAGAATTACTGGATCATCCAAAACATGCGTTTTTTACGGTACATTATTAGGAATTGCAATCCCGCGGCATTTTCAATCCCTCGGGATGGATGTCGGATTTATTTTAATCTCGCGCGACTAAAGATTTAGTTCTTTAGTCTAATACAGTAACTCCCATTAATATTCGGACGCTCCCAAAAAAACGATAACTTTTTAATATTGTACTGTACGATTTGAACTTTTGTAGGAATTAGCTTACTACAGGGTGTGAAAAGAAATTTTTGCAAACATTGCAATTGGTCGGATTTGTAGAGAAAATATTAAAAGTTGCATTTTACACCTTTCTAATGTGGGTCTATATTGAAATTTTAAAAATACGTTTTGTGGATCCGTGTCGATTATATGCATTGTGAAAATTTCATCGCGTGAAATCGGTTGTAAGAATCCATCGATTTATTGCATTTAGAGGCTGAAAATCGTGAAAAACTGCAATTTTTACCGTCTTTTAATGTTTGTAGCTCATTGCAACGTCAACCGATTTCAACGAAATTCACTGTTCAACACCTTTGTTGCACAACTAGTGTTGGGTGGTTCTTATAGGGTTTTTCGCGCTGATTCCGAATCTGTTCTTAATTTTTTCCTTAGACGCACAGTTTTTGAGAAACATGACTTTGGAAAAAAACATATTTTTCAACTTTAAACAAATATTGTGGTGTTATTATAAAAGATAGTGAATTGTTCTTTATAGCAAAAGATTCTGTAGACTTTCCCGAATACAGCGATATCCAATATTAATACATTATGATTGTTTAAACATGTTTAAATAAATGCAAAGGGTTAAAAGTTGAACAGCGTTACTAAAAATTATAGCATAAAGCTAAAGCTAAAACTTCTCTGACTTTTACTGTTACAAAATTTGTTATCCATTCTTTTATTTTAACATTTTACCTACCGGAAGCCTATTAATAGGATTTTCGATAATTGTACTGAGCCAAAAAGAAGCATAGAAATTTTCTTTAACATTGCAATCTTAAATAAAACTATTAGATGACGTTATTAAGGGTGACTTGTTAGTTCACAATGAAAAATGCTGTTGCTATTCAAGGGTCCATTAGAAAGGGTTTAGCCATGTACCATAGATTTTTCAAAATTATGCAATAATCACCGGTCGGTAATGTGTTAACTTCTTTTGAAAAAAATCTCAATCGTGAATCGAAGTTGTTATTAAATATAAAATACTATTATTTTTTACAATGTTGGAGTTCCACAGGCAGTGTGCCCTTACATCGAAACTTATTGTGGCTAAGCCTAGAGCCGGCCCTGAGTGACAATAATGTGTTGTCCCATCGAGGGGATCCCCAATTCTTTGATTGTGTTGAAGGTACGGGAAACCGTATTGTAGGAATGCTGTGCTACACGAGGGAGGAGGGTTGCTTGTATTTGATAGACCTCTGCTGTGTAATATCTAAAATTGCCGACAGAGTGCGCCGACGATGAAGAGGTTTTCCGCAGTTAAAAGTGTACGACATCGACCTCAAATACCGTCCAGAAGTGGCAGTAAGCATACTTACCTGGCGTAGAGGTTACCGTGATCACGAAGGCGGTTCCTCCAGGTTGAGGCTCCTCCATTGCACTAAGGTTGAGCTGACCCCTGCGAATATCCCTAATGTGGATATCTCGGACGTATAATTTTTGTTAGTCGGGACTGCGTTCGCGCTATCCCGGATAATTTATTTCAAACATATTACCTTAGAAGTTTATATTATCTTATTGTTGCGTAAAATATTTACGCAAGGTTTAATAAGTGTTAATTTATACGTTGTTTTCATGGAAAATAAGTACGTTCTACTTATTTGTTGATAGAATGTTTTTAAAGTTGAGAAAATCTTCAAATCTTTCTTTCTAATATTAGAAAATTTCTAAGTTTGTTGTATATAGTTTGTAGAAACATTTTAATATTATAAAGTGGAAGTATTATTGCTGAAAAGCAGAGATGGGCAAAATTTTTATTTGAATAAAAATTCCGGGTAATGAATAAAAGATACAAAATTTTTATTCTTTATTCGAAGGCTTGAATAAAAAAGTAACTATTATTCAAAAATTATTTGAATAATTTTGTATTCGCCGAGAATTTATTCGAGCTTTGAATAAAATTTTTATTCTTTATTTGTATTCTATTCTCTCGAAGATGATTAAATCCATGAATACTTTCGGCCAGCTCGAGGCTACAATGAACACGACCGACGCACAGTGGTCGATTTACTCCAAAACGTGGCCAAAAATCAAATCTTTCTTTGATTTATACGAAACTAGGTATCTCGGGGTTTTCGAGGTCGCTGATTACAAATCTAAAATCAAAATCGCAAAAAAGTAAAATGGCGGCTGTAAAATCGAGATTGAACCTATGAAAACTGTCAGAATGGGACAAAACTTGGTGTTTTGGGGTTCCTGAAGTCGTTAATTATGAAACTGAAATTAAAAGAACAGAAAACAAAATGGCGGAACCAATATGACGGATGTACTGTTGTGAGCTGACGAGAAGATCCCTGGCAGGAATGCGGTGACGTAGGCAAGAATGCGCACCCGATTGGTTGGCTTGGAGGGGGGGCGCCTAGGCTCACACGCAGTTTCGACTAGAGCGTTCTATTGGCCGACGCAGTCACCCCCACTACTCGAGTCGCGTGACGAAGAGAGGGAATCAGACGTACCCTAGGGTACTCAGTGAGGGTACTCAACGGCGTAGGCACAAAATTCAGAATACTACTGAAAAATTGTCATGACGTAAAACTTTCTTATTTTCCTATTCTTATTATAAAATGTTCAAATCAGTATTGACATTAACATTCTACAGCACATATTAATAATCGTATATATATTATAAGCTCTCTCTCTCTCTCGCTCTCTCTCTCTCTCTCTCCCGCTCTCTCTCTCTCTCCCGCTCTCTCTCTCTCTCTCTCTCTCTCTCTCGCTCTCTCTCTCTCCCGCTCTCTCGCTCTCTGTCTCTAATGTAAAAAGCTAAAAAAAAAGTATAAAAAAAGTTACCACGACGGGACACGAACCCGAGTCCACGGCATAGCAGTTCAGCTCGCTGCCGCTACGCCACACTATTACTTACAATTAGTAAAAGAGTGAACTATGTAAACTGACATGTTGCGTCCACAAAACTTTAATTTGCAAATATCTTGAAAATTACTGAATAGTTGCCTCTATAATGGGGTATATTCGTAATCAGGGGAACGAGATCTGTAACTCTGTAAAGTCTCAACTAAATCTGTGACGCGAAGGCTTTGCATTCTCCTTGTGTAAATTGTCACTTTTCATGACTGCAATAGGATCCTCGTATTCACGGCATTGAATATTGGCTGTAAGTCGTGAAACATCGTAGCCCTCTGTAAATACGGGAATCCTACTACTATGCGTCGTGTGACGTAGCAGCTGAAAGGGCGTGGTCACGCGGCGAGTACGGGACCGTCAGAGGTGGGGGTAGGCGGCGAGTACGGACCGTCAGAGGTGGGGGTAGGCGGCGCTAGCTGGAGACCTCTTGCCTCTGTGCCCCCCCGGGGATCTTCTCGTCAGCTCACAACAGTACGTAGTAAGAAAGTATTAAATACAGCTGAAATTTGATACCTCAAGATTTTTTGTCTTGTTAAATGTGAATCTAATATCAAATTATATAAAGAACACAAGTAGCCGGCTAATTACTAAATTGTAGAAGAAGAAATTCTTGTTTTAAATATGTGTTTTGAAGAATGGAAGGTTATAAATTAGATCAAATGTAAGGGAACCGTTCAGCCGTTGGTCGAACTGTTGGTAAAATCTTACTTCAGTTCTGTTAACTTTCACAACCACTTTTTTCTGAATACATATATCAAATTTTGAAGCGTTCCTTTTTTATGGTCCGTTAATTGATAAGAACTTCTAAATTTCTTAGATAATAGTGCTTCAATAACTAAAAATATTATTTGGAACTCGCCGTGTAAATGATCCTTTATTAAAACAAAAAAAGTTCCTTCCTGGAAATTTCTACAACTCTGACACCGGAAGCTGAAGAGTAGAAAAGAGACGGAAATGACAATACGGAAGGCCAGAAATAGAATTTGAAAACAAAAGAGATCAACGTAGAAAGATGGATACAGAAACAGAAAACGTCGAAGCTGAAATGACAAAGAAACTACATAGCAGCAAATGCTTGAAATCGTTAAAATACCGGTTTCGGTATAACCGATATTCTACCGAAATCGTAATAAATACCGGTACTTTTTCGGTTTTTCCAATGCAAAAGATGCCCCAAGAAGCACGGTCGCTTAAACTAGTTAAGTATACACAATAGAAATACGGTCCGTCGTAAAACCCTCCGTGCGAAGGAACAAGCGCGATACCGGTATTTTCACAAGTTTTTACAATATGTTTGATCTGACAAAAAAATGTTTCCAATAAAAGTTGATCAGTAATCACTTTTATACAAATTGTAATATAAAAAATTAAAAAAAAATCTTTTTTTATAAAAAATAAAAGGTCACTTCAAATTTTTAAATATTAACATATATTTTTTACTTTATAATATTGTAACTGGTATCGAGACCAATTCAACGACCTATAATAATAATACTTTAAACCATGAAATAAGGTCTAAATCACAAAAAGCGGGTTTCCAGCCCATGCAGTACATTACAAAAATTGCAAAAAAACCCGCTGGGGCACACCGGGGCGCCCGTTTTTTGTTGATCCTACTAGGTGATAATGTAAACTAAAGGTGTGTACAAGTCACATAGTTCAGATCGATCCAGATCATAACTATTTTCCTAGGTTTCCAAAATTTCCGTATGAAATTTTGTCATATTTTATATATTACATTATCCATTGTTACTTGCATTTTATATAATGTATAAACATGATTTACTTATCTCCAGGGACACCCTCCATATTGTAGAATAAAAATTAGTAGGATATAATACAAATATATTCACTTCTGGGCACTTTTCTCACTCAACGATTTACTGTGCGTAGCTGCTAGTTGAACGATGGTCATTTTCAGACTGAATTTCTCGCTCAGGTAGAAAGGTCAGGCCCTTTTTCCATTAACCATCCAATAGCCCAACCAGCAGGGTAGCCAACCCACGTATAGAAAACTCTTGATTTGAAAATTCATTTTTTTTATTTTTGGCCAAGTTTTGGAGTAAATCGACCACTGTGCGACGCCCGAGGGTCGAGCCCCGAGGCCTGAGCCCAGAACACAATAGTAGTGCAATAAACACGGCCGGGCAATCCCCCGGCCAGCCAGGTAACTCGGCATGAAACCGCTAAGGAGCGAATGGTGAACTTATTTATTTTCCGTGCTGCGCGCCCTCACGAAAGTCACACGAGCCAATTCGTGGAGTTCTATTGATTAAGAAAAGCCTAAACTCGACGGAATTAGGACCGTTTCTATTGCTTTTATTCATTAAAGTATGCTCGAAATTTTTATTCAAATATTTTTCTGCCCATCACCGCGCTAGGGCGACGAAGCGACGAGGGCTTGGGACGCCTTGGCCAAGTGGTGCAATAAACACGGCCCGACAATCCCCCGGCCAGCCAGGTAGCTTGGATCCGACGAAATGACCCTATTCTTTTATATTTTTCACTTCCAAAAATACATGTTGCAAAAAAAGTAATGGAGCTAACAGTAAACTGATCCCCTCATCCTATCCTAAATAACTGGCTGACAATAGGCGTTCATTTTGGTTGCCTTACAAGTTTGTAAGTTTACTGGTATTTAGGATAGGATTAAGACCTAACCTAACCTCTTAATCCTATCCTAAATACCAGTAAACTTACAAACTTGTAAGGCAACCAAAATGAACGCCTATTGTCAGCCAGTTATTTAGGATAGGATGAGGGGATCAGTTTACTGTTAGCTCCATTACTTTTTTTGCAACATGTATTTTTGGAAGTGAAAAATATAAAAGAATAGGATCATTTCGTCGGATCCAAGCTACCTGGCTGGCCGGGGGATTGTCGGGCCGTGTTTATTGCACCACTTGGCCAAGGCGTCCCAAGCCCTCGTCGCTTCGTCGCCCTAGCGCGGTGATGGGCAGAAAAATATTTAAATAAAAATTTCGAGCATACTTTAATGAATAAAAGCAATAGAAACGGTCCTAATTCCGTCGAGTTTAGGCTTTTCTTAATCGGCAGAACGCCACGAATTGGCTCGTGTGACTTTCGTGAGGGCGCGCAGCACGGAAAATAAATAAGTTCACCATTCGCTCCTTAGCGGTTTCATGCCGAGCTACCTGGCTGGCCGGGGGATTGCCCGGCCGTGTTTATTGCACTACTATTGTGTTCTGGGCTCAGGCCTCAGGGCTCGACCCTCGGGCGTCGGTCGTCTTCATTGTAGCCTCGAGCTGGCCGAAAGTATTCATGGATTTATTCATTTTCGAGAAAATAGAATAAAAATAAAGAATAAAAATTTTATTCACAGCTCGAATAAATTCTCGGTGAATACAAAATTATTCAAATAATTTTTGAATAATAGTTACTTTTTTATTCAAGCCTTCGAATAAAGAATAATAGTTATTTATCTTTTATTCAAAAATTATTTGAATAATTTTGTATTTGAATACTGCCCATCTCTGCTGAAAAGCAACAGAACAGCAGCAATAAGTTTGTAAAATACAATTTTTAGTATTTTGTCTGCAATTTCGGCCAGTTGCAATCTTTTCAAAATTGTTTCACATGTAGTAAACCTATTGTTCTAATCTATGTAAATAAAAATGTAAATGTTCGTTTGTTCAAAATCTTAAATCTCCGAAAGTCAACGTAGTCAATTTCCAGTGGTTCCTGCTGAAGCGATTACGATTCATAAAAGTCAGGGACAAACATACGAGAAAGTATGTTTGAATTTTAAAACATCAGAAAAACGAACTTTACAAATGTTGTATGTAGCACTGAGCAGAGTTTCAAAATTGAGCGCAGTTTATATATTTTGGGACAATTTATTATAAATTAACAGTATCGAAGAAAACCAAGATCAATACTGCAAACCCGGATAATGATGAGTTGTATCGTTTGCGAAAAACTAATTAAGACAATTCATTTTGCAACATTAGTATCCTATAACAAGGAACCAAGCGAGCAACGAGCCTTCGATGTTGGTTTAATACGACGCCATATAGCAAACATTTTGATAAGTAGAAAACTATTGAATTTCCCTGAGAACGTATAATCTTCTTAAACTGTACATTTAATATAATGACAATAATATACTACAACTAACTAATCGGGAAGTTCTTTGTGTGACTCTTGGAGAGTCACACACCAAATAACATCCGTACCACTAACCCTCTCGCGAGCTCGCAAAGCGAGCGAGCTACGACAACCCTACTTGCGAAGCTCGCGAAGCGAGCGAGCAACAACACCTCTCTAGTTTCTTTTTAAATTTATTAGTTATGTCGTTAAATTTAATTTTCTGCGAATAATTACCAATACATATACATTCATAACAAATTTGGATTTTTGTACAAAATTTTGCCATTTGTCCGCCACAGAAAAATTCAATATTCGTGTATATCACGATATGAAATACATTTCTTTTGCAAAAAATTCGTATTAGGATGGAAATTGTTATCAATAATCATATAATAATCATTTTTATGCATAATACAATTTTGCAATAATTATACAGGGTGGACGATTTATCTGAAGAGATTGAAATATCTCGAGAAACGACAACAAAAAGCAAATCTTGCGATTTTACTGAAATTGATCAATATTTATCAGAAATGTGCAAGATCACGGGATTGAATGATCCGTTTTGGATCACATTCAAAGTACTCGGATAGCGAATAGCGTTTTGTTAAGTTTGTTAATTTGGTTTATACTATTATAATTTGTCTAAGTTTATTATTATTAATATTAAATATGGTACATTTATTATTAATTTCGTTTTAAATTTGTTAGTTTTTAAAAATATATTTTTGTTTAAATAAAAATTGTTAATTTTTTAATAAATTTATTAATTATATTGGTAAATATCATTTTCTGTAAAAAATTACCTATATATACATTAATAATCAAATTTAGAGAAAAGTGCCGAATATTAGGCCATTTATCCGCGCGCCGCGCCGCGCTAGCGCACAGTGGAAAAGGACCAAACTCGATTTAAAATCATAGAAATGAGGTAGAGCCATGAAATTTTTAAAAAATTAAAGCTGAAACTGTGCAAACTTTATATTATGGAAGATAGCTCTTCCAAATGATATTAACGCGATTTATAAAAAATTTTGTTGCTCCCCGTGTGATGTTCCAAAGTTGCACCAAATTTTTGTTAACCGCCAATGTCGTCTTCATCTCGCTATAACTTTGTAAAAAACCAACATAGCAACAATTTGAAACAGAGCATCTGAAACTAGAGGTTTCAGGCTTCAAGCCATTGTTGAACGATATCGATACAGCAATTTTTGACGGAGTTATGATCACGTAAAGTGGTACCAATTTTTCGAGTTCGCACAAGTGATCCCTTAATTCTTTTAAGGCGTGTATTTCTATTGAAACTTTTGTTTTTCGTTGTATGTATACAAAAATATTAAATCAATGAAGTGTCATTGTTATAGTGCGCGAGTGCGACTACGAACTCCAGTTCTATATTTGACATCTTTGATATAATTGAGTTACAGTGCAACAATGAAATGAAACAAATTTCTGCGTCCACATCAAAAATTAATTTTTACAATAGTTATACAATATTACATCCGAGAGATATTCCAAATTGAGATATTTTGCACAACAAGTTGTAAGTGCTTTTGGATCCACATATGTTTGTGAAACATTTTTTTGCAAAGATGAAATGTACAAAGAGTTCATGAGGTGCTTCATTAACTGATGCCAATTTAGAGAACCAGCTAACAAAAGATGTGCAACGTCGAACATAAATATAGATTTACAAAAATTAAGTGAAAGAAAGGATAAACAAATATCTCATTCATTAAGACTCGAGAATAATTATATTAAATCATAGTATAACAATAAAGTTTTATTCATTTTGTGTTTGTATTACATTTTTTAAAAGCATGTATACCTAAAGTGTGGCCCGCAGTAACGTTACACGTCATCAAAGTGGCCCGTGGAACCATTTGGGTTGGCCAGGCCTGGTTTAGGAGAAAACCGCATTCGAAAAAGTCCATTTGTTTAAAAGTTGTGAACGTCATTAGTGGCCAAAGACGACTTTTTCGCTCTCTTTTGGGCACATTTTGGCTTACAATTAAAACTTTTGACTGGTAGCACCTATATTCAATTTTGAGGTACTCATTGGGAGAGGGAGAGAGAGGGAGAGGGAGAGAGAGAAAGAGATTTGAATCTAATATATGTAGTATAAAGTAGAAAAGTATGTCTGTTGCGCCTTCTCTTTTCTTTCTTTTCCATGTAACCAGGCTGAGCCACAGAAACGCGTGACCGGGTACAGCTAGTTTATCATAAAAATTCAAGTCGTTATGACAATATGACAAAAGTTATCATCCTTCTAAGCGTGTTGTTTGTACGTACGTATTACGACGTGGCAACGTCGAATTAAGATGTCAGTTATTCGAAGTCAAATAAAAATAACAACCAAGATACATGTGATTTTTTATCCCTTCCGAATAACTTGTCACTACGAACAAACGCGTCTAATAAATCGTCTGGCTAAATCTCGCGCGACATCTGGATTCGAATAACCCACAAGATTACGAATGAACTCCTTCCAATCAAATCTGATGGATCCTATGCGACCAAGTAACAACAGAAACATCCGTAAGATATGTGCATGGTGGATCCTATAGTAGAGTTTCATTCATTTTTTATTTTTTCCGGTTTATTTCAAAACTTTGGTTAATTTGAATGCGTAAAACTTACAAAAAAAATTCCGTTGTACTGTGTATTCTGTTTTTGCGATTATCGAGTCGTGAAACAAGAGAACTGGTTGTAAATCGATATTAATATTTTCAACGTTATATAAAATGCGTTTGTAAAAAAACATCATGCTTCTATCCGTGTAGAATCTGATATTTTCGCGATCTAGTGGAACTATATTGCTGCGTCAAAGTGGGATTTTTTTTGTTGTTACTGTTTGAAAAAAAATACAGTTCGGAAACGTTATATATTAATTTTATGAATATGTTGTATCATTTTATGTGAGATAGATAGATATGGAAGAGTATTACACACATGTGATGAATAATATTTTATAATTCTGTATAAGTATTTGAGTTGTTAGAAAAACGCGATTTTTATTATGAGAATGAGTTTGCATTATGTGAATAAATCGAAAACCAACTTTTGGCATAACCTATTAATTAATATTCCATTAATATTAATATACATTTGTTGAAATTTCTACGAGGTTATGAAATAAAGTAAGGCCAAAGATTCGTAGTACAGGAATATGAAAACTCGATATAGAGAGTTTATTCAGAAAAATGAAAAGTACAGAAGAAGCTTCTTGCTCAAGCGCTTCGGTTCAACTAACTTAGGTAGGTAAACGTGTTCAACGTCTACCTTCGACAAGACCGTTTTTTTATTGCTGGTCTAAGGGTAGGAGGACCCAGGCATAAGGGATAGTGGCGCAGAGGGAACTTATGTTATTATTAGCTAAATCCTAAATACCAAATTTAACAACATTAATATTCCAACATTAGTAGGTCCCGAGATATAGAACCTCAATAATCGCTAAATTTGTCACTGACTGACTGACTGACAGATCATCAAAACCTTTTGGGTACTTCCCATTGACCTACAAGCTTGAAATTTGGTATATAGGTCCACCATAACAAACACTCAAAGGAATAATTATCAAAGTTTGAAATTTTACACCTTAAAGGGGTTGTATTGAAAAAAAAACATTACGAAATAGGTACGTAGGATAGAACATAGCAGCATAACATACATAAGTATACGTTTTATTAGCTTCGAAGTCGCAACAAATACTGATGAAAAAAACAATTGCACTAACGTAAACAAAAAAAACTGCACCGGGCATCGTCTATAGTGGCGGCGCGGCGGGAAAACGGAATCGAACGTCGCACAGTGGGCGAGAAACCAATCTTTTTGGAAGAAAATCTGCCGACACTCAGTTTTTCACCGATTCAATTGGAATTTTTTTTTAAATGTTCGTGAAGGACTATACTTTCATGACGTGCTGCGTTAAAATCGTTAACTGTCACAAGAAATCAAGAATCTTTATTTACAAAACCCAATAACTCCGGTACTTCATCCGCCCGTACCATAAATTCGCATGTCCCAGCTGAGTTACCGACACTTCTGAACCCTAAACCCTAAACCGCAAAATTTTAAACTGTAAATCTGGCCCTGAGAATTACCAATTGAATAGAATTACATTCGGCACTTATGAGACTTACCATTAATTTATTGATCCAACAGCAGCGTTTTCGCTTTAAGAGGAAGAACTTCCTTATGCTTGCCATCCTTTATTCTTAGAGAGCTTATAAGTGGATCGCATGATAGTAACATATGCCGTATAATATCTATATTTCTCTTTTTGCGGTAACACATTCGGCAGTTTTCAGCTCGTGATTTCTTGAAGACTTTATTATTTGCCACTTGTGGCTCTTCTGAATACAAACCAATTGGCAGTTCAAATGTAGCAAGTACTTCACTTCCATGTTGCAGTACCTTATGAACTGATGGAGGTAGTTTATACCATGGATAAATTTTAATAAAATTTTTTTTAAAATTTTTTTTACAGTTTAAAGTTTTGTGGTTTACGGTTTAGGGTTAAGAAGTGTCGGCAACTCAGCTGGGACATGCAAAATGGTATAGGCGGATGAAGTATCGGAGTTATTGGGTTTTGTAGATAAGGATTCTTGATTTCTTGTGACAGTTAACGATTTTCGCGCAACATGTCATCAAAGTATAGTCCTTCACGAACATTTAAAAAAAAATTCCAATTGAATCGATGAAAAACTGAGTTTTCGGCAGATTTTTGTCCAAAAAGATCGGTTTCTCGCCCACTGTGCGTCGTCGGCAGTGTTAATCTTTGATACATTGAATTTGGATTTTGTCTTGCAGATTAGAAAAGGATTTTTTTTCTTTGATACCTACTTGATAATTGATGAAATTTCAACAAAAATTGATGAAATCCCAACAAAAACATCCTGTAAACAGGAGCAAAGTTCCTATGGCCGTAAAAAGTTGTGAGATCAAACAAAATACGGCCAAGTTCATTAGCTTAGAAATACCTCTTGCAATACTGAAGAAAGCGTTTGTAAAAATGAGTTTAAAAGAACGCTATTTAATTTTTAAAGAGTTACATGGAGGGCTAAATTATTCAAACTTGGCTGTTACTTTTTAAACCAATGGCCATAGAAGGTGTTAGGTAGCGGACAAGTTTGAATAATTTAGCCCTCCATGTAACTCTTTAAAAATTGAATAGCGTTCTTTTAAATTAATTTTTACAAACGCTTTTTTCGGTATTGCAAGAGGTCTTTCTAAGCTAACGAACTTGGCTGTATTTTGTTTAATCTCACAACTTTTTACGGCCATAGGAACTTGGCTCCTGCTTACAGGATGTTTTTGTTGGGATTTAGGGATATTAAAGGAAAGAAACATTCCGAAAGAAACTTTTGGGACAACCTAATAGATAATTGAAATATCTATCTAAATTATCTCTGCGCCATTTTTATTTACATGGGATGGCAAGAGGAGGAATGTATAGCAAAGCATGATTTCAAAATGTTGGTTTCCGAAACCTGTCGCTGAGAAATGAGAGTGAACTGATTACTGTAGCAATAAAGGTGTTACCAGAACAATGAGGAAGGAAAAACGTTTGAATGATTATTTGACATCAGTTAGAAATGATTCCATTCAAGAGTTTCTGTACGTTCTTAGTTAGTCTGTGGACAAGCCAGACAAATGGCTGCTCACCTCTTAAGAGGACGTGAAAATGCGACGCGTGAGTTGCGTAAGTAAGAATAAGTGAAGCCAGCTAAGTTTAGTACTGGTCGCATTTGCTCAAATCCTACCGAAGAATACGTCGCGTCGTCGTGTCACGACGCGCGACGCCCGTCCGAGAGATGTCATTTCGTCGTACGTGTGAATGAACTAATTTGTTTTACGTATCTGTCTGACTATTACCCGCGTCTATTCTACGAGTTAGACTTAAAAACGACGACACATGATTGGATCAATAATGCCTTCCATAACGTGAGGTTTAAATCTACTGAATTATAATTCTACAGACAATCTATAGTACAGTCCAACCTCTATAGCTCGAACCTCTTTAACTCCGAACAGAGTTGTGCAGAATTACAATTGAATTACTCCAGAATTATAATTACAAAGTAATTGAATTAAATTGTTATTCAATTATGTTGTAATTTATAATTCAGATCTTCAGTCAATTAAATTACAATGTAATTCGTAATTGCAATGAAGCACAATTATAAAATACATTGTAATTGAATTAAATTGTAATTCAATTATATTGCAATTTATAATTCAGATCTTCATTCAATTAAATTACAATGTAATTCGTCAATTCCTCAAAATAATGAATAAGTTTCAATTATGTTTCAATAGTTCATATATGCGGGGTGCTCGACTGCCCGATTTCATCGAAAAAGTGAGGCTGAAATTTCCGTGCATACGCGAAAAACTGTAGCCTCAATCGGAACACTGCCTACATTAGAGATAGAAAGAGAGGCAAAAATCCTTCTGACAATCGTCATTTTAGTCAAAAAGGAACCTCTTTTCAAAATTTCAACAAATTCTGAGAATGGACGTAAACGGAAACACAGCCCATGAAATACTGTTCTCGAAATAATTGTGAATATTTCGAGATGAAATAATTGTTCTCGGCTCGGGTATATCGGTGTGAACACTACACATTGACTCGACAACCGCGTCTCTCTCTTTCCAATACGCTTTTCTTCGTTGCGTTTGAAACTTTCATCGTGGATTACACCACTAAATACAGTTGAAATTATATCGTGTTTGGTACCATTTTGCATTAGAAAAATGCCACGAATATGTTGGCGAAAGTTCCATAAAATAATAATGAAAAATAAAGAAGATTAAATATTGGTGTTACATTGTGAAAAAAATGATGTCACTGCGGGAGTACTGTCCGTGCAGAACACGGCTGTAAAAATACAGGGTGTCCCAAAATTCGTGAAAATCCCGAAAGGGGGTGGTTCCTGAGACTATTTCAAGCGACATTTTCCTTTGCAAAAATGTTATCCGCGGCTTTGTTTAGGAGTTATTAACGAAAAACACGGACCAATCAGAGCGCGCCCTGGCCCGGCGCGCCAAGCCGCGCCGGCAAGCGAGTGTCGCGGTACGCCGTGACATCGCATCGTGACGGCGCGGCGGCCCAGGGCGCGCTCTGATTGGTCCGTGTTTTTCGTTAATAACTCCTAAACAAAGCCGCAGTTGACTTTGGTGCAAAGGAAAATGTCTCTTAGAATGGTCTCAGGAACCACCCTCTTTCGGGATTTTCACGAATTTTGGGACACCCTGTATATCGCGAGTTCTTCCAACTCCTGGGCTATAATTTGGAGAGCTGTATTTTTATTATATTATATTTCAATTATATTGTATTTCAATTATATTGTATTTCAATTATATTGTTTTCAAGTATATTGTATTTCAATTATACTGTAATTCAATTACAAATTGCATTTCAATTATATTGTATTTCAATTACATTGTATTTCAATTACATTGGGTTTCAATTATATTGTATTTCAAGTATATTGTATTTCAATTATACTGTAATTCAATTATAAATTGCATTTCAATTATATTGTATTTCAATTACATTGTGTTTCAATTATATTGTATTTCAATTACAAATCTGATTAAAATACTTAGTAATTGAATTACGTTGTATTTGAATTATATAGTAATTCATTCAATTACGTAATTGAATTACAATGTAATTGAATTAGCACAACTCTGACTCCGAAACCTTTATAAGACGAAAATTTTGTTCATTCCCTTCCGCTGCACTTTAAAAACCTCTCCCTGTAGATCGAAATAAAACTTCCTTTAACTCTACTAATTAATAACTCCACCTAATTATTGTCCACAAGTGTGGGAGCTAAACAAGCCAATACAGCAGTAAATGTTTTACGAAGTTTCGTAGAATGATGCGGCGATATTGAAGAAAATGTATTCTCTGCTTTGGTTACCGTTGAAAATATTAGGTTGTTGATTTTACTTTAAACAAATGCAATTTTATACCCAACGTATTCTATGTACTTTCAAGTTTCTTGATTGTATTGCGTTATATTCACGTTTTTCATCTACATGGTTGTTATCTTGATTTCGGGGAGTACTTTTTACCATCGACGACTAGTACGTTAATTAATCACCACATTTTGACCATAAATCACATAGTGCTATGATCAATCAGTTATAATTCCAGATATATAACAGGAATACACTACAGTCGCGTTGGTTGACGTTAAAATAAACTTTATTTCATTTCAAAGTACAACTACACAATAAATATAAAACTATAAAAGTTACAGGTACGTGGTTGCCTTATAAAAATGACAAGAATTAATTTATTTAGACGTTGCACGGTTCTTATTGTAATATCGTGGACCGAATGTAATAACTAGGTAACTTACAATTCTTTATTTTAGAGAAATTGATGAAACAATATTTTTAGGTTTTAAGATTATGGTAGGGAGACCGTTATTTTAAACATAATGCCAATATCTGCTTATATTTCTTAATTTTAAGTGGAACAATACATGAAAAAACATCATTTTGGATTAAAAAAAATTTTTTAAGAATGTCGAGTTGCCCATTTATAACATAAATAGAAATCTGTATTTATTTTTTATCTACTTTGCACACTGCTCACTAGATGTCGTAGATTACTTTGATAGGTGTTACCAAGTTTTTATATTAAATTCTACTTGATTTCTTCTTTAATACGAAGTAGATAACTCAAAATGTCCAAATTTCAAGTTACCTAGTTATTACATTCAGCCGGCGATATGTGCTCTAATAAAGATATTTCTTAAATCATTTCTTATGAAGGCATCTGTATAGTTTCATTAAAATTGTGAAATAAAAAATCTAGAACCGGTCATTTGAGCGGTCGTGGTATGTTTAGAGTACGATTAGCTTTGTTGATTAGCTTCACAGTTTTATATAATAAACTTGTAGACTGTAATAGCATTTTTGATCGAAACGTTCTATAAGTGTTGCGTTCTAAAATCGGACATTTCATATGCAACAACGTAATACCATTGATCAACAATCTGTTAATTCATTAACGCACAGTAAAATCACAGATTTCTTTAATATGAAACAATAATATCTAAAAGCCTAGTAGATTATATGTACTATATGAATATAATAAATAACTCATCTCCAAAAATTGAACTGTTCTTTCTTTAAAATTATTATGTACAATCAGCAAATTATCAACTCTTGTTCAAACCCCCTGTAAGTCGAATTTTCGTAGGGTAACCTCTTTTACTCGAAGATTTTAGTTCTTCCTTTGGGATTTGAGTTATCGAGATTCGACTGTAGTATACAAGGGCAGACAAAAGAAAGTTTAACCCTGTGTATGCAACAGAGATGGGCAGTATCTAAATACAAAATTATTCAAATACGTTCTAGATACAAATAACCTGTATCTTTCGCCTTGTATTCGAAGTCGATTGCAGCGCCACAATGTATCTGTAACTTCATCTGTCGAGCGCTGCGGTTTGGAGAGTTTATTCATCTGTCTCTCCGACGATTTTCTGGTTATCTTCGACTTGTATTTGAGAGTCGAATACAGCGCCACGATGTATCTTACGGTTGTATCTGTCGTTAACTTGCTTGCAGAGTTATCCGTCAGATTTTATTTGAAGAAATAGATTCGTAATCATATGGATTATTTGAATCCCCAGATGTCGCGCGAGATTTATCCGTCATCTTGTATTCGTTATTTGAAGCTGGATTTAGCCAGACGATTTATTTGACGCTTGTATTTGTGACGAGTAACTGGAAGAGATGAAAATCACATGTATCTTTATTTGATATCTTTATTTGATTTCAAATACACTGAGATCTTGATGCGACGTTGCCACGTCGTAATACATATGTAATGTAATACGAGGAACGTATTTACATTTACAGTGACTTTCATTATTATTCCATATTCGGATACTCTAATAAGGACTATAACAATTGTTTAAACAAATACATTTGTATTATTTAAACGATTGGTTAAACAAACAATTTTTATTATTTAAACACATGTTTAAACAAATAGAGTTTCATTATTTGGACGATTGTTTAAACAAGTACATTTGTATTATTTAAACGATTGTTTAATCAAACAAATTTTTATTATTTAAACACATGTTTAAACAAATAGAGTTTCATTATTTGGACGATTGTTTAAACAAGTACATTTGTATTATTTAAACGATTGTTTGATCAAACAAATTTTTATTATTTAAACACATGTTTAAACAAATAGATTTTCATTATTTGGACGATTGTTTAAACAAATACATTTTATTATTTAAACAGATGTTTAAACAAATAACTGTTTATTATTTAAGCAATTGTTTAAACAAATAAATTTTTATTAAAAAAATATATATAAATATTTATATTTTTTTATTTTGTACATACTTATATATATATATATATTTATAACAATATATTAATTTATGTATATATCGGGGACCGTACAAATAAGCTTACGCGACAGGTGAGCGCCCGTCGCGTTGCATCGCCGTGGGTTTACGTCAGTTTACGTGTAGTGAAGTTAGTTTAGCACATGCTTGTGCACGTGTTTGTAATAGAGTATTCCAATTAATAAAAAGCGTGTGTAAGTGATTCGGTAACTTCAGCCACCTGTCACGCGATTGTGTTGGTGAAATTTGTCACTGTCACAGGTAAGTTTTTATTTTATTGATATGATATATAATTTCCATTATTTGTAACAATATGTTGACATTTTCAGTTAACCTGTCAATTCCTGATTTCCGATGACTTGGTATTGTGTTGGTGAAACTTGTCACTGTCATTTCAGGTAAGTTTTTATTTTATATTTATTTTCTCAGACATTGAAACATTACTGACAAAAGGAAAATTAAAAAATATTATTAGGTTGGAGAGAAAATTCTAGCGTATTTTAACTTTAACACTAATCCTACCAACAGCGGTCAAGATGACCAGTTCCAGATTTTTTATTTTACAATTAGAAAGTTAATAATACTGATTTCATAAGAAACAATTGTATAGATATCTGTAGTAGTGCACATTTTACAATAGGAGCCATACAAAGTCTAAATAAAATCAATCTTATCATTTTTATAAGGGAACATGTGTGTACCAGTTACTTTTGAGGCTCGGTAGGTTTAGCGTTAAAGAAAACATTTGATTCAATTTATAAAAATACATGTTTAATATTATTCAATTATATAATTTTCATTATTTGTTACAATATGTTGTCATTTCTCAGATAACCTGTCAATTCCTGTTTTCCCATGACTCGCTAGTTAACATGTGTTTTGATTTACAAGCAAAATTACCTGTTTATTTAAAATACGACATAGCTTTCCCTCCAACCTAATATATTCATGCTAAAAATCTTCCCGTTTATTGGACAATGCTTTTCACCAAGAAATTCTAATTTTTAGATGCAGCGAAGATATCCAAAACATCAGTTCATCAGAAAGAAAATAGTATTTCCATACAGATGTGACTTACATTAGCGGAGGACCATGGAAAAAAACAAAACAGTTTCAAATTATTAACACAAATAAGTAGAAATGATTTATACACCCTGCACAAATTATAATAAAAACATATCATTAATAACATATTATTCCTTTCTTTTAACAACTCCTTGCGTTATTTATTAAATTATTAATAATTTAGTATAAATTGTATAAATTTATGCACAAATGTAAAATTTATGTATTCAAACGAATAAAAATTATTAATAAAAATAAATAGAGATAATTTATACACCCTGCAAAAATTATAATAGAATCTACAATTATCGTGTTATTTAACGAGCAAAAATTGTTTTAAAAATTACTGACAAATATAAACTGAATTACTTTATTAATAACATATTATTTCTTTCTTTTACCAATTCCTTCCCTTACTTATGACTTGTATGTATTTAGTTAAATGCATCTATATGGTGTGAGGTACAAAATTAAATATTGACAATACTTCACAACTTTTACAATATTTCGTACATAACCGTGGTAACGTTTAACCTTCAAAAATAAGAAATTTTAGGAGCCTACAAGCTCCCCTTGTTCTATGAGCTCCACAGTTTTTAAACCGATCATTTGTACATTTAGTGTTACGATTTGGCAACGTCGCATCAAGATGTATTTGAAATCAAATACAAATTACGATTAAAGATACATGTGATTTCATCTCTGAGAAATACTCGTCACGAATAAAAAAATTGAATAAAGTATCTTGCTACGTCGAGCTTCAAATACATCTGAAGGTTAAGATGAAATCGTCCCATTGAAATCTCACAGATACATTTCCAATAGCCAAAATCTGACGGATACAACCGCAAGATACACGGTGGCGCTGCTTCGACTCTCAAATAACTGTGAAAGATACACTGAAAATTCTCACGCTGTATCTTACGGATAGTGCCTCTTGAATAACTTCTCGCCGCTAGAGGCGTTGAATACGCATACGCAGTTACTTCGAGCTCAGATAACCTACAGATGTCAAATGAAATTTTTTGGAGAGTATCTTACAGATACACTGTGTCGAATATGTATTTCAGGAAAATAACTACAAATAAAAGATAACTTTCATTTATCTTTTATTTGAAAATTTTAGATACATTTTTGCCCATCTCTGGTATGCAATATACAAAGAAGTTGTATACCGTAGCGAAGATATCCCAGATTAGATGAATGTTATCAACATTTGACAAACGATCTAGTGCTGAAGGTATTCATACTGATATATAGAAATTCTAATTTTAAACCTTAGCACTCGAGTGGTGACTCTGAGAGAGAGAGAGTCACCACTGAAAATTGCTGTATCATTACTGAAAATATTGTTCACATTATTAAATATATCGGTAGCTAATCAATTACTAAACAATTTAGGTATTGTACGAGGTCTTATACCAATTTCATATCGATAAAATTTGATAAAGCTTCATATTCTCTACAAAAAAGGATTAACCGATAATATCCAAAAACCATAACCATCTACAGTGGGTGTAGAAAGTATTCGTACGCCCTTTAAAACAGAATAATTTTTTTATATAATAATTGTACCCCCCCCCCCCCCCGAACGACCTGATTTTTTATAATCAATTAGAAGCATTGGTTTACGAAATGATATGCAAAAAAGAATTTGGCGAAAATTATAATTTACAAGGTTACATGCAAAAATAAAAAAGGCATTTTTTAAAACTTTTTTATTTGGCCCCTTAAAGAAAATTTAAAAGACATGTTTTGTAAATCTATGTTAGTTGTACACACACTGAAAATTTCATTGAAATCGATCGACGCAGGAAAAAGCGAAACGCATCGAAAGAGGTACGATTCTGTGGATTTTAAACAGAATCTGATCAAAAGTCGTGTAAAACTACGATTTTCACCACTTCTAACTGCTTGTACATTTGTATGTACAATGTATTTCGATGAAATTTTCAGCATGTGTATAACTAACATACATCTACAAAACATATATTTTAAATTTTCATTAAGAACCCAAATAAAACGTTGAAAAATCTCTTCTTAATTTTTGCATATAACCTTGCATATTATAATTTTTGGAAAATCTTTTTTGCATATTATTTCGTAAACCAATGCTTCTAATTGATTCTAAAAAATCAGGTCGTTTGGTACAATTATAAAAAAGTTATTAGTTGTTAAATGGTGTACGAATACTTTGTACACCCACTCTATATGTTTTTAGTATTTAAGTGTAATTCTAATCTAATAGAATTATACATTTTCTACAGTATTATTGAAGTATTGATCCGAGCTTACACTGCATTCAGTGAAATATTATTTGTTCCAGTTTTACATACAAAAAGTGGTGAAACGGAGAATATTATACACGAAAACAATGATATTGTAGTAAAAAATGTCAGAAAGTGTGACAAAGTCAACGTTCGATATTGCCGTTTTCTTCACTTCGGCGGGTTTAGCTATCGCGTGGTTATGCAATCAAGGGCAATAAAGACGCAACGATCTGAAGGAACCATGATTGCCAATTGCCATGGTAAGCTCTAAGGGTGCAACGCTAATGTTCGTTTTCCATGAACCAAATAATTCCGACTCACAGTCAGAGAGGGGACTGATTGACATAACAGCTAGTAGCACGAGAATGACTCCGGCTCCGGCGAATCGTAGATCCCTACAGACTAAAGTATCATACAGGAATTTTGGTATTGCGCGCTCTTCCAGGAGAGTCTAACACGTACGATTGTTAATTGGCCGATTATAATTTTGGAGCAGAGTCAGTTCTATAAACTATAAATTGTAGAACAGTGATGAGCAACCCGCGGACTGTAGTGGGCCAAAAGTGAAAACCTAACATTACGCGCGGGCCACATGTACGACGTGCATAAAAAAATACATTATGTATAGAATGTCGGATTTTAATTTATAAATGTGAATTTCTGGTGATTTATCAGTGTATAAAAAGTGGTTCGTTCACATAAAAAATAAATGGTTTTTAGATGGGCATAATTATAGGGATAAGAGAGTGCTTCGAACAGACTAGCCGCGAAGGAGGTGCGTCACAGTAGTCTAAAACGCGAAATTTAGTGACATTTTGCCCAAAAACCAACTGTATCCTGTAGATATCTGTTGAGTGTTTATTGCTTTCTAAATATCCATCAACCTCGAAAATGAAAATATTAATAAAATTTAATAAAAACCATTACTGTAACAAACAGTTAAAGTTGGAAGTTTTGAAGATAGCCTTTCTCATGGAAGAAATTGCTTTTCTTCTTTAAGATGCCCTGACAATGATTTTTAATATTTTCCTTCCAATTTCTTTTTAAATGAAAGGTTTATCTTTAAGCTGTAAATTACCATTTGTCAATTGAAAATTGTTGAAATAAAACAGAAATGAAAACTCAGGATCCAAGAATGCCGTTACAATGTATGGTGGTGTGTGTCACATCGAAGTGACGATCGGCGTCGAAAAGACGATCAGCAGCCGAAGCGACGATCGAGTCGCGAGACGCGACTTTGTTAGTTCGACACGAGAGTCGGTATAGGCAGGACATACCTGGTATAGTTATACATAGCCGTTTTAAATAAAGTATTTAGTTACCTATTTCACTAGACTGTGTTAAAGAGTTTGATTCCACTCAATCCTATACCTGAACAAAAATTAGTATTTGTAATGCATTAAAAATGTTACGCTAAATGTAATGAAGAAAATTTGCAAAATTATCAAGACTTCGCAAGGAATATCTTTTGAGTCATAAGAGGTCATAGAATTTGACAAAATGGAATATTTTCTGCATACTTTCCTCTATGTAATCATGCAAGAATCATTTCCTAGCTCGTCCTATATCAAAAGTTATTATTGTTTAAAGCCGTCCGTGCGGCTGTGCGTATTAGTTCTCGCATCCATCGTCGGGACTCCGTGACGACTAAAAAACACTTTAGACTGTAAACTTCAAATCTTGATGCTATGCTACAATTTTTTCAGCGTTATATTCCATGTTTTTTCCTTTTTATTGAAATTTTCTTTTGTGCAGTTTATATTTAGTGCGTACCTCAGTATACTGTATGCATTAGTTCAGTATTACCATCGTTTAGTACAGTTTATATTAACATACAAGAACAATTAAGTATAATTCTCCGAACGTTGTATACGTTTTAAACAATCATATCTCTCTCTCTCCCTTTCTCTTATACGACCGTTTCTCTCACCAATATTCGGAAAAAAATGCTTTCGATGAATTCGTTTGTCCGATCGTAAACACGCCTACTCCAAACTTATATTGTTGTCACTTCGTTCATCATCACACACTCACTGCAAAATACTTTAACTCAGCACGAGCCATACGCTGTTTACAGTAATTTATATTTTGTATTTGTTATATCTCATTCGTGATAAAACATATCTTTTTACTAATATTTGGTAAGTACATAAATAGTTGGACATTTATTACGGTAACTATTTTCCGTGTTCAACATTTATTCCTTATTATTCAGGTATTTGTTATTTATTAAGAATGGAGGCGTTCCGTACAAATCTGAATTTATTATATTTATTATTGTTTACATTTCACTTTGTGCTTTATAGAGGTACCATACATTGTGAATTTATAAGGATCAGATAAATTTTCTCCGGAGACTTTGGAAAATCAAGAAACAAATTTTATTCAAATAGCGATTTCTCAAAAATTTAGAAGAATAAGTGTGGATTTATAGTGGAGCAGCGAGGTGAGCTGTGCGGTGAAAAAAAAGAAAAACAATGAAAATACATATGTACTTTTTCATTAGTATGTGTCGAAATGTTGTCACGCATGTTGGTTTGTTTTCACCGCGCCGCTATCATCGATACTCGCAGCTCCACTATAAATCCACCCTAATTGTATATTGACTAAGCTGAATGTATTCCGTTTAAAAAAAAATTGCTAAAAGTTGTTAAATTTGTAAATATGTTTAAAAAATAGTAAACAAGCTATTAAATAAACGAAAAGTATACCACATTACACATTATTAAAAAAGATTACATGTTAATATCCCACACCCCCAATTTCACATCGATATCTTTAATAGCTTAGAAGTTATACCAAAATGTCACTAAACTTCGCGGTTTAGACCACTGTGTGCGTGTGCACGTGTAAGTGAGACTCGTTCCCAGGATTGGAAGGGTGCGGGATGCGTCTTCTCATTTTTCCATAATGCAAACATGGGGTTTTTCAGTAGTTAAAAGCGCTGGATAAAAGATCAATTTAGTTCGCGATCGCCCTCGAGAGTCCTATTTTTACCACTTTTTATTAGCCCGCTTTCTTGTTATGTTTGCGAGACGTAATTTGCATCTTTCGGCAGCATGTAGCTGTCGCAACTTTATGAAAATAGCTACATGTGCAGCTGTATGCTTCCGAATAATGCAAATTACGCCTCGTAAACGTAAAAATAGGACTTTTGCGGGCGATTGCGGTCTAGATTGATCTTTTATCTATCACTCTTAGCTACTGCAAAGCCCCATCTTTGCATCCCGTACCCTTGCATTCCTTGAAACGCAAGTCTACCTCCTTGACCAGCGTATTTTGAAATGACCTCATAGACTGCGATTCAAATGATAATGACAATGCATTGCGAACGCGATCGACATATGGAACGATTCGCGAGCAAGGAAGCCGTAGAGAGAGAGAGAGAGAGAGAGAGAGAGAGGGGGGGGGATATCATTTGTAACGACTTGACCATTATATATAATTGCATCTGTAAAAATGATTAAATTAATATAAAGTGTAATTTATGTTGCGTTCCGCATAAAAAACCAAATGTTCTACAAAAACAAACCTACTTGCTAAGTGAACAAATTATATTAAACTCTTTACAACTTTATAACACATGTTGATTCCATGCCTGTGATATACGAACTGAGGACAAACGTTAGAATTTGAAGAGGCAATGAATCAGAAAACATCGATCGACCCATTGGCCAATCAATATTTGGCAGTAAATATGTACCGTGAAAAATCCAAGCAACAAGTTTCCACTGTTTGTATACCATACGAGGTTGTGGTAATTTATTAATTGACATTCAATCTACTTTTGATATATTTTAAACCTTTTACAGATTTTATTTGTTAGAAAAATTCATCAAAAAACATTACTGGTTCAATCTTACGTGTTTCATATCGTAGATTTACGCTCTGATGTTTAATCATGTGAATTGTTTCTAATAAAATCCTTTGGTGTAAATTGGCTTCTTTTTCTACTATTTTTACATTTTCGAAATCAAAAGCGTGGTCAAACTCTATTGAATGCCTTGTAAATGCAGTGTGTTGTGCTGGAGGTAAAAATATGTTGTGTCTATGTTTTCTGATCCGAGTCTCCAAAAGTCTAGACCAGGCATGCACAGGTGGACGATTTGGGAGCAGGAGCAATCGACCCTGCTCCTGAGCAGGGGTCGGAGCAGTGACCTTGCTCGGACGTATGGAAGGGGAACCCACCAATTGTAAACGGAGCACGAGAGAAGACGAGAAGAAGAGCGTATGAGAGTGGGGGCGGCGTCTACGTTGTTGTAGTCTGACCACTCCGGCGCGCTCTGCACTTCCCCACGCCCCTCCCACTCGTCTTCTCTCGTGCTTTGTTTACAAGTCACGCTTAGTGGGTTCCCCTTCCATACGTCCGATCTGCTCTGAGAGCATACGGGGAGCAACTTGGGAGCACGGGAGCTGCTCTGAGAGCAAAGAGCTGTGCATGCCTGGTCTAGACGTTTGTCCTATGTATAGTTGGTTATAACCCTTACAAGGTATTGAATAAACTAAATTGCAGTTTTTTACCAATGGTACTTTATCTTTGATCGCGGGCAGAAATTCCCTTAAATAATGTGGTATTTTGAAAATTGGAGTTTAAAATAATTTGTTCACTTAGCAAGTATGTTTGGTTTTTCTTAGAACATTTGGTTTTTTGAAAATTTGAATGAAAATTTTTCTTGAACATGGTCTAAATAGTTGACCGAAACGTTGAAAATTTTGTGGTAATTTGCAAAATTGCTTAAGTAGTAGCGTCAGATTGAACCAGAGCGCTGAAAACATTAATATACGTTATTAAACAGGTATTTAAATAGTTTTGTATTTAAATACTGCCCAACTCTGATGTAATATGATGTAAATAGTGCCCAACAGTGATGTAAATATCTTGAATATTGTAGAAGGTTTAACATAGGTTTAACATATGTTCATGTCTGTATGTTATGCGTAGATTGTGGATCTTTATGCATTGATAGCAAAATTGAGTAGATTCAGTAGATGAAATTGAAAATTGTTGGAAAATTAAAAAAATTGAAGACATCAATACATATATGATTTGTCCTCTATTAAAATCATTAACCCCTTGCCCTACGATTTATTTTACAGTCTCATTGTCAGTGATTAAAACTTTTTTGAAGATCGTAATTTCCTAAAAAAGAAGAAAATTTATATCCATCGAATGCCTACACGTTCTCCAATAGCTTAACAATTAACAAAACCAAAATACGAAATGATTAGCATACAATTTTATCAGAATCTGTTCAGAAAATTCATCACGAGTTAGAGCCGATATTGTAAGGCAAGCAGTTAAGGGAAGAAATAACATTAAATTTTGCATAAAGATCCGCAGTCTAGCTATGAGGGGTAGGTAAATATTAAATGTTAAAAGTGGAAGTATAACATAAATATAATATATGTATCGACAAATATGGAAACAGTACTGTTCTTGTGTATGTTTGTATGAATGTCTTGTATGTCTTTCCTGTTTGCACTGTAGATACATTCTAACCTACCTCGACTCTAGCTAATCGCTAGATAACCAGCAACATGCGTGGTTAACCGCAATCGTACACGACGTGTGACAATTGACACGAATCTCTTCATTGATATGTGCAGCATATTCAACTGAAATCTATGATTAATAATTTAAACAAAGGCTTTCACGAACTCTATTTTTATTTATAGTGTGTACTCATTATGTGCAATCGATAGAATAGTGCTTTCACTAGAAAGTAAAATATTGCGAACGTTGAATTAAATAAATCAATTTTGCGATCTGATTAGAATTTTAGAATGTGAATATAACATTTTTTTTTATATATAATCTTGTCTTATTTAGTTAATGGAAATTGAGGGCATACATACGTGCTATAAGGCGTGATGTTAATTCAAGCCCGTTTTGCTAAATACGTTTTAGATTTAGAAGTAAAAAAATAAGATGGCTACCCTTGTATTAACCTTTAGCACTCGAATAGTGACTTTTAGACTCAATTGCTGTACCATTATTCAAAGTATTGTTTACATGATTAAATACGTCGGTATCTAATCAATTACTAAACTTCAAGGTATTGTATGCCGTCGCCGTCATCCATAAAATTTATAAAATCATAGGGAATGGAAATATTCTAGGACGGAAGAAATGTTTAATTTTTGAGTTAAAATAGCTCCGAGTGCAATGGGCTGAACAAAATTTAAAGACTGAATAATTCATTTTATACTTAAATAACACTAACTGCTATTCTTTGGACTTGTTCCTTGTAGATATGTAACACCTCGATCAATGTTATCAAAATTATCAGTATACAGGGTGGTTCACCAGATATTACCACCTCGATTTTCGTCATTATTATTATTCGTAACAAACAATGTTTATACAAGGTTGAATGGTTTCGAGAGATGCATACTTTACTTTGGTGTTGTAATTTTTTTGTAGGTGGACGCGTAGAGGAGATACTTTAGATATTTATATGACACGCAATTGCAATCTCATATATGTTATTAGATACTAATATGATAAACATGTATATTAAAGAATTCATATATTGACAATTAAATAAACCAATCAAAAGGAATTAAAGCATAAAGATGTATGCATGTATATAATAAGTTCCTTGGCGAATAAGGTAGAAATTGCACTAAAAATTGCCATAACGTTATTCAAAATATTGTTCACATAGTGTTACGTTCTAAGGTGGACGTATTATAGATTTGAAGTTAAATTTGAAAGATTTTAATAGAAGATAAAACGCAGTTTTGAACCTACCTGCATTCACCGGCTTCGGTTCGGGTAATTGAGGATTTCTTAAATTGTATTTGGCTTTGATTATGGAATTGGATCGAAGAAATCGAAGTTGAGTAAACTCTCTTTAAAAATTATTTGAAATTTTGATTTGAATAAAAATTAACAAAAATATATTGTAAGCATCTTTCGGATACATAGAGTTCTTGTGATCTTATAAATTATTATTATTTACCATACGCTGATTACGCTTGCAGTTATAGAACGATTCTTTCGGCGATGATGATGATGATGATGATGATTTTTGATGTTGGTGTTGCAGATGTTGTTGATTAAATTCACACAATCCAGGGGGTTAACTCGCTTTCAACTTTTTAACTCCACTGAACGCACTATTGAACTCTGGCTCTGATTAAACTATTGACTGATTTATTGAGGATTGAGGACTGAAGACTGACTGTCCTGATGAGGAGCCGTCCTTTTATAGATTAATCAATCCATTGTTCTAACTTCTAAGCTTAATCTTTTTAGGGTGGGTGCATCCTTAACAATTCCTCGTAGTAGCTTCTCTTCTTAATTTGTCGTCTATATTTTGATCGGATGTTTAGTTTTCGATTTGTTTTTATCATTCTCTTGATTGGATCAAGTGGCTATACGCGTCCTCCTGGGTAGTTAGTTAGTTAGTCACCAGTCTATTGTTCATTGATTATTTTGTGCGTTTCTTCTACGCAGTGTTCATTCTAATTTCTTCTGGACTATCTTTTACAGTCTTTGGTGATGAAACAAATTTCAACGGATATTTCATTTAATTATTCGCTCGCATAATATATTTAATAAAATAGATTTTTCTTAATTCTATCGCTCGCAATGTAGTATAATATACGACAATTCAATATTAAATATTAACAATAGTATTTAATATTTAATTTCTCGCACAACATTATTAAAGCAACCCTAGTAGCACAAAAATATTGTATAAATATTTTTTTCAAATATTGAAAAAATATTTTTTAAGCCACATTTTTTAATATGAGAAAAATATTGGATCTGAATATTGTATACATATACAAGAAATATGAATTGAATGATTAAAAAATATAAGCTAAATATTCAGAGAATATAAACTACATATTTAAAAAATATAAGCTAAATATTCAGAGAATATAAACGAGATATTTAAAAAATGTAAAATAAATATTCAAGAGATATAAACTAGATATTTAAAATATATAAAGTAAATATTTAAAAAATGTAAATCCAATATTTTAAAAATATAAATTGAATATTTAAATAACATTCAATAAAATCTTTAATTAAAAAAAAAGACAAAAACTAAAAACTATGGTGTATGTATATACTTTCTATGCACTGCTTGAGGGAATATACCGCCTGGTCTTCGAAAAGACCTTAAGGGGGCCGTCTCCTAGCAGATGACGGTCGCGCGTGAACACTCACACACCGCTAGAGTACACTCACACACCGCTAGACCACGTATACGTACGCGAGAATTGCTAGGATCAGGGAAATGCGTTCTGATTTCTCGATAATGCAAAGACGGGGGTTTTTATTAGTCAAAATCGCTAGATAAAAGATCAATCTAGTGCGCTGTTTGCTTCAAAAGTCGTTCTTTTACGTTTCCGAGCAATGATTTTGCAATATTCGGCTGCATGTTGCCCGTCGGAGAGGCTAGTACGCCTGCGTGACTGCAGCGCCATCTAACGGGCAACATGCGACGGGCAACATGCAGCCGAATATTGCAAAATCATTGCTCGGAAACGTAAAAGAACGACTTTTGAAGCAAACAGCGCACTAGATTGATCTTTTATCTAGCGATTTTGACTAATAAAAACCCCCGTCTTTGCATTATCGAGAAATCAGAACGCATTTCCCTGATCCTAGCAATTCTCGCGTACGTATACGTGGTCTAGCGGTGTGTGAGTGTACTCTAGCGGTGTGTGAGTGTTCACGCGCGACCGTCATCTGCTAGGAGACGGCCCCCTTAATTACAATTAAGAAATTTTTGTGGAGTGGGCGGGATTCGAACTCGGGACCTACCGTTTACTTCAGGCGTGGGCAATTTTGCCTCAATTGAGGCAAAACTGTCCCCACCGTAGCGCTCACTGTCCCCCACCAGCATCCGTCGTTACTATGTAGGAAGGACGCGTTTCGCTTGTCGCAAGCAGTGCGCAGGCCTCGTGTATCGGAGCCACGAGCAGTGTTCCGATTGAAGCAACCGTAACTCGCGCATGCGCGGCAATTTCAGCCTCAGTAGCGTAACTATTTCGATGAAATCGGGTAGCTTGAGCACCCCACAGACTTTTAAAAAGTCTTTCTTCACTATTAGCTGCCATGTTATAATAAAATATTAACGTTCCGCGTCACGTCTCTCGTCCACCAGTCGTCCCGCTAATGGCACCGGTACATTCCCGCCAATATAACTGCCTCAAGGCATCAGGGCCCTGGCCGCTCGGCTGCGTCAGCGTAGATATGCTACTGTCTTGGCCGCGCATGCGCGAGTTACGGTTGCTTCAATCGGAACACTGGCCACGAGGAGCGCCACCGAAAGGAAGCTTGGTGGGAGAAGCAGGCGTTTGAGGGGCTCCACCCGTGCCCACGCCTGGTTTACTTGATGATGCGCTATCTCGCTGAGCCATGCGAACCTACATTCTTACATTATTACTTTTTAGACTTATATTATAAACTATAATATATTAGTTTGCGTAAACTATACACATACAAACAATTATCAATTCTTCAATCGCCCACAGTTTTTACAAACTTTATGAATACTTATATTTGAAGACTACGTTTTTCTGTCAAACACTTCTATATTCTATACAGGGTGTCCCAAAACTCGTGAAAATCCCGAAAGGGGGTGGTTCCTGAGACCATTCTAAGAGACATTTTCCTTTGCACCAAAGTCAACTGCGGCTTTGTTTAGGAGTTATTAACGAAAAACACGGACCAATCAGAGCGCGCCAAGCCGCGCCGGCAAGCGAGTGTCGCGGTACGCCGTGACATCGCATCGTGACGGCGCGGCGGCCCAGGGCGCGCTCTGATTGGTCCGTGTTTTTCGTTAATAACTCCTAAACAAAGTCGCAGTTGACTTTGGTGCAAAGGAAAATGTCTCTTAGAATGGTCTCAGGAACCACTCCCTTTCGGGATTTTCACGAGTTTTGGGACACCCTGTATAGCTCGCGCTCTGCAGTCGACCATTCAATCGGAATGCTAGCTTCCTAATGGTATGGACATGATATTTGGTCCCCTCAGGGTTTCAAATTCATTTACCAATCCTCTTCCTTTTTCCACTCTCACCATCGCCTTTTCAGCGGGACCTACTGTTTATGGTGGGTTCCGAACCACCTTGCTAGCTTCCTAATGAATGAATGCATTTTCGCTGCAACAGGGCCAGGGCCTCTGCCAAATACTTCGAGTCAAATGTTTATATTTTCTGGCGCCGCGAGTCTAATCTCCAGACTCTGTTTAGACAAAGCCGAGAAAGATCCCGAGTAGGTTCCAGAGAAGCTATAGGGATCGATCCCTATTTCCCGATCCCTTTTCTAAATATTAAATGAATCTTTATTTCATATTACGAAAAAAAATATTTTGGTAATTATTTACAAAAGCACCACCCTCTCCGATTTTGATGAAATTTATATATGTTATGCAGCAACACACCCCAAACAACTTTTTCCTTTTCCAATATAGGGGGGTCGCTTTTAGTTTTCGAGATATTTGCAAAAAACTATCGCGAATACTGTATTCAATTTTTCGTATTCCTGAACGCTCCGCTGCAACGTAGACTGTTTCGGTGCGACGTTTGTTTACATTTTGACGCTGTAGAGATAAGAGAGAAAACAGGGGAGGGGCGGAAAGGGCCAGCCTGACACCACACACACCCACCCAGTGCTTAAGACGCACCCACTGTTTCTAAATTATACTCTAGATTCTTACGTATTTTCACGTGCTGATTACAAATATGATAGTGAAAATTGGTGCAAATGTTAATTTCTTAACGGAAACCTTCTTTTTAAAAACACTGGGTGCGTATTAAGCACTGGGTGTGTGTGTGTGGTGTCAGAGAGAAAACAGGGGGGGGGTGGAAAGGGCCAGCCTGACACCACACACACCCACCCAGTGCTTAACACGCACCCAGTGTTTTTAAAAAGAAGGTTTCCGTTACGAAATTAACATTTGCACCAATTTTCACTATCATATTCGTAATCAGCACGTGAAAATACGTAAGAGTCTAGAGTATAATTTAGAAACAGTGGGTGCGTGTTAAGCACTGGGTGGGTGTGTGTGGTGTCAGGCTGGCCCTTTCCGCCCCCCTATTTTCTCTCTTATCTCTACAGCGTCAAAATGTAAACAAACGCCGCACCTAAACAGGTCTACGTTGCAGCGGAGTGTCCAGGAATGCGAAAAATTCAATACAGTATTCGCGATAGTTTTTTGCAAATATCTCGAAAACTAAAAGCGACCCCCCTATATTGGAAAAGGAAAAAGTTGTTCAAAATGTCCATATCTATATCATATATAAATTTTATCAAAATCGGAGAGGGTGGTGCTTTTGTAAATAATTACCAATATTTATTTCATATTATGAAAAAAATATTTTTTTCTAAATATTAAATGAATCTTTATTTCATATTACGCGAAAAATATATTTTTATTAATTTGCAGATAATATCTATAATATTATGAAATATATTTTTTCTCATTATAAAAGGAATCTTTATGTAATGTTAGAAATAGAATATTCTTTTTTAATATGTAGGAAATATTTCATGTTTATCATGGAAAAATATTTGTTCTAAAATATGATGCGAAGTAAAATGTTTACTTTTAATTTAATTTGAATTCGTGTGTGTCACTTAATCGACATACATTTATATTATAAGAACATTAATGCGACAAAGTTGTTGCACGAAAAATAATCTTGTAGCTCTTACGTCTTACACAATATGTGATTGAACTGTAAGATTAAAAAGTTTGTAGCAACAGACTCATAGTTAATTAATGATGTTATAATATAAATGTATGTCGATTAAGTGACACACACGAATTCAAAGTAAATTAGAAGTAAAAATTTTACTTCCAATATTCAATGACGATTTATTTTATATTTGAAACCACTACTTGCTTTGTAATATGAAAGGTGTGTATGTTTCCAGCATATTCCGGAATAATAATATTTTTCCGTGATATAAACATAAAATATTTCCTGTACATTAAAAAAAAATATATTCTCTTTCTAATATTACACAAAAATTCATTTTATAATAAGAAAAACTATTTTTTCATGATATGAAATAAATATTATCTGTATATTAGAAAAAAATATTATATTTCCAATATTAAATAAAGATTCATTTTATAATGAGAAAAAATATTTTTTTCATAATATGAAATACAGATTCATTTAATGCTTGAAAACAAATATTTTTCTTGTAATATGAAATAAAGATTCATTTAACATATAGAAAAAAATAATTTTTTCATAATATGAAATAAATATTTCCTGAATATTAAAAAGAAATATTTTTTTTCATAATATGAAATAAATATTTCCTGAATACTTAGAAAAAATTTTTTTTTTCATAATATGAAATAAACATTTCCTGAATATTTAGAAAAAAATATCTTTTTCATAATATGAAATAAACATTTCCTGAATATTTAGAAAAAAATATTTTTTTCATAATATGAAATAAATATTTCCTGAATATTTAGAAAAAAATATTTTTTTCATAATATGAAATAAACATTTCCTGAATATTTAGAAAAAAATATTTTTTTCATAATATGAAATAAATATTTCCTGAATATTTAGAAAAAAATATTTTTTTCATAATATGAAATAAACATTTCCTGAATATTTAGAAAAAAATATTTTTTTCATAATATGAAATAAATATTTCCTGAATATTTAGAAAAAAATATTTTTTTCATAATATGAAATAAACATTTCCTGAATATTTAGAAAAAAATATCTTTTTCATAATATGAAATAAACATTTCCTGAATATTTAGAAAAAAATATTTTTTTCATAATATGAAATAAATATTTCCTGAATATTTAGAAAAAAATATTTTTTTCATAATATGAAATAAACATTTCCTGAATATTTAGAAAAAAATATTTTTTTCATAATATGAAATAAATATTTCCTGAATATTTAGAAAAAAATATTTTTTTCATAATATGAAATAAACATTTCCTGAATATTTAGAAAAAAATATTTTTTTCATAATATGAAATAAATATTTCCTGAATATTTAGAAAAAAATATTTTTTTCATAATATGAAATAAACATTTCCTGAATATTTAGAAAAAAATATTTTTTTCATAATATGAAATAAACATTTCCTGAATATTAAAAAAAAAAATTTTTTTCGTAATATGAAATAAATATTTCCTGAATATTAAAAAAAAAAATATTTTTTTCGTAATATGAAATAAATATTGTATGTATATTTGAATATTAAAAAAAGATTGAATCTCTTTTTAATATTATATGAATATGTATACAATATTTTGTGCTACTAGGGAAGCATTAAAAAAAATAAATTTAAAAAGTATATGTTATACATGATTGATTATCAATTATTATCGATGGCTGAACCACCGGACGTGACAATAGTTAAATTTGTTTGTATTTAATAGCAAAATCATGTATTTATCATTTAGTCATAATTCTATATTTTAAAAGTTATAAACATCTTTCAGTAATATTGATTAACATTCACATTATGCACATACACTAACAAAACTTAAAAGACCATTAAGCACAATTAAGGACAATTTCTTTCACTATTTGTGTAGAAAATTGTTTGAATAAAGATAAAAAAAGCATACGTGTTACTTTTCCAAGTACTTAATTTATGAATATGTTTCTAATTCAATATTTATAACAATCGTTTTGTTTTTAGTATTTCATATTCGCTGCAATGTCATTGTAAAAATAGAGACTGTAGATGTAGGTACAAATTCAATGAAATAAAACTTTTACAAAAAGGTATATCTATTTTTATGATTATACTCTTATACTTAAAATTAAAATACACTCAATTGATAAACCATTTATCAATCTTAGGTTTGTATTAACTTTTGATTCAGTATAATTATTAATTTTTTCAATCGTGTGGTTACTGTATGCCATTAACTCATTATGTATTGAATTGTACTCTTTCTAACTGTACAAGCAAACCAACGACTATACAGGGTGTCCCTAATTTAAATGGCAAAACTTCAGGAGCGTGTAGAGAACCGAAAAACTAAGGCAAAAAGTCTCTCTTTTATTTGTGATATATTATATTTATGATTGTTTTGACATTATTGTGTGAGTTATGACAGTGAGATATGTAAACACTTGATGTTATCCTTTACATTCTTTCGTTTGTTTAGATTCTTGCTTTCTTCTATGATTCCTTAATCAGTCTTTAGTCAGTTATGTATTCAGATATTTTGGAGTAAAAAAAAATAAAATAAAAAAAAATATAAAATGTAAATAAATAAGTACAAAAATAAAAACCTGTCTTGTTTCTTTTTTTGCGATTTTCTCCAAAACGAAGCAGTCAATACAGAAACAGTAATCACAGATAGGCATTTAGAAAAATAATACTTCATATCTGTATACACGTTATATATGTACATTCTACATACATAATATAATACATATGTGTACGTTTTCGAATAAGGATACGTACATATTGTCGTAACAGGTCCTATCTAACAGTTGGGGATGGGTGATATTAAGTCTCGAAGCGGCCGCTAGAGTGCATGGACGATGAAGAGGTTTCCCGCAGTTAAAAGTGTACGGTATAGCCTTCATATACCGTCCAGAAGTGGCAGTAAGCATACTTACCTGGCGTAGAGGTTACCGTGATCACGAAGGCGGTTCCTCCAGGGTGAGGCTCTTCCATTGCACTTAGGTTGAGCTGACCCCTGCGAATATCCCTAATGTGGATATCTCGGGCGTATAATTTTTGTTAGTCGGGACTGCGTTCGCGCTATCCCGGATAATCAATATAGAAGAATAAATTGTTTAGTCGATAAGTAAGAAAAAATCCATACACGCTGCTCTTAAAACTGTGTATATTGTGTTCACAGTTTGGACATTGTACACAGTACACATAAAATTTTATTTTGAATAAGTATGTAAGAAATAAAATAAACATATCTAATGAACTTCTCTCTTATATGACGAATTAATTACTCCCGTCATTTATATTTCAAAGAGAGATCACTTATTCGTTGTTCGTTATTTCATGTTTCTTATTTGCGACATGTCTGGGTGCTGTAATAAAAAGTAGCAAAACCAAATCATCTATAATCCATACACGCACACTGCTCTTAATAAAAATTGTATTATATATTGTTAACTGTTAAGAGCATTGTACAAATAAAGTTTTGTTTGAATAAGTGTGTAAGAAATAAATCAATTTCTCATTTGACGAATTGCATACTCTCGTTATTATTTATTTGTAATTGACTCTGCTCTTAATAAAAATTGTATTATTATTGTTCACTGTTGAGCATCGTACAAATAAAGCTTTATTTCAATAAGTGTGAAGAAATAAATAATCATATTTAATCAATTTCGCATTTGATGAATTACTCTAGTTATTTATTTGAAAGAGATCATCTCTTATTCGTTATTTGTTATTTCATATTTCTTATTTGCGACTGTATGTCTGGTGTTGTAATAAAGTAGCATCATATAAAAAAGATGTTTCTTACGTATATTATTTATTACTCAGGCAGTGGTATGTACTTTTCTTTTTGAAGTGTTGAAACAGTCAAACCTCAGAAAATTTCAAATGATTTTTTGGAAAAGTGATGGAAACATGATGGGCATTTTTTGATTTACAATTTTTAAGAAAAGATAACCGAAAGTTATTTTTCATCCGTACTTAGATTAGAGTTGTCATTCTTCAACACGTGGTTAGTAAGACTATAAAACTGTAAAAATATTAAATTGTAGAAAATTGTTAATTGCAAAAAACAGCGTTTTTTTATTATTTAAAATAACACTTCTTAATGGAAGACCCTATGCAATTTATTTGTTATTCGTGAATAATAAATAAATTGAACAACCTTATTCGCGAACAGTATAGTTAATAATTATTCGTCATTTGGAATAACATTCGTCCAACATTGATATTATTATTATAATTGCGACATAATGTGAAGATTCTGTGTATTGATAGTTTCATAATGGTAAGTTAATAATATGTTATTATTATATATTTTAAGAACATCGTTTTGACAGATCAGTCATATGAAAATTTCGTTATTGATACAAATTACTAGATAGTGTTACTTACTAGATAATTTCTATAAAATCACAGCTGACATCATCTTAATTTTTTATTTTATTAATTGGATAGGAAAACTAAGTAGAGGAGCACCCTCCATTTTTTAAAAATGGGATGGCATACCAATTCGTTCTGGTTTAAATAATTCTCACAGAATTAAACTACATTTACCGCAATCATATTTTATTGTATACATATAACTACAAAATGAATGCGAGAAATGTTTTGAAATCGTGCGGCAAAAATCATTTAGAACGTGGAATTGTTTATTGATAAATTCAATAGCGCGTCGATAATTCCCTTGTACATTCAACCATCACTAGCACCCTATGGACACTCAGTAAATTGTGATATTTCAAATGTTTTTGACTGTATCTACAATAAATGAAAATATGTTGAAGGAATACAATATTTTTGTAAATCAATCATTCCAACAATACTGTTAGATGGCATTTTAAAATATTGTCATAAAATAAGTAAAGAATATTTAAAGTAAATGGGCGCACATACCAAATATTAAATGAAATTAGTTCCACCAAGTTCGCCAACGATATTTTTCAAATTGTACATACAGTGAGCCACGAAAGTATTTTATAATTGTACCAAACGATAGAACCAAATCATTGCGGAAAAAAATGTAACATGAAGTAAGAATTGTGGGAGATTTTAAATCAAACGATCCAAAGATCATTTAACGAATAATATTTATTATGAACACAATTGTAATAGAAGAAACATAGTGAGAATACGCTGGCTTGATAAATCGATATTTTGTGTCGTAAAGGAACGATTCGCTATTATTTTTACAAACAACTTGAATCTATATACCGAGTGATTAAAACCAAATGAAGCAAATCTATCTACAAGAATTTTAAAATAAATCTTGTAAGACCAGTCATTTTAACTGATGTGGTAGTTCTATCGAAATCGAAAAGTTGCGAGCTTCGCGATCTTCTGATATAATCAAATACACATGGCTATATGACATACATACGTCCACACTGCTATGAACACAGCTTTAGGCTAACATAAGTCCACTTTTGTGCAACAACACACGTAAACTATGTACATATGTACTGTGAATGTTCGAACGCTATCCAACTAAGCGAACGTGTGCTGAGAATACTCCCCGAAATCCTCAAAAGAGGTTGATTTTTATGATGACCGGATACTCGTCAAGATGAATTCGGCACAAGCATGAGCACACCTGCACCAAAGTATGTCGATAGATTTGTTAAAAGAAAATTCATGTAAGTACTTCATATATATCATACAGAGCGATTCAGCTGTATGTGCCACCTAAATTACTATATAAACTATTTGGTATATGAAAAAATACTTGAAACGAAGCTGTATGGTTTCAAGAATAGCATACAATGGATTAGTTTTTTCTTTAAATTTTGTTTTTGTTTCTTTGTTTGAAAAGGGTAAGTTTTAATAACGTATATTAATATGTGTGTGTTTTCAGCGCACTGGTTCGATCTGATGCTACTACCTAAGCAATTTTGCAAATTACCACAAAATTTTATCAACATGTGTTATAAAGTTGTAAAGAGTTTAAAATAATTTGTTCACTTAGCAAACGCAATTATATGAAAATGTTTTTTGAAAATGGTCTAAATATTGACCGAAACGTTAAAAATTTTGTGTAATAATTTTGGGTAATTTGCAAAATTGCTTAGGTAGTAGCATCAGGTCGACCCAGTGCGCTGAGAATATTAATATATGTTATTAACAAATTGTCGATCGAGATAAAGGAAACGGTAAGTTTTAATCTTGTGGTTGAAAAGAGAATTGAAGTCTGAATAAAAAGAAGTATAAGACATATATGTATATGTTTTTTTTGTAAATCTTGTAACACTCCATTTACACTGATAAATAATAATTGTTAGACTGCGGATTTTTTATGCATTTATGACAAAAATGGGTAAGTGTAAACAGTAAGAACATTAGAAAAATTTAAAAATATTGATATATTGTTTTCAACCTGTTGAACATATTAAGAAAGAAAATCAATTTCTATTTTATTCTAGTTTGTTGCAATTGAGGTAGAAAGTCTTTATTTTGCATAAGGATCCGCTGGCTAATAATTATTGCTACTATACATCATCATGTGGATAAAATATTTCTTTATTCTTCCGAATGTTAACAATTTCCTATTTTAATACTGCAATAATGAGCAGATTCTGAAACAGTTTACAATTACGTAAGTGGGCAGGAACATGCACATTTTGACAACTCTCTTTAATTGTGCTACAAAAATGTCAAAAAGAGATTCATTGCTGTTAATTATAGTATACCTATAACATTTCATTCATTTCGTTCCAATTAATCTGTTGATCGACCTTTTTATTAATTTGTTTCAAGCACCATTCAAATTGCGGTTACTGGGTCAGGTTCTTGTATAATTTCATTCTGTGGTATTTACTAATCTAAATAATGTCGTGTGGCAGTTTATTACGTTACGCGGTTTTACCTTTTTTAATGACTCCATTCTTTTAATCACTTATTCATGCATATAAAGTCAAGTCACGTATTAAATTTAAAGTATAATTAGTATTAATCTCGAATATAAATGATCTAATTGAATAAGATTTTTTTTGTAGCATAAAGATTATTAATATTTAATTTGATGTGTTGGGTGTTACGCAACTTTTGTTAATTAATTCTGTTTGAACAGTGCATGCGCGCGACGTAAATACATTTTAAGACTAAAGTATTGGGAAATATATGCGTATTTGCTCAGTTTTAAAAGTCATATGCAATCATGCGTGAAATATTTAGTTATAACTAGACTACGGATGTTTATGCAATTTTTAATTTTTATAGACTTTGAAGACAGTGGAATAAAATAAGATTTTATTTTTGTAGTAGTCTTTGTAGACCTGAAATCAATAAAAATTGTACTAAATTCTGTCGAATTTTATATCCTACCATTTTTTGAAAATTTTCAGAAGCCATCACTTTCGATTCATACAATTTCTTTTATTAGTATGGGAAAAATTGGTTTATTTGCTCAGAAAAATAGAAGAAAGTAATTGTCCCAATTGTTCGAGGCGGTTTTGAAAAAAATTGAACGAAACGAAAATTGTACGATTTGCTTTAAAGATCACACTTATATTTGGAAAGACCATTTATTTTGTTAATATAACGATTTCATATTTATTCATTTCACAGATTACAAAAAGCAGGAGGAACGAACCAAACCAAAAAGTATACATATAGTAATGCATAAGTATTGCACAGAAATATGTGGAAGAAAATACAAAAATTTATATGTATACAGGGTGTCCCATATATTTAAGTTCCGGGAATATAAATAGCATATCCGATTTTAATGATTCGGAATGAGAAACAAAATAAATGGAGTCATTATTATATGAAGAAAACAGCACTTTTTTCGAATAACGCTTATAATCCATGGTTTCCTCCTATTATTTTCGATAATGCACTAGGACTAATTGGAAGTGTCGTACTAATTGTAAGTGCAGCAATGTTTACTCTTTCATTAAACCGGCAAAAGGAAAATTTTCAAGATAGTTAATTTTGAAATCATGTTGAAGTTAACGCGTTGTCATATTAAATTCGATTGTAAGATAATATTTACACTAATGACATTAATTTCTCTACTTTGAAGTTTTCAACATCCTCGAAAATAAACATCGCCAGAAATTGTGACTATTTAGTCAGTTTTTGTTGACAAACGCCACCAGCACTTTGCACCGCGGCACTCTGCGCGCAGACATTCAGAGCAATAAAAACTTCCAACTTTGGCAATTATCAATATTATATCACGAAACTTATGAAAAATGAGAGAACATACCCCAGTGATACTACAGAAAAAAGTTTCAAACATTGTGAATTGTTCAAGCATTGTGGAAAATTTAAAATATCGTTTTCATAAAAATTTAGAAGCTGTGCTATTACAATTAGTAATAAAATAGTAGTATAAAAAGTTTTACGCATTAAGACTGAAACAGATTAAACCAGTGTTTCCCAACTTTTTTGTGCCATGCCCCACCATTCTAAAATTCGTATGCCATCTATGTAACATATTCATAATTTTTAATATTCAAAAATTGAATTGTTCACTGAAGAATCTTAAATGATGAGTTTTAGGAAGAAATTACTAGGAAATTTTTTATTACACAATTCTCAGTCAGTCAGTGTGTTATAACTAAATTCAAATAATGTGTAATTTCGACTCTATTTCCATCAACAAATAAGATTATTATAAAGTATGATATCTAGTTTTATTCAGTGTACCTAGTTTTAACCGATTTCTAAAAACAGGGTTCTTGTCAGAGTTGGGCAAAAATTTTATTTAAATAATTATTTCGAATAAAGTGGGGTTTTTCCAAATGGGTTTTAAATCCACTTTATTTGAATAAAATTTTTGCCCAACTTTGGTCCTTGTAAAGCAATTTGGCTCTTAAAAGAAATCTAAATGAGTTTTCCGACCACTGGTGTAGCCAAAGTAGACACTTTTTTAGTAGACTATTATTAATGTGGATACAAATGTTCGCTCTTATCGTTTCTTTCATTGGGGCAGTGAAGAATGAAAGAAAAATCTATTTCATCAACTTATTCAATAGGAAAACCCTCAACCGAAAATAATATCCTGGCTTCAGTTCTGTAATTTTGCCGAAAAAATTATACTGGAGGTTATTAAGGGATAAGTGAAAATATTCTAATTGGTTTGATTGAATATACCTAAACGTATTTCTAAGCCGGTGTGCGCGTGTTCGAATAATATCAAAGAAGCATCAATTAATAAGATAAATGGATATTAAATAATTCGATGTCGCTCGACCGATAGGAATAATAAAGATACTTACTAAATGCATCTTTGTGTCCTACAGAATAATCTGAAAGTAAATCCCGGTATGCGTGGTTAACTGCAAAAATATACGAAGTGGGCTTGCTGCCAGGATTTTCGCTATCAGTGGTCGGCTACGTCAAAGAGGGATAAAATATTAAGTAATGAGGCCAAATGGAACGTACTTTCTATTTAATTATTGTATATAGATCGCGATGTGATGTTCCTTTCATAATTTAAAGTTTTTACTCAAAAATTTTTATATTTTTCGAATAATTTAGTTTTTCATTCTACTAGACATTCCAATAGATATCAAATATAATTAGCAGATGTTACATACACAAGAATATATTGATTTACAACTATTGAACTTTTGTCTTTACCTACTTTTGTTTTCTAAGAATGGTGAACATAATACGATGCGTAATGTTATTTACCATAAATATTATAATACTACTATAAACTGTAGAAACTGTAGGAACCGAAAATCGATAATAAAAGTAACTTAACCATTTCTTTCTATTGAAATATGTCAAAATTAATCTAATGTTCCATAGTAATCGATTCGATATGATTCAATATTGGTATGTTTCAGTTTGTTTATGAAACAGTTGTTTATTTGTTCGACACATCATTCTATTTTTAACCGACTTCGAAAAAGAAGGAGGTTACTTAATTCGATCTGTTGTGTGTGCCTTCTTTTTCTAGCCCGTGATCCTCACTTGACGTGTGACATTTAAACCTAAAAGACGTGTTTTCTGTGTGCTGAGTAATCAGTTTGCTTGTGTTAATAAAGTTCAGTTCAGTTAATTTCGTTTATTAAATTATTATACATAATCTAATACTTTCAAATCTGAATATTTGATGTATTTTCAAACTATTAGTATGGTGGCTCTTATCTATTATTTTCAAAAAGTTTTGTCAAAATTTCTTTTACAGCACACCCCACAATTGTTCCAAATAATTAAAAAAAATCTGTGCAAAGTTTAAGCTCGATTGGATAACGGGAAAACGTTCCCCAAGCCCCTTGAAAAATATGTTAAACAAAACCTGTAGATCTGGACAGGCTGCGTTTTTGATGTCGTATTACTTTTTTTCATAGAACGAACGGTTTTCGAATGAATTGAGAAAAATGAGAACAAAATGTGTTTGATACATGAAATCGATTCCCCACGTTATAAACTTTGTATAAATTAGTTAAATGTAATCCATTCCATTTTCTAAAGTATCGTACAATATTATATCATCGTTGTTCATTCAATATTTTAGTGATCTAACATACGTTGTCATCATTTATGTGTGCGATCAGGCTGATGAGATAAAATATTCTCGTTCCAGGACTTGCAATTTTCTCCACCAGTATGCATATACAGGATGAGTCACGAATCATGATCGGTAGATATTGCACTGTTATTAGCGCTCCGATGGAAAATGTTTTTATCAGATATAGCATGGTGTCAAAAGAGCTTTCATGTGATTATAGCAATTTTTTGCAAGTTCTTTCTTTTTATTATATTATGATACTTACCAAATTCGTCTTGACATCCTATAATAGATAGGTTATAATTAGACTGCGGATGTTTATGCATATTTTTATCGAAAATAGATAAAAAACTCGGACCTAAACAGAAATTTGTTTTGTCATTAGAGCATTTTAAAAATATAATTTTTATTTTGCATATTGCATATGTTTTGCATAAGTGCATATAAATTTTGCATAAATATTCGATTATTTAATGCTACGTCAGAATAAATAAGATAGATGTGCCTAAAAGATTGAGCTGCTATGATTCACAATTAACAGAAACAAATTATGCAACTATTGCTCGATTTGTGAATTCAGCAATGAGAGTATTATAAAGTATTATAAAAGAGGCGAAGAGAGATAAAGTACTATTGCTCGTCACAGATGCAGCGACGTATATGTTGAAAGCTGGGAAGCATTTGAAAATATTTTATCTAAATTTGTTGCACATGATTTGTTTGGTATATGGACTAAACCGAATTGCTGAGGAAGTGCGACTGCAATTCCCTTCTGTTAATAAATTAATATCTACTGTTAAGAAAGTATTTTTAAAAGCTCCATTACGCGTCGAAATTTATAAAAATAAATTACAAAATATGCCATTGCCACCAGAACCTGTAATAGCAAGAGGGGAACCTGGTTGGAAGCAGCGTTTTTTATGGAACGCATTTAGAAGGAATAAAAGACGTCATAGGGTCGTTCGACGAAAAGGAGGCTTGGTCAATTAAATCGGCGAAAGAAGCGTTACGAAGCATTTACAACAAAATTTAACATTTATTTAGAGCCATTTCCAAATGTTACCTGAGGCCATGAAGGAATCGGAAACAATAGGATTACCTCTAACGGAATCTATAGATTTGGTAACTACAGTTATAGAAAATTAAAAAATTGTACCCGGTGATTATGGAGAAAAAGTTACACATTAAATGGAATCTGTATTAGAACGAAATGTACACTTTAAAGTGTACTGTATTATTAAATACTGTATTATTGTACTGTATTATTTTATGTATTATTAAAAATAAGCAAGATTTGAAGGGTGAACACGTTGAGGGACTACGAGAGGTTCTGGCTTCTGGCACATCATTGGGGTAAATTTAAATATGCCCCTATAACATCATGTGATGTAGAACGCTCTTTCTCAGCGTATAAATTAATTTTAACAGACAAGAGGCATCAATTTACAATCGACGCTATCGAAAAAACTATTGTTGTATATTGTAATTTAAATTATAATAAATCAAACAATAAAATAATTACTATTTTACAGATCCGTATGCATTTACCTTGCGTACATCTTGCATATATTTTGCATATATTTTGCATATTTCGACATATTAAAAATGCATAACTTATAAAGTTATAATAGATAGCCTATAAAATAGATAGGTAAAAAAATTATAAGTGTATTTTCAAAAAATTGAAGGTAACTTTGAGAAATCATGAAAGCATTAAAACATTAAAAACATTAGTCGAATTTAAAAATGCTTTTATATTATTTTCAACCTATTGCATATATTTAGAGAAAATATATTTCTATGTCACTGCGGTTTGTTGCAATTCAGGTGGAAAATTTTTATTTTAGTTTAAGTTTTGATGTACTGTCTACCTTCAACAAATTTCTGAAAAATGTACACTTTAGAAAGCAATACATATACTTGTATGTATACTTCAAACATTATTGTATACATATGTACCTAAAAAACACTATTTTCTATTAGTTAAATCAATAGGATAATCACGACTACGATGACAACACTCTTCAAAGTTAATCTAGAAAATTAATTTCAAACCTGCCGATACATTTCCTGCAAAATACTTCACCTTCGATAAGAGTATTTTCTTTTCATTCACAAAGTGATGGTGGATTGTTGAAGCAAATACGGCGAGGTATTTCCACAAAAAGACGGAATGGGGTATGTATGTATGTAGGTATAAGAACTTTCATGATCATGATCGATCACTATACCTTGTCCGACGCAGTAAAGTACCAGAGTGCGTCCTTTGCTACCTAAAGTGACTCCCACTAATATTCGGACACTCTTAAGAAGATGATAGCTTTTTTAATATTCGACCATACAATTTAACATTTTTTTGAATGTTAGAACTTTAGAACTGTTTGTGCAGAGAATTTCAGGAGGATAACCGGGACTATCCTGACGAGGATATACAATATACAATGAGCGACGAGCACAAAAGAAAGGAACACTTTTCGATTAACTTTCGAAAGAACAAGAATTGAGTTTATTTGAACTGCACTAGTGGTTGAACACTCCGTAACGAGAATTGTGTGTGATAATCGTGCGTTAGATAAATGCCGAATCCGGAACTCGAGAAATCCGCGTGTAATGATATAACTATAACCAGAATAAAGCGTAGAAGCGATAAGCGCGTGTGTTTAATACGATGTGTCTCGATATAATGAGTCGTGGTTCGCTGTATCGAAGACAATGATCCAAATATTATGGAGATGAGCGGTCGACACGCAATTTTTCGTCATCGAGCGCGTAGCTCTCCCGCGACACCGAATCGTGTAACGACGTTCGCGGAATTACATTTAGCGGGGAGTTCTACACAACGTGAACAAAATTTTTGAAAAAAATTACAAGTTTTCGGAATTGCAGAGAAAATACTATAAATTTTATTTTGCAACCTTTTATGTAGGCTTATATGCAAAATGTAGAGAACACGTATCATATTCTGAAAATTTCATTAAAATCGGTCGACGTTGTAACGAGTTACAAAAGTTTAAAGATGGTCAAGTTGCAGTTTTCCAGGTTTTTCAGCCTCTAACTGCAATAAACCTAAAGATTCTTACATCTTTCAATGTCTGTCGTTTTTTTCCGCATCAACCGGTTTCGATGAAACTTTTACGATGGATACAATTGACACAGATCTACGAAACGTATTTTATAACTTTTTAATATAGATCCATATAAAAATGTTGTAAAATGAACTTTTAGTATTTTCTCTACAAGTTTGACCAAGAACTATTTTTGAGAAAATTTCTTTTCACATCATGTAATAAACTAATTGGTCTAAGTTAAAAAGTTATTGTTTTTCTAAGAGCGTCCGAATATTAATGGGAGTCATTGTACACGAGAAGGGTAACGTCAACTCTGTCGCACTCGAACGGATATGTTTACAACTTATACACTCTTGCAATTAATTCCGGATACTTTGAAAATATTCTTTATTTCATATTTGTGGAGAAAATGTGTATTCTGCTATGCTACATTGATACCGTAATATTTTTATTGTAATCTATAATGTTTATACTTAATATTTTCACATGATTTGGTTTGTAAATGACCTAAAATTTTAATTTAAGAAAATCTAAACTGTGTTGTTATTATTAATGTGTTGTTATTTTTGTTTTTGCGCCTGGCAACACACGAAACGTCGCATGATGTGAAATAGCCAATCACAGGATGCGTGGATTCGTTGTAGCAACCAATCAGGAAGGCCTTGACTTGTCTTTAGAAACAGTTTCATGAAATTCTTGAAACTGAATTCTTGAATTACTTGAAATTCTGGTCTATAATTATTCTTATTTATTATCGCAACGAAAAGCTTACAAAGTAGGAAATTTAGATAATAAAAATCAACTAACAATAAGACTTTTAACTGAATAAATTCAAGGTATGAGAAGGGAAGGAATTGCTTTTATAATGTCGACGGATACAATAATATTTTAGTACTATAAGGTGTTTGTGGTATCATTATAATTCTTTCGACTATTTAAAAACAAATATTTGGATTGTTTCCATTTACTAAAAAAAAAGTATAAATAAATTCTACAAACTTGAAATTTGTATTTTGTTCTGGTAACCTGTTTAGCCTAACGAATTGTAGAGGCGCACTGTGGTCTAAAAATCAGTTCTAGCGCGAATAAATTAAAAATACCAACTAACGTAATTCTGTTAAAATTTATACTTGTATGATAGTTTGATATGTATACTACAATAACAAAAGCAAAATTAGTAAATCACATCACCGTATTATTGTTGGCCAGACTGTCAACATTCCTGTAATCACATTTTGTTTTTGTTCTGCGTTAGTCAATTGCTACAAATTATAACCTGAAAATATCGAGTTCTTTCTTGAAGTGTGCAGAAATTGTGTTAGTACCTTGTTTGTATATGATATTATCAGTATGGCTGTAACTGGAAATAGTAGGTTTATGTTCCCTTCACACACTTTGTGATATATTTTATGAACCGATACTTTTTAAGAAAAATTATTAGAATGTCGTAAGTTTTACAAAATTTGCACGCATTTGCACGCGTTGCGAAGTATTCAATTAGAAAGCTTACTTTATCTCCATAACCGGCAAAGAGAAAACGCGATCCCCCGCAATCCCATTATTATTTTATTTTAATATTTTAGTAAACGTATCTACGATCACCCGCTTAGAGTTGTTCGAAGAATGGTTCAAATTGAAGAATTTGAAACGAAGGGATTGCGTTAGTGGATTACAAGAGGCTATTTTTACCGGAAGGTATGTGAGCGGACACAATATTGAAGGAATTTTAGAGAACTTTATCAAAAATATTGCGAAACGTTGGAAAATAGGCAATAATTATAAAGATAGATTTCTGTCAAAAATTAAGACTTTGTTAGAATCGATCATAGTATTCCCCTTTAATGAGATCGACATTCATGAACTTGAAAATTACGGGAGTAGACGAAGAGATTATATACAGGATGTGCATGATTCTTCAAAGTTTGAAGTTCAAACCATTTCATGTGGATATGAAGTAGATGCAGAAATGTTTAAAGTAAATGCATTTGAAACCGCAAAAAAATTTGTGTCTCTATATTCGTGGTTTTATATGCCTACAAGCGTTCACAAAGTGCTGATACATGGAGCAGAAATGATAAAACATGCGATTTTACCGATTGGTCAGCTTGGAGAGGAAGCGCAAGAGGCAAAAAACAAGGAATTTAAATTTATAAGGGAACACAGAAGTAGGAAGGATTCTGCGGAACATACAAACATAGATTTGTTTAATTATTTTTTATTGTCTTCACATCCAATTATATCTGAATTAGGTCTGCAGGAAAAAATGTAGTATGTAAAAAGTTACGTCTCGATCCCACAGCTTTGCAGATGGTGAAAGCACCAAAAATTCGATCAACTACAAACTCCGACAGTGAATAATAATCTTTTATATTATATTTGTAACACTTATATAATTATTAAATTGATAAACAAGTAGTCAGTATTGTAAATTATGTTTTTTTACTTTACTCAAATATTTAAAAGTAATTTTTACACGAAATGTCAATTTTTTCCTCGCACAATAATTAATTCGCACTAGAACTGACTTCTAGACCACTGTGCGTCGCTGCACACAATATAGCGGCGCTAATCTGTCAAAAACACTGGAAATCGCTCAACTTTAAACGCTTATAACTTTTGAACCATTGATCCTCCAGGATGGAAACTTGGATTTCCCACATCTTTTCGTTCAAATCTACTGGATAACGTAGGAATAAGGCAAAAATTTATAGGAGAAAGGTCAAAATTTCTGGTTACGCAAGGGAAAGTTTACCCCAAGTAACTTTCGAATGCAAAATTCGTGCAACACGAACGATGACACAAACCTTGACTGATTTTTAACATTGTATCATCCGAGGCGTATCTTATTTTCTGTGGTGATTGTTGGACATTCAGTTTGAAATGATTGTCACGTGAGTTAAAAAGAAGTGTTAAAAAGAAAATGCTCTTCGAAAATTACGAAGTGTACCACTTGCTCTTATCGATCGAATACGTAAATGTTGTATTAGTTGTAATAGGAACATTTTCAGGATCACTTGCACTAAAAATCACTTAGAGAGTGTCACAATAACTATTAAGTAATTTTTACACAAAATGTCAATTTTTCCTCGCACAATAATTAATTCGCACTAGAACTGACTTCTAGAGCACAGTGAGGCGGTTCGAACTATGTAAACGTCCAATTCTTTGAACAGAATTAATAAATCGCGTTTTCGGTTGTACATATAAATAAGTCTAAATCAAGATCTTGTTTATGTCATTTTTAGTTATGCAAAATGTACAACTCATTTACAGTAATTCAAATTGAGTATGATTAAAGTTATCTATATTATATTATACAATTATCTGAATGATGTTGAGTTTGGTCTCACGAGGGGAACTCTCCAAGCGTTACGCTAACTTTTTAATGAGCCCTTGGCAGATTGCAGTACTCATCAGGCCAAGTATGCTAGTCTACCTCTTTGAAAGACAACAGCTAATAGTTTGCAAGATATTAATGACTAAAATTGTATTCTATTATTATATGACGTCGACTTCCTTAGCAGAGCTTCGACTTTCGGTTCACCAATTATTTATTTTTATAATTCTATTACTAGACTGCGGATGTTTATGCATTGATGGCATATGAAAATTTAAAAAGAATGCTATAATATAAAATTATATCGATAGAATTTTGTACGATTTTTATTTGTTTTAAATCCAGAAAGGCTGTTCCCATGAAAAATAGGATTCTATTTCATTTCACTTTCTTAAAGTTTGTCTTATAAATTGGAAATTTCATAAACATCCGCAGTCTATCTTTGATTACATTTCTTTGGATTAACCATGTTCATATTACGACTATAAGGTTGCTCATATTATTCATTCGAGTTACTTGCATTATTTACATGAATTTAAAGAAACTATTGTACGTTATGTAATGTAAAAAAAAACTAGAATACAATTCTCCTCCTGGAGGAAAAAGTATCTTCAAGGGATTTAATCAAATTTGCTTTATCCAGCATTTGAGAATTTATGTATCTGAACAATAATTTATTACTAGACCGTGGATTTTATGCATTTATAACAAAAATTATTATTTACTGCATAATTAGTAATTATTAATTACATATATTTACTGCATTTTTCTTTACACATTTGTTTAGGGATTGGACCTAATATATATATTTCGTTTTTTATATCTTCGTACTTATAAATGTATTGATCCCGAACCATTATTTTGAGCAATAATATTTAAAATTGAATTTGAAAACAAAGACAAAACACAAATTGTATTTTCAATATTCATTCATGGGGATCAATATCCTCAACGTGAAGCCCTTGCCCCACAGGGGGCAATTTGATTGTTAAGGGAGGCATTCGATCATGTGAAAATATTATCTATAGTTATACTTGTTACTTTCGATCATCTGAGATTCTATCGACTGATTTAAAAGAAAGATTTTCTGACTTGAAACAAATTGATTTTGCATTTTGGATGATGCAACCAATGTTAATGGATTTGTCTGATCAATACATCGTCTACAATCGCTTGATTCGATGAGAGACAAATACTGATCTTACTATCTTATTATTGATGTCCTGCTATATCGTCCAGGTGTGTTTATTTGTCATTGCCAGGTTTAGTAAATACGCTGAAAGATATCCAATCCTTCCACATTAAACAATAAAAAAAAGAGTCTAGGACATAATATGTTCAGAAACTCTGCCTGGATTGTTTTTCCAACGACTTGTATCCTCCTTCTGAAATTATTGTACATATGTAGTACGTAACATTTCTGGTGTAACAGTATTAAATGTCAGTGTAACCCTCTCTTCCATGCCATCTACTGTCGTTGGTTCCTATGTAGGTATAAACTTTTTCTTTTACATAACCCCAGAAAAATATCCATTGGCGTTAAATCCGGAGATCTAGGAACGCCATTCTACAAAGCCTCCTCGACCGATCCGACTACGATAATATCGAGCATTTAGAAAATGTCCAACTCTACGTTCATAATGCAGTGGAGCACCGTCATGTTGATACCAGTGTATGTGTGAAATGTTAGTAAATCTACGTTTTCCAGTAAAAGTGGTGTCTCTCCGTCTTTAATCATTGTTTAAACATGTTTAGACAATCATAATGTATTAATATTGGATATCGCTGTATTCGGGAAAGTCTACAGAATCTTTTGCTGTAAAGAACAATTCAATATCTTTTATAATAACATCATAATATTTGTTCAAAGTTGAAAAATATGTCTTTTTTTAAAACTCAATTTCCTCAGAAACTGTACGTCTAGGAGAAAAATTAAGGACTGATTCGGAATCAGCGCGGAAAACACTATAAGAATCGCATAGTGGGAATCGAAATACAAAAAAGAAGTTGGAATTTGTTGGACAGTGTTATGTGAGATGTCCATTCTGGAATGTTGTTTGTGATTTGTCAAATTGTAGCACCGTTACTGAGAACACCGTTATTATCAATTAAAAATGATACCTTTATTAAATTATCCCTGGTCATCGAATTAGGACTACTCCAAATTTTCAGCACTTTTCAAGTTTTCCGTAAAATTAAAAGGCCTGTTCTGATTGTAATGGTATAGTTTATTAACTAATAACACAATACACTTCTACTGCACATAACACTATTAACAGATGATAATATCTCGTAATTCCACCCTTTGTCTTTATGACAGCTTGTATTCTTTCCGGCATGCTTCGTGTACATTGCTTTATCATATGCTTTATATCTTCGTTATTTTCCCAAGTAGGGTAAACTGTACTATTACTGGCACTGCAGTAGTTATTGGCACTTTTGATTTAAACGGCAAATATTAAGAATTCCTGGTATAGAAAATCATTTTATACTGCTTCTTATCTATATTTCAAAGCAACGTTGCAAGTTTCCATAACAGAGTTCCACATGTGTATAATTGTTAGCAAATGTGCCAATGACTGTTCTATTTGTCTTACGATTGTTATTCACTGAATATATTTTATAATAAAAGATTTATGACTCGAAAACTGTTTGATTTTGCGGAAAAATCTCTATTAGCTTATAATAATAGAAAGTTAAGCTCGTGTAAACATTTCAAAAAAAGATAAAAAGATATTTTACTATGATTTTGGCTTAGGGTGCCAATTATTGTACAGTTTACCCTATCTATAATTTTTGTTTTCAATTCAGATAATATGGTGATTGGAGAGTTGGAAACAAGTCTTTTGAGTAGTCTCCGAATCCGACCTCACACGTTATCGATTACACTGTCCAACAAATTTCAACTTTTTTTGTGATTTCAATATACTGTTGGGTCCTTCTTATAGAGTTTTTTGCGCTGATTCCGAATCTGGTTTTAATTTTTTTCCTATACGTCCAGTTTTTGAAAATCATGGCTTTGAAAAAAAAACATATTTTTCAACTTTAAACAAATATTGTGATGTTATTATAAAAGATATTGAATTGTTGTTTACAGCAAACGATTCTGTAGACTTTCCTGAATACAGTGATATCCAATATTAATACATTATGATTGTTTAAACATGTTTAAACAATGATTAAAGACGGAGATGCACCACTTTTGCACCAATTTTTGCGGATATTTTCGAATTTATCTCAAAAAATAAGGGTCCAGCGAAAAATTGAACTATACCACGCGAAAGAGCAGACTTTTATCTTGAGAAACCCCCCTGTGAAGTTTGCATGGTCGACGTTTTTACCGAACCAGAAAGCAAAATATCTTCGCCCGACATGCGTTGACGCCAGTGGTGCTCTTCCACTAGCGCGGTCGTTCGTCGGGATACGGCGCGGCGCGCTGCGGTGAAACGGCGCGTGGCTATAAGCGCGCAATTATGTCAGCTTACTTAAATGTAATATTTTATTGAATGTTATATTATTGTTATTTATTATTTATTAGTATATTTATTCTGTATAAATTATTTTATGTATTTTTTAATGTTAGTCTCTCGTTTATAGTATATTTAATACAAAAAATACCTTTTGTAACAAAAAAATAATTTATTCACACACTACACTATTACACTATTTACAATGTTAATATATATGTGTACACTATTCAGATATAATACACTACTAAAATACATATATTATATACACAACAACTAAAATACTATAAATAACTATAAATGTTTTTTATGAAGTTTTATACGTAGCAATGCAGATTTGAAATGCTTGACACGACTGATTTCAACAAACACAAAGCCGAAACTGAACTCTGGCATCAGTTTTCTTAAGAACCAACACGATATTTTGAAATAAATGACGGTCTACGGACAACGGAATACATACAATGTAAGGAAAGTCTGCAATGCGGTGACTGAAAAATTTTATTTTCAGTAATTGTCGTCTTATCTATGTATTGTAATTATAGTGCCAATGAACACTCGAGATTCTTCCGAGTAAAATAAGTCCAAACACAATATAAACGGGACTATTTTTATTGACTTAAATACATAATTAAAATAGTTTGCTCCATATTAAATCGATATAGTGTATTATATCTGAATAGTGTACACATATATATTAGCATTGTAAATAGTGTAATAGTGTAGTGTGTGAATAAATTATTTTTTTGTTACAAAAGGTATTTTTTGTATTAAATATACTATAAACGAGAGACTAACATTAAAAAATACATAAAATAATTTATACAGAATAAATATACTAATAAATAATAAATAACAATAATATAACATTTAATAAAATATTACATTTAAGTAAGCTGACATAATTGCGCGCTTATAGCCACGCGCCGTTTCATCGCAGCGCGCCGCGCCGTATCCCGACGAACGACCGCGCTAGTGGAAGAGCACCACTGGCGTCAACGCATGTCGGGCGAAGATATTTTGCTTTCTGGTTCGGTAAAAACGTCGACCATGCAAACTTCACAGGGGGGTTTCTCAAGATAAAAGTCTGCTCTTTCGCGTGGTATAGTTCAATTTTTCGCTGGACCCTTATTTTTTGAGATAAATTCGAAAATATCCGCAAAAATTGGTGCAAAAGTGGTGCATCTCCGTCTTTAATCATTGTTTAAACATGTTTAAACAATCATAATGTATTAATATTGGATATCACTGTATTCAGGAAAGTCTACAGAATCGTTTGCTGTAAACAACAATTCAATATCTTTTATAATAACATCACAATATTTGTTTAAAGTTGAAAAATATGTCTTTTTTTAAAACTCCATTTTCTCAAAAACTGGACGTATAGGGAAAAAATTAAAACCAGATTCGGAATCAGCGCAAAAAACTCTATAAGAAGGACCCAACAGTATATTGAAATCAAATTTGGTGTTGGACAGTGTTATCATGAACACTCGCACGGCCCTTAATCGCTTATTGCCCACACAATTCCATCATTATCACATTAGTAACAAATCTGTTACTATTGGGTTGGCAAGAAAGTAATTTCGGTATTTTAAGGTGAAATAGAGAGCCCAATTTTTTTATCCAAGCAATAAACTTGAATGTATAAGATATTTTCCATTTTGTTCGATGATCTTTTGCTTCTTTGTTCACTGCTTGATTAAAAAAATTGGGTTTTACTTTACCTTAAAATACCGAAATTACTTTCTTGCCAACCCAATATGTATACCTGGTTATCAATATACATATGTAGTAATAGCTTGAATGACCAAAGACAATTTCCCATATACGATATAACCATATTGTATGATGATATCTATAAAAGTGAAATTTTTGTATAAGGCGTTTTGCGCATTTTGGAGGATCTTTGGATCTTTTGGAGCACCCCCTGTGTAGTAGATTGAATATTTGGGTGTGTGTGGAAAATACAATCGCATAATCCACTAATCGATGACAACTTGCTGCACACTGACATGAGTGCGAGATTTTCTCTCCCGTCTTTGCATTGAAATATTTCGTTGCAGCGTGTTGCAGACGTTGACATTAAATGTTGACATCAAACGTTGACACGTCTGCAACACGGGTGCAGAGGACATTAGGTGTTAACTGTGTTAAGGAGATTACCCAATTAAAAAACACCGATTTTTATTAACTTTTTACAGAATGATGATACCATAAACAGATGCAAGACATTTTTTTAGTAGCGATGATTCAGTTTGAAGGCGTGACAAAAATCATCAAAGATCAGTGTAACTTCATAAAGTCCTTATATCCTGGAAACTATTTCAGATAAAAAAATCCGAACACTTACCGAGAAATGTACTTTTTACGAGAAATTAAACTATATCAATAGTTTTTTGCGAAAGTCATGTATAATTACAGATTTTGTACTTTCATTGAATTTTTTGCCCCTTGAAAGCGAATTATGGATGCGAAAAAATATGACTTGCATTTCTTTAAGGTACCAATATTCTAGAAGAATGTCAGTAAAATCGGTGTCTTCAAGTTGGGTAATGTTCCATGTAAGCGATTGGGATGACCACGGTGCTGCGTTACAAATAATGTTAACTACGCCAGTAACCGTGGCTTCAGCTGAACGTAGTTTCTCTCATGGTTGAAACTAATAAAAAATTATCGTCGATCATCAATAAGCCAAGACCGATTTACATCTTTGGCTTTCAATAGAAAGCGAAGTAGCAAACTCAATCAATTTTGATGACATAATCAAAGATTTTGCGGCGGAAAAAGCGAGAAAAATTATGTAATATTTATCTTACAGAAAATATATGTAACATCCTTTGTACTTATAATAAATAATTCTTTATTGTGAAATTTAAGTATAGGATTTGAATGTGTATTCTGGTCCCGCAAAATTTTTGAACTGGGCCCCACAAAAGGTCACGTCGGCCCTGCTGCCGCGTTTTGGTGTAGTCTAAGCTAAATATTGGGTTGGAAAGAAAGTTCGTAGCGTTCTCAAATTAAGAATCGAAGATAGAATCAAGGTATTTATTCATATGTTTATTCAATAACACGAGAAGTTACCTCGAAAATGGCAAAAAGTAATAGAACAGGGTGGAAAATATGTTATTGAATAAATCTATGAATTTTAGCTTTCAATTTTAATTTACAGACGCTACGAACTTTCGTTCCGACCCAGTAGTATCGCTGCCACTTTATATTTGCTGGCAAGGCAATGCAATGTGTATCTGGCACAGCTAGTTGTTAACGATATTAATGTTGTAACGAGCTTGTACGGCTTGTTAGATACTGATATTTCACGAAGATGGAGGTATTAGATAGTCACCGTAAAGATCTTGTGAAGTTCTTATTAATTCCTCAGGAAAATACTATATTAGAAATATGGCCTCCGCGCTCCGTGACGAAACAGAAAAGATGACAACGGAGTTTTGTTTTGATGGATTTCACTCTATGCGCATACTTTACTGCACGCAGCCGGCTAACTATGTCTGACGGCCCTGTCGGTTTCAGGATCGTGGAAATGGTAGGGATATTGATTTATAAACGCGAAAGGGGGGATTTTCTATAAACAGGTGAAAAACACGGGAATCGGACTTACATCTTTGGCGCCGACCAGACAGACTTGTCAATGCGATGAAATGTTGTACATAGACAGATTTGATCTTCTTCTGTCACTTTTCCTGTTGTCATCATCGTGTTAACCACAACCGCTTCGCTCTCCGTTTACATCAAAGAAGAACAACGAGTAGCAGCGATGCGGTTTTCGCGGTTGGCTGTTGTACCAAGAGCTGAAACCAATTGATGGCAATCAACGCAATATAGAGACTATGTTTTACCGCAATAGAGTTCGTACGAATATACTGAAAACTTAAAAAATGGTCGCACAAGTGTCAGGCAGGAAAAAGGAGTGATGTCGATATATCATTGATAAAGAGAACAAAGGTGAATAAAATCAAGTTGACTATGGACGTAGTATGAATAGGTAATCGTGAAAGAGATCCATTTCAAATTCCAGGTGCCACCGTCATATTTATGAATTACAATAATACACAACTGGAATATTAGGAAGCAAATGTATTTATTTAATGCTAATCGACCAAGTTATTATTATTCAATTATGTTTGACATCGTTCCCATTGGTTACACGTCATTGATCATCTATTGACAGCATTTCATAGTGGTATAATAAAAAATCCCATAAATATAATACTATTCACAAACGCGTTATTCTGTATCCCTTTGTCACCTCTTCTATACACGAGTCACACTCTTAAGGCCGTTGCACACGGCCTAGACAGCACCAATTCTTTTATGTAGTTTCAATGTTAACGCGTTCACCTACCCGCAACAGCACTGCATCGCACACTGGTCCGGAAACACCCTTTCTCTGGCCAAAAATAAATTTTTCAAGTCTAGCGTATTGAAACAATTTATTTCCTGTAAAGTGACAACCCTTTAAAGCTCCCGAACACAAAGCATTATTCATTTCAGATGATTCTGCGATGCGATAAGACGTTCTAAAGACAAAATTAGACAATTCAAAGTAAAATTGCACGTGTTCCATACCAATTTAGAATATCAGAAAACGGATTTAAATGATAGCTTGTATGTGTTAGATTATATGTCTTACACTAGTGTAAGTCTAGACATAGGGTAAAGTGCCCAAATATTTTGGTGTTGATGTTGTTTTTTGATTATTTTATTTAGAATGGTCTTTTTCGACCAAAAAATGAGCAATTGTAGATACATTTTTTCGTTGCTATAAGATTCTGGGGTCAAGTTTGTTCAAAAACTAATACAGCTTGGGAAAAACATTTTTTTTGTGGTGTGTCATTTGCAGGTTCCAGCACAAAAGGGGTTCTTAACCCTTTGCACTCGGAGCAATTTCAACTGGAAAATTAAACATTTCTTCCGACCTAGAACATTTCCATTCTCTATGATTTTTGAAATTTTATAGATATGAAATTGGTATAATACCTAAATGATACTGATTAGATACCGTCATATTTCATAATGTAAAGAATATTTTAAATAATGGTACAGGAATTTTTAGTGGCGGCTCAGAGTCGCCATTCGAGTGCTAAGGGTTAATATGGAACACCTTGAATCCCTAACATGACACCTAGTGCCATATTCGGCACCCACACCAAGAATGTCAATACAGTAATGTCTCTATCGACGCAAAAGTCTCGGGGGTATTCGGTTGCTTCGAGCGTAGACGAGTAACTATTTTACCACGTTTTTATTAGCTCGCTTTCTTGTTTGTCTGTCTGTTTATTTGTTTGCTTGTTTGTTCGGTACAAATTTTGCAATTGATTTCAAACTAACTTCCCGATGAGCTAGAGACTTGAAATTTCAAACATAGCTCAGAACTGGACGACAATGCAATATTTAAAAAAAGATTTTTTTAAAAAGCTTATGCGTGTAGGAGATATAAATTATTAATAATTTGAACCGTTGCACCCTCCCGCCACGTGACGTAGTACGTCTTCGCGTTCAGCGTCCCCATTCTACTACGTGTTCCCACTCCACTGACCTGCTTCGCACCGAAGGAGCTCGGTGTGCGTTCGAGCTCTGTGCGGTGTTTACAAAGATACTACGTATTATTATACTATAATGTTTGTTTACCAAGCAAAAGAACCGTTACATCGAGATTCTCCGTCGAATTTTATCTTTGATACTTTACTACGGCGGCGTTTGTTTTCGATATGACGCGTCGCAATACCATCTGAAATTTACTACATGTCTCTGTTATAATCTCATCAAAGTGTTCAAAATCGATTGTAAAATTTCACACATACAAGACTAAAAATTTTTTAAAAATACCACGTTTTTAAAACGGACTAAAAAGTATAAAATAAGTTTTTAAAAAACACCACGTTTAAAAAACGGACTAAAGTATAAAATAATTTTTTCTAGCCCCATACAGATTCCTAACCCCGTACAGATAGTCCTAAAAATTTGTGATTGTGGATTTTTAATAGCTATAAAAGTAATTGTAAGATTTAAAATAAAAAACGTGGGACGCAAGATAATACATAGTAAGGAGTGTAGAGAGTAGCTGCCGTTGAGAAAACTCGCACAACTGTTCATATCATTTGCACCGCAATAAAATTGTTAGTGATTTAGGTGTTCATGCATCAATTATCTATTGAATGTGCCCCACGTTTTTCGTTTTAAATCTTACAAGTATTTTCATAGCTATTAAAAATTCACAATCACAAATTTTCAGGAGTATCTGAACGGGGTTAGGAATCTGTATGGGGCTGGAAAAAATTATTTTATACATTTTAGTCCGTTTTCTAAACGTGGTGTTTTTTAAAAATTTATTTTATTCTTTTTAGGCCGTTTTAAAAACGCGGTATTTTCTAAAAATTTATTTTCGAGCTTCAAAGGCCGAGCCAAACGTAGAGAAGGACAGCGCGTGTAAAGCGAGACCGATACGCTGTCCTTCCTTGCGCCCGAAACGTTTACTGTCAATTAAACCACTAAATACAGTTGAAATTATATCGTGTTTGGTCTTTTTTTAATCAGAAATATGCCACGAATATATTAATGAAAGTTTTATAAAAAAATAAGTAATAATAAAAAAGATTAAATATTGGTGTCACATTGTGAGGACGCACGGGCCATTGAACTGTGCCGACGACTGCGACTCTCCGCGTCGCATTAGTAGCGGTTCACCCGATATACCCGAGCCGAAATCAGATTACTACAGTGGAGGGGATATATTTTTTGCATCCTGCGTGTATAGACTTTTTGCGTCGATAGAGACATTACTGTAGATATGTATTTTATGTATACCCATATCAGGGAACCCTTGGTAGTGCCATATTGGGAACTCCACGTGGACTGATAATACTAGCTACTGACAAACAGAAAATAAATTTCAGCGCAAAATAACAGTTGGCAAGCATTAATATAAATAAACTGAAACTACGGATACATACATATGTTCAAACATTTCAAAATCATTTACCTTCCTCGAAAAAGATACAATCGAAAAGCTAACCACAAAAATATTCAACACGTGGAGACACAACTGGCGGAGTATCGATACTAAAATCTATAGAATGGTGCGAATGCACTGCACACTGTTGAGTAAACATGGTAAACTATTGTTTGAGGATTTTCTCACTAGAGTGCGACTTCTCCTTTACAAGATATAGGTTATAACAATAAGTTTGTAATAGATACTATGTATTTTTATACATATATTTATATGTATAATGCTTGTGGATCAGGAAAGATCTAGAGCTTGTTAATAAAAAAATGAGGTAGTGCCATAATAGGGGACTATACCATATTTGGGCACTTACCCTACTTTATATGTCATGCAAATAGTGCAATCTTTTAAAAATCTAAATTTTTGGAAAGGTTTTGAAAAAATGCTTACATAACCTTGATATGAGGATTGACTAGTAGCATTTATGGTTGACATTTTGTTGGGCCTTGGTTGCAAGTTGCAATATTGGTTGGCTAACCGTTAGAAATGTCGCCTTTTTATGCAGATCGGCCAACGGTCATGATCAACGAAATATCCATAGTATGAAGAATAAATGTCAAGAAATACAGAGAAATTTTTATGACCAAAGACATCGGTGATTTAAATTATCTGGAAAAGTAATAAATATAAGTAGCAAATAAACAATTTTAAATATTTTTTTATTCAGGTTTATTTGATGCACAATAATATAAACTTTTACAATACAGTAGGACCTCAATTAACCGGCTTGATTGGGAGACAAACAGCACGGATAAATTTAAGGCCCGATGGATAATCGAGACCCGAGGAAATAATTAAAATGTACATTATATTCCAAAATAAATTTCTTATTTTCAAAAATTTATTTCCCTTCATACTATAATCATATTTAAACGCGTATTTGTTTATAATCGGGATCGGCCCAATCGAGGTTCTACTCAATTCTACTGTATTTTGAATTACGATACTTTGCTAGATTTCGTTTATTATTTTTTGAATAGTCAAAAGGGGTGACCTTGGGTATTAGCGTGATGGGGTGTAATCGCCATTCCTTTCCTACTAACCCCAATAACATTTCCATCGTGATGTTTACCAGCTTTTAAAATGAATTTCGTATTTCTAAGATGCAGTACAGTCGAGTTGAAACTTGCAATACATCAACACAAATATTGCTGTTATGTAGCCACCAGATAGAGCTATATCTCTTGAAACACAAGCTAGAGTTGTAAATTGACAACAATTGTAACAGTAAATTTAATTACAACAATAAAAGTATGTATTCGGAGTCCGATTTATATAGAGTTCGCTGCCAAGTCTTTGCCACTCAAAAGTTCACAGTTATATTAAGTTCGTTGTAGCTTAAGTTCCAAATAGTTATATAATTGTACAAAGTTACTAGTGCACGAGGTTCTAATCAGAAGTTCAGGTCTGTTCTCACAATAAGTACGAATTCAGTTCTGTACTGTCCAGAGGCCAAAGTATAAGTCCTGTGGCTATGTTGCACCAATCTGCCACGAAAGGATCGTTAAAATCATTTCCTTGATAAGGGTTGAAAAATCGTTTAGAGAAATCCCTTGTTCCAGGATCTGGGCTCGTAAACCAGTGTCGGTTTTCTAGCACGCATGGGCCTGTTTTGTATCAATTGCCCTCGAATCGAGTAAGGTCTATCTATTCTTGTTTTTAACCCCAGATGGAACCCTGTTATAATCATTTCTACCCGTATTAACAGCATGATCCAGCAAACTGTGCTACCTAAACTACGTGTAAACTGTTTGGTATATGAAAAAATGAGTTTTCTTTTTTTAATTCTAAATGGTAAATTTTAATTTTTCGGTTGAGGAGAAAAATACTTCCTGAGTAAAACACTATGAAGGTACAAGAGGTAAAAAACTAATAGTTATTGTAGCACTCTCTAAGTGATTTTTAGTGCAAGTGATCCTGAAGATGTTCCTATTACAACTAATACAACATTTACGTATTCGATCGATAAGAGCAAGTGATAGACTTCGTAATTTTCGAAGAGCACTTTCTTTTTAACACTTTTTTTTAACTCACGCGACAATCATTTCAAACTGAATGTCCAACAATCACCACAGGAAATAAGATACGTCTCGGATGATACAATGTTAAAAATCAGCCAAGGTTTGTGTCATCATTCGTTGCCCGAATTTTGCATTTGAAAGTTACTTGGGGTAAACTTTCCCTTGAGTAACCAGAAATTTTGGTTATGTTATTATACATATCTGAATGTATTTTTCGATCAGTTACCCGATGCAATAAAATAAAAATGTAGTTATGTATAAAAAAACATCGATGACCTTGATAACTCCGAAAAAAATGACATTTGGAAAAAAATATTCTTGCCAGATATTTGGTCCATTGATGATATGCACATTACATAACAAATATTTTTTGCATCACAATAGCCTAAAGAGATGGACTGCGTAAAGGAACGCCAATTTTCGAAGATCAAGGTCATTTCAAGGTCATGTTTTTATAAATACCTGAATGTATTTTTCGATCAGTTATACGGTGCAATAAAATAAAAATGTAGTTATGTATCAAAAAACATCGATGACCTTGATAACTCCGAAAGAAATGACCTCCAGAAAAAAATATTCGTGCCAGCTGTTTGGTCCATTGACACCATGCACATTACGTAACTAATATTATTTGCATCACAATAACCTGAAGAGATATTTAGGTGTCCTGTTTTAGACGAAACACCCTGTATGTTTGAGTATGGCTCTTCTACTGTGATTACCGTCTTATTGGAATCAAATTTTATAAGCTTTGTTTATTTTTGTGCATATGTAACACGTTCGCTGCCAACAACGAGTTATCTCGTAGGTCGAAGTTTGTGTTTAGGCTGTCATAAAACATTTGTCGCTAAAACTGACTACGATATAACTCGTATAATTAATAAAGTAATTAAAAATTATTTAAATTCAATATCTTTCCCATAAATACATGTTTTGTATTTTTATTTTACAATTAATTAAAATTTGTTGGCGTGGTCGAACGTGTTAAAGGTAATGTATGAGGTTTCTGCAAAAGTAATTGCATATGTATAAAATAAAAACTGTTACATTTACAATTTTCGGGTCATTGTGAGCCATAACGCAAAAACGTCAGCAAAATTTGTCAGAATAAATAAGTAAATAAATAAATATACAGGAATAAATAAATAAAAATCAATATACTAGAACTCTACGTGGATTTTCCGCTATTTATAGCTTGTTTAGTGATCGAATTTCATGTTTGTTTTATCTGCGTCGGCCTCGCACTCTTTCGCCAATATATTCCCAGCAAACCTGCAAAATATCGTGTGAAAAGGGGTATGCGCGATTCAGAAAATTCATACGGATATAATATGCAAATACATACACATACAGAAAAATTACCGGGGTAACGACCCGAGAATAGTCAAGAGTTTCGTCTTGTACATGATCTTGTAAAGCAACTCAAAGGATATAATATAACATGTGACAATTTCGTTAGATAATATTGACAATTAGACAGATAATAGACATTTTCGATAGAACCAGAGTATCACTGTAATAGACAGTATAAGAAAAAATAAACCGGAATTATATTCCGGAATTAACATTCCGAACTTATGAGCTATACATATAATAAATATTATTAAAAGAAATTTGTTTATTTCACATTACTCAAAATTTCGTAAGAAAAAAAAATTTGGATTATTTGAGTATACATTTTATACATATATATTTCTTTCTTGTAATCGTTTCATCTGTACCAGAAAGAAATAAAACTGACTTACTTTCAATTGCACATATCATCACGATACCAATTATAAAACGATTAGAAAGGACATTAGATCATTAGTATACATTAGATCAGTTAGTAACAACTAACAACCTACACATGTAAACGGCAAACCAGGTAATTTTCTATAATAAAATTGAAATATTTTATAATTTCTAAATTTATACTATTTTGTCTCCTACTTACATTCTTTATATTTTTTGCTAATTTAAGTAGTTCTGCAGATAAATTGTTACTTTTTCTTGTGTACTTTCTTATTAATAATTACAACCTTTCATATAATAATTTCATATATTAATTTTTAGTCGGATCTACATATACGATTCGAACACCATTAGTGTAAGTTTTTATGAATACGGTAGGGTAGGGCTAGTACCTCTAAATTATCAATAACCTTTTCTGTATTTTTGTAAATCAGTCAAGCAGTCAGTTAATTAATGTTTTAGTACAAGTTTGTCAATGAAAAAGTATATGCTGCATGCGCCGAGACTTAAATATGTATATCAAAAGTTGAGATCATTTGATTTCTTCCATTTCTGACCTTGCATAACCTTGAAGGTCACTGTGCATTATACGAATGAATTCGTCTAGATACAGGCTTTCATGTGATATAAAAAAATATACAGCATTCCAGTTAAAAAATTCAGGGTCACCTTCATATCTAACAAAATAGCATAAACACAAAAAAATTACATACGCCATTGTGTTGCGTGCAAAAAACTACTTTTCCTCTTTCATTTTTTTATAATATTTACTATTTACAAGAAAAACGCTGGCTTATGTTATAACTATGTTATCATTACAAGAAAAAGAACTACTTGGGATAAAAACTTTCAAAATAAACTTATAATTGTCTATAAATATATAATATTTTTGTTTACATTATCTTATTTGAATATAAATTTTTTCTTGTAATTGTAACATAATTTAGTACATGTAAATTAGATTTATTCTTAGTCGAACTCGTCTATTTCTGACTCGTCTTCCATGTGTCTGGTACTTATTTGTTTCACGCACACATGTTCCTCTGAAATTAGAAGTTCTAGGGTTTCAGGTGAAAAAGGTTTGCCTTTTTTTATAAAAGCGACTATAATAAACTACAACCTAATAATATAAACTATAGTAAACTTTAACTTATATGTGAATTATAATGAACTTTTGAAATATAACTTGAATTTGCGAACTGTTTGAAATGACGATCGCCCTACAGCCTACATTGCATCGAGCCTCGCAACAGAAAAACCATTTGGAAACAAGCATCGGGACTCATTTGGAAGCATACTAAAATTCTGTATGAATTGTTTGAATTGCAATGTACTTCACGGAATTATTTATCAGTTTTTAACATGACTAATCACAAAAACACAAGCAATGAAGAGCATAATATTTAACATGAAGTAAAATACATACTTGCTTAAAAAATATCTGTATAGAAAAAAGTTAGCATTATTTTTTTGAGATATAGAAAAATCATCAGTAATTCAGAGACTAGTTGAGAGAAACAGTATTACGAAAATTCTTCACCTTTAACAAAGCATGATACTTCACGAGTGAATAAAATAAGAGAAAAGGTATTGGAATATTATTTTCTATACATATATTCAACTATCTCGGACAGCACAAATTTTTTATTTTAGACAAAATTTATTAATCGACTTTTGGCCAGGTTTCGCGGCCAAAAACTCCACTGTGCGAAGGTGGAATAGGCATCGGTTAGTGCACCAGAAAATCCCGTAAATATTAGGTTGTTGCATATGGTATGTCCGATTTTTAGCAATGACATTAAACAAACGCAATTTTGTACCTAAGTGTTCTACCTACAAATTTCAAGTTTCTTGATTGTATTACGGTAAAAATGAGATATTATGGTCATTCACGTTTTTCATTTACAAGATTGTTATCTTGATTTTGTAGTTCGGGCAAACTTTACTTTACCGGACTCAAAATTTTTGCCTTTTTCCTATAAATTATTATGTATTTGGTATGTAATTCAGTGGATTTGTACCCGGAGAATCTGCAGATCGAAGTTTCGATCCTGTAGGATGAATGGTTCAGGAGTTATGGTTGCTTAAAGTTGAGCAATTTGTAGTGTTTTTGACAGGTAAGGGCGCCGCCATATTGATTTGTAGTGACGATCGCGCGCCGCTTACCGAGCAGAACGCTAGATGACAGCATGGGCCCAGAGTAATATCGCTAACATCAACGCCAGCTCTAGCGGTTATGTCCCCCCGGACAAAAAGACAAATTGCCGCCCCTTAAGAATATATATATTTTTAAAATAAAGGTACATATTTTTTATTTTCAATAAAACTCAAATCATTTTATTTAAATTTTAATAAAAGCAAATTTTCTATTAATTGGTTATTTATCACATCAATATTTTTCTCACAGTTACAGCCAAAATGGCGCCCCTAAATTTTCGCCCCCCCCCTAGAGCGGGCCCTGCTAACATAGGGAAAATGTTTGAGAAGAAATATCGTGGAAAATATAAAAGAGTGATAGATTTCTCAAAACATAGTCGGACCGACCTTACGACCGGCTCTTGCCGCCCCCGGACGTATCTAAATCCCATTCTAACCTCAAATTAGTAAGTACAAGCCCCAAATTGAAATATATGTATAACCCAGACCTAACCCAGACCAGTTAAAACGCAACATCATGGCCACGTCTTCCAAAATCTAGGTGCACGGTAGTGCACCAGCCAAGTTCTTGCACTACCACCTTTTACACGAAACAATTTAGCCGTTTTTTAGAGGCTTATAACTCGGCAGTCGGCACTGGAGGCAGATGGAGAGATGTAATTTCGTACAGTTGTTAAATGCTATCATGTCTCAATATTGACAAAACATTAATCTTCCAACATTAGTAGGTTCCGAGATATAGGACCTCAAAAATCGTTAAATTTGTCACTGACTGACTGACTGACTGACAGATCATCAAAACCTTTTGGGTACTTCCCATTGACCTACAAGCTTGAAATTTGGCACACAGGTCTACCATAACAAACCATCGAAGGAATAATTGTCAAAGTTTGAAATTTTACACCTTAAAGGGGTGGTTTGAAAAAAAACATTACGAAATTGGTACGTAGGATAGAACATATGGCTTAAAGCCAAAAGGCTTAACCCATAGCATATAGGGTATGCCCAACCAGATGACGTATGTAGCCCTTTGATTTAAAAAAAAAAATTAAAAAATGGCTGCATCTCGGGAACGGTGCGTCCTACCGCAAAAATAACGAAATTTTCAAAAGGCTTAACCTCAAACATATCAGGGATAAGAGTAATGATAACCATAAACTTGATAATTGATGAAATTTCAACAAAAAGTGATGAAATCCCAACAAAAACATTCTGTAAACAGGAGCCAAGTTCTTATGGCCGTAAAAAGTTGTGAGATCAAACAAAATACGGCCAAGTTGGATATCTTAGAAATACCTCTTGCAATACTGAAAAAAACGTTTGTAAAAATTAGTTTAAAAGAACGCTATTCAATTTTTAATGAATTACATGGAGGGCTAAATTATTCAAACTTGGCCGCTACCTAACACCTTTTATGGTCATTGGTTTAAAAAGTAACGGCCAAGTTTGAATAATTTAGCCCTCCATGTAATTCATTAAAAATTGAATAGCGTTCTTTTAAACTAATTTTTACAAACGCTTTTTTCAGTATTGCAAGAGGTATTTCTAAGCTATCCAACTTGGCTGTATTTTGTTTGATCTCACAACTTTTTACGGCCATAAGAACTTTTTTACAGAATGTTTTTGTTGGGTTCATATAACAATCGCAATACCCTACATATATGTATGTATATCAGCATTAACGCGTGCCCGTGCTGCCATCCAGCGGTTCTGCTCGGTAAGCGGCGCGCGATCGTCACTACAAACCAATATGACGGCGACCTTACCTGTCAAAAACACTGCAAATTGCTCAACTTTAAGCGACCATAACTTCTGAACCATTGATCCTACAGGATCGAAACTTCGATCTGCAGGTTGCCCGGGTACAAATCTACTAGATTATATACCAAACACATAATCATTTATAGAAGAAAGGCAAAAATTTTGAGTCCGGTAAAGTAAAGAGCAGCCTGTACTTCTTTTTTACCATCAACAACTAGAAAGTTAATTAATCACCACATTTTGACTAAAAATCACGTAAAAGTTATTCTTCCAGACATAGAAAAGGAATACACGACAGTCGCGTTGGTTGACGTTGAAATAAAAATTTAAAAGTGAAATTATACATACATCTAAACATACCGAGTAATAAAAGCAACAGGCACGTGGTTGCCGTATTAAAATGACAAAACACTTTTTTGCACAAGATTCTACGATAACTTTTTCGCTTTCTGGAGCCAGTTAAAGTTAAAAAGCCTATATTTACTTCAATGTTTTATAACTTGAATAAAAAAAATCGCACAATATTCAACGACCACACAATTTACACAGGAAAGATAGCCCTTCCAACTGATATGAACGCAATTTATCAAAAAAATTTGTTGTGATGTTCCAAAGTTGCACCAAATTTTTGTTAATTTGAAGCAGAGCATCTGAAACTAGAGGTTTCAGGCTTTCAAACCATTGTTTAACGATATCGATACGGCAATTTTTGACGGAGTTATGATCACGTGAAGTGGGACCATTTTTTCGGACAAGTGATCCTTTAATTCTTTTGAGGAGTGTATTTCTATTGAAACTTTTGTTTTTCGTTGTATGTATACAAAAATATTAAATAAATGAAGTGTCAGTGTTTAGTGCGCAAGTGCGACTACGAACTCCAGTTCTATATTTGATATCTTTGATATAATTGAGTTACAGTGCAACAATGAAATGAAACAAATTTTTGCGTCCACATCAAAAATTAATTTTTACAATACTTATATAATATTACATCCGAGAGATTTTCCAAATTAAGATATTTTGCACAACAAGTTGTAAGTGCTTTTGGATCCACATATGTTTGTGAAACATTTTTTTCGAAGATGAAATTTACAAAGAGTTCATCATTTCATTAACTGATGCCAATTTAGAAAACCAGCTAACAAAAGATGTGCAACGTTGAACATAAATATAGATTTACAAAAATTAAGTGAAAGAAAGGATAAACAAATATCTCATTGATTAACGCTCGAGAGTTAATTATATTGAATCATAGTATAACAATAAAGTTTCATTCATTTTGTGTTTGTATTACATTTTTTAAAAGCATGTATATAGCTAAAGTGCGGCCCGCAGTAACGTTACACGTCATCAAAGTGGCCGGTGGAACCATTTCGGTTAGCCAGGCCTGCTGTAGACTGTAACGGGTTACCATGGGTTCGTCGACAATTCATTTGACCGACACTGTTTTGATCGACACGATTTGATCGACAATAATTTTCGTCGACACTATGTTTTCCTCGACATTGTGAAATGGTCGACAAATAATAATCTGACCGACACTATGTTTTCGTCGACGTATTAGAAAAATACTAAGGAGCCGAGAAATGTACAGTGATATGGATCTTCTAAAGGCTTTAGCACAAAATATATCGCTTTGATTTCATTATATGATATTTATGTAATTATTGTACAATTTTGTTATGTTTTGTAATCTGTATACATATGTATATGCGTGGTATTCGTTGTGTTCATTCAAATTATGTATATGTATTTACACAATTATGTTTGAAATTAAATGAAATATTATGATTTCGTTCATTTGTGTACCTATTAATAAAGTTTGTTTATTTGAAGAAATACTTTGTACTTCTCTTTATTTTTTATTATACAAGCAACTAAATGCGTCTAGAACATAACAGTAATAATAACTATTAGTCAACATTAGCAAATACGAATCAAACCTGTCGCTAAACACGGACTGTCGATGAAAGCAGCAGACGTCGACAATTTGACCGTGTCTATGAAAACATAGTGTCGGTCAAATTATTTGTCGACCATTTCACAATGTCGAGAGAAACATAGTGTCGACGAAAGTTATTGTCGGTCAAATCGTGTCGGTCAAATGAGTTGTCGACGAACCCATGGTAACCCGACAGTAACTGCATTTCTTGATCGAAATGTTTTATAAGAATCGCATTCTATATAATCGGACATTTCATATGCAGCAAGCTAATACAAAGAATCGCGTTGGTCATGCATCATCTGTCTTACTCTTACTCTCGGCTCGTAACACTGTCGACGTTAGATCGGTGAACAATTAGATAGGCGTGATTCGTAAGTATGACGGGGTATACACACAGGTAGAACTGAAGCCGATTGACAGCAGTCTCTTTGAGCACATTGTCGGGGTTGCGGTGCGGTGGTGCGATGGGGGCGATGAGGAGCGAGAGAGTGAGGTGAGGTCGCAGGGGTGTGAGGCCGCAGCCAACAGCCAGCAGCCAGCATGGATGAACAGGGTGCCTCGTATTGGAGCGAACCCTTGCCACGACCCACGGCGCGGCGCGCGGCGCGGCACGACCGAGTCAGGGTTGAACCGACAAGGGTGGGGGATCCTCGTGCGCTTAGGATATACAGAGAATCCCACGAGCTACGAACTTCAGTCTCGACGCGGCAAGCGCTACGTGTGTTTCGTGTTCTCCGTATAGTGAATCATGTGTGAAAAACGTGGTTTGTGCACGCGTGGACCGCAGGTGTCTCTCCTGGTAGTGACTACGTTGTTGGTTGGCGTGCGCCCTGAATTAGTCGGTGAGTAAACAAATCTTTGTTTGTTCATCGACAATGTTTTTCACCGTGTCCACTTCGCATTTTTGTCCACCCCCATCGTTTTTTCCAACGGAACCGATCAGTGTCACGAGGAAATGTTTCCTCTTTGATGTTGACGCACTTTTCAGAATCACTTTGTCACGGAAATTCATGAGATCGCAGTCACCGGTTATTAAGACATGTCCGAGAGAGGAAAGTGTTAAGTGCGAGAAGTTCCTCGTAATTTGGTTTCGAAGAAACTTTCTGCTCTTCAGGATAGAGTATATATTTTCCGTAACATTTTTCAAGTTCCTCCAATTGTGACTACGTCGTTTTGATTAATATACATATACGATAACTTGCCTAACACTTGCAACAAAAACTTCCCGAGGATTGCCATAGCTTTTTTGAACCTATCAACTGCCTACGTCGAGTACATATTTGCTATTACATAAAATTTACGAGAGTGCGCGGTGTAGTCTGAACGAAAACACACAGAAATAATGCTAGTTTAAACATAATCAAGCCTACAAGTGTACGTTTTTAAAATGGAGCAAAGCGATTAACAGGTTAACCAGTTATATTCGGAAGATACTCCAAAGTACGTCGAATTTGTGAGAATCCTACCAAGAATATACTAAAATGTTCTGAACCATTTACAATTATTGGTTAATACATATCGCGAGCAATTTAAAATAGAAGTGTCTATAGAAAGAGGACAATTAATCTTTCATACTCTTGATTAATTAATGGTGTTCAATAAAAACGGGTCTCGATATTTATATCTTGTAAAGGGTTAATTGAATCATCGTCTGCAGTTGCGTTTTAATGATTTTAACCCTTTCGGTCACGAATTATTTATTCCTGGAAAAGAATATCATGGTTTTGAATTATTTTTCATTAAATTTTTATTCAGTATGTTCTTATATGAGGACGCCATGACCGAAAGGGTTAAAAACTGTTTACACTTAATTTATATGCTATTTGAATAATTTTTAAGCAGGCAGTGAGAATAAAAAATGAAGTGAAAAATAAGTGACAATCTTGAACATAGTTAATAAACCTGTGATGCTATGTTGCAGCACTGATTAAGCCGCAAATGTCAGCGTTAAAGGTCGCTGACTAGCAGTTCACAAAGTAGTAATAAAAGAAAAGAAAAGTCGACTTTTATACATATTTCTAAACACAAATCCGCTTTCTTATATTTACGCCATGGATACTATATTCTTCTACAGTAAATAAGGTGAGACAGTTTTCGTAAATTAAAAGGCTTCACTGCAGTCGGCACAGTGAAACTGACATACCCGGCTTGACGAACATTACAATTTGCTGGGGGTTCGATAAAAGGTCAGCATAACAGTTGGGGTGCTCTCCCAATCAGATACTGTAGGGAAATGATTGAATTGACGGTAACTAATTGTATGTCGGGATAAATAAAGTGTTTCAAAACAATAATAGTTGGTCACTTTTAACTTTTTAATCGAGTGATCTTTTCGTCGCGAATATTCAAGGGAGATTCAACAAAAGTTTTGGCACAATCAATGTAAACACGATTATTAATACTAATTTAAATAGTTTATACTAGTATGGATTAACAAGCGGATTTTATGCATTCATCACAAAAATGAATAATTGTAATTTGAAACAGTAAAAATGTTAGAAGAATTTAAAAATACTGTCATATTGTTTTCAACCTACTAAACATATTGCGTATGAGAATAAGTTTCCGCCCTTTTTTGTTGAAAAGAAGCGTATAAACTATACCCATAACGTGTAAACGTTTTTCAACAGTAGATCGATCGACGTTTAATTCAATTGACAGTTCTTTAAATGTTTGACGTGGATTTCCATCAAGTAATGCTGGCAAATCTGTATCTTCGAATTTTTTGGCACACCATCGCAATCTTTGTCCCTTACGTCGAAATCATGGTTTTTAAACCGCCGAAACCATTTTTTACAACTTGTATTTGATGGAGCACCGTCCCCGTAAATATATAATAAATATAATATAGTAAATATATAACACCTTTCTTTAAAACAAAATAATGCAACATGACTTCCCGCAAATGCTGCTTACTTGGAACAAAAGTCGACATTTTTCACGCGAAAAATTGACTGCTGTTCACGCTCCAAGCAATTGCCACAAACTGCGTTTTGAAGCTTAGACATAGACCTTTCAAAAACATATACTACGTTGCATCAAATACGCGATCGGTACTTAAGAGTATAACGACATCTGTCAAAATAAATTTCTATTTCACTCCAGTTTGTTGCAAACCAGGTAGAAAATTTTTATTTTGCATAAAGATCCGCTGTCTAGTTATGACGCAATGAAATGAAAGAATTAATTCTTGATTGAAGAAATGGCAGACACGAATGACGAGTTAACTCTTCATCCCAATTAAACATACCAACCCGTTAATTGCGCTTGTTACTATTCATAATTTTGAAATAATCTACAGTAATTAGAAATGTACTAATTACTAATAGTAATGTAGTAATTAGAAATAGTGAAGCTTATTTTCAAGTATTTTCGTCGAGTTACGCAAACTTGATTTTGTATTTACGAAAGAGTAGTCTAAATGATCAAAATCCTAAACGAAACATTTTGTTTTTATATGCAAATAGGTTTATAAAAGTTCATACAACGCATACACGAACGCCTAGCGTTTGTTCGAAAGTTGTAAAAAATCGTGCGTGCTGCGAGTCGTGCTAATATCATTTTGTGTCAAATTGAAAGTGTGCTGAAATAGTAATTATATACTTTTGTGTAAAATTTGAATTCGTGTATTCTCCGAAGATGGTATTTGGGTAATTACACAGCGGATTTTATGCATTTATGACAAAAATGAGCAGGTGTAATTTAGAAAAGTAAAACCACTAGTAAAATTTAAAAATACTGTTGATGATTCGACAGCGAATTTTATGCATTTATAACAAAAATCAGTAGGTGTAACTTAAAACATTAAACGAATTTAGAAATACTTCTATGTATATTATTTTCAATTATTTCTATTGAACATATTAAGAGAGAAAATTTCTGCCACTCCAGTTTGTTACAATTCAGGTAAAAAAATTTTATTTTGCACAAACACCCGCTGTCTAGTGATGATTTTTGCAGCGATAACTAAAGGTGTAATACAGTGACTCTCAAAACTGTTGCAATGATTAGAATTATTGATTAAAAATTTAAAAATATATCACATAAACGCTTTTGAAAAATACAAATTTTATTGAAAATTAAAATAATATTATTAAACTTTGAAAAATACATGATATAATAATTTATCTTGGTCCTTAATAGTATGTATAATCGTTTTTATTTTAATAATGGATTTCGACACGTTTGCACCTCAATATGTAGATCATATTTTTAGTATTTAATGTAGCCGCCTTTGGCTTTTATGACAGCATTTAATTGTTTCGGAACACTGTTCACCAAACTGTTTAAAAAATCCTTCAGTAATACCATGCCATACACATTAGCCAATTATTGTTGTATATAAAACCATACATATTCAATAATATGTATTAATATCTGGCGATTGAGGAGGCCAGTCTAATATTGTCAAACCATGATCGGTGATCCAATTCATTGTTTTTTTCTTGTCCTGTTGGAAAACGATCTCTTACTCCGAAGCATCGAAAATAGTTAAACTTGGTAATAATGTTGTTTCCAAAATGTGACAATAAGTTTCCGCATTCATCCTTCCTTCGATTAAAAAAATTTTTCCAACATTATAGCCTTTGATGCAACCCCATATCATGATGATTGAAAGATTTGGATCAGACAGTCGTAAGTGGATATGGAAAATGCCAGCATCACAATTAACCAGCAGTCATGTTTTATGAACCGTGAAGTTCGGCGGAGGCAACATTATGATACGGGGTTGCATCAAAGGCTATAATGTTGGAAAATTTTTTTAATCGAAGGAAGGATGAATGCGGAAACTTATTGTCACATTTTGGAAACAACATTATTACCAAGTTTAACTATTTTCGATGCTTCAGAGTAAGAGATCGTTTTCCAACAGGACAAGAAAAAAACAATGAATTGGATCACCGATCATGGTTTGACAATATTAGACTGGCCTCCTCAATCGCCAGATATTAATATTGTTAGACATGTATAGTTTTATATAAAACAAAAGTTGGCTAAGTATTCAGATACCCTAATTCTGTTCATGAACTGTGGGAACTGAAGGATTTTTGAACAGTTTGGTGAACAGTTTTCCGAAACAATTAAATGCTATCATAAAAGCCAAAGGCGGCTACATAAAATACTAAAAATATGATCTACATATTGAGGTGTAAAAGTGTTGTAATGCATTATCAAAATAAAAAAGATTAAACATATACTATGAAGGACCAAGATAAATTATTACTTCATGTATTTTTCAAAGTTTAATATTGTTACTTAATTTTCAATAAAGTTCGTATTTTTCAAAAGCGTTTATGTGATATTTTAAACATTTTTAATCAATAATTCTAATCATTGCAACGGTTTTTGAGAGTCACTGTATATATAATGAATTTTTTTTTGTGTAATTTATTCAGAATCAAAATAATTTTGTATCAGGGCTACTTATATCAGTATGTACCAGTCGTTTTGACTGGTGTTTCTCAAAATGGAAATGTATCCTATAATCTGTTTACCGAACCCGAAATCGTTTATTAGATATTTAGATAGAATTATCGATGTTTGTATGAGATTTTATCGCATGTAACGTCTCATTCTGGCGTCACAACATGAACATAAACGTAGTCGCGATGTAACATAACATAGTCATCGATGTTGTTTGACGCGGTCATTTTGTGTACCATAGCCGTTGGAATAATTCTTTTTTATACAATAACGGTACTTTACAACCCCTAAAAATGGCAAAACGATTGAAAATCTCCGAACCGTTGCAAAAGGCGAATTGTATGAGCATAAAGAAAGTGACTCAGAAAAAAATGAAATTGAATTTTATAGTGATAATGAGATTTTTTATAGACAAAAAATGCTCAGTAGTGCTCGGAAAGTGAATTAGAAAATATTTTGAATTTACATAAAAGAAGACGTGCTTGTGTGCCTTCAAAATCTGAAGAAGAAAATGAAAGTACACAAGATCTCATGAAAATGAAATTGTCGCAGACGAAACCAGTTTGGAAAAAATAAAAGAAGGGTCTCCTGCTGGAGGATTACCACTACATAATATTGTCAAAGATATATTCGGCCCCATATTCCTTTTGTAAGATAGTAATAAATCAATAAATACAAAAATATTCTATTATTACGTATTTTTTAAAGATCAGTCATTGTGACTGGTTTTGGTAGAAACAGCTTCGTTTTAACTGTTGGTAGTTACTAAATTTTGTTAAGTTTCGTATCAAAATATAAATAGTATTTATACTCTTCATTCATATTGACAGAGCTTGCTATAGTTAGAAATACACATTCTATTTCGAAAACCAGATCCGAGAATAACAATGGTTTGGCAAGTAGGTAGGATAAGATTGAAGGATGAAATCCTTCGTAAATTGTGTTTCTTCCGTATCTCTTTCAGAGTGTCAAAAGAACACTCCATTTTTTCTTTGGAAAAGTCTATTATTTTGAAAACGTTACCATTCGTGGTCTCAAAGTTCTTCAGGAAATTGAATTTTAGGTTTCATTTTAAACCGATAAAAGAAACTTTGAAGTTTAGTGTCAATAGAATCTAAAATTTTATTAAATATTTTCTTTTTTGTAGACAGTCCACCATTTATTTAAAAAAAATAGGACAAAATTGAACATTAACAATATACAAGTATATAATTAGCAAATTTTGTATTTTTGATGTTTCAAAACTCTAAGCAAAATTTAAACCAGAGGATAGAACATAGGGTGACACTTGTAGAAATTATTTATACAATTTTTACAGATGAATACAATTTTTCGTAAGTTTTATTACACACTCGCCTTGTTACAAAAGAAAACGGCAAAATTGTTACAACACGTGTGCCCTTTAAGAATTTAATAACCAATACGAAGAAATGCATTTAATATACTCATTACAAGCGAGTAACCTCATGTTTTTTAAACAGAAGTTGGCGAACATCAAAGCAACTTGCTTCAACATTTATTTCTCGACATGCATACTCATTATATGTAAATTATGTGTATGTATAAATTATATGCTACATAATTTTATTTATTTTAACGTTAATTAGTAATACCTAGAAAATATGATTTATGTACGAAACTATTGATGAACATTTTATATCGGAACGTTAATAATTATGTGTTTTTTACGGATAAAAAATTCACATTGTAAATACAAATTGGCCTCGGAATAACCTCAGGAATATTCTAATGTACATTCTATACACACAATTGTAATTAATAATTTATAATAATGTAATAGTATTCCATTGGAGTTTATTGTTTATGTTAGAAAGCTTGATGAGCCTATTTTTTGGTACGTGATGTAAATATAAAACCTTTTTAAAAATCAAGCAAGTTTATTGAGTTTCGACGTTTTTAATATGTTGTATGTTGAAGAAACATAATTAATATGTCAAGTAAAAATATATAAATGAAATATTAAAACATTTATTCCTATATGAAAATTATAAAACTGATTAGGTAGTATGGAAACACATCAGAACTATGTATTTTAATACTCTTAATCAAAGAGGTAATAATACGAAGGATATAGACCAAATTGGGTATAGATAAAAGGTATAGTAAGTTCCCCCAAACCAAATTGGTTTTTGGCCACATTGTTCAATAGACTTCCCCCCCCCCCCCATCCGTGTCAAAAATTTGAATTGAATTTTTAGTTATGTAAATTGCTCCCCTGACTATACGAGTGTTAAATATTGCATAATATATCGACGGAAGAGTGAAGAAAAATACATTTTTTATTATATTAACTGCACGATGGTTGTTATAAATAGAATAAAAGAATGAAGAATAAATAAAAGAATGTTTATTACAGATAGAAAGTTCACATCGTATACAAATTGACGAAGTAACCTCAGGAATATTCTAATGTGCATTTTATACACAAAATTGTAATTAATAATTTATAATAGTGTTCCATTAGAGTTTATTGTTTGTGTTAGAATGCTTGATGAGCCTATGTTTTTGGTACGTCATATAAATGCAAAACTTGTTTGAAAAACAACGTAACCCACATACACACGTAATATGTATTGCAGGAACTACCGAATTTGAAGATTCGACGAATGAAAAGTAGGAAACCATGCCGATTCTTTTGTTAGAGTCTCGGTCGTTGTTACCTTGTCAACGATATAACTTCTGGTCGATATAAACGTAAAGATTGTGCAGCACGGCACTCTTACTCGATCAAAATTTTATTTGATTTACGACGATTCTCGGTAATGTGGATGTTGATCTGCTTGTGTAAAATTGAACACATATGCTACATACTATGCGTGCAGTAAAGTTCAGATTTAGTAAACGTTGCCGTGCCATGTGTATTCCTGTGGAGTTTCGTCGAATAAAAAGAGGAAATCCGTGGGAAACGCAATGTCAAAATATTGAGAGAGTGAAGTCCGTTGTGTGTACTTCTGTGCAGTTACGTTTTTTGTACAATTTAAAAAAAAAAACACAAATTGAACGTGTGCCAATCAGAATAATATTGCAAATATTTTTATTTCTTCTACGCGAGAGATTCATAAGAGTTTAGAATGTAAACTTTAGATCGAAATGAATAAAATTTCACATAATGGTGTTGATGAAATCGGAAATAACAAAAGCGAATATTATTTTCGTATTTACATTTAAATGCATTAACCAATTGCACTCCGAATTATTTTTCAATTTCGTTTTCAACAATTCCGTACTATTTCGAAGTTGCACAATCGAAAACAAATGTATGATTTTAGGAGTCAACGGTACTCTAATTAGAAACAAATTTACTTGCAATACCAGCACACAAAGTTAAATGGAAACGAACTCCATCAGAGTTCGTTTCTTATTTATCAAGCTGAAATCTCTCGCTGCTGACATTTTTAGTGATTAGTTTAGGTAGTTTTCCATATCTTCGAGATACAGTTCCAATTTATGAACATTAAGCAGGACATGACGCAAATGATCATTTACAGAAGAGACGACAGTAAAAGAAAAAATGCACGTACTGTGTTTCATACATCTTACGACTTTCCTATAGAGTTATCACTATTGTACTTTTTTTTAAATGAAAATACATATATGAGATAAGTTTTATCACTACTTACAAAAATGAATCTTGTAAAAATTATTTCCCAAGTTGAAAGCACATTTTCAAAAATTCAAAGTAAGAAATACAAAATGTTTTTACTTATTTCGGAAATGTAATAAAATTGACTTTGAATTTTAATCTCATCAATCTCATTAGTGGCGTAATTAAGGAAAGTGACTTTTATAAGTAGACAGCAAATCTTTACACAGTTTTTCAAAATGTTCAAAAAATGTTAGGATATAAAATACGACAGAATTTAGCATCATTTTAAATTATTTTAAATCTGGGAAGGCTACTACTACCTCGAAAAATACGATTCTATTTGATTAGAATTTCTTAAAATTCCTCTACAAAAATTGGAAATTGCATAAATATTCGCAGTCTATTTATTAGGAAACGAAATTTGGAAAATAGAATTCTACTTTGTTATATGAAAAGTTATGTCAGCGCATACGTCGTCTCTCTGTATTTTTGATGATATTGAAGTCTACAATTATTCTGTTACTCAGCCATTTAGATACTATTATTGATAAATTTTTCTATTTTCATGCTTGTTGATATTAAACGACAACAATGTCAGTAGTTTACAGTAATATGTCATACATTAATAATTGTTTAACTAGTTCAGCTGAGAAAGAACAGCAGGTAATAGTACACAGGTATATTAGTTATTCGCATTCAAAAGCACGCATAGTTATTATGTGTACATATTTACATATTTAATTGTTTTTAGCAGGGACCAAAATAAGTTATTCTAAAATTTTCAACGACAAAAATCATTACTAAAAAGTTGATTATTATTGAAATTTAAGATAATCTACACAAAATATAAAGAAAAAAAATCAAAACTAGCGTGCATAATTCACGCTGTGCCCGCATCTCAGGTTAGCATTGAACGAGCCTTTCCTGCTCTAAAATTAATAGATATTTGCGGTGAGAAGATTTTCAGGAGAGAATTTAGAAAACTCATGTTTGTCACATTAAACTATTTAATAATAACTGTTACAATGAGCGATCGAAATAAATTTCTCGTATCGATAACTGTTATGAGCGACCGAAATTAATTTCTCTCAATGATAACTGTTATACATAAGTGCTCAAAATGAATTTCTCTCAATGATAACATTTACTAACAAGAGAAAAAATTTTCGGTTACTTATAATTCTTATTTATTAATCGATGAAATACTTGTTATTCCATTACTTTTTTTCTATTTGTTATAACAGTTGGGGTCCCTGGGTTTTAGGAATGAAGTCTATGTTGTACGGGAAAAGAATTCCATATACAATAACTGCATGTAAATACTACTGCAGAGTTGACGGGACATTTTATGTATGTACCATTATACTGAGAATGAAAGAATATTTAACGAAACGGAATGGTATTTTTGAATTTCATGAATAAAAAAATAGTGTAAATACTGCTTACTATCGTGTAATGCTTTCTACGTTTATATAACGTACGTTTCACTGCTAACGTACAACGGTAAATGCAAAAATGAAGATTCTTCACAAAATTATTGACAAAATGAAATATAATATGTAGATCAAGTATTTCATAAATCTTTCGCAGATTTATTAAAGCTCTTTTTGTGATACGCCCTGTTCTCTATTTCAGCAAACAATACTGTTTTATTGCTTTTTCTCTAATTCATACACCACGAGCGCGAGCGGTTTTATGGATCATGAGATTTTCACGTTTGAAATAACTTCGCTTCATCGCAAGAACCATCATACTTCGTCTCCTCGTTAGGTAATTAGTTTCCACGATGAATAATACCTCATTAAGAATAAGGGACGTTATTTCAATGAAAGAAATTCAACATAGCCTGACCCGATAGTTTTAAATAAATATAAATTAATCATTTTAATCTCACCATTGTCTTGCTATTGAATCGTTAATTTAACGTACCATATGAAAGTGTAAATACGCCTTAGCACGTCTTCTATTAAAGAATCGCAACTTTGTCATCCAATAAGTAATTTCGTTCGGAGCCGTAATGCATATGACAGACATAAAAATTATACAATTGGTGGAACTGGTTTTCTGAATGTTGATTAGCTATTTCTTAATCTGAATATAGTGCATGGAAGAGAAAAACTTCATTTAATATAATATAACTTTTGAAATTCCTGAGTTTTTTCAAAGTTTAAATGTTTTACATTCGTGTAAGCATTTTAGTTTTTCCGACAAGCTTGCGAGCTTGATATTAAACTAGGTTTCAGTATTATAATGCAATATACCGAGTAAAAATAGGAAGAAATTGATGACTAGACAGCGGATTTTATGCATTCATGACAAAAATCAGTAGGTGTTGTTTAAAACAGTAAAAACGTTAGAAGAATTTAAAAATACTGTTGAATTATTTTCAGCCTGTTAAATAAATTTCTGTTTCACTCCAGCTTATTGCAAATCAGGTAGAAAATTTTTATTTTGCAAAAAGATCCGCTGTCTATTGATGACGCTGATGTCAATCACAGTTATTGTGTTTCCAAAAACATTACTAATAACATATGAATATGTATAAACGACAACAGAAGTCATATAATCGGCCTTGAAAATGAAACTGACCAATGCCGTGCATTAATGTTTCGAAATTGAAATCCATTAAATTCTTAAAAATGCGATAACTTTGCGAAAGTATGGAATTGTGAAATTGCTAATGCTCGAAACAGGATTACGCATATAATCCTATTAACAAAAAAAAAAACGGTTATGATTACAGCGAATGATTTTAGAGAAGGAAACATCGTCGCGTCGTCGCGTCGGTGGATGATAAATTTCCACGATATTTCGGGAATAGTACAGATCAGATTTTATACGGTATGATTGAAAATTACTCTGCGTCGATGAATTTCAAGAGAGGCCGGAAAACCAATTTGTTTGTTCAGGATCAGTGTTTGACCGATCACATTTATTACCAGGTGAAATACATGGCCTGTTATAATTACCATCTGAATTAATTACTCTCTCCGCGTACGACGTATTCGCGGTCGCACGGTTTTCAATAGCATATTTGTTAAGAAGTCAAAAGTATTATCTTTCGATTCGACTGACCGTGAATTTAAATGTTAATTCGTGTCAATCTATTAAGTCCTGAAGTATGTACCAAGGAAATCTGAATTGTAGATAGAATGGAATTATTCCCAAAGAACATTATTACAGTTCCAAAGCTTGGTTTTCTATTCCGTGAACGAATCGCTTCAATAATTCAAATTATCTTGTTTCAGGATTAACACGTTCAGAATCCAGTTTTATACATACATTAATCACGATGATTTTCCATAACGTGACACATATTGAAACCATAGTTGCAACGTTGTCACAACTAATTATACAATTCTAATTAACTAAAACGTCACAGAGTGGGCAAAAACCGGACAAAAATCGATTTTTAACTTTTGTTTAAATGTGTGTGTGTGTGTGTGTGTGTGTGTGTGTGTGTGTGTGTGACCGAAATCAATTATTTCACGTCTTTAACAATAAACCTAAAGTGTTGACCCTGAAGACCATACTATACTACATGATTTAAATCGTCTTAATTCCCGCTTTTACATGATGTAAAAAAATGTGTAGCATTCCATTAAAAAAAATGAAGGTCACCTCTATTTTAAGAAAAATATTACAAATAAAAAAAATGTGGATACACTATCATATTGCTAGTAAAATATACTGTAACTTCCTCCTCTTCGGTTTTTTTCTAATGTTTACCGTTTACGAAAAAAACGCTGGTCCAAATTATCGCGAACACCCTGTATGTGTATGTACATTCGTAGCATTAATTCTATTTATTCTCATTTTTTGTATGTATTTACACAATTATGTTTGAGATTAAATGAAATTTTATGATCTTTTATTCATTTGTGTATACCTATTAATAAAGTTTGTTTATTTGAAGAAATTCTGATTAATAAAGTAGCAATAAAAACTGATCTAAATAACAATGCTTTGTAATTCTCTTTATTATTTATTACACAAGCAACTAAATGCGTCGAAAGCATAACAATGATAATAATCATTAATATAATAGGACTTAAACTTGTCGATGAAAACATATGTCTACGCTTTGACCGTGTCGATGAAAACATAGTGTCGACGAAAATTACTGTCGGTCAAACCAGGGCCGGCGTTCTCTATAAAGGGGCCTGGGTTCAAGAATCCATTTGGGGCTCTAAAGTTGTTGTAAAGTAAAAAAAATTACAAACATGAACTAATTACTAATGCATGTTTATTTAATGCGTGATTTTGTTTTTGCTAATACATTAATTACTTCAGAAAAATTACATTATTTTATTTCTTGATCATGTTGGGGCCCTTTCAATCGCGGGGCCCCGGTGCATAGCATCCGCCGCACCCCCGAGATGGCCGGGCCTGGGTCAAACCGTGTCGATGAAAACAGTGTCGGTGAAACTGGTTGTCGACGAACCAAGGGTAAACCCTGAAAATTATACTTCAAGGACTCGAATGTGAACTAAAGAGAGTATAATTTCGGAGGAAATATGTCGTAAAGTATTACATATTTATTTTCTGTTTAATACACTGAAATTGCAAGATTAGTGAAATGAATTACGATTGAAAATGTAATCGTAATTTCAATATATACATACATAAAATATACGACGTAACTACTTACATATGCATATTTTAAAATTATATTTCTCAGTTTTGTGTGCAGATGTAGACTTGCAGATGTACAGTTTTATATGTAGACTGCGGATCTTTATGCAAAATAAAAATTTCTTACCTAAATTGCAACAAACAGGAGTGAAATAGAAATTTATTTTTTCCCTATTATGTTTATTAGGTTGAGAATGATATAATAGTATATTTAAATGTTTCTAATATTTTCGCTATTTTAAATTACACCGACTCATTTTTGTCATAAATGCATAAAATCCGCAGTCTATTTATATGTTATGCATAAGAGGGATTCTTGTGTAATATGTTAAAAAGATAAATTTTTCTTTTTTCTTTTAATCAAATGTGCATTTCAAAATTTGTTTGTCATATTCGCCAAAATAACGAAGTTAAAGAACATTTAGTTCGAACCACTAACTAACCTTACAAACTTTAAAATCGTGTTTTTCTCGAAACTTGAAAAAATATGGAAAACTCGTTCGATTTGTTGCAAGCGTGACCATGTACATTTTATTTTAACAAAGCATGGTACATTTTTGATAAAAAAAAACTATCTTTGTTCTTTTAAACGTTAAAATCTGTTCAATCTTGCATATATTTTTTGTAGCTAATATGACGCGAAACTAAATCATCTAACTTAAAAAAAATATCCACTTTTTTTCATGCATCTTTCGTATTCAGATCACTATGACAGGTGTTACACGTCACGCAAATAAGGGATTACATGTCGAACACATTGATTACAATGATTGTATGTTGTCCAATAAATACATTAACAAGCGGGTCCAAAAAAAATGTTACATATCTTATAGTCTAAGGATGTATTTTTACATCCGAAGAAACTGTATTCCCATTTTGTCCATAGTTTTCTGAAAAAAACAATTCATAAATATCACTTTTGTAGCTGTTTTACAAGAATCTGCCCCGTACCTACTTACTATTCATTAAACGATTGAAGATAAACATAAATGATGGAACAAATAAATAACTACAAGAGGATAAACATTTTTCCCTCGAGAAAAACGGTTGCGATCTTATTCAATAGTGGACGCTTCGCTTGGCAATTTTTTTTCTTAATTTACCAAGCGATCATCGCATCCTCGATTTATTACTTCTTTTAATAGTAGCCCATCCCTCCGTGTAAGCTTGGATGCTGTTCATTTACATTTTGCGTGTTCCGTAACTCAGGTAGGTAACAAAATTTTACTAAGAGAACGTCGAGGCTGTCACGTTTAAATTTACCACACATTCGTTTCGTTCCGAGTACTTACACCAAACAAAGTCTAATGAATTGTGATAGCGGTGAATGGAAGAATTTCCATAGCAATACATATTTTATTAATATATCTTTCTTGCTGAAGAATATACTGAATGCACCTGATCATTTCAATTCAGTAAGACGTAATTACAATTTTCTGACTTCTTCAGCTGTGCCGTAAAACTACTAAGAATATTAGATCAAATTCGATGAAAATAATTCTCAAACAATGTAACATCCATGTGATGTAAGCTACACGTAACAATACTGTACTTGCTGGCCAATAGACAGTTGGCCTGCCGGGCCGACTGTGCCAACTCGCGTCTAAGTCGCGCTCTGATTGGTCCGTGTTTTTCGTTAATAACTCCTAAACAAAGCTGCGGATATCATTTTTGTGAAGGAAAATGTTACTTCAAATGATCTCACGAACCTCCCATTTCCGGCTGTTGAAGGAATTTTGGGACACCCTGTATATTTCTTTGCATCGACCCATTGCCATTTCTTTAATAGACCGGTCTGCAGCCAACATGTGGCACATTTTAGCACAATCAGGTTTCTCAACCAATACATTCAACTTAGCCTCCCAGGTCCAACAGATCATATCGTAAATTCGCAGTGCCGAAGGTTCAGGTAGCAAGTAAGTATCTGGAAAACACAAGCGACTCAGACACCCCTACCCTTGGGGTGGGCCCAAAAGGGCGGCCCTACGAGTATAGACACCATCAAGTACACTTTTTTCCTTACAGCAGCTGAATAAATGAACTTAATTAGGTGTTTATCATGTTTTTTGAATGTGTGCCCGTCAAGCACATTGCGCCCGAACTCGGCGGTCCAGATATTGCGCCCGACGGAAGGTTAAGGGTGACGGTCCGAATTTGACCTTGGCCGAACGCCAGTGTGGTAGTACCCTCACACATCGTTCGAAACTGTATACGTACACGAGGTTGCAAGGGTTTCGTAGATTCCACTATACGTCTCTATAATGCACATTTGGGGCCCGTACGTAGTCACAATCGATAGATGAAAGACCCACCATTGGTGCTCTGGTCCGAAAATGGCCTACTTTTGCGTTTTCGAGGCGTAATTTTCATTATTCGGCAGCAGGTAGCGGAATTCGACAAATATTGGACGGCGCGACAGTGCTGCCACAGTCAAGACACATACATTTTCTTAAATATCGAGAGATTTAGGGTTTCTACAGGGTGTCCCAAACTAAGTGTAAGTCCCGGAAATGGGAGGTTCCTGAATGTCAACTGCGGCTTTGTTTAGCAGTTATTAACGAAAAACACAGACCAATCAGAGCGCGCCGCGCAAGGCAAACGAGTGTCGGTGGTACGCCGTGACATTGCAACGAACAAGAGTTTCTCGATTATGTGAATGCTCTCCGATTTCAATGAGCTTTGGATATGTGGTCAAGATCATTATTCTGAACAACATTTCTCTTTAGACTTTTTGGCGATCGGCTTTAGTTTACGAGATTATCGCGAGAAACTTTACTTGTAAATCCATGGGATCGATGTACTACTAGCTTCTATCCGATTTCAATGAGCTTTAGATATGTGGTCAAGACCATTATTCTGAACAACATTGGCTTTAGTTTACGAGGTTATCGTAAAAAAAGAGAAGAAGCAGAAACTGATTGTATTAAAAACTCACGTATTCAGCCGTAAATCCATTTGCTGCTTCGAAATGTGTGTCTTGAAATGTCTCCACACTCACAATCACTGTTCACATTTGTCAACACATAGTTATGCACTAATAATAATTGCCATATCCCTTGTACTGCTGCACAAATCACAACAATCAGGTAATGCAATCACTAGACCGCGGATTTCATGCATTTGTAGCAAACATGAGTAGGTGCATTTTAATACAGTAGAGAGATTAAAATAATTTCAAAACACCATAGTATTATTTTCAACTTCTTAAAACGATCACAGTAAGAATCAAATATCCGTCTGGCTCCTGTCCCTTGTAATAGCGGCAGCCAACATTAATTTTGCATAAAGATCCGCAGTCTAGTGATTAGTTTAAATATCACTATCGAAAACACAGCTAATAGCAACCGTTAGCTGTGAATTGACAAGTCTTTGGAGATGTTCTCTCTACCGCGGCTCGAACGACACTGATTTTCCGTAAGATTTTTCTAAAGAATTTAGGAAGGGCATTCAGAGTGTCGAAATTCGAAATGCACGCTGTGGCACGTTTACGAAAACGAAGGGACGGTTAAACGAAAAATAGGATACGAGAAGGACCGCTTAAAGATTTATGGCAATCACATGTTTAGTTTTTCCTGCAGATTGGTACGCAGAGTCGATGGGTAACCGTTCGAAAACGTCGTCTGTCCTTCTTTTAGAAAGTTTCTTAAGGAAGGTATAGGACAATAGGGATGGTACGCTGACCTGACATTTTTACCCCTTGCTGGGTAAAAGGACGGATGACGTTTTCGAACGCGCGGTTACCCATCGACTCTGCGTACCAATCTGCAGGAAAAACTAAACATGTGTTTGCCACAAAGCTTACAGCGGTCCTTCTCGCATTCTGTTTTTCGTCTAACCGTCCCGTCGTTCTCGTGCTACAGCGTGCATTTCGAATTTCGACACTCTAAATGCCCTTCCTAAATTCTTTAGAAAAATCTTGAGGAAAATCAGTGTCGTTCGAGCCGCGGTAGAGAGAACATCTCCAAAGACTTGTCAATTCAAAGCTAACGGTTGCTATTAGCTGTGTTTTTGATAGTGATATTTCAACTAATCACTAGACTGCGAATCTTTATGCAAAATGAATGTTGGCTGCCGCTATTACAAGGGACAGGGGAGCCAGACAGATATTTGATTCTTACTGTGATCATTTTAAGAAGTTGAAAATAATACTATGGTGCTTTGAAATTATTTTCATCTCTCTACTGTATTAAAATGCACCTACTCATATTTGCTACAAATGCATGAAATCCGCAGTCTAGTGATTGCATTACCTGATTGTTGTGATTTGTGCAGCAGTACAAGGGATATGGCAATATTAGTGCATAACTATGTGTTGACAAATGTGAACAGTGATTGTGAGTGTGGAAAAATTTCAAGGCATCTGTGTAAAATAAACATACGAATTATTTATCGATTCGAAAGTGAAAGTTAAATTCTGGATCGTCGACTTGACCGCGCATACCTTAGGCCTTCTACCACCGGCTGTGCAGCTCGTCGACCTGGCCGTACGTCCCTTGGCTTTCGGTACTGCCGTGTACCTGAAGACATCTGTGCAGTTCGTCACCGAGTGACCCAGTGACACACATTTCGAAGCAGCAAATGGATTTACGGCTGAATACGTGAGTTTTTAATTCAATCAGTTTCTGCTTCTTCTCTTTTTTTTACGATTATCTCGTAAACTAAAGCCGATTGCCAAAAAGTCTAAAGAGAAATGTTGTTCAGAATCATGGTCTTGACAACGTATCCAAAGCGCATCGAAATCGGAGAGGAGATAGTTCAGATAGTACATCGATCGATTTACAATTACAAGTTACTTATCTCGTAAACTAAAGCCGATCGCCAAAAAGTCTAAAGAGAAATGTTGTTCAGAATCATGGTCTTGACAACATATCCAAAGCTCATCAAAATCGGAGAGGGTTCACATTATCGAGAAACTCTTGTTCGTTGCGATGTCGCGGCGTACCACCGACACTCGCTTGCCGGCGCGGCGTGGCGCGCCGGGCCAGGGCGCGCTCTGATTGGTCCGTGTTTTTCGTTAATAACTCCTAAACAAAGCCGCAGTTGACATTGGTGCAAAGGAAAATGTCTCTTAGAATGGTCTCAGGAACCACCCCCTTTCGGGATTTTCACGAATTTTGGGACACCCTGTATATGGTCTAAGGGTGAATGGGAGACACGTTGCACGTGCGCGATGGGGACCGTGGAGTGTGCGCGTGCGCACGATGCTGGAATGGATAGTGGAAGCAGTGCTTCGATTGAGCCCAACCTTTTTGATACGATGGATGGCCGCTAGAGGCGCTGCGCGGAAAAACAGTAACGTATCTACTATTGGGTAGCAGAGCGGCCAGAGCCCTGAGGCAGTTATATTGGCAATTGACGGGAATGTATCGAAATAATCTTACCGGAGAAAAAGACTCCAGGACGTGTCCTACGAGTTACAAAATATACACAAATACACTTGTTATACATTCATTTTTCAGAATCAAATCATATAAATTTTTTAAAATTCTGCGGGGTGCTCAAGGAACCCCATTTCATCTACCCAATAGTAGATACGTTACTGTTTTTTCGCGCAGCGCCTCTAGCGGCCATCCATCGTATCAAAAAGGTTGGGCTCAATCGAAGCACTGACAAGGAGAACCCCTGCTCTCTCTCTCTCTCTCTCTCTCTCTCTCTCTCTCTCTCTGTTCCTCACGGATTTTGTTCAGACTTTACAGAGTTATAGATCTCGTTCCCCTGATTACGAAAATACCCCGTTATAGGCGCAGACGCTCAATAATTTTCGAGATATTTGCCATTAAAGTTTCATAACCGTAAAATATCAGTTTTGTTCAGATTTTTACCAAGCAATGGTGTGGCGTAACAGCAGTGAGTTCAACTGTTACGCCGCAGGCCCGGGTCCGAATCCCTTCGGGGTAGATTATTTTTTATTGTTTTTTTTCATGGAAAACGCATTTTCAATGTTAAACAAGTTTTAAATAAAATATTTTTATTAGCTAAAGGACTAATTGAAAATGATACTTATTATTTTATAGAAGAAACACTAGATCTATTACTACATATACAAAAGATAATAATTATAAAACAATAATAATATTAAAATAATACATAACACACAAACAACAAATATAAGAACAACACATACAAAATAGAAAATGGAATAAATATGAAACATACAAAATACAAAATGCTACGACTATAAAAAGAAACTGACTGACGAACGAAAGATGCATTTGGAATTTGAAAGATGCAAGAGGCAGAGCTAGTATCAAATATCACGATAAAACGTCAACAGTTTACAGAAAGTTCTAAAGAGCGCGAGCCCCATAGCTCGTTGTCAGATCGTAGCCGATAGATCTCTACACCGAAATCTTCGTCGACTAACATTACTGTCTTGTACAATTAATACCATTGTTGCACATAACAAAAATTATAAATATTTGATTTCTATATTTATTCTACGTAACGTATATTGTTTATATTATACAAGCTACAGGAAGCGTGATGGCAAGCCACATTAACCGCTCTGATTACTATTCATTGCATTTATTCTATTTTGTATTTGTATTTATATTTATATTTGTTGTTTGTGTGTGTTATGTATTATTTTAATATTATTATTGTTTTATAATTATTATCTTTTGTATATGTAGTAATAGATCTGGTGTTTCTTCTATAAAATAATAAGTATCATTTTCAATTAGTCCTTTAGCGAATAAAAATATTTTATTTAAAATTTGTTTAACATAGAAAATGCATTTTCCATGAAAAAAAACAATAAAAAATAATCTACCACGAATGGATTCGAACCCGGGCCTGCGGCGTAACAGTTGAACTCACTGCTGTTACGCCACACCATTGCTTGGTAAAAATTTGATATAAACTATATATATTTTACGATTATGAAACTTTAATTGCAAATATCTCGAAAACTATTGAGCATCTGCGCCTATAATGGGGTATTTTCGTAATCAGGGGAACGAGATCTATAACTCTGTAAAGTCTGAACAAAATCCGTGAGGGACAGAGCGGGGGTTCTCCTTTGAGTGGAAGGGTTAAGGAGGAGAGTACGGGAGCTCCGTTTGGCGCTCATTCTGGCTTTACTGGGTTGGAGCGTTGCGTCGGTTGTAGCGGCCACGCCATATTGCTTGGGGAGTGATCAGCTGAAGCATCGAGCTATCATTAGAGTTCTTTTTAAGAGAAACCGAATTTTGGGAGAGTAGGGAAGCAATTCCCTTTTAATCCTTGCAGTTTGCTAAATCAATGGATTTTGGTGGCTATCCGATTTGTACTTTTTGACTAAATTATATAAAGTTGTAATTAGCATTGGGATATTGGTTTTAAGATGAATATCTGATGTGGAGTGATCCCTAGGTAGGTTCAGAGTGATTTTTAATGCTTTGTTTTGAATTTTCTGCAGGCTTTGTATGTGGGTCTTGACAGCAGTGTGCCAAACATGTAGTTCTTTAATGTTTCTTCCTGGAAATAGTAAACAGATACAGCGGAGGTTCACTTGAAACCACCATACTTAAGTGTGTTCGCTCGACCAATTTCCATTCAATTTTTTTATTATCTTTTTATTCACAGTAATTGATGTTGAATATTATCTGTATTATTAATTATTACTTTTATATGAGTGTATAAAAGAAATACTGCGACAAAAGTTACAATTGGGATGCCTTATTCTAAATATATTTTTTATATTTTCGATAAATTGAAGGTTGTCGAATACTTATGGACGGTAGAGTGTACATATACACTGGTGGAATTAATTCTGGACAATTTGAATAAAAATATTGTCTACATATATGCAGAAAATCTGCATCTATCTATAATCTATAATGTTTATACTTAATATTTTCACATGATTTGGTTTGTAAATATTCTAAAATTTTAATTTAAAAACATCTAAACTGTGTTATTATTATCGTTTTTGCGCCTGGCAACAGACGAAACGTCGCATGCTGTGAAATAGCCAATCACATCATGCGTGGGTTCATTGTAACAACCCCCCAATCAGGAAGGCCTTGACTTGTCTTTACAAACAGTTTCATCATTGTTTTAGTCATGCATTGTGTTTTCAGAAGTGAGGACCTTAGTAAAGTTTTTAGAAATGTGAATAACGACTAAAATGGCTTCGAATACTTCGAAACGTGTTGAAATTGTAATTTTTATTGTATATTAGAAGTATGGCTGTAAATGGTCTTTTAATTGATTTTTTTTGTATAAGCGGTGCCCTAAAGTTAGAAAACAATGATTAAGTAGAATATAAAATGTATAAATGATTATATATTAAATAATTTGAACAAATACGAAATTTAAGTAAAAATTTAAAAGTGTCCAGAATTAGTTCCACTAGTGCATGTATTATTTATTTATTTAATGCTTTAAACCAAGTACGTGAAGCTCTACAAACATATAGCAGCATCACATATACATAGATAGCATTCTATTATGTATAGTTGCTAATATCTGTAAATAAACTTCTCGTACGATCGGGGGAGTAAATGTATTCACATTATTAGACTACAGAGTGTCCCTGCTAAATGATAATGTTAAGTTCACGTACAAATTAAAGTGAGAAGTTCGAACCGTATCGGGTTCTCGATATCACCTTATTTATTTGATACAGAACCGTAACGTTACGAAATATGTGTAACGTAGCTTAATGTAGAATAGCACTATCCTGTATTCCGTTTTATATGATTATTATAGTAAACTATATTAGCATAAATTGTGTGAGCACTGGTATTATACTTCTCTATGGGATGCTGCAATCCAGTATTTCAACACATAAACCGCGATATACGTACTTTCAGCAGCGGAAATGAAAAATTTTCATATTTGTTTCATTCTCAACGTATATTGCAGGTACGTGTTTTCACATTGTATACAATAAATTGAGCAGCGCGTGGATTTACATATTTACGTGTATTCACATATATCAAAACACTGTGATTTCATGAAATCAATGTAGCAATATTATATTTGAACTGATTGTTGTTGTACATTCTACATTTTTTTCCTATTCCATGAGACGAGACTTAAAAAGTACACTCCCGCTCATAAGTTTTAGGACACCTCTGGTTTTTAGTGAAACTCTGGTATATCGTATAGATTGTGAACCTTTAATTATATAGTGGATAACAAAAGTAAGTTATTACTCATATTTTCAATAATGAAATCACGATAACAGTAATTGTTATTAAACTTGTAAAAATAAACAAGTTGATTACATATTTAATGGTAATGTTGAAAACAAAATTTATCACGATTATTACAGTGATTTGAAGATTTATCAAGATATTGGTGTGCCAAAAGTAAGTTAAAGTATCGTTTAATAACACTGTCCAACACCAAATTTGTTTCACAATTACATCGTGATGGTGGTTCTTATAAAGTTTTATGCGCTGATTCCGAATCTGCCCTTAATTGCTCTCCTAGTCGAACAGATTTTGAGAAACACGACTTCGAAAAAAAATGTATTTTTCAACTTTAAACAAATATTGTGATGTTATTATAAAAGATATTAAATTGTTCTTGGCAACAAAAGATTCTGTAGACTTACCCGAATACAGTGGTGTCTAATAGTAATACATTATGAATGTTTAAACATACTTAAACAATCATTAAAGACAGAGAGACACCACTTTTGTACCACCTTTCGAGGATATTTTCGAATTTATTTCAAAAAATAAGGGTTTAGCGGAAAATCGAACTATACCACACCATAGAGCAGACTTTTATCTTGAGAAATCACCCTTTGAAGTTTACAACGTCGACGTTTTTTCGCGAACCAGAAAGCAAAATATCTTCGCCATTACAACATTAACAATAAGTTTCCGCCAGTGGCGCTCATGCCGGGCGAAGATATTTTGCTTGTGGTATAGTTCGATTTTCCGCTAAACCCTTATTTTTTGAGATAAATTCGAAAATATCCTCGAAAGGTGGTACAAAAGTGGTGTCTCTCCGTCTTTCATGATTGTTTAAACATGACAAAATATGAGTATTAACTTACTTTTGTTATCCACTGTATTAACAATTAACACTAAACCTACCACGACCGGTCAAAATGACCGGTTCCAGATTGATTATTTTACAATTATATTGAAATAATAAAAATGATTTTATAAGAATCGATTGTATAAATATCTTTAATAGAGCACGTAATATTATAATAGGAGCCGCACAAAGTGTAAATAAAATCAATCTTGTTATTTGTATTTAGGGAACATGTACCTGTTACTTTTAAGGCTCGGTAGGTTTAGTGTTAACTACACAATGTAAATATAATGATAATGATCCAAAACACACGTCAAAAATTACAGGAATTTAAATATACTGTTACACTATTTTCAACCTATTAAACATATTAAGAGAAAAAATAAATTTCTGTTTCACTCCAGATTGTTTAAATTCGGGTAGAAAATTTTCATTTTGCATAAAGATCCACTGTCTATATTTATTATTAGTTAGAGTATTTACCTATATTCTGATTTTTCACAATTCGATTAGAAAATGAACGCAATTGTCTGGAAATATTTGCGTTTAAAGACCGAATAAGCATATTTTTTGATTTGTGTAAATCCGCAGTGACTCGAAACTTTCAGCCAATAGTTTAGATTTGAACGTAGTAGTGCTTTGTGTAATTAAAGGGAAGAAATGTGGGGTACCAATGGATAGAGGTTGCAGTCAATAACGTTCTCTCAATGACAGCATAATTTCATTGGGAGTCAATACACAGATGGTCGGCCCGCAAGTATCATCCAAATCCTTTGCCCATAAAATTGATCAAATTCTGAGATACAGTGTTCCGGCAAACGCTTTGAATCCAATAAAGAGGATTAAGTGTACTGAGCTGTAAACACGGCGTGATTGAATTCTATGGGTGACGAAGAAACGTTCTCTCCCTCTTTACCTCTCGTTTTTTCTTTGCTTTCAGTCTGTCATTTGACATCTTTCTCCGTTTAGCTTGGCATCTTGACAATGATATATGTTTCATTCCTTCATATTATTTTTGCGTAGGGTATACTGCCCAATGATTAGCAACCTAAGCCAAAATCGTAGTAAAAATCTTTTTATCTTCTTTTTGAAATATTTAAACGAGCTTAACTTGGTATTATTATAAGCTAATAGAGATTTTTCAGCAAAATTAAACAGTTTCACGAGTCATATATCTTTTATTATAAAATATACTCGGTGAATATCAATCGTAAGACAAATAGTACAGCCATTGGCACATTTGGTACAGATATTGATACAACACGTATCAATTATTGACACTAAAGAACTGAATAGGAATTATTAACGTAATAATAATTTATTACGAAAAGAGGATGTTTCTACGAAAAGAAAAAAAATGGCTCGAAAATTTGCAACAAAATGTTTTCATACAAGGCTACGTTTTCGAGAAAATCAACTTTGAAAATCGAAGGAGCAGTATTGGTAAGTCATGAACAAATGTATCGGACGATTCCTATTCAATAGGAAATCATGAAACATTTATATCCTATTTTTTCTCTTCGAAGAGTAAACTCGTTACAATATGCCAAATATGCTATTTGCCACATTTGAACATCACTGTCACCCGATTTGTATTAAATGCTTCCTATGTGGCCCAGATATTAAAGGCCTATCAATTATTTTCGAGTTTATTAAACGATGTGCAATTAAAATTTAATTTCATTAGAGTAGTGTAACCAAGTAGAAGCTATATAAACCAGCTTTAAGTTAAGTTAAATTAAGTTGCGCATTAAACTATTATGTAATATGTTAATATGTTCATGTATTGTATATGTTACGGTAAATGTAATAAATTGGTGATTATGTATAATAACTGGTTATTATGCATAATCACCAGTGGTAATTATTGTATATACAGGGTGAGTCCGAAGAAACAGAACACCTAAATAACTCCGTTCCTTTTCGTTGTACAAAAAAACTTCCTAGGACAAAATTACACTGTTTGAAGGGCCACATGTAACGATGTAAGGGAAAAAATTTTCAAGGTCATTTTTTTACAAGATTTCAAGGTCATCGATGTTTTTTAAAATGGAATGAGGTATTTTTTAATACATCAATCGATGCAGCTGGACATTCGTTATAAAAAGTACTAACCCATGTATGTCGAAAAGTTAGTACTTCAGGAGATATTTCGATTTAAATAACTCTAAAACACCATTACTGTCGTACTAAGACGTTAGCGTTTACTTGCTAGTGAAAATTGAAGAGTTAAAATTGAAATTGAAAAATTGACGTTGAAAATGAAATTGAAGATTTGAAATTAACGAATTGAAATTGAAAAATTGAAGTTGAAGTTGAAATTGAAATGGGAGAGTTGAAGTTGAAGTTGAAATGGAAAAATTAAAATTGAAGATGAAATTGAAGAGTTGAAATTAACGAATTGAAATTGAAAAATTGAAGTTGAAACGGAAGAGTAGAAACTCAAGTTGAAATTGAAATGGGAGAGTTAAAATTGAAGTTGAAATTAAAGTTGAAATGGAAAAATTGAAATTGAAAATGAAATTTAAGAGTTGTAATTAACGAATTGAAATTGAAAAATTGAAGTTGAAATTAAAAAATCGACGTTGAAATTGAAGAGTTTTTCAATTTCATTTCGTTAATTTCAACTCTTCAATTTCAACGTCGATTTTTGAATTTCAACTTCAATTTTTCAATTTCAATTCGTTAATTTCAACTCTTAAATTTCATTTTCAATTTCAATTTTTCCATTTCAACTTTAATTTCAACTTCAATTTTTCAATTTCAACTCTTCAATTTCATCTTCAACGTCAATTTTTCAATTTCAATTTTAACTCTTCAATTTACACTAGCAAGTAAACGCTAACGTCTTAGTACGACAGTAATGGTGTTTTAGAGTTATTTAAATTGAAATACCTCGTGAACTACTAACTTTTCGACATACATAGGTTAGTACTTTTTTATAACGAATGTCCAGCTGTATCGATTGATGTATTAAAAAATACCTCATTTCATTTATAAAAATATCAATGACATTGAAATCTCGTAAAAAAATGACCTCGAAAATGTTTTCCCTTACACCGTTACATGTGGCCCTTCAAACAGTGTAACCTTGTCCTAAGAAGTTTTTTTTATAACGAAAAGTAACGGAGATATGTATGTGTTCTGTTTCTTCGGACTCACCCTGTGTAATAACCGGCAAACTTAGTGGTGATTATATATAATAACCGGTTATTATGCATAATCACTGGATTAATCACATTTACCGTAACATATTATACTTACACAAACTATACTTGGTTAAAACATTAAATAAATAGTAATGTATAATAATAATGCCAAATAACATATTTGGCATATTTGAACATCGCGAGCCCAATATAAGAAATGAGAACCTCAGTAAACATTATAAATATTTTCTAAATTGTTATTGTATTAAGTAAGTAATACTAGTAGTATAGTAGTAAATTGTTATAAGTCGAAATAGCACAACAATCCTTTTAGTGTACACCTGGATAAATCCCTTTAAAAATGATTGTAATAAGAAAAATGTCATCGAGTCAATTTTTTACACATGTCTATCTATTATTGACATTCTATTGCTTTTTTCAGAGTACGAAGAGCAATCAATATTACTGAAACACTCTGTTTGCTTCGTTTTATTTTCAATAGTTTGCTCTAGTTACGATTCGTTAGTCTGATAGTAAAAACCAAATAAACCCAGTATACTGTGCGAGTTGTTAAGACTTCAATGAATGATCGGGAAATACAAAACCCCGTTCATAAAAACAATTCTTTTGAATCGAAAAACACAAACGCCAATTAAGAGTTTAACGGATGTGTAACAGTGAATGCTTTCTCTAAACGATTTTTAATTTTCGAAAATTTCATTTAAAGTGGTAATTACGCGGAAGGTTTTCATCTTGCCCCTTTAACCCCTTGCCGTATTTTAACGAGTCAGACTCGTCATGAAGATTTTAAGAAAGTCTAACAAATATGAATGTTATACCTTTCTTTTTATATGTAATGAAATTTAATTCATTTATAATCAAAATCGTTCAAAATAAACATTTTCAAGATAAGTGTATGTATAGTAGAACGAGGTGGTCTGTTTCGTGTAAACATTTTGCATGTAAAGCAACCAGTGATAATCACAATAAGAAAGAATACGTTGACAGAAATAAAATATTCTTCTAAATCTAAAACAACAGCATAAAAAAATTAACTGATGTGTAGAAATGGATGTAGAAATTTAATGAAATAATTCTCAATTTTCTTATCTAACCTCCTTTGCTAACTTCGACACATTTTATTTATCCTAAATAACTGATTTTCATTATTTTAATAAGAAGAAATTATGTCGATACTAGCAATATTCTACAGAAACCTGCTTGTAATACTTCGTGTGCTTTATGTGAAAAATGTATCTAACAAACACAAAACAAGTACCTGTACTGTGTGTACAAGTATTTCGTGAGAAATTAAATTACTGTTGAGATTTCTGTATTTTACGGATTATCTAAAAATACCTATAAAATAATCCTCATGCAAGTATCTTAATTGATATGAATGTATGAAATTCGAACTTGTGTTTTTCCCTCTTGGTATTGAGAGAAACTGATTCGAAGAAAGTTTCACTTGTAAACCGATTTATCAAGGTTTCCTTTCTACGACGACCTCAGCATTCTTTGCACGATTTCAAGCTCCCAATCGATGGTAAACTGCAACGATAGTTTCCAGTACAAGGAAACTGCTCTCTGTCCTTAACTTTATCCCCATCCACGCCCATCATCGGCTGTTACGAGAATTCTGTTACCAGCAAAGTTTTAAAGTGACAATTCCCAACCATGTAATTATTTTCTGTGATGCCTACTAACGCGTTTCAATCAGTTGAATTCATTCTGGCAACATCACATTATAGAAAATAACGTTTAGTTGCCATTGCTGCTGCAAGTATGTATGAGTTAGTTAAATGGTGTTTCTTTTGCGTTATATTTATTTATTTATTGTTGCTCTAAACCGATCCTTGATAATCTTGGATGTAAGCAAGACAGGATAACCATTACGTTTCAAAACATTTCTAGTCAATAACAAATTGTCAGATCTAAATTCAGGGTCAGATAATAGGATTGCACGATCAATCAGACCTTTGATTAAACCCGCTTTGTGTTGTATAGAGTGGGAGGAGCAGAAGTTAACACAGAATAAAGTTTTAGAATAAACAATTATTAGCTTTCTCGCGTTAAAATATTAGGGGGTACCTTCTGAATTTTGAACGTAATACCTCAGCAACAACGAAAAGTGGGGTAAACTGATGAATTTTGAGAGATTAAAATAGAGAGATTATGGTATGAACGCGTTTTTTTAACCTTGAAAATATATGTTAAACTTGCAGAATTACAAGAAAATATTGTGGTTTATCCAATAACACGTACGGATAGATTTTTTTCTTAACATGCTATACATCATTACCCGTAGATTTTGTCACGCAGATTTCAAATCTCTTCGTAAAAGTCTACCACCTCAGGATTTTACAAAAAATCGATTTTTGTGAAGAAAACTGATAACACCATTTTTTCGTTGAAATGATTTGATAATCCACTAGTTTGAAAGTATATGTATTGTATTCGCATATATGGAACACAATAAAAATAAACATCCTTTGTCATTCATCTTAACATCTTTACGTAAGTGTTCATTTTTAGATGACTATGTAACTAAAAATATGAGTATAATTGAAAATCCAATGAAATAAATATAATTCCTATCTCAACACAGCTGTCGCTTAAATTACAAAGTTTGAATGATGGTATTTAATTTTTCACGTATTTTACAATTTCACTGAAACAGTTCAAACAGAAAGTGATGTAATTCGGGACAGAAGTATTTTATTGTCAAGCCATCGCATTTCACGCAAAACAGTTTTATAAAATTTCAGAACAACAAAATCGTTTCGATCATTTATATTTTCAGTGAATTAACAATAAAACTAAAGTGTGTGACATTCTATTAATTTCTACATTTTATATTATTTTTTCAATTACGATTTTGTACATTAGTATTCATTTTTAGATGCCTGAGCAACTAAGAATACGAGTATAATTGAGAAACTAATGAAATAAATATGTATAATTCCTGTCACAATGCAGCTGTCGCTTAAAAAATTTGAATGATGGTATTTCATTTTTTACGTATTTTACAATTACATTGAAACAGTTCAAACAGAAACTGATATAATTCGGAACAGAAACATTTTATTGTCAAGCTATTGCATTTTACGTAAAACAGTTTTGTAAAGCCTCAGAATAACGAAATCGTTTCGACCATTCGCATATTTCCAGTAAATTAACAATAAAACTAAAGTGTGTGACATTCTATTAATTTCTACATTTTATATTATTGTATTTTTTCAATTACGATTTTGTACACATTAGAGCTATAATATAAAATTCTAGTTCATTCAATTCTAGTCAAGTTACAAAAATATTTTTGTAATGCATTGTTCTTCTTTACCATATACGCGAGTTGTTTTTGTTCAGGTATATGTATTTATATCCATGTATTCTTAAAAAGAAAATTATATTATTCACTATCACGGAAAATTTATTTTCTGGATCATGATGTATGAATTAGGACTGTTGAATTCCAGTCGTGGGAAGATTCAGTGACTCTCAAAACTGTTGCAATGATTAGGATTATTGATTAAAAATTTTTTAAATGTTCTGAAAAATTGATTGCATTCCTTAACAACATTCTTGAATTTTTAGAATCTTCTACTGTTTTATATTTCACGAAACCAATTTCTTCATAAAGGTATAAAAATCCGCAGTCTAGTGATTACACTGTGAAATATTGTAAACATTAATTATTAGTTTTAGGTTCAAATGGCAACGTTAAAGATAAGTATATTTTCATTGTTATTACAATGGAAGAAATTAATCGCAACATAACCGTACTTGCTGATTAAGTTATTCGTCTGTTAACACCAGTAGAATAAACTTGTTGTTTATCTTCAGCACGATTATGAAAATCATTCGTATAACACACATTTACAAGTTACAACTTGTAGCTTGTGAATTTATTGAACACTACTGATTAGACTGCGGATCTTCATGCATTTATAGCAAAATTGAGTAGATGAAATTCTAAATTGTTGGAACATTCTGAAAATTCTATTCGAATCATTAAGAGGAGAAATAACATTCAATTTATAGCTCCTATTCCTTGCAATCGATGCAGACAATTTTTATTTTGCATAAAGATCCACAGTCTACTACTGATATATTAATTTTATTGTAGAAAAGATGCTTTATGTTTGTGTATAATTAGTAAGCTTTTTCTTACAGATTCTATATTTATAAATATGTTTTTTCTATCGATCGTATTTGCTGTCAATAAATGTCAAATACTTTCGGCGCAACGCGGTTCGATCGTTTACTACTAATTATGAAGCAATTTTGCTAATTACCAAACAAAATCAACGTTTCGATCCTAGCTTGGATCCCTTTCAAGATTTATTTGAATCGCGTCTGTAAAATAAATATGTTATAATGATTTCAAAAACTATTAAATGATTGAATATAAGGAATATTGTTCATAAAAACTCACTCACTTGCTTTGGGGAAAATAAATTTATAATAATTGTGTGGCACGCGCGTGTGTTACGTGCGTCGGACATGCTTGTTGTCAAGACACTGATGTAAGAACGTATTGAAAACGATCTAGGTTACATCTATCGATATAAGGCGGTAAATTTGAAAGGTCATAGTATGTTCTTAAATCCACTCTTACGAATATACCTTGATGGTAAATCGTTATTAACGTTCAACTTCTATTGGAATCAGTTTCATACAGTTAATTGTATGTGTGAGAAACAGCTAGTTCAAAATTTGTGGATAATGACAAAAGTAAGGTTCATTGGAAAAATTCATCAGAGAACATTACTGGTTTAGTAATGTTGCGTAATATTCATGTATCTTAGGTGTCTCATACGTAAAATTTACGCTGCGATGTTTAATCGTATGAATAGTTTCCAATAGTAGCCTTTCATGTAAATTTTCTTCTTTGTCAATAATTTTGGCGTTCTCAAAATCAAATCTATGATCCATTTCAAGTGAATGTTTCGTCAATGCAGTATGTTGTAGTGGAGGTAAGAAAATATTATGCTTATGTTCTGTGATACGGGTTTTCAAGTTTCTGGACGATTGTCCAATATACACTTGACTACATCCCAAGCAAGGTATCGAGTATTCAATATTGCAACTTTCTAAACGTGGTAGCTTGTCTTTAACAGGTGGAAACAAGGTTTTAAGATAATGTGGTATCCTGAAAATTGTATGAATTCCTACTCTTCGAAAGATCCTTTTTATGTCATTTGAGATGTTCTCAACATAAGGTATAACAACGGTATTTTTCCAATTGATTGGACCAGTCTTTTAAATCTATCTTCCTTTCGTTTTTCAACCAAAAGGGGATGATATAATTCAAAAATACGTTCCTTGACGATGTTCGACGTAAAATTTTCTGTGTAACCGTTGTGTTTTAATACATTTTTTATTTACTTATTTATTATTAACAGCAAATTGTTGGGTCGAAATTCAGGATCAGAGAGTAAGATAGCTCTATCTATCAAACCTTTGATTAAGCCCACTTTATGTTGCATAGTTTTATGAAACCAATTCGTTTTTAACCTATTTTCTGTTCTAATGACACTCACGTCGAGAAAGCTCAGACTTGAATTGCTTTTCGTTTCATATGTGAATTGTAATCTTTCATGAAAGCTGTTAAATTTATCCAACCAAATTTTCAATTGTTCAGGTTTTATACATGTGATTATGTCATCAACATACCTTTTATATAGAACCAATTCAAAGGGCAGTTTAAAATAGTATTCTCATCTAATCTTTCCATTACAAGATTTGCAACAACTGGGGAAATTGGTGATCCCATGGCTGTTCCAAATACTTGTTTGTAGTAAACACCATTAAAAATGAACACATTGGCTTCCAATACAAATTTAACAGCATGACGAAATTTTAAATCCATCTTCCTTTCGTTTTTTAACGAAAAGAAGATGATATAGTTAAACAATACGTTCCTTGACGATGTTTGACGTAAAATTTTCTAAGTAACCGTTATGTTTTAATACATTTTTTATTAACAGCAAATTGTTGGATTCTATATTTGACACTTTGATATTCGACGGGGAATATATTGTCGCATTAGAAAAATATAAATATTTTGAGATGTGACAAACAAAATAGTATTTGGTACAGCTGTTTGAACTAACATAATAATTTTTCGCAATAACTCAGAGTACGTTTGTACGTGTACGTATATCATCGTTGTACACGAATCGTGTACTTCGACTTTCTGGTTTGATTATGATTTCGCGAGGATAATACGAAGTATGGCCCTGCAAGATTTGAATATCCGCAAGTTCGCAGTAACCAGCAGTGATATCGATCCCAGGTTAAGGGACCGCTGCACGCGATCGAATTCTGTAACGCGATTCGCTGTCAAACCCAGTCTTCCCTATCAATTCGTACTAGGTATACTATATTTGGGGTTACAAATCAATGTTAAAATTAAACACACTTTCAAGTCATAACATTATGCACTATATGTATACTGTCGTTGCTTTACAGTAACCTTATTTTCTTTATGATACAACGCCATACCATCAATAAATCTTTTGAACAAGTTTGATTAGTCACGATTACATTATTTTCAATGTTCCATTAATACCACATTTTTTAAATCGGTCAATTAGACGAATTTCAAACTTGATTCACAAGTACGAATACAATGTGTCCTACTTTATCGGTCAAATTTCATCAACGCTTTCTACAAATAAAAGATGAGATGAAATTATCACTGTGGTCCTGGCTGTGGAATTAGGAGGAAACAAATCTAAAATTATATTTATATCAATGGCAATATAATGGGGTAAATTTCAAACAAAATTATGAAATTATTGTTTATTAACTGTTTTTTCTGTAAACAATGAATATGTAAATATTCTGAGAAGTCTATAGAATAGATACAATGCAAAAAAAATTAATTTCTCGATTAACTTGCGAACGTGTTAATTGACACAGATCTACAAAACATAATTTTTAAATTTTCAATAATGGCCCACATAAAAAAGTTGTGAAATGCAACTTTTAGTATTTTTTCTACAATTCCGATCTATTGAAATTTTGTCCCAATATTTTTGTGACTGACTGTATATATTATAAAACTGAAATTTAATATTTAAAATGAATAGAAAGAATATTACAAACACATGTATTCAGTATTTTATTTTATTTATAGTATATTTTTATTCTTCTATCATTTCCTTTTATTGGTGATATACCAAACTTGTACTAACAAAAAAAGACTAATAAATAAATATTCTCGATATAATATAATTATTCTCGATGATGAAAAAAGATGTATCCCTTCTTGATTGTTATATGTAGAGTAGTCAATGAATATGAACATACAAATCTGTAGTCATATTAGGAAGAACAGCATGTCGTGTTTCTTATCATTTTTTAGTTGTTCACAATCAATAAAACAGTATTTTATCGTTCGTTTATAACTATGATTACGAAGTAAGATATATGTATATGTAATTATGTATAATTAATATGTAATTATGTATAAGATGGGGCAATTTCGAAAGATAGCTTCACTAATTGATTTTGACACAATTTATTATTTCTTTACAATTATGGTGAAATATAATTGTTTAAAATGATTAAAATCAAAATCATTTCTACAATTGCAAACTCGATAAAGATATACATATAAAATTTGAAGAATAAGTGGTACAATTAAACTGCGAAATGTATGCATTTATTACAAACATGAATATTGCGGAACAGTAAAAACATTTAGAGAATCTGAAAATACTATTCTATTATTTCTACCTCGTAAAAAAGATTGAAATAGGTAATAAACATCTACGAGTATGTGTGTAGCGTCTGTATCTTGCAATTAACAATTTGTTAATAATTTATTTTGCATAAAAACCCGCAGTTTAGTTATAATTAGACAGCGGATTTTATGCATTTATGACAAACATGAGAAGGTGTAATTTAAAACAATGAAAACATTAGAAGAATTTAAAAATACTGTTATGTATATCATTTTCAACCTATCAAACATATTAACGAAGAAAATTAATTTCTAGCTCATTTCAGTTTGATGCAACTTGGGGAATAAAATATAATCTAGTTATAATACATACGAAAATATTTAGCTTTCTTGTTCGAAAAAAAGTCGACGTTGCAAACTTCGAAGGGTGATTTCTCAAGATAAAAGTCTGCTGTATCGCGTGATATAGTTCGATTTTCCGCTGGACCCATATTTTTTGAGATAAATTCAAAAATATCCTCAAAAATTGATGCAAGAGTGCTGTCTCTCCGTCTTTAATGATCGTTTAAACATGTTTAAACATTCATAATGTATTAATATTGGATATCACTGTATTCGGGAAAGTCTACAGAATCTTCTGCTGCAAAGAACAATTCCATATCTTTTATAATAACATCACAATATATGTTTAAAGTTGAAAAATACGTTTTTTTTTCAAAGTCATGTTTCTCAAAAACTGTTCGTTCAGGATAAAAATTAAGGGCAGATTCGGAATCAGCGCATAAAATTCTATAAGAACCACCATCACAATGTAATTGTGAAACAAATTTGGTGTTTTACAGTGTTATTAAACCATACTATTACTTACTTTTGTCTACATTTGTATAGAAAATGTCTTGATAAAACTTCAGATCACTGTGATAATCGTAATAAATTTTGTTTTCGACATTACCATTAGATATGTAATCAACTTGTTTATTTTTATAAGTGAATATAGATATTACTGTTATCGTGATTTCATTATCGAATATATGAGACTTACTTCTGTTTCTATTATCCACTGTACATTCTGACAGATATAGTTAATATGACATTAGACAAAGGCGTATAACTGTATGTTGGTTTGATAGATTACATGTCATGTAATTGTTAATGCGTCAAATACATTCATATGTATATCGCGTACAGCTACGTAGTCATTGCATTATCTTAATACTTAATATTTCAGTTGCTCTCTGATTAGCTGAAAAGCTCGAGAGACAGAAAATGTCGGATAAAATAGTTTCGTTGGCAGGCAACGATTAAATGGAACTGACCGCGAAATGTTACGAATAAATGACGAGGTATAAACCGCGGAAGACCACACGTTAGTGAACCTGCATATAAATTTTAGTAAAATATTGAGCTCGGTTGCATTTTTTGTACGTAACGCTTAAACAACTATTAGCATGAAACATCACCCTATGTGGAATATGAAGTTTTAAACGAACTTATTTATGTATTCAAATGGTTAATTTTACTTTTCACGAAGTTTCATAGAAAAACGTTGTAACCGCATCACTGAATTAATAGGGAGACAAAAGTACGCTGTTCAGATAACAGGGTATAAATCTCTGGCTCTCACTGAATTTTGCTGGCACTCTCCGTAACTGAGAAGCATATCGGTTTGTTCTTCGAAAGAATCGTTTACAATCGCTTGATTCGATGATACTAATCTTACCATTCTTATGATTGATGTCCTGCGATATCGTCCAGTTTAGTAAATACGCTGAAAGATATCCTCAACTTTCTCACCCTACACGCCACAATTGAATACATTTGTACAATAAATTGTTACAGCATGTGATCCGATATAAGTGCCGAAGTGATAGGAAATACTACTCAATCCATGATAAGAAGATTCCAGCATTGAATTGATACCAATGGCAATCACTTTGAACACTTTCTGTAAATGCAAGTTTAGTTTGCCTTTTTTGTCGTAAATCACCTTTGCTTACCTTCAAAGACCTCAATGTTGCACCTCCTTGGATTCGTCTCAACAGCCGCTATCAGAAAACTAGTACCAAAATATAGCATTCTATTTAAAAAAAAAACGAAGGTGACCTCTACATCTCTGAAGCGGCTCCACGTAGTAACAAAAGATTAACGCCACACTACAGCCCCTGTTGTCCGATGCAACTTTTATTTCGAAAACTTTTCTACTACTACACTCCTCAAAAGAATTAAGGGATCACTTGTGCGAACCCGAAAAATTGGTCCCACTTGACGTGATCATAACTCCGTAAAAAATTGCCGTATCGATATCGTTAAACAATGGTTTGAAAGCCTGAAACCTCTAGTTTCAGATGCTCTGTTTCAAATTGTTGCTATGTTGGTTTTTTACAAAGTTATAGCAAGATGAAGACAACATTGACGGTTAACAAAAATTTTGTGCAACTTTGGAACATCACACGGGGAGCTACAAATTTTTTTGATAAATCGCGTTGATATCATTTGGAAGGGCTATCTTTCCTGTGTAAATTGTGTGGTTCTTGAATATGTGCGATTTTTTTTATTCGTGTTATTCAACATTGAAGTAAATATGGGCTTTTTAACTTTAACTGGCTCCAGAAAGCGAAAAAATTATCGTCGAATCTTGTGCAAAATAATAGCGTTTAAATCATAGTAATTATTAAGTGAATAATATGTGTTTTCTTACCACAAATGGAGTTATCCATTTTCAAAATTAACAACTAGATTTGTTATAAAATTTGAAAGAGCCCAAGTCCATTCGACATAATTTAAAATGTTTCAAATTGAAAAAACAGTACTCAATTTATTTTATATCTTTTTACAACACTTCAAAAACACAATTTAGTATAACACAATTGAGTAAGTAAGATAATGAGTAGTAAGTCCATCATGTCTCCTTACACTTCGCTGTTGTAATTAATCTTATATTTTTATAAAGTTGTGTCAATACAATGTATTTGAATTTTCTTGGTCTATCCTGAGGTGGTAATAAATCTAGGATATGTGTACAAAAATTATTCGGTATGAAGGAGACAATTACAGGGTGTCCCAAAATTCGTGAAAATCCCGAAAGGGGGTGGTTCCTGAGACCATTTGAAGCGACATTTTCCTTTGCAAAAATGTTATCCGCGGTTTTGTTTAGGAGTTATTAACGAAAAACACGGACCAATCAGAGCGCGACCTAGACGCGAGTTGCCACAGTCGGCCCGACGCACCAACTCTCTATTGGCCGACTGTGGCAACTCGCGTCTAGGTCGCGCTCTGATTGGTCCGTGTTTTTCGTTAATAACTCCTAAACAAAGCCGCGGATAACAATTTTGCAAAGGAAAATGTCGCTTCAAATGGTCTCAGGAACCACCCCCTTTCGGGATTTTCACGAATTTTGGGACACCCTGTATATGGTGTAATTTTCTCCGGACTAGAATGGTGTGGAGGGGAGGATTTCAAAGTCAAATTAAGTTTCTCAAATGGAACTATATATTCTTTTTGTCATAACACGATAGCATTTTGCGAGGCGAATTCAACGACACATTACATATGTTACTTGCTGTTACAAAACATTAGAAATTATATTATAAACTTGTAACTTCTTAAGTAACCTGTTATAACTCGACGCGACATGGTCATCTGCAAAAATTAGGACTAATATTATCTACTACAACAAAAAATAGGCAGATTATAATTTACAAAATACACAAAATCAAAATTTTTCGAAAGCTGCTTTTGAAAAATATGTCTCAAATTTTTAAATAAATAAAATATCGCATGATATTCAAATTACTAGAAACTAATCAATGTTGTCTTCATCTCGCTATAACTTTGTAAAAAACGAACATATCAACCATTTGAAACAGAGCTTCCGAAACTAGAGGTTTCAGGCTTTCAAACCATTGTTTAACGATATCGATACGGCAATTTTTGACGGAGTTGTGATCACGTAAAGCAGGCATGCACAGCTCTTTGCTCTCAGAGCAGCTCCCGTGCTCCCAAGTTGCTCCCCGTATGCTCTCAGAGCAGATCGGACGTATGGAAGGGGAACCCACTAAGCGTGACTTGTAAACAAAGCACGAGCAGGCTTGCCATATTCCGCGCGTGCCAGGCCCCTTCCCGCTGCGCCCCTCGCCCATCTGCTGGGCTAAGCCCGCCTGGCTTGCCCCACTCCTCGCCAGTGGGAGCAGGTAGGGAACCTAACGGGCGTTCTTTTGTTCCGCGCGACGCCACGGACGGCTTGGCTTGCGTGAAAGTGAAGTCTTTATGGGACACCCGTTAGCTTGCTCAACGCGCAGGCGTGGCGACGAGTGGGGCAAGCCAGGCGGGCTTAGCCCAGCAGATGGGCGAGGGGCGCAGCGGTAAGGGGCCTGGCACGCGCGGAATATGGCAAGCCTGAGCACGAGAGAAGACGAGTGGGAGGGGCGTGGGGAAGTGCAGAGCGCGCCGGAGTGGTCAGACTACAACAACGTAGACGCCGCCCCCACTCTCATACGCTCTTCTTCTCGTCTTCTCTCGTGCTCCGTTTACAATTCGTGGGTTCCCCTTCCATACGTCCGAGCAAGGTCACTGCTCCGACCCCTGCTCAGGAGCAGGGTCGATTGCTCCTGCTCCCAAATCGTCCACCTGTGCATGCCTGACGTAAAAAGTGTGACCAATTTTTCGGGTTCGCACAAGTGATCCCTTAATTCTTTTGAGGAGTGTATCATGCTTTCGGAGTTATTGCAGGTGGCAATAGTTTGTGCCTTACCCTGCATAATAATAAAAGAAATCACTAAATACCATTCAAATTATGTTTAAAATGTCTTTTGCATCATAACACTTAACCCTCACAAGGTGAGGTCTAATAACACATACAGTCGGTCACAAAAATATTGGGACAAAATTGCAATAGATCGGAATTGTAGAGAAAGTACTAAAAGTTGCATTTCACAACTCTTTTATGTGGTCCTATATTGAAAATTTATAAAACGCGTTTTGTAGATCTGTGTCAATTAAACATATTCTGAAAATTTCATCAAAATCGGTCGACGTTGCAATGAGCTACAAACGTTTAAAGATGGGAAAAATTTCAGATTTTCACGATTTTCTCACAGCCTCTAACTGCAATAAATTTAAAGATTCTTCCATCTTTCAATGCCTGCCGTTTTTTCCCGCATCAACCGATTTCGATGAAACTTTCGCGGTGCATATAATTGACACAGATCTACAAAATGTACTTTTTAAATTTTCAATATAAGCCCACATAGAAAAGTTGTAAAATGCAACTTTTAGTATTTTTTCTACAATTCCGATCTATTGCAATTTTTGAAAAAATGTTTTTCACATCCTGTAGTAAACTAATTGCTCTTGCTTTCCAAAAAAAGTTCAAATCGCATGGTCCAATATTAAAAAAGTTATCGTCTTTTTCAGAGTGTCCCAATATTTTTGTGACCTACTGTAAATAGTAAGGTGGGGTCTCTTAGACCCCGACAAATGAATTTCATAAATAGCCTCGTTTTTAATAAATTTTGGATAAAGAATAACACAGGATAAAAAGTAAACAAACAGCTTTAATTTTATTCACTTAAAAATTCTTTTCAAAAATCTGAAGCTGGGGTCTCTGAGATCCCACATTACCTTGCGAGGATTAGAAAGGATATTAGAGAGATCACAATTAAATGAGTCACCCTGTATAGAGCGTTCGACATGGCTACTCGTTTCGCTCATATAACACTGTCCAACAAATTTCAACTTTTTAAAAGTATTTCGATTCCCACTATGCGATTCTTATAGAGTTTTCCGCGCTGATTCCGAATCTGGTTTTAATTTTTTTCCTATACGTCCAGTTTTTGAGAAAATGGAGTTTAAAAAAAAGACATATTTTTCAACTTTAAACAAATATTGCGATGTTATTATAAAAGATATTGAATTGTTCTTTACAGCAAAAGATTCTGTAGACTTTCCCGAATACAGTGATATCCAATATTAATACATTATGATTGTTTAAACATGTTTAAACAATGATTAAAGACGGAGATGCACCACTTTTGCACCAATTTTTGCGGATATTTTCGAATTTATCTCAAAAAATAAGGGTCCAGCGAAAAATTGAACTATACCACGCGAAAGAGCAGACTTTTATCTTGAGAAACCCCCCTGTGAAGTTTGCATGGTCGACGTTTTCTTCGAACCAGAAAGCAAAATATCTTCGCCCGACATGAGTTGTCACCAGTGGCGCTCACCACCAGAACGGTCGTTCGCCGCTCCGTATCCCGTCACTGCGCCGTATCCCGTCCCGAGCGCCACTGGCGGAAACTCATGTCGCGCGAAGATATTTTGCTTTCTGGTTCGAAGAAAACGTCGGCCATGCAAACTTCACAGGGGGGTTTCTCAAGATAAAAGTCTGCTCTTTCGCGTGGTATAGTTCAATTTTTCGCTGGACCCTCATTTTTTGAGATAAATTCGAAAATATCCGCAAAAATTGGTGCAAAAGTGGTGCATCTCCGTCTTTAATAATTGTTTAAACATGTTTAAACAATCATAATGTATTAATATTGGATATCACTGTATTCGGGAAAGTCTACAGAATCTTTTGCTGTAAAGAACAATTCAATATCTTTTATAATAACTACGCAATATTTGTTTAAAGTTGAAAAATATGTCTTTTTTTTAAACTCCATTTTCTCAAAAACTGGACGTATAGGAAAAAAATTAAAACCAGATTCGGAATCAGCGCGGAAAACGCTACAAGAATCGCATAGTGGGAATCGAAATACTTTTTGGCTGTTGGACAGTGTAATTGCACCAATTTTAAAAAATTAGAAAGAATGTGTTTATTACGTCGGTACGTAGTTCACATTCTCAAATTTTCAGCATTAAATGTTCTTTGCTTCAAGAAAAGACTAATAAAAGGCGGATCAATTAGCGTCATCTACGAAGGTTCACAAATTTTGTTTACATGTTCACGTCCCTTATGAAAAGTCATGCGATTTTAATATTTAACATCTTTTTCAATGTTTTCTACTCATCAAGATATTGTATTTCATAAAACAAGTATTTAATCTCTCACTAACGACATCATTTTCAATTAAATGATGAACATAAAGTCCGACAACTATAAAAAAAAACGTTTAGGATGTCTTTCGGTATTTTACAAGTGCGCAAAGTATGATTATAATTGGAAATTTAAGATTAGATGCTGTTCTTTGTCGAAATTCATATGGATTGGTTCTGAGCAAAGCACACGGTGTTCATTATTGTTAATTCGATCTCCATTCGTACATTATAAAATAAGTAGCACAAATTATTATCCTTATCTTGCTTCGGTCGTATTTTTGTTAATCATATCATTCTTTTTCTGGATGAATGCACCAATCATATCGCGAATGAAAACAAACCGTTTCCGGTTTTTATCAATGTTTCATTTATACCTAACAATGCGTTTGAAGTTTTCCTCTGGTTTCTGTAAAAATACATACAGGGTGATTCACCAGATATTACCAACCTCGATTTTCTTCATTATTATTATTCGCAGCGAAAAATGTCTATACAGGGTGAGTCCGAAGAATCAGAACACCAAAATATCTCCGTTACTTTTCGTTGTACAAAAAAACTTCTTAGGATAAAGTTACACTGTTTGAAGGGCCACATGTAACGGTGTAAGGGAAACACACACACACACACACACACACACACACACGCACGCCCGCACGCGCACACGCACACGCACACGCACATACGTTCCCTTATACAAATGATGACAAGATTGATTTTATTTAGACTTTGTGCAGCGCCCAGTGTAATACGTGCTACACATTCCTTATGAAATCATTTTTATTATTTCAATAATTGTAAAATAAAAAATCTGGAACCGGTCATTTTGACTGGTGGTGGTAGGTTTAGTGTTAAATGGAATACATAAAAAAGTATTATACGATACAGGGCTCAAAATGATGTGGGTGTGGATTAGTGTCGCCAGATGAGGGGAGTCACGGTGAGATGATGTACCCCTCTCTGATGACCAGAGTAGAGTAATAGTGGCACGCTGCGCCGCGCACGCGCGATGTGTCACATTAATATTACTCTACTCTGGTCATCAGAGAGGGGGTACCTTGTATTCCCCTCGAGTGCTGATTTGGTCACTTTCTAGCGACCCTGGTGTGGATTTGTATATGAATTTTTCATTACGAAACTTCAATGGAAACATGCCGGAATGTATGGGAACATCCAGGAACGTGTGGTTTATTTTAATTTATATTTGAAAATTTAGAAACATTGTTGAGACGTGCTTATTGTTTGGCCGGCTCGAATTTCAGTTGCGGCTGCGGTGCGGTTGATTTTGTACGATGATATGTTTTCGAGTCGTTCTAGAGAGAGTGTCTCTTTGACGACTTTATTGTTTTCTGTATCAGCTTACTTCCTTTGGAAAGATAGATACTTTACTTCGTTTAATTTATCTTGAATGAAATCAATTTCCGTGTTTACTTAGAATGAGAAGAGAATGAGATTATATTGAAATTAATGACTCTTATGTCACGAAACTTACCAGGTACATTGTATGTTCAAGTTTAAAACGAAATAAATCACTCACGAAAAATTTCGTTTATTCGACGCGATGGCAATTGGGCTTTAAATTAAATTGTAAATTGGGCTTTAATATCCGATGTGTTTATATGGTTTCAGCAATATATTCCCTGAAAAAAATGGACGCATTCCTATGTCCGGTAACCGCACGTACTACAAAAAAAAAAGAATAATATAAATAATATTGAATTCAGTTTTTACGGAAAGTAAAGTCACGTCGAGTGATTTCAGCATGTGCTCAGTGGACGGAAGAATAATTCATAAATGAAACGGGAATCCTTGTATTGTACGCTTGGTATGAAATATGTGCTGCTGGTATTGAAGCCTCAGCTTCACAGTTTTATATGCACACCACAATGTATACCTGACTTCATGGAGTCCGCTCGAGAGTACAAAGAAGAAGAAAGGTATAAAATTGTACTCAGACATGCAAACGAAGATAAACTGATTGCTGATGTCGGATCAACGATGAAACAATCGTTTGCATTGAAATCACTTTCCCGAGATATAATGCTTTATAAATAGCTTATTTGAACTTTAATGAAAGCTAGAAAAATATTCTAATATCCATGCCAATTTTATGTAGAAGCAACTAAAGAGATCGTTGTAGTTAAATAAAAGTGGCTGTATCGATAAAATTAGAAAACAAAAGTAGTTTTTTCAAAAGTTAAAATATTCGTAGAACCATATTAGTTGCATTGAGTATACAGGGTGTCCGAATATTGATGGTACAACCGTAGATAAGGTGATTCTAAATGAGAAAATAAGTCGGAAAAACGGAATTTTTTTCGTTTGAGGGTTTGTCTTTTTGAGAAAACCGAGTTTAACCCTCAGCACTCGAGTCGTGACTCTGAGTCACCACTAAACATTGCTATGTAGCATTATTCAAAATATTGTTTACATTATTAAATATATTGGTATGTAATCAATTACTAAACGTTTAAGTATTGTATGAGGTATTATATTAATTTCATATCTGTAAACAGAAAAAAATCATATAGAATGGAATTATTCTCGGTCGGAAGAAAAGTTTCGAGTTAAAAAATGTACAGTCTTCGCGAGGACGCAAGAGATGAGAAGATTGAAAATCATTGATGATACGTTCGGTCATCGTCGAATTACGGAACGCAAATAATTATTTATTATTTGAGCAAGTCTCTAAATGAATTATTATTTAAAATAATAAAGTTATTTCTATTGACAAATAATAAATTAAATTGTATTTTTTTATAGACAGCTGGGCCCTCCGCGGACGGGCCCGACCACTGGCGTATACCTAAAAAGGTTGCTATACCAGACAAAAACGCGTACGTGTTCATTGTGTATACAAAATACAAGAAATAAGAGAAGACCAAAAACTATTTATTTAATTTCCACCTCACTCCAAATATTAAATAATCGTTTATTTGCAAATAAGGAATAAAATTGTGTTTAAATAAAAAGTTTAGTTATTATTTGCAATTAAAATGACACGTTTATTTATTATTTAATTATTTATTATTTTAAAAAATCAGAACGCAGAACGCAGAAATAATAAACGGTATTTATCAATATTCATCCATTACACCGCTCAATGACACTCGTCGTCACGCTCTTCGCCGAACGAACACCTAAGAACTGCCCCCACCCCACTACCTACCCCTACCCCAAGATACAACTTCGTTACACATTTGTGTGACATCCTACGTCACGCTTTTAGCCGAACGAAACCTACAAGATTTTCAATCTTAATAGTTCCGAGTGCAAAGGGTTAGACTTTACAGTTTAGAGATCCGTCTGGTTCGCGTGCTTTACTATATGCAGGAAGTAGAATTAGTCGGTTATGATCAGACGCGTATTCGCTGCATTTTCAAACTCGATTTTCTCGAAATCCAAGCTGCGGATTGAAAAAGTTTTATCCTATATTTTCGACTTATTTTCTCAAGTAGAATCGCCCACTTCACGATTGTACCATCAATACCGGGACACCCTGTATACAACGGGAAGAAACAATCCAAATATTTACATTTACAATTAGCAGGATATACTCATGATGAAATAATTTTTCATTCTTATTACCTAGTATCCAGGTCAGAAACAATGAAATATACTATTTAATAAGCTAAAAAAGAATTTATGTATCTGTATAATGTGCTATCTTTTTGTCGCGGAGTGTATACAACGAGAAGAAACACAATCTAAATACATTTAGCAGGACATTGCTTGTATTGCTTTCTACATAACCATCCACCTCGAAAATAAGGAAATTAATAAAATATAATAAAAATTGTAATCGTAACGAACACTTGAAGTGCACATTTTGAAAATAATATGATTCGCAGAGGAAAGATGCTCATCTTCATCTAAATGCCCTGGCTAACCTGTTTAATATTTTTTCTCTGCTCTTCTTTTAAGGCGAAGAGAATTCCTTTACTGGCACGGAAATTGTGAAAATTCTTCGTCTTTGATAAGGAATATCTTTTGAGTTCCAGATAGTACCGCATTATTACAAATTGTACTATTTTTAGTAGACTTTTCCTGATATGGTTATGCATGATTTACTTCCCACATCGTCCCCCCACGCAAGTTATGGTCGAATTTCTGTTACTGTTGAAATCTTAAATGTCGCTGAAAGTAAGTTCTGCATTAACTAGCAAATTTTAGAGTTCACGGTCATTTCAAGGTCGTGCTATTAAACATGGATGAATGCACAATAATGTTTGCTATAACATACAACAACAAAAAATGTGTGTATGTATGTATGTATGTAAAAACCACGAGTGACCTTGAAAAAACGATTAAAAAATTACAATTTATAAAAAACGATTCTTCCATCTGATTCGTCTTTTAAAACCATTTAGATTACGTTAGAAACATTTTTTGTATTTTCAGAGATAGAGGAGATATTTAGGTGTCCTGTTTTAGACGAAACAACCTGTAGTTTGTATTCTTGATAAAACTATTGTATGTTATTCCATTTAGAAGCGGAGAAGTTACGGAGTTCTTTACACTTTCACCAAATCTTATGTACGCCTTTGTTTCATTACGAAATAATACAGTCTTATCGTTCACATCTAAAATGTTTGTTCGAATTTTTGATGAAATAGTTTTTACAGTGGACACATCTGCGTCCTTTCAAATTCGAGCCTTTCCAACATCTGCAAAACGCGTTCGACAATCGATAACGATATTTGGAAACATCGGTCTGGTTGTCAGCATCTGCGTGAGGTAGATTCGAAATCCGTTCGTGCTAGACTGATCCGCAGAACAATACCTACTATGTACCAAGAACCGTATCGTTGAGAGACACTACCAAAGTCAACAGCGTCAACAGAATTTTTTGGTTGGCAAAAATTAGGCTTTTACGCGAATTTTGTTCTAAGCAAGATGTTTTCCTCGTCGCGTCGCACAGTGCGTTGCCTATAGACAAAAATTAAAAAATCAACTATCATGTTGGTACTTAAAACCTTCGTAGAAGTGTTTCTGGAGACCTATTACAAAGTTAACACTTTACCTACCGGAAGCTTATTAATAGGATTTTCAATAATTTTGCTGTACCAAAAGAAAGCATAGAAATTTTCTTTTACATTGCAATCTTAAATGAAATTATTAGATGACGTTATTGAGGGTGTCTTGTTAGTTCATAATAAAAATTGTTGTTACTATTGATGGTTCCATTAAAAAGTGTTTAGCCATAAACCATAGCTTTTTCAAAATTAAGCAATAATCACCGGTCGGTAATGGGTTAAGTAATGATATTAAAATTCATAGACTAATTTTAAGAAAGTGGAATCAAATAAAATCTTATCTTCAGTAGTAGATCTGAAATAAATAAAAATCGTACTAAATTCTATTGAATTTTATATTTCAGCATTATTTGAATATTTTCAGATACCATAAATGCATGGAGATCCGCAGTCTACTAATTAACAAGTATTACCTCTGAATTATGTCTGAAGGATAATTCACCTGCAAATGAAAAGTTTCTATTCAAATTCATTTACAATTGTGCTAGTGTGTTCATTTTATAAAAGTTTAAAACTATATAAATTTTTTTATAAAAGTGTAAAATTTTTCATTATTTCTGTATGGAGTGTGTTCATGGAGGTCTACATATACTTGTATTTTTTATGTTAAAAAATACTGTTCGAAACTCCTTCGTGGTTTTATGTGGAACAATGCGTAGATTTATGCTGTAAAAAATTATGCAATATTTAACTGTTCCTACCTGTTCGATAATTTTTTACCTTTTGTTAATGTCAGCGACGACTTATTACGAATAAATCTAACTACGATATACGGTTTTTAAATAGTCGTAATTAATAAGTAATTCTTTTAGATTTTGTACTTTCTTTAACTGTTTACAAAAGAAAGTTACATGACATACAGGACAATAGATTGAACAACTTCGTTATGAACATAACATACAGTGACTCCCATAAAAAATAATACCTTTTTTAATATTGGACCATACGATTTGAACTTTTTGAGAAGAGAAAACAATTGATTTGCTACACAATGTGAAAAGAAAATATTTGACAAAAATTGCAAATTGTCGGAATTGCAGAGAAAATACTAAAAGTTGTACTTCGCAACTTTTTTTATGTGGGCTTATATGGAAAATTTAGAAAACACGTTTCGTAGATCTGTATTAATTAAACATATTCTGAAAATTTCATCAAAGCCGCCGACGTTGCGATGAGTTTTTCATGATTTTCAGCATATAACTGAAATAAATCTAAGGATTTATGGATCTCTCAATACCTGTGTAGCTTTCTTCCGCATCTACCGATTTTGATGAAATTTTCAGAATATCTACATATCAACATTTATAATTAACACAGACCTACGAAATGTATTTTTTAAATTTTCGATATAGATCCACATGAAGAAGTTGTAAACTGCAACTTTTAGTATTTTCTCCGCAATTCCGACCAATTACAATCTTTGAAAAAATTTCTTTTCATATCCTGTAGTAAACTAATTGTTCTAACTTCCCAAAAATGTCCAAATCGTATAGTCGAATATTTAAAAAGTTATCGGTTTGTTTTTTAGAGCGTCCGAATTATATGAAAGATGATAGATTACGCACAAATAAAAGTATTCTAGTGCTTTTGAAAACGGATTGGTGACACCTTCAAGAATACGTAATCAAAAATGTAGGTATCCACCCAAAATTTCAGTTGTTATCTCTACAGAGCTCTTCAAGGTTACTGCATTGTGCATACTCTCTTCTACAGGGTCTACGCGTTAAGTTATGTCATCATTTTTTATTCATTTCCTGTAATGCAATTAAAAAATGTTTTAAACAAAAGTTTATCAGTACTTGGTGAGCTACATGTCCGCATATTCTCAAATCTGAAAAAATGCTTCTTACGTAAAAAGGTAAAGGTCGCCTTGACTTTTTTAAATGGCACCATATGCTTTGGACGTCATAGGATTATTCCTGACGTCGAGACGAATTCAGCAGTGTACTATACTATGACCTTGAAATCACCACAATTTCAAAAATTTTGTGCAAACGTAATTTTAATGAAATTTATTTCTTACAAAATAAATCAAGTTACAAAATGTTAAATGCTTTCGGCGCAACGGTTCGATCGTTTACTACTAATTATGAGGCAATTTTGCTAATTATCAAACAAAATCAACGTTTCGATCCTAGTTTGGATCTTTTTCAAGATTTATTTGAATCGCGTCTGTAAAGTAAATAAATATGTTTTTTCTATCGATCGTATTTGCTGTTAATAAATGTTAAATGCTTTCGGCGCAACGGTTCGATCGTTTACTACTAATTATGAAGCAATTTTGCTAATTATCAAACAAAATCAACGTTTCGATCCTAGTTTGGATTCTTTTCAAGATTTATTTGAATCGCGTCTGTAAAGTAAATATGTTATAATAACTTCTAAAACTATTAAATGATTGAATATAAGGAATATTGATCATAAAAACTCGCTCACTTGCTTTGGGGAAAATAAATTTATAATAATTATGTGGCACGCGTGTGTTCCGCGCGTCGGACATGCTTGTTGTCAAGACACTGATGTAAGAACGTATTGAAAACGATCTTTGTTTGATAATTAGCAAAATTGCTTCATAATTAGTAATAAACGATCGAACCGTTGCGCCGCAAGCATTTAACATTTATTATTAGGTCGTTTGGTACAATTATAGAAAAGTTTTATACTGTTTTAATGTGTGTTCCAATACTTTCGTGGTTCACTGTAAGTGTATATTTCTTACACTTTTCATATATATTGCATATTTGTATGATTATACATATTTGTATTGTTACGAGCCAGGGCCGCGAGCAGCACGAGTGGCCGGCGAAGGGTTATTACCCTAGGAATATGATATAAATTTGTTAGTTAAGGAACGCGGACGAACCCAATGCGAAATTGGGGAGCCGCTAGGATTATTGACAGCGAGGACGAACCTGACGCGAAGTCAGGGAGCCTCTAGGAATGGAGTCAAACGCAGACGAACCCGATGCAAAACCGGGGAGCTGCTAGGAGGTTGTATAATAGCACAGACGAACCTGATGCGAAATCAGGGAGCTGTTAGGATGCGGACGAACCCAATGAGAAACTGGGGAGCCGCTAGGTTGGATAAATCTCTGTTCGGACAATTGGAATGTCGCGAAAGAACCTGATGGTTAATCAGGGAGTTGCTAGGATAATTAGTAAGCCTCGTAACTAGTATAATTTAATTGATACAATCCGAGCGGTAAGATTGTATCATGTGGGGACGTTCAATTACTTGGTTAGGATATTGGACGATAATTATGGGTTTAATGAATTTGAGTTAATTATCAAAGAAGACAAATATATTCTTACTATAGAGTTTCGTTCTACAAGTGTACTTGTGTCGCGAATGAACTGAATTTAGAATAGGAAAGAAATTGAAAGGTGATATTACCTAAGCTAAGACGCACGGTGTTGACGCACTGGCAATGCGGGGGACTCGGAGCAACCTTGTCACTGCCTAACAGATTTTAGACCGAACTCGCGGAATCTGTACGGTTAAACTTTGATTCAAAAGGAACGAACGTCCGATCTCACTGGTAGTTGACTTCCGAGATGCAGCACGACGCGACACTATTCGTGATTACGACAGTACTAGCCCACGAGAGTAGAAATGTAAGGGCTTATATAGCCCTGCAATGACGGGTGGTACTTGTCAGTACCCTTCAAGTGAACATTCGTATTTTTTCAACGACCAGTTGGTCGTGCGTACGTTTGGGCCCTAAACTAACCTAAACAATTATGTAGATTTATCTAGGGAAAAACTCTGTTCGTTTATCTAGGACGGTTCCTGCCAGAGATGATATTGAACACCTGTTCGTCATCCGTAACATCTCCCCACCAAGAAGAAACATCGCGGTTCCCGTGATGCTTTCTCATCAGGAAGGAAACGTCCTAGATACAATAGACTTTAAGAAAAAAAAAAAGAAAAAAGTGGCGTGAAAAAAAAAATAAACTGAAGAGAAAAAATTTTTAACGAGTGTAGTGTAGGTGTAAGTGTACTTATTGCTAGGTGGTGCTCAGGTAGAGACTGCTGTCGGTGGAGGTAGTCCTGCTCCTTAGAAGATCGTTATGCATGGTTTCCATTTGCTGCTATATTACGGATTCGGACTATATTTGTTATTAGTTCCGATAAATAGTCTCCATATGTCTTCAAAATTGTACCGGTTGGAAATGAGGTTGGCTCTCGAGCCTGTTTACCAAAAATTAATTCATATGGTGTGTAGTTGGTAGCTTCATGAACAGACGTATTATAAGAAAACATTGCAAACGGAATTAATAAATCCCAATCCTCGTAGTTCTCCATATAGTGTTTGAGGTATTCTGTAAGAACAATATGGCTTCGCTCCAATGATCCATTAGTTTGTGGTCGATATCCGGAGGTGGTGATTTGTTTAATATTGAATATTTCTGACAGATTTGTCATAAGAGTTCCAATGAAGCTGGTTCCCTTATCCGTGAGTATGGCTCGAGGTGTCCCATATATTGCAATAAAATGCCGTGCAAAAGCATCTGCGATGGTAGTGGCTCGGATATTAGGTATCGCTACTGCAATACAATATTTGGTTAGATTATCCTGCATGGTGAGAATGTGTCGGTTCCCTCCAGGTGTAATTGGTAATGGTCCAACGGTATCTAATGAAATTTTGTCAAATGCGTCCAACGGTGTGTCAGTGATCAACATAGGTTGACGAGTTTTCGTTCTGACTAATTTTTGCTCCTGACAACTTTTGCATTTTCGGATGTAATCCTGAATTTCATCTGTAAATTGTTCCTATTCTCTATAACGGTGTTTTCCAGTGGCTCCTCAAACGAAATTAAATCACCAGATAAGGTCGTATTCTTATCCGTAGAAAAAATTTCTGTGGAGTTTGCTGCGGGCAAAAAATGGTGTGCGTTGTCCTGATCTTCGTCTGGCATCACTATCTCTTTAGATAAACTCGGAAGAGTTCTATTTATGTTAATAATTGGTGAGCGTTGAACCTTCCCCAGGGCGGGTTGTTCCGTCTCATCTGAACTGCTGCTTGTTTGTTGATATTTCGGCCGTTTTTCTCGGTCTCGATGTAGTTGTCTGACGCGTTGTCCTATTGAAACAGCGTCGACAGCTGTTTTCGGTATTTGGATTTTAAAATCGGGGTCTTTGACTTCCCTCGGGATGAGTGGTAAACAGGTGGAAGTAGGATTACGTGATAATGCATCAGCATTCTTATTTGTTTTTCCAAATTTATGGACAACCTGATAATCATATTCTAATAGTCGGAGCTTCCATTTCATGAGTCTTGATGTCGGATCTTTCACAGAATGCAGCCAAACTAATGGTCGATGATCTGTAACCAATGTGAATTTTGTTCCGTACACATACGGTCGGAAATATATGACGGCGTATACCATTGCTAAACATTCTTTTTCCGTGGCTGAATAATTTCTCTCTGCTTTGTTGAGGCTACGTGATGCATAAGCGATCGGCAGATCATTTCCTATTTCGCCTTGACTAAGCACGGCTCCAACGGCATATTCAGAGGCGTCTGTTGTAATGACGAATGGTTTGCTGAAATCTGGATATTGTAAAATAGGCTCTCGACAGAGTTCTTCACGTAACTGCTTGAAACTGTTTTCCTGTTCTTCAGTCCATTTGAATTTTCTGCCCTTTCCTAGAAGGTCAATTAAAGATTTTGCTTTTGTAGTGAAATCTGGTACGAATCTTCGGTAATATCCTACTAAACCCAAAAACTGTTGTATATTTTTCTGTGAGGTAGGCGTTGGGAAATCCTTGACAGCCTTTAATTTTCGGGGATCAGGTTTTACTCCCTGTCTTGAAATAATATGTCCAAGGTATGCAACTTCTTTTCGTAAGAATTCGCATTTATTGGTTTGAAGAGTTAAACCATGTTCTCGCAAACGGTTTAATAATTTCCTGACTTTAATGTTGTGTTCGTGTAATGACGCAGCGTAAACCACGATATCATCCAGGTAAATGAAAACGTCCGTTCCCTGGAGTCCAGTTAATACCTGATCCATGAGGCGTTGAAAAGTAGGTGGTGCATTTTTCAAACCAAACGGCATTCGTGAAAATTCATAATGTCCATTAGGGGTGGTGAAAGCTGTCTTCTGTCTGTCTTTCGGATCCATTTCTATTTGGTGGAACCCACTGGCAAGATCGAAAACGGAGAAGTATTTGGCTCCTCCGAGACGATCCAATATTTCCGTAATTTGAGGCAGTGGATATTTATCGGAAATGGTCTTCTCGTTAAGCGCACGAAAATCTATTACCATGCGCCAACGTTTGTTTCCTTGCGCATCTGGTTTTTTGGGTACAATCCACAAGGGTAAATTGTACGGAGATTTCGACGGAGTAATAATACCATCGGATAATAAGCCATTGATTTGCTTTTTTATTTCCTCTTGGTGTACAGGAGGGTAGCGATACTGTCTCGTGTTAATCGGAATCTCATCAGTTGTATGTAAGGAGTGCTTGAAATCAGATGCCTTCCCTAATTTATCTCCGGGGAGATAAAATCGATCGGGAAATTCCTTTATCAATGCGGTGATGCTACACCGTTCTTCTTTGTTCAGGTGACTCAAATTTAGCGTTTCGGAGATTCCCTGTATCCTATCTTCTCTAGTTTTGAAATTACAATGTTGACGTACCTCTGAATAAATATCTTCATCTGATGTGCTCAAAATGTCGTAAGGTTCCACGATTTGTGGCTCTATTTCTACGTCTATGGCTTCCTCGCTAGTGTTGGTTGCCATAACATGACATTTTCCTCCGTCGTTCAGGACGGCGGCTTCTCCTATGTAGAGTTGTTTGTGTGTTTTTATGCGTGGTAAATAGCCTTCTTTTATCCTTGGATTAGCTATTCTTATGGCAATCTGTTGAGATGTTCGGGCATCGATGCGATGTTTGGTCCGTACATCGGAGTCCTGCTGGTAATTTGAAAATCGAATAGGCCTGATGGGCTTATTTTTTAATACCAGTGTCCCATGGTAATAAGAAATTTCTGCTTCTTCCTGTTTTAAAAATGGGCTTCCTATAAGTCCATCTGCTTCTATTGCAAGGCGCTTCACTACGTAGAAAAACGCAGGAGCTTCGTGTATGTGAAGTATCGTAGTTCCTAGAGTGCGAATTGGATTTGTAGTAAGACCAGTTATTTCAATTTCTTCGCGTGAAACAATTTCTGCTCCTTCTCCTAAGACGTCAAGAACTACTAAATTTACGGATGCTCCACCATCAATTAGAAATTCTCCCGTGCCTGATTCCAGTTCTGGGATTTTGATTTTGATTCGTGGTGCTGGAGCTTCCTTGATGAGGGTTTTTCCTCGAAGCGGACAGTTCTTTGGCGAACTTCTTTGTTTTCGCTCATCGTGTCGCCTGTACGGTGAGCGCGATCGAAGTTTAAAGATTTGTTCGATTCCACGGACGAATCACGCGAATCTCTTTGGAATCGCGGACTACGCGGTCGATTCTTGCAGAATTTTCCATCGTGTCCGGATGTTCCGCAATGCCAACAATACGATTTTGACATGCGATTCCTATCGGAATTTTTTAAAATTGTATACCGTTTCTCTCCGTCTCTCACAATTGACGAATCCGAACGGTTGGAGGGGGAACCGGAGGGGCTCCTGTGACGCAAGGTCCAGGCAGACGCTCGTCCTTCTCTTTCCTCCTCAAAACCAGATGGTCTCGTGCGTTGATCCCTGTGTCGGTCATATTTGCTTGGAGATAAGGGATATGACACTTCACGATCGCGGTAGCGAGAGTCCTGGTCATATGAATCTCGGCGGGACCACCTGGATGGTGATTCACTCCGAGGCGACTGTCGTCGATTCCTTAATCTTTTATCTATCTGTAGCACGGCGTCGTAAGCATCCTCCAGATTTTTTATATCCTTCAAGATAGCCGACACCTTCAGGGAAATCCGATCCGGTAATCCATCGATGAAGTTTTCAATGACGTCCTTTTCCATCAATTTGATAAATTCTTCAGCATGTGCCTCGTATTTTTCCCTCATGGCTCCGCGCGTACAGTAGACCAAGTGGCTTGTCCTATCGATGTATTGTCGTAGGCTTTCTCCTTCGCGAATATGTAGTTTCGCGATTTCCACTTGATAATATGATAGGCTCTTGCCGGGAGCGAACCGTTTCTTCAAATGTTGAATTAACGCTTTTACGGTAGTAAACTTGTGCTCTAATGTGCATCTACGTGCTGGCCCGACGAGCTTAGTAAGAACAATTGCCAGATACTCGGTTTCCGTACCCTCCGGAATCAAAGTTAACCCGTCCTCTAAAGTTTGCGCGAAACGAATCAAAGAGGGGTCTTCCCCGTTAAAGGTCGGAATTGTCGAAGTAATATTCTGTAAGCATGTCTTTTGCGTCAACAGCGACATAGAATTTGCAAGTGAAACCGTCAAGTTCATTATGTCAACGGAAGAAGTATTTGCAGCTGAATTCGGCATTTTTTTTTTTTTTTTTAAATGTAACTAGAGAAAACTAGTATATTACCGAAACCTTTCAACTAGGAAAACTAGTATATAGAAACCTTTCAACTAGGAAAACTAGTATATTATTGGTATAAAAGCGTGACTAGCGAAAACTAGTATATTGCTAATAATATTGAGACGTAACTAGGAAAACTAGTATATTGTCAATACTCAGCTACGAGTAATTTAACGTAGTAAACCCAAAATTAAAGTGATCCTAAAATAATTGAACAATCCCACCGCTGTCACCAGTTCTGTTACGAGCCAGGGCCGCGAGCAGCACGAGTGGCCGGCGAAGGGTTATTACCCTAGGAATATGATATAAATTTGTTAGTTAAGGAACGCGGACGAACCCAATGCGAAATTGGGGAGCCGCTAGGATTATTGACAGCGAGGACGAACCTGACGCGAAGTCAGGGAGCCTCTAGGAATGGAGTCAAACGCAGACGAACCCGATGCAAAACCGGGGAGCTGCTAGGAGGTTGTATAATAGCACAGACGAACCTGATGCGAAATCAGGGAGCTGTTAGGATGCGGACGAACCCAATGAGAAACTGGGGAGCCGCTAGGTTGGATAAATCTCTGTTCGGACAATTGGAATGTCGCGAAAGAACCTGATGGTTAATCAGGGAGTTGCTAGGATAATTAGTAAGCCTCGTAACTAGTATAATTTAATTGATACAATCCGAGCGGTAAGATTGTATCATGTGGGGACGTTCAATTACTTGGTTAGGATATTGGACGATAATTATGGGTTTAATGAATTTGAGTTAATTATCAAAGAAGACAAATATATTCTTACTATAGAGTTTCGTTCTACAAGTGTACTTGTGTCGCGAATGAACTGAATTTAGAATAGGAAAGAAATTGAAAGGTGATATTACCTAAGCTAAGACGCACGGTGTTGACGCACTGGCAATGCGGGGGACTCGGAGCAACCTTGTCACTGCCTAACAGATTTTAGACCGAACTCGCGGAATCTGTACGGTTAAACTTTGATTCAAAAGGAACGAACGTCCGATCTCACTGGTAGTTGACTTCCGAGATGCAGCACGACGCGACACTATTCGTGATTACGACAGTACTAGCCCACGAGAGTAGAAATGTAAGGGCTTATATAGCCCTGCAATGACGGGTGGTACTTGTCAGTACCCTTCAAGTGAACATTCGTATTTTTTCAACGACCAGTTGGTCGTGCGTACGTTTGGGCCCTAAACTAACCTAAACAATTATGTAGATTTATCTAGGGAAAAACTCTGTTCGTTTATCTAGGACGGTTCCTGCCAGAGATGATATTGAACACCTGTTCGTCATCCGTAACAGTATGATAATGGAAAGAGTAGTAATATTCACAGACGCTTTAAGTAATACAACGCAAGTTCACTGGACTTGTGTTCGGCTTGACCGTGTCGTAATTAAGTGTAGTTTCAAAACAAAGCGTTACCGTCAATGTCAGACGCGAGCGTTCTGTTGGTGCATTCCTGCTCAGTACGATCTCACGTCTTATACATATATGCCGTGAAGAGCGTGTTACAACAATTAACTAATGTTTAATAACCAATATTGTCCAATTATGTAGTAGAATGTAATATAACATAAGTATGTAATAACGTATACAATTAATGCTTTCAGCGCACTGGTTCGATCTGATGCTACTACCTAAGCAATTTTGCAAATTACCACAAAATTGTCAACGTTTCGGTCACTATTTAGACCATTTTCAAGAAAAATTTTCATATAATTGCGTCTCTCTCTCTATAAAAATTATTAAATTAATGTAACAAACAGAGTTGGGCAGAATTTAATTACATGAGTAATTAATTACATCTTCAATTACATGTGCAAAAGTGAACTATAATTACAATAAGAAAACGGTGAAATGGTCCAAAACATAAAAATTAGTGGTTTAAAAGAACAATTACACTGAAGTAATTGTTAGACTCAATTACAATTACTATAATTGTGTTAAGTAATTGCAATTATGAAGTGAAGTTTGCTCCTCCCAACGAATATATTTGATTGTTCGTATGTTCCTCGTTCTTTTTCCCTGCTTGCTTAGGCGCTGGTGCTGCGCGAGTTGGTATGCGTGAGTGTGTGCGAGTCGAGCAACGCGATGCGTGTGCCACGTGCGAGATTACGTTTCTTTACATGTATGGACATGATATTTGGTCCCCTCAGGGTTTCAAATTCATTTACCAATCCTCTCCTTTTTCCACTCTCACCATCGCCTTTTCAGCGGGACCTACTGTTTATGGTGGGTTCCGAACCACCTTTTGCCAACAACACGTGAAAAACACCCCGGGTGGGTCACTTTCCGGTTTTTGACCAGACGGTCGGTCACCCATCCTAGTGCCGGTCACGTTCCACGTTGTTTAACTTCGGTGATCTAACGAGAACCGGTGCTTTCAACGGGACTACGGTTGTTGGCACGTTTCTTTACATATTAAACATATTATTATTTTCACTATTATAAAAGTACATTTATCATTATAATAAACTGGGTTATGTTCATAATTAAAAAGGTTAATTTAATAACCATCCATTTCAAATTACTTCTTTCACAATTACTCTGATTGAGCGAAAGTAATTGCAATTCCAATTACACAATTACATGTAATTGTAATTTTATTTCTGCAATTCCCAAGTAATTTTAATGCAATTACAAGTAATTGTAATTGTTAGTTGCAATTCAAGTAATTGTAACTGGTAGTTGCAATTCCTTTCCAAACAGACGACGCGACGCTCGCGCGTGAACATTCACACACCGCTAGGATACTCTCACACACCGCTAGACCATGTATACGTACTCGAAGATTGCAATGGTCCGGGATTCAACTTCTGATTTCTCGATAATGCAAGGACAGGGTTTTTTAGTAGTCAAAATCGCTAGATGAAAGATCAATCTAGGCCATTGTTTGCCTCAAAAGTCCTTCTTTTACGTTTACGAGCAATGGTTTTGCAATATTCGGATGCATGTTGCCCGTCGAAGAGGCTACTACGCCGACGTGACTGCAGCGTCATCTGACGGGCAACATGCAGCCAAATATTGCAAAACCATTGCTCGGAAACGTAAAAGAAGGTTGATTTCGAAAAGAAGATTTTGACTACTAAAAACCCCCGACTTTGCATTATCTAGAAATCAGAAGTGGAATCTCGGACCCTTGGAATCCTCACGTACGTATACGTGGTCTAGCGCAGAGTTGGGCAAAATGTAATTTCAATTACAATTACAATTACTTACCAATTACTGTAATTTGGAATTGCAGAAATACAATTACAATTACATGTAATTGTGTAAAATTGTAATTGGAATTGCAATTACTTTCGCTCAACCAGTAATTGTAATTGCGGACCAGAATTACAATTACAGTGATTCGTCAAGTAATTGCAATTACCAATTACACAATTACATGTAATTGTAATTGTATTTCTGCAATTCCAAATTACAGTAATTGGTAAGTAATTGTAATTGTAATTGAAATTACATTTTGTCCAACTCTGGTAATAAATCAGATTTTTATTTAAATCAGATTTGTTTATATGACTTTTTTTTGTGAATACGTAAATCCTCTATTCCAAAGCTTAATTAATGCCAAATCTTAAATTTTTTAAAATCGGAACATGCGGCGTTTTCCCTTGCAGCCACAGAAATATTTGTTGCGAATATTCAAATAGAGACACAATAGTCGGTTATTGAAAGCTTGCGGTACGAAAACTCTTAAAACTCTCGAATCGTAACGCGTATAACGCAAAACCACTACTCTACTTTTTTCAATTCAATTGCCTGGGTATGATCTGGCGGGTAACGACTGTAATGGTAGTTATTTATGAGTCAGACGCCTATCACCACGGCTGACAATGAGCCCAAGACTTCGAGCACAGGTGGATTTAACATGTCGATTGCCATGTCATGTTACACATTTGAACTATTGACACTATTGTTTGTCTAAAATTGAATATGAATTTTTACATTACTAAATAGATTGTATTCAAGTTTGATTACGATGTGATAAATGCGAGAGGCTTGAAACTATTGTAGTATTCGCTAAAAATAGTCAATCATGTGGTAAATCTGTACCTTTTACTTTTCGTTTCCATTAATGTGTATCCAATATTGGTTCTGATCAATATGAAATTTCATGTACACATACATATATTATCCTGTACATAACTATACTGAAACAAAATCTATGAACCCAACATGTATACATATTCATACACAGAGCGAGTCACCTAACGTTATCGCCTCAAATATCTTTGTTGTTTTCAGAAATAATTAAATGGCTTGAGGACAAAATTGAATGGTAAAATGAAGCTCATACAACAAAAAATTTTTTGTTTTGATGCAATTTTTTTTTAGAGATATCAAGATCACCTTCATTTTTTTAATGGAACCGCCCTTTCTTAAATATCTAAAATGATAGTCTTTTTCATTACGAACTCAGAAAAATATATTTTTCAATTTCAAACAAATATTGTGATGTCATTATAAAAGATATTGAATTTTTCTTTGCAGCAAAACATTCTGTAGACTTTCCTGAATACAGTGATGTCTAATATTAATACATTATGAATGTTTAAACATGTTTAAACAATCATTAACAACAGAGAGACACCACTTTTGTACCAATTTTTGAGGATATTTTTGAATTCATCTAAAAAAAATAAAGGTCCACAGGAAAATCGAACTATATCACGCGATAGAGCAGACTTTTATCTTGAGAAATCACTTGAGAAAGCAAAATATCTTTGCCCGGCATGAGTTGTCGCCAGTGGCGCTCACCACTAGCGCGGTCTCATGTCAACATAAATTGGCCAACTCGTGCCAGGCGAAGACATTTTGCTTTCTGGTTCGAAAAGAACGTCGACGTTGAAAACCTTAAAGGGTGATTTCTCAAGATAAAGGTCTGCTCTATCGCGTGATATAGTTCGATTTTCCTCTGGACCCTTATTTTTGAGATAGATTAAAAAATATCCTCAAAACTTGGTGCAAAAGTGCTGTCTCTCCGTCTTTAATGATTGTTTAAATATGTTTAATCATTCATAATGTATTAATATTGGATAACACTGTATTCGGGAATCTTTTGCAGCAAAGAAGAATTCAATATCTTTTATAGTAACATAACAATATATGTTTAAAGTTAAAAAATACGTTTTTCTTTTCAAAGTTATGTTTCTCAAAAACTGTTCGTCTAGGAGAAAAATTAAGGGCAGATTCGGAATCAGCGCATGAAACTCTGTAAGAACCACCATCACAATGTAATTTTGAAACAAATTTGGTGTTGGACAGTGTTATTAACGATACTTTTACTTACTTTTGTCTACATTTGCATAGAAAATGTCTATAATAATAAATTTTGTTTTTAACATTACCATTGAATATGTAATCAACTTGTTTATTTTTATAAGTGAATAAACTGTTATCGTGATTTCATTATTGAAAATACGAGTGATTACTTACTTCTGTTATCCACTATATGTACAACATTTTTAATAATTACATTAATAGCATGAATAAACAGTAATATTCTAAATAAAAACTATATCCACTATAAAATCAATTATATATGAAATAAAATCAATAAGATATTACATACATACACACATATATTTTATTTTAAATAAACCGAATGCGTATTATGTTTATTTAGATAAAATCAAATTATTTCCGAATGAGTTATTAGAAGGCGCACTCTTTATTGAATTTCCTAACAATCTTGAAGCATGATGTGTAAACTTTAAACGATGTAGTGTCGCGAGCCGTGAGATATTGTGAAACTAAAAGAAATATCTGAGCAGCGAAAACGCGCGCAATATAAAATGATATCGTATGCGCGATAAAATAAGATGAACATAAATCTATCGATGAATTTACATGAAGAGACTGTATCCATAGGGGTGCGAGGGCTTCGTAATAAATTTTTACGAACTTTCCAGACAAATTTTGATTCATGCTGTGGCACAGTTAAGAAATTTGAACGATTTATGGTTGTCGTGAAATTTCTCACTTGTTGGAGAAATATTATCTTCATTTGGTTTTTAGATAGAGAAAGAGTATAAACATTTTCTGTTTAACAGTTCTCTGAATCTCGATCGACAATTGTTTAAACTACAATTAATGTTATCGGCGCACTGGTTCGATCAATTTTCTGTTTAAGTTAAGTTTAATTTTATATCTAGTAAGGTGTTATTTAGACAATTATTAGAGACCGGATTTCATGCATTTATGACAAAAATAAGTAGGTGAAACTTCAAACAGTACGAACACTTAAAAAATTTTAAAATATGAAGATGTTATTTTCGATCGATTACAATTAGTCACATAAGAAATAAATTGTTATTTAGCTTAATTTCCATGCAAACGATAGGTAAACATTTTACTTTGCATAAAAATCCGCTGTTTAATAATAAGATACTTGAACCATTTTTTTAACAAAACATTTAAAGCTGGTTAAATAGATGTTGCTTGACATTTTTTGTGCTATTTTAATGATATTTTATGTCTGAAATATTTTTATATGTTGCTATATGAAGTAGAGTAATATTTTGCAGTAATACTCTATTCTTTTATAATACGCAAAGCAACATTTATATCTGCTTACCGATGTCATAAAGTATAAATTTTAGTAAGAACAAGTCAGGTTTTGCGTTACGATTATACAGAATTTATTTAATGAAGGTTTACAATACGGACGTGACTTCTTTGCTATTTTTGTGAGAAAGCCTTTCTTTAATGCGTTTAGTGACCCTACGGCCAGTCCTCCACTTCCATGGTGGACAAGTTGGGACGGGCTTAGGGAAAACGGGAGAACGTGGAAACGTGGAAACGTGAAAACTCCCTCCAATATTGCTATTGGCAATTTTCTCTTCCACTAATCGATCCGCCAAAAATCACATTCCGTGGGCCGTGGGAGGGGATTGCTGGTGGAGAGCACAGCGCTCACGACTCTCTTACAATTAGACGAATTCAGAATTAAGACAACCGTCGCACAGAAAACACCGCATTTTGTAAATACTCCGCGCTACCGTAACCACAGGGCTAAATGGGCTAAACCCCAGGTCGCAAGCCATTTGGGGGCAGCAATTTTGATTGGTGTTATGTTTTTTTGTTATTATTAGTTATTTAGTTATTAGTTATTTTTATTCGAGATCTTTTTACGACAAAAATAACCAACTCAATAACCTGTTCTAAATGAAATAGAAAATATTGTACAGGGTGGTCATTTTATCTGAAGACATTGAAATATCTCGAGAACTATGCATCGGATCAAAACAAGTGGGTAATGAAAGTTGTTCATCGCGAAGGGGGACATCCAATGATACCAAACTCGACCCCCCACCGCCACACCCTGGGGGTGGGAGAGGGAATTATTTCAAAATCTTCAATGGGAAACCCCATTCTCAACGTTCTATTCCTCCGACAAATCGAAGAGGGGACTGCTCGACGCGCCACTGTGAAAGAAATTACACCAATATTATCAAATCAATGGAGAACCAAGATTTGCTATAAACAAGGGTTTCCTTTGAAGATTTTGAAATAATTTCCACTTCCACCCCCAGGAGGTGTTTTTTTCTGGAGAATCCAAATCTGCAATGAAAAATGGGGATTCCCTTTTAAGTTTTCTATCTTCCCCCACCCCCACCCTCACCCCCACCCCCAGGGGTCGAGTTTGGTATCATTGGATGTCCCCCTTCGCGACGAACAACTTTCATTACCCACTTGTTTTGATCCGATGCATAGTTCTCGAGATATTTTAATGTCTTCAGATAAAATAACCACCCTGTATGTATGCATATCTTCGTTTTGGAGTTTGGTAATAAATATATGTGCGTTGTTAGAATTTTCCCGGTCATTTAAATTACATAGTATAGTGTATCAACGAAATACGTTCGGTTATGGTTCGATTCACGCCAGTTTTCTATCAAGTGCTAGCCGTACTACTGCAGGATCAGCAGCGTCGCACAGTGGGGTATTTGCCCGATTTTATCGGCCATAGCTACATAGTTCAAAATTCGCTCAATATTTAAACTGCTGTAACTTTGATAAAATTTATCGAGATGAAAAAAAACATCCATTTTAAAACTTGAGATTTCTACTTTTTGTACTGTATACCGTTTTTACTAAAACGGATGTTTTGAGTGTAAAATTTGTCCATAAAGAGGAGCGTATCAGATTGTAAAGTTTGTAGCTATTTTTCAATCAATTCACGTTATTCGTCTATTTTATGTACACTATCGAAAAGTATAATAATTTACAATTAAAATATCTGTGTGTGTTAAAAATAGTTATTACAAAGAATAATCAATATTTTTATGTTATTCGTCTATTACATTTAAAATATCATTTTAAAATAATTATTACAAAGAACGCTATTTTTTAAATATACAGGTGTCCCAAAATTCGTGAAAATCCCGGAAGGGGGTGGTTCCTGAGACCATTTCAAGAGACATTTTTCTTTGCAAAAATGTTACCCGCGGCTTTGTTTAGGAGTTATTAACGAAAAACACGGACCAATCAGAGCGCGACCTAGACGCGAGTTGCCACAGTCGGCCAATAGACAGTTGGCGCGCCGGGCGTCTAGGTCGCGCTCTGATTGGTCCGTGTTTTTCGTTAATAACTCCTAAACAAAGCCGCGGGTAACATTTTTGCAAAGAAAAATGTCTCTTGAAATGGTCTCAGGAACCACCCCCTTTCGGGATTTTCACGAATTTTGGGACACCCTGTATAGCCATGGTGAATTCCGCATAAATACATTGTATTTATTATGCTATTATTGATAAACTTCTAGCAGAAGTACAAAAGAAAAAGTGTGCCTATGATGACATTTACTCAAAATTTGGGTTTCTGGTCAATTTAAATAATTTAAATGTAGACACAATTAGTGGCTTTGAACTTTTACTTAGGGTTTTGAACAAATGCTTAGAGCATAGCATTAATTGTTGTAGTTCTCATCGTATATGTTTTGCGTAAGATAATACCGTTAGTCTCTCCCACAATTTAAAATGAAGATTTCTTGAGTTTGCCTTTGACTTGTAGTCTTTTCCATAGTCTTGAATGAAGTTTTAATAAGTTTACTTTTGACTTGGACTTACAGCTTTCAGGTGCAAATATGCATAAAGATTTCAACCTACTTTCATCATAAACCACTGTTACATGTCTTAATTTATTTTCATTTTAGTAAGTGGTTTTCTTGGAGTACGAATCATAGATAAACATAAAGCTGGTTTTTCATATGCAAATTTCATATTAAAAAATCGCATTATATCTGAATAGAAAAAGATTGAATGTTATTGCAATACGAGTGAAGGGTAAATTAAATTTTACGTGTGTTATTAATATTAATAAAATCATTGGTTTTATCAACTTAATTGTGAGAATTAATTTATTACACGAATGCCTTATTGGACATCAAATAGAGGTACACAATAATATCATTAAGTATTATACATTAATTCGTGGGCCGCAATAAAAAAGAAAACAAACTCGAAATAAAGAGGAAACTAATTTTTTTTATTAACATTGCAGTTATACATACAATATAACATACGTACAAATACATATGAAGTATTAAGTTGTTTTTTTCAAATTTACTTTATTTGAATGAAACTATATTTCATTTTTGTTTAGAAGAAACTTGGCAACGGCTTTCAGCAACCAAATTCTCAAATTTTAGTTGAATTTTTTGAGCTGTAATTATTAGACAGCGGATCTTTAGACAAAATAAAAATTTTCCACCTGAATTGCAACAAACCGGAGCGTCAATGGGTCGAAAATAATATAACAGTATTTTTAAATTCGGCTAATAATGGTTTTAAATTACTCATTTCATAAATGCATAATATCCGCTATCTATTAATTATTTTTGAAATTGATTCTACACGCGCGCGCGCGCGCTGGTCTGTTAATCTTGACCTTTCCGCAGTTTTATTATTTTTTAACGTTGAAAATATATCATCAAGAGAGTTGTGATATCGTAACAACACTAAAAATAAAATATCTCCTTAACTAATGGTTTTTCGATATTAATAGGTTAATACCTTTTTGTTGAGAATATAAAGCTTCATCGATTGGTGCAGGAAAAATATACGATCCCATTTAAAAAAATACTGATGACCTTCATATCTCTTGTACGCGTCCACCTACAGAAAAACTCACAACACCAAAGTATGCATCTTTCGAAACCATTCAACTTTATATAAACATTTTTTGTCTACGAATAATAATAATGACGAAAATCGAGATGGTAATATCAGGTCAACTACCCTGTATGTAACAATTGTCAATGACCATACAGCTCCAGGTAAAATTTTAAAACGGACTAAAAAGTATAAAACAATTTTTCCTTGCCCCGTACAGATTCCTAACCCCATACAGATAGTCCTGAAAATTTGTGAATGTGAATTTTCAGGACTATCTGTATGGGGTTAGGAATCTGTATGGGGCTGGGAAAAATTATTTTATACTTTTTAGTCCGTTTTAAAAACGTGGTGAATTAATAAATTATTTTCTGCTTCTTAGTCTTGTGTGTGTGTAATCTTTCAATCGATTTTAATCATTTTGATGAGATTATGACTGAGACGTGTAGTTTTCAGGTTTATTTCAGTTTGGCATATCGAAAACAAACGCGAGCGGTATTGCGATCGCGGCATATCGAAAACAAACGCGGTTGCGACCGTTTACCTCAACATACGACAATTCAAACGAACTAAATAGATCTAGAATTCTAGAATGTTAGATCCAGGAACCTATAAAATATTGCATTGTCATCCAGTTCCGAGCTGTGTTTAAAGTTTCAAGTCTCTAGCTCATCGGGAAGTTAGTTTAAAATCAATTGCATAATTTGTACCGAACAGACAAACATACAAACAAACATACAAAAACAGACAGACAAGAAAGCGAGTTAATTAAAACGTGGTAAAAACTCAAACATTCGTTACGTTTATGTTACATAGGGTTGGTTTCTCTGTTAATTATTATTTGCCACGATAGTTTGTAACTTAATCTTCGTAGATTGAAGATTGGATTATTGGTTGTTGATATTATTAAACACACATAGACGAAAGAGAGAGGGTTTATGTTTCGTGTTTCTATTTCTCTCTCGATAGCTCACTTATCTATCATTATCACCGATTACTTGATTTAACACATTTAACTTTAGTTTCAACAGTTACCATTTCACTTGCTGTTAACAAACTTTTGTAATTTCTGCTTTAAAGCCATTCCGATAGGAAAAGGTGGTGTGAGAAGGAGAAAGTTATAGTGGTGAACTAAAGGAGGTAATCGTGCCAAACCACATCTGCTAATACAACCGGTGCATCGATTAAGCGATTCTGCTAATCTATACTGTCCGCCTCGATAACGAGTAGAAGGTAAAGCAATCACGAATGTTTCACCGTTCACATTCTGCCTCACTCATTATTCTTCCTCGAGCAATTCTCTCTTTCCAAGTACAACAAAATTGATTGTAGAGTTTTCGACAGTTTTTTGCTATAAAAATATAACATTAAAATTGCGTATGAAGAGATTTTTAACCCTTTGCACTCGGAGCTATTTTAATTTAAAAATTAAACATTTCTTTCGACCTAAAATAATTCCATTCTATTAGGTTGTAAAGAAAGAAATGCAGCATTTTTGTTCCTTTGTTTTAATTGCAATTTTATACCAATAAATATTTACCTTAATTTAATGAGGTATATGTCATTTTAAAGCTTGTTTTTCGCTCCATTAGATTTTTATTGGATTATTTGACTTTTATTTCAGGATGTCAAAACTCGATTTTCGCATTATCTTTAACTTCTCGATTTTATAGGGAAGTTATTGTAATGACCCCGAAAATCGAAAATCGATTTTTTAGCAGATCTTCACGTTTCATAGTCATTGCAGTCATTTTAGACTATTTTCAGCAAAATGTTCGTATGTGTGTGTGTGTGTGTGTGCGTGCGTGCGTGCGTGCGCGCGTATGTCTGTTTCTATGGTATCAAATTTTTCGTTAACGTTTTCTAAAAAAGTAACAACGCGATCAGAATGATGAATGATGCACGGTGCACGGTGTCCCGTCGTAACTTAGAGCTGATTAGATTTTGGTCCATATTGGTCAAGTAGTTTTTTAGATTTTTAGTTTTTTTCGAAAGGAGTTCATTCAACAATGCAATTTATACGAGAGGACGGAAAGTTTCCACCGAAGAAACAAACGTAATTACACAAAAAATTAAAAAAAAAATTTTTTTTTGTACCTTGCGATGATGTTTCCGCTTACAATAATCGAAAATTATCCCAATGCAAGAGTGAGTTAATCATCTCTACTCCTGAGAATACATTTTCAAAGAATATCGATGAAAGTACAAAAAGAAATTTATATTACAATCTTTAAAAAAACAATCAGTTCAAAACGAATTATTAACTGAGATTAAATTGAAAATTAATATAAACTATATGATAATTATTAATAACATTGATGTTGAAAACGGATTGGTTAATGGAGCACACACATGCGGAATATTAAAATTTATTACTTTTCAAGAAAATACTAAAATTTCGTCTATATTGTGGTTAGATTTTCAATTGGCCAGAGTAGGAGTGAAAGTAAGAACTCGTTATCGTGATTATATGAAAAATGCAAAAATTCATAAAAATTTAACACCAATAATAAAAATATCGAATCAAGTAAATATGTCGAGTGAGGAAAAATATCACATCACACGTTGTCAATTTCCAGTGGTTCCTGCTGAAGCGATTACGATTCATAAAAGTCAGGGACAAACATACGAGAAAAGTATGTTTGAATTTTAAAAAATCAGAAAGGCGAACTTTACAAATGTTGTATGTAGCACTGAGCAGAGTTTCAAAATTGAGCGCGGTTTATATATTTTGAGACAATTTAAATTAACAGTATCGAAGAAAACCAAGATCTATACTGCAAACCCAGATAATGAGGAGTTGTATCGTTTGCGAAAAACTATAATAATTAAGACAATTTATTTTGCAACATTAGTATGCTATAACAAGGAACCAAGCGAGCAACGAGCATACGATGTTGGTTTAATGCGACGCCATATAGCAAACATTTTGATAAGTAGAAAACTATTGAATTTCCCTGAAAACGTATAATCTTCTTAAAACGTACACTTAATAATGATAATAATATACTGCAACTAACGAATCGGGAAGTTCTTTGTGTGGCTCGTGGAGAGTCACACACCAAATAAAAAAAAACATTAATAGCTATAGATACTACTAGCCATGCGTACCACTAACCCTTTCGCAAGAGCAGTCCTATCCGCGAGCTCGCAAAGCGAGCGAGCAACAATAACCCTCTAGTTTTCTATGAGTTCAAACTATTTAGGTCGAGGTGCCGCACTATGGACCAACCCAACGAAATCTGTGTCAAAATCAAAGAACTTTCGATAGAAATGAGATAGAGCAATTAAATTTTTTTTAAATGAAAGCTGAAACTTTGCGGAATATGGGATAATTATGGAGATTGTGCTATGAACGTTTAACCTTGAAAGAATTCGTTAAACTTGCACAATTTCAAGAAAATGGTGGTTTTTCCAATACCACGCGCGGAAAAATTATTTTTTTAACATGCGACACATCATTTCCCGTAAATTTTTTCACTCTGATTTCAAATCTGGTTTCAAAATTTGTCTACGACCTCAGGATTTTGCAAGAAATCAATTTTTGTGAACACAACTTATGAAATCATTTTTTCGTTGAAATGAATTGGTAACCCACTAGTTTGAAGGAATATTGTATTCTTATATATAAAACACATTAAAAATAATCATAATGAAGTATTTGAACGTTTACTTAGCGTATATCCATAATATTAAAATCAATTCTCATAATAATTTAATGTTACTATTAAACAATATTAAATCTATAAAATTAACTTTCACATTATTGTTTTTATTAAAAGAATCTTGATAAAATTGTATTTTATGTGAGTTATAACACTTTAAAAACATATGTTTAAATCCTACATTTCTTTCTTTACAATCTAATATATGATTTTGTTCATCTTATGGATATTAAATATGAAATGGTTAGTAATTGATTAGACATGTTTAGTAATGTAAACACAATATTTTGAATAATGGTACAGCAATTTTTATTGGTGACTCTGGGTCATCACTCGAATTTAACGAATTAAACTGTAAGGAGGCTCGACACGACACGTTGCGATCCGTTGCGCGCTCGCGGGGAACTGTTTATTTAACAAAATCTGAACTAACATACATTTGTTAACAAAACGTTAACGCAACGCATAAATCAATAAAATTATATATAACGGATAAACATATGAGTGTAACACTCATTTTCAGTCATCCACACATGAATCTTTTAAAGATTCACATCTTCGAAAGATTGGGGGTAACAGCAAGTCTGTTTTCCGATCCCTGTTTGCGACTAGAATCTCTATAAAAGTCACGGATCCTTTCGACAATGTAATTAAACAATTACAAAACGTCCTGATACTGACTGGAATGAATGAATGATTTGTTTTGATGTTGACCTAATATTTTCTATCGGAATTTTCGAATTTGCTTTTTTATATTTAATGATGGTATAATTGTTAGCCATCACTTTATTTGATTTGAGCAATTCAATGGAGTTCAATTGGTAAATCGATAAGTTGCTACTTAATTCAGGACGGCTTTAGCATACAGCCTTTATTCAATTACGCTCGTTACACGGTAGAAATTCAGAAAATGTTTCACGTGTTCCAGCTGCTGGTAATTGACAGCTGAATCCGTTGGTTATGTGATAAGAGTGCATTATTGAAAGATTCAATGAAAATAAATGTCTACTTACGCGTTTCTGTTGAAACCACGCTTATACAACATGCAAAGGGACGCGATGATGTATAGCGAGCGAGATTACTCTTTCAAATCAAGCTATTAAAAATTACATCGAACAAAAGTATTCATGGAACAAAATCTATGAAAAATGAGTATAACGTATTAAAATTACCATATCGAGCTTACCACTTTTCATCCACCTTTCAAGCATAATAAGAGAATAGCTCTTAAAAAGTTAACACTTTTCTATGTTTGTTTATACTGTTTACGACAATTTTTTAGTTTCAATTCTTAATAAGTCTTAAAATCTTGAATCCTATGTTATTAACCGAAAGCAATTCTCGTGTTTATGAATCGTACTTTTTCCGAAATAAACGATATAAAAAGCGTTCCGAATTTTCGGATTAAAACCAATATAAAATACCACAAGCTGTTGTTACATTAATATTTAAAGAATTGACAAATGTATTTTACACGAAGCGTGTAAATGGCACAGTGAACGAACAGAGCGAATAAAAATACTAAACAGTAAACGGCGCGACAACCAGCAGAAAAATTGCTGTCGCAATGGATTGTAATCAAAATAAAAGTACGAAATTCGAATATTTCAAAACCTGAAACGGCTGGAAATATTTTGAATTTAGAAATAGTCGTACTGTGATAATCTGTGGGCGTTTTCACTAAATTGCTTGATGGAATAAGGACATCAAATACTGACAAGAGAATATTATATCGAAGTGACATCTGTCGATCTTAATGAAATACACAAACATAAATTTCTTTCGTATTGGTTTGTATGTAGTTTATACTGACTTTAAAAAATACGTAACAATAGAATATTTTTATATTTATCGATTTATATTACTATCTTACAAAAGGAATATGGGGCCGAATATGTCTTCGAGAATAATTTGTAATGGTAATCTTCCAGCAGTAGACCCTTCTTTTATTTTTTCCAAACTGGTTTCGTCTGCGACAATTTCATTTTAATGATTTGTGTGTCTGAAGGCACACAAATTCAAATGAAATTTTAAAACCAGTCATTTTTTGACTAGTGTGGTAGTTCTAGTGTTAAACCCATTCACTTCTTATCTAAACTATTTTTAATTTCCCGATTTATAGTTAAGTTATTGTAATGACACCGAAAATCAAAAATCGATTTGTTAGCAGATCTTCACATTTCAAGGGCATTGGAGTCATTTTAGACTATTTTCAGCAAAATGTTTGTATGTGTGTGCGTATATGTGCGTATGTCATCAAATTTTTCGTTAACGTTTTCTGAAAAAGTAACAACGCGATCACAATCATGAATGATGCAATTGATGTGCCCCACTGTAACTTAGAGCTGATTAGATTTTGGTCCAATTTGGTCCAGTAGTTTTTTCGAAATAAGTTGATTCAACAATGCAATTTATACGAGAGGACGTAAATTTTCCACCGAAGAAACAAACGTAATTTTATATATTATATATTTTTAATAAAAAATTAGATATATATTTATATATATATATATATGTGCAGGGTGCGACACCTAAAACAGGTCACCTGAATAACTCGCTTGCTTTTGAAGATAGAAAAAAAAGGATCAGACCAAACTTACTTGATATCGAGGGGCTCGTAATCTGATGTCATTAATTTTTTATAGGTGGAGACGTCAAGGAGACATGAAGGTCAACTCTGTTTTTTTAAATGGAATGTGGTATTTTTTAATACATGAATCGATGCAGCTGGACATTTGTTATAAAAAAGTACTAACCTATGTATGTCGAAAAGTTAATAGTTCAGGAGATATTTGAATTTAAATAACTCTAAAATACCATTACTGTCGTACTAACAATAAGACGTTAGTGTTTACTTACTTGTGTTACGTTTTAGTACGACAGTAATGGTATTTTAGAGTTATTTAAATTCAAATATCTCCTGAACTATTAACTTTCCGACATACATAGATTAGTACCTTTTTATAACGAATGTCCAGCTGCATCGATTCATGTATTAAAAAATACCACATTCCATTTAAAAAAACAGAGTTGACCTTCATATCTCCTTGACGTCTTCACCTATAAAAAAATTAATGACATCAGATTACGAGCGCTTCGATATCAAGTAAGTTTGATATGATACATTTTTTTCTATCTTCAAAAACAAGCGAGTTATTCAGGTGACCTGTTTTAGGTGTCGCACCCTGTATAGTATAAATATAAAGTTTATGTTATGAAGGGTTCATGCAGCAGTCATATCCGTTTTAAATTTTCATCGTATTTTCAAGGTCATTCCATGGTCAACTTAATTTTTTCAAATGGAATGTCCTATTTTTTATACCATAGATCGATAGACTATCGAATTCTGAATATAAAAATGTTGACCTTCATATGTCCTAAACATAATAGTTAATGAGATATTATCCAAAGAAGAAAGAAAATTGTTTCGATAATATCTCGTTAACTATTATATTTAGGACATATGGAGGTCAATACATTTTTACTCAGAATCCGATAGTCTACCGATTCATGATACAGAAAGTAGGTCTTTCCTTTTAAAAAAATCAAGGTGACCTTGAAATCTCCTCTATGCCTCTGCCCACGCAGAAAATGTTTGTGTCACGATATGCCCCCCTCCCCCTCTATACTGTATAAGTTTCTTATACAGGGTGTCCCAAAATTCCTTCAACAGCCGGAAATGGTAGGTTCCTGAGATCATTTGAAACAACATTTTCCTTTGCAAAAATGTTACCCGCGACTTTGTTTAGGAGTTATTAACGAAAAACACTGACCAATCAGAGCGCGACCTAGACGCGAGTTGGCACAGTCGGCCAATAGACAGTTGGCGCGCCGCGCCGGGCCGACTGTGCCAACTCGCGTCTAGGTCGCGCTCTGATTGGTCAGTGTTTTTCTTTAATAACTCCTAAACAAAGCCGTGGATAACATTTTTGCAAAGGAAAATGTTGCTTCAAATGATCTCAGGAACCTACCATTTCCGGCTGTTGAAGGAATTTTGGGACACCCTGTATAACATTTTTTCATATTATTACAAATAACAGCAATATTTAAAGTGGATTTGCTAGAAGTGAATCGATTGCAACATTACTCTGCTATAACAAGGAACCAATCGAGCAACGAGCATACGATGCTGGTTTAATGCGACGCCATATGCCATGTAGCAAACATTTTGATAAGTAGAAAACTATTGAATTTCCCTGAAAACGTATAATCTTCTTAAAACGTACACTTACGAATACAACTAACGAATCGGGAAGTTCTTTGTGTGGCTCTTGGAGAGTCACACACCAAATAAAAAACATTAATAGCTGTAGGCCCTATTAGCCATGCCTATATTAAAAATTTAAAAAATGCGTTTTGTAGATCTGTGTAAATTAAACATATTCTGAAAATTTTGTCAAAATCGGTCGACGTTGGAATGAGCTACAAAGTTTAAAGATAGTGAAATTTGCAATTTCTCACGATTTTCGGCTTCCAACTGTAGTCATTCTAAGAATTCTTATATCTTTCAATGCCTGTTGTTTTTTCCCGCATCTACCGATTTCGATGAAACTTTCGATGCAAAACTTGCTCGTGCGATAATGGTGGCTCTGTTTGTAGAACATTCCTATAAAAACTATGGAACGGACCATAATAGCGGTTCGCTCGACTCGCCTCTACCTGAAACGAAGGTACACGGCGTACTTTATCAGCTCATTGTGACGCCAATTTTAACGATACCATCTTTTTCAAGGGCTCATGTTAAAGGGGAAACTTCAAGGAATACTACCATATTTTTTTCAAAATTTAAATCACTGAGCCCCATCATCGAAAAAAAAACGTAGAAAAAGAATTTGTTCAAATTTTTCGACATTATAAAGTTGATTGTCGGGGTTGAAAAAATTATTTTCTAATAGCCCAATCCTTTCCGAATAAAACAAAAAAAAAATGTAGCTCAATCGGACGAATAGTTCCTGAGATAAAAATTCGTAAGTGAGGCACGTTTTCGCCAAAATGGGCAAAAATTGAAAACTTTGACGGCCTGCCATTTCTAAAAAATTTCGAAACCAGCTAAATGATGACTTAAACCCCCCCCCCCCTAATTTCACATGGATTACAACATATTTCATTTAGAACAAAATCGACGATGGTGCCTGCAAAAGCATAGAATGACGCTATAGCAAATGATAATCTCGCGCACTCTAGTCGCTGAGCAACGACAGTCCCTCTTTATAAGACCCTTGGTCCTAAACTTTCTACGGAATTTTCTATAACGACTTCTGAAGTAGATCGGGGATAATCCCAGCATCTTAGAATTTGCTTACGCTAGATCGGGCAGTTATGTTATGAACCCTTCTTCGTCCTGAGTGAAATATCAACGACGATCGTGAAATTGATCGATTGACGTTGGTTCGTTCTCTGTCTCTCGTTGACGTCTCCAAAAAAATCCTCCTTTTGTTCTCACCAATGGATGTGTGAGTGGGGCAGTAAAACACATCCGGCCCTAGATTAATCGTAAATCTTAAATGAAAAAGACGTCTCAATTTCGTTGTCTTGGCACACTCTTCTGAAAATCTTCTCGTGTACTCAGCGTGGAAAGATCAATAATTGATCAGCCATCAGTGTAAGTTCATAGAAAACGTTCACTCAAGGACATAGCAAATCTTGCAACGTCATAAGGTCTTACACATCGACAAAACAAATTACACATCGCCATTCAAAGTTCAAAATATTCCGAATAATAAATTATATTTAATAAATACTTTTCAACGAACGAATAAAAAATATTGAAAAACAAGGGAAATGTATTGGAATCTTTTACAAATTTTAATTTGTCCGACGTAATTTCTACGTGTAATGTGGACCCTCAAATTAAAAAACAAGTTCTGACGTGTAAAATTATTATTTGCATTCGGGATAACGAATATCGTGTTTCCAGATGTGTTTTCTGTATCTATATGTCTCTCCATCTGAATTATATAATATGGTATACAATATTTCATATACGATAACTGATCAAAATAATAATATCGCAGTAAATCCGATACGAGGTACGTGATTCAATAATCGTTTACATTACACGTTCGTTTATAATGTAATCAATAGGGCACGCGGAAACGTCAAGTTTGTGAAAAACAAATTCTTGTATGAAGTTTTACAGTACTAGTTTCTTGTCACATTACGATCTTCTTCGTTTTACCATACAGTTTCGTTCACGAAGTGTCAACTCGAGTTCACGCGCTGGAACGTGCCGAAATACGCAGAAAATAGTATAAGATTTGTTCGGGCCGCGTAGCAGCAGTTTATATGTATGCATATGAAAAACATTGAAATATTTTTACGGAGTATGTATACCGACTCGTAGCGGCACAATAGAATGAGACCTGTCGGAGTTCAAAACGTGACGGAGAAATTAACGAAGAAATTTTTGCCACCAGTTAACTTACAAATGGACAATAGTTTCCACGTTGCGAGCACTGCCGACCTTTTAAACTGTAAATCTGATGCCGGTTTGCACTTGCAACTTTTTCATCTCGACGAAACCGTACCCTTCTCTTTTTTCAAGGAGTCCCAGAGCTGTACTACGTAGACACCTACACTTAGCGCCGGGCTTTTGTTATCAAAATGAACAGAAATTAAATGTAACATAAATGTCCACATAATGAAATATTGATTTACGCCTTTCTTAAACCTCATGCACTCTCGTGTATACAGGGTGGTTCACCAGATATTACCACCGCGAGTTTTGTCATTATTATTATTCGTAGCGAACAATGTTTATACGGGGTGAACCACGAATCGTGATCAGTAGAGATTGCTTTGTTATTAGCTGTCCGATCGAAAACGTTTTTATTTTGAGCTTTAACGTCATTAAAAAATTTTTTGTCGACTCTTTTTTTAAATGTTTTTTTCAAGGTCACCTTGAATTTTTTGCAAATAAGCATACAATTTCTTTACGCCTATCTATTCGAGGATTTCAAGGCGAATTCGGAAATTTGTCATAACATCAAAAAATTGCAAAAAATTGCTTTTTTAATTTTTTGTAAGAAAATTTGTAAAAAAATTTTTTAAAAATATAAAAAAACTTTTTAAATACCACGCTTATATTAAAGTGCACTAAAAAGGAGAAAATAATTTTTTTAGACATTAGCGACAATAAATAAAAGCGTGGAGCACTAAACTATATTGACGCAATCTTCGTGGGAACGAATATTGTTCCAGATTCCAGACAACTATTCACCAATAACTTTTTTGGCATTAGCGACAATAAATAACAGCGTGGAGCGCTAAACTAATTGACGCAATCTTCGTGGGCGCTCCACGCTTTTATTTATTGTCGCTAATGTCTAAAAAAATTATTGGTGAATAGTTCTCTGGAACAATCTTCGTTCCCACGAAGATTGCGTCAATATACAGGGTGTCCCAAAATTCGTGAAAATCCCGAAAGGGGGTGGTTCCTGAGACCATTCTAAGAGACATTTTCCTTTGCACCAATGTCAACTGCGGCTTTGTTTAGGAGTTATTAACGAAAAACACGGACCAATCAGAGCGCGCCCTGGCCCGCCGCGCCGGCAAGCGAGTGTCGGTGGTACGCCGTGACATCGCAACAAACAAGAGTTTCTCGATAATGCGAATCCTCTCCGATTTCGATGAGCTTTGGATACGTTGTCAAGACCAAGATTCTGAACAACATTTCTCTTTAGACTTTTTGGCGATCGGCTTTAGTTTACGAGATAATCGTAAAAAAAGAGAAGAAGCAGAAACTGATTGAATTAAAAACTCACGTATTCAGCCGTAAATCCATTTGCTGCTTCGAAATGTGTGTCACTGGGTCACTCGGTGACGAACTGCACAGATGTCTTCAGGTACGTACGGCCAGGTCGACGAATTGCACAGCCGGTGGTAGAAGGCCTAAGGGATGCGCGGTCAAGTCGACGATCCAGAATTTCACTTTCACTTTCGAATCGATAAATAATTCGTATGTTTATTTCACACAGATGCCTTGAAATTTTTCCACACTCACAATCACTGTTCACATTTGTCATCGCTGGCCGCGATGAGTGACTACCAGGCTTGCGATATTCCGCGCGTGCCAGGCCCCTTACCGCTGCGCCCCTCGCCCATCTGCTGGGCTAAGCCCGCCTGGCTTGCCCCACTCGTCCCACGCGTGCGCGTTGAGCAGGCTAACGGGTGTCCCATGAAGACTTCACTTTCACCCAAGCCAAGCCGTCCGTGGCGTCGCGCGGAACAAAAGAACGCCCGTTAGGTTCCCTACCTGCTCCCACTGGGGAGGAGTGGGGCAAGCCAGGCGGGCTTAGCCCAGCAGATGGGCGAGGGGCGCAGCGGTAAGGGGCCTGGCACGCGCGGAATATGCCAAGCCTGGTGACCAGGGTTGCCAGATGCTAGACGTGCCAGGCCCCTTACTTTTCCGTCTCTCGCCACCAAGCTGCGTTAAGCCTGCCTTCGTTTCCCCCACTCTTACCACTGCCGCTGCCGCGTGCCGCGTGGAGCCTGCTACCGAGTGGCGCAGAAAACAGCGTACGCTTATACAAGCTGATTCGCTACGGAAAGGTAGACTATACTGCTATAATGAAATAAATTTATTCGTGTATTGTTAAATAAACACAAATTAAGGTTTGAAAAATGTATATTTGCGACACCTGCTAATTACAATCACTGCTATTGCTTTCGCTAGTATTCTATTCTACCTAAAGGTAGGCTATACTGCAATAACGAAATAAATTTATTCTTGTATATTGTTAAATAAACACAAATTATGTTTTAAAAAATATATATTTGCGACCTGCTAATTACAATCATCGCTTTCGCTGGTAAATTCGCTTTCGCTTCCTATAATTAAATTTTCAAATTCTTGCGGTATACTTTCTTTCTTGTACATATCGCTATTAAAATTCTGTATAAAATCGTCGCTTATAACATAATCGCTACATTCCATATGAGTATTCCTAAATTCTAATTTAACTCTACCGAGTGCAGCAACCATTTGAGGCTGCAGTCGATTGCGATATGCCGTTTTCATTTCACTTATTAGGGAGAAAAATCGTTCAATTTCAGCGTATGATTGTGATAACGATAAACATGCCAGTGCCAAACTTGAAATATTATTAAATAGTTTTTTACCGTTACTATCACACATGTCATTAATTTCGTACCAAAATTGAACGATTTTTCTCCCTAATAAGTGAAATGAAAACGGCAGATCGCAATCGACTGCAGCCTCAAATGGTTGCTGCACTCGGTAGAGTTAAATTAGAATTTAGGAATACTCATATGAAATGTAGCGATTATGTTATAAGCGACGATTTTATACAGAATTTTAATAGCGATATGTACGAGAAAGAAAGTATACCGCAAGAATTTGAAAATTTAATTATAGGAAGCGAAAGCGGTGATTGTAATTAGCAGGTCGCAAATATACATTTTTTTAAAACATAATTTGTGTTTATTTAACAATATACAAGAATAAATTTATTTCGTTATTGCAGTATAGCCTACCTTTAGGTAGAATAGAGTACTAGCGAAAGCAATAGCAGTGATTGTAATTAGCAGGTGTCGCAAATATACATTTTGCAAACCTTAATTTGTGTTTATTTAACAATACACGAATAAATTTATTTCATTATAACAGTATAGTCTACCTTTCCGTAGCGAATCAGCTTGTATAAGCGTACGCTGTTTTCTGCGCCACTCGGTAGCATGCTCCACGCGGCACGCGGCAGCGGCAGTGGTAAGAGTGGGGGAAGCGAAGGCAGGCTTAACGCAGCTTGGTGGCGAGGGACGGAAACGTAAGGGGCAGCATCTGGCAACCCTGCTGGTGACTACCGAGCGTCGCGCGGGGAGGTGTAATGGTTAAAATTTTAATAGTTTATATCTCCTAAACGCATAGTTTTTTTTTTAAATTTGTTCTTTAATATTGCATTGTCACCCAGTTCTGAGCTATGTTTAAAGTTTCAAGTCTCTAGCTCATCGGGAAGTGGTTTAAAATTCGATTACAAGATTTGACGCATACAACAACAACAACGACACAGCAAGCTAATATAAGCGTGGTAATAAAAAGCAATTTTTGCAATTTTTTAAATGTTATGATACGTTTCCGAGGCACGCACACGATCATGTGTTCTGTCTCATCGACACGGACGTGTGGACTGTAGTATAGTAGGCTTTTGTCTACAATAATTCCATACAATCAAATTTTGCAAAAACTTTAACAGCTAATATATCAATAACTATTTGTTTGCGACATACGGCTCCTTTCAAACATTTTCTCTTTTCGATGAGTAGAAGGCGTTGATGTAAAAAAAACTTTAACAACAATTTTCTTTGTTATAAACAATTTTGCGGCAAATTTCTCTTACAAATGTCCACCGATCCAGACGTGTAGATTCACCCCTAGGACGGATGACCATTACTTTTTATACATCCTGTACTCATTTTCCGGTACACATCCGGAATGTTTATCGTATCTTTACAGAAATAATTCGAATATTATATTATTTGCATAACGATTATTCCTAATAATTGCACTTTATATTAAATATATTTTTATAATCAAAATATTTACTTTTAGAAGTCACACTTGAAAGGAAGCACAATAAAATCTCTAAGCGGCAATATTAGTGAAATTTATTTTGTGATTTCTCCTTTTCAGTTGCTACTGATTTTCCTCGCGTACATATCACAAGAGTAACTAGCATCACAACAATCGATGCTATTCAATAATTTCTATTCTGGTTACAGAGGAAGCAATATCTAAAATACACCGAGTCACGGTATTTTCCGAGAATGAAAGACCTACGGCAGAGAGAAACGAAAGATCTGGTGAAATAATATCGCTGATGGAAGTGAATCCATGCAGTCCGACCGAAATTGGACAAAGCAAACGAGCAAAATTGAACGAAAGACTGGTCTAACATTTTCAGGATTCAAGTTCTTATGATATTTACATTCCATTTTTCTTTTCCTTCCCTTGTATAGGGGCGCATTAAGAAAAATTGAATGAACTGATTCGTAGGGGCTAACCAAATTAACCCTTTCACTACAATGGACAAGATATCTCGTTTCCACGATGTCGAAGAAACGATCCCAACTATAAATTCAGTTAGGCAGGCCGTTAGGTCCACATTAGGCTAGTCTAATTTCGCGTTAGGCGCTAATGAGGCAGCCCCATTGGGCAGGCATGCGCAATGTAACGCGGAATTTCATGACATTAGGAAACCCGCGTATAGGGCCACATTAGGTTTTCCCAAAGACTATCCAATACGGCACACCGCATTAGGCCCACATTAGGTTTTCCCAATGACTATCCAATGAGATGAATTTTACTTAAAACCCAGATAGCACCCGGACGTCCGATTTATGTCCGTATGTCCGAGATATGTCCCAGGAATTAATAAAGTAATTATCTTTCCGGCACTTTTTGATGATATAATAATCTTGGGGGACAAACAGTAAATTATTTTTCTTTAATGACATTTCTACGACGTCAAAATCTCTATCATTCGGTAAAAACGAATCTCCTGATACATACTAAAAATTTATGGTCTATTATACATACTAATCCTGATACATACTAAAAATTTATGGTTTATTTTCACTGCATTAAGTAAACGTACTGATTATTCAACTAAAGTAACTGTCCAAAAAGTGAGGTTAACTTTTTAAATATTAATTAATACTAATTAATTAACATTACCATCATCACTGCGTTCGGACATTTGCAAATCCGTACTTTCGGACATTATCAATAATGGATTGGACTTGGGCCACTTTCAAAGTAATGTTTTTAATTATTGAAATAACTGCGAAAATTTATGTGTCAAAATTATCGTATACTCTGAATATACAAACATCTTTGAATTCACAATTCAATATTCTTTGTTAAACTATTTAAATAAGAAAAAAGTAAATAAAAATTTAAAATATTATTAAATTCTCTATAAAATTTTTATGGTTAATTTAACAGCAAAATGTTGTTTATGTTAGCTAACTTGAAATTGTACACGTTACTGTAGTCAACAAAAAATAATTGACAAATGGACTTGAGGCCACTTTCAAAATAATCGGCTCATTTAATAATAAATAAATAATTATTTAGGTTAGACAATCATATGATATTAAAAAGAGGTCCAATCTGTTTTTCACGAGAAACAGGCCACATAAATAGTTCCGTTAGGCTTGGAGATAGACGAAAATGTTACAGAGAAGTAAAATAAATATTTAACAAATATGGACTAAGTATTCATAGAAATTTACATATCTTAAATATTGCTTTCATATTTGATGAATATTTATTTTACATTTCTTTAACATTTATTTCATATTGCTGTATCTGTATTGTGTGGCTTAAAAAATATTATTTTAATATCTGAAAAAAATGTTTAAGCAATATTTTGTGCAACTAGGGGATGCTCTGGACGAGATATCTCGACACCACGATTTGGTCGTACATACAATGCTCTGGACTCGATATCACGTGTATCTTTATTATGGATATGAAGTGTTTTATTTGAGATTTGTCACAAGTAATCGATTTTGAGATGTATATGTCATCGTTGGTGGAAGGTGCTTAAAAATCGTAAATATAAAATACTCCATATTTTACACAATTAGTATGTATGGAACGCAGAGAGATAATTGTAATCGATGTAGGAAATCTAATATACAAAAATACAACGCACAGAAAAAAATATCATCTGACAATAGAATGTGTAGTTTGCAAAAACAAAATGGTCGACGGAAGGAGACCGGATATTTCTGTAAAAATTGTTTCGTCACATTACGCATTTCATCACGCTTTCAAGCATTCTACTACTACAACCAGGGCCACCCTAACCACAGGGCTAAATGGGCTAAGCCCCTGGGCGCAAGCCTTTTGGAGGCGGCAATTTTTATTGGTATTATATTTTTTTGTTATTAATTTAGTAATTAGATAAACTTCTAGCAGAAGTACAAAAGAGAAAGTGTGCCTATGATACCATTTACTGAAAAAATTTGGGTTTCTGGTCAATTAAAAAAATTTAAATAAAGACACAATTAGAAAGAATGCTGCAAAGTTGTACCAACCGTATATAAACGATCTAGAAAATAATTTTATTGAAGAATGCCTTCATTTTAAACACGTATATTTATTGGAAAATAAAGAAAACATATCTACTGCGGAACTTCGTTTAAGAACAATAATTGACTCGAAAATTGAACCTACATCTCCTAACGTGGCCACAGCACTGCGCATTTTTTAAGTATTGCCACTACAAATTGCAGCGGCGAAAGATCTTTTTCAGCACTGAAAAGGATAAAAAATTATTTGCGGTCTTCTTTGGGACAGAGCAAATTAAATGCTAAGAGTATTTGATGATTTGATGATTTTTAAGAACTTAAACACGTGTGATATTATTAATCAATCTGCAAAAGAAAAAGCCAGGAAAATAAATATATACGTTACTTTTGTTTTTTGTTTACTATAAAGTTTGTTTTTGTTCATACAGGTTTCTTTATGTTTTTGTTTAGTGTAATGGTAATAAATTGACTTTTTCTAGTTCTGACACTTTTGTATAACTTTGCCGGTCACCTTGCTCCCGCTAGCCATCCCGTTTATTCTCTTATGAAGAGGGGCGCATTATTTTTAGTAGCCCACGCGCGCCGAATATCTTAGGACGGCTCTGACTACAACTTCAATAAAAGGAGTGTAACAACGGTAGATACACAGATAGACAGCTATGTCAAAATTGACTTGCTTGACTGATTGTGAGACTCAAAGTCAGTGCTGAGATATTGGCCAAGATTCCTCGCGCATGCGGAACGATTTTAGCATCAGTAAAGTAAAATTCTCGATAAAATAGGGTAGCTGATAAAATGAATGTATAACATGTGTATTTGATAAAATAACGCGTGTCAAATATTTTTGGCTGAACTATTATATAAAGTGCAAAGTTTCATGAAAATCTGTGATTGGCAGTTGGGTGACGATTTAAACACATATAGCTTTTACACAAGATCGATTAAAACGAACCGATCGAGTAGAGAGAGAGGAAAACTGAAACAGAATATCATACAGTACGGGTCTTCAAGAATTTCTCGATCAACGAAATTGAATCTGACGAACCTAAGAAGATAGCCAGAAGAAAATCCATGGGATATTCCCAGCGGCTACTTCAAATCTAAAATATCGGACTGAATCAACCATCTCTGGAAGGGAGAACGATGGCCAGGGACTAGGATAGATGTTTCTATCCAAGCAAAAAATTTGGTATGCACAGACCGGTTGCAATAAAAGTCAAATGCAGGTTAATAAAACTTTATATTTTACTTGAACATTCATCATATATTATACAGGGTGTACTGAAAATCGTGATACGACCGTTTGGGCGGTGACTCTACATGGAAAATATTCAAATGTTTCATGAACCTCTCTGAACATCTTGAAGATCTTTTAACAAATGAATGGAATCCCATATACTCATGCAATTACAGATCATTATACACATACTTTCACTTTCGAGATGTTGCTGTTTAAAGTTTTATCACTATATGCTTTGACATAGAACATCGGTTAAATTGTATTATTTTTTTGAGCCTTTCGAATTTATTTTCATGACTTTTCTTCTGGAGAAAATACGTAAATCCTATACTATAAAGTTCAATTAATGCATGAACTTAAATTTTTTGAAATTGTGACATGCGGCGTTTTTCCAGACAACCACAGATTTAATCTTCCCACTCTGCGACCTCGAATTAGGTACAGTAAAGTCACGTTTTCTGTCAGTGAACGCGCACGCGATGGTAGTCAGTTGCCTACCCACTCCACTGCCGGCCAACGCCGCAGGGCGGCGATGATTGATCTCGGCTCGGGTATATCGGTGTGAACCACTACTAATCCAATTACAAATCTTCTTTATTTTTTATTATTTTTTATGGGACTTTCACTAACTTATTTCTGGTATTTTTCTGATCTAGGTACACGGTAGTGCACCAGCCAAGTTCTCGCACTACCTCCTTTTACAAGAAACAACTTTAGCCGTTCTTTAGAGGCTTATAACTCGGCACTGGAGGCAGATGGAGAGATGTAATTTCGTACACGTGTCAAATGCTATCATGTCTCAATATTGACAAAACATTAGTCTTCCAACATTAGTCTTCCAACCTTTTGTGGCCATTGTTTAAAAGGTACCGGCCTAGTTCGAATAATTTAGCCCTCCATGTAACTCTTTAAAAATTAAATAGCTCTTTTAAACTAATTTTTACAAACGCCTTTTTAGTATTGCAAGAGGTATTTCTAAGCTAACGAACTTGGCCGTATTTTGTTTGATCTCACAACTTTTTACGGCCGTAGGAACTTGGCTCCTGTTTACAGGATGTTTTTATTGGGATTAAAATTACACCAAACACGATATAATTTCATGTGTATTTAGTGGTTCAATCGATGATGAAAGTTTCGGGCTCAAGGAAGAACAGCGCATTGGGAAAAAGGAGACGCGGAGAGTCGGCGTCGCCACGCCGGCACAGTTCAAAGAATGTCCCATACACCGTTCTTGGTTGCGTTCGAAACTTTCAACGTCGATTGATTAGGTAAATCTATACAGAACTCAGTCAACCCTAACGCTGTCTTAAAGCGCCTTATTGAGTCGGCCCCTCCGCACAGATGGTAGTAAAACTAAAAATGCACAGTCAGTGGGGGCAGTTTATTACTGCCCACAATTAGATATTAGTAAAAAAATTAGCCTGCATAGACAAGCGTCCATATTCACAGTAAAGTGTTATGCGATAAATCAAGCTTTAAATGTGGTTAACTCGCACACTGAATCCAACTTTCTCATTCTCACAGATTCGCAAAGTGTATCAAAGCTTTACAAAAACCTATGTTCAATTCCCAATGTAATGAATAGATTGCAGATCTTTATGCATTTATAACAAAATTCAGTAGATAAAGTTCAAAATTCTTGGCAGATTTGACAAATTCAAGATGTAAATCATTAAGGGAAGAAATAACATTCATGTTAGTTTCTATCTCTTGCAATCGATGCAGACAATTCTTATTTTGCATAATGATCCGCACTCTAGCAATAAACTACTCATAGAAATTAAAGGCAAATATCATAAATTTATATCCAACAGTGGTAGAACAGAATTTGTTAAATTTACGTGGAATCCAGCGCATATTGGCTTAACGGGAAATGGAAAGACTGATTTGTTAGCCAAAGAAGCTACAGAATCAGGAACCCTGTCGAATGTTAAAATATCGTTTATCGATTTTTTAAGCGATTTCAGATACTGTTCGGTCTCGAGCAGACCGAACGTGAGATATTTATTTAGACACGGTCCGCTGCACCCGACGCGACGCGACGGTCCCAGAGTTTGGGTGTCATCGGACACCACTTCGGGACCGTCTCGAGAGCGAACCGTGAACCATCGACAAGGCAATCTTATATAAGCAACACTCTAGTTTTCCATATCGTTTTCCCATATCATTCACACCTAGTGATTTCCATATCCTAAACATAGTTTTACCAAAGCGCTCCGACTCCTACGACCAATATGCACCACCCACTCACCAATAGCAATCACTTCTTCATCCCCATACATTTTTTAGATAACCAATAAGGAAAGACGCCGAGTCGACCTTATACACAACGCGACACGAAAAATCAGATCTAGAAATTCACTCGAACCGAAAACAACACGTTACTTTTACCTCGAACCCCATCATCATTACTGTCCATTGTTAAGTTTGAAAATATATACAGGGTGAGTCACCTAACGTTTGTACCTCAAATATCTTTGTTGTTTCTAAAGATACGTAAAATATGGTATGGACAAAGTTGAATGGTACAATGGGGCTGACACGATGCAAAAAAAATTTTGTTCTTATGTCATTTTTTTTAGAGGTATCAAGGTCACCTTGACTTTTTTAAATTGGTCCACCCTTTTTTAAACACCTACAATGATAGTCCCTTTCATTAGGAATTCAGTGACTATAATTATTCCAAGGTCATTCAAGGTCAAGGACAGAAAAAACGTATAAAACTAAAATATGGAAGCAGAATACCTGTATTTTATAAATGTTCGAAATGATGGCCGTCTACGTCGATACATTGTTGTAAACGAGCTCTGAAGGAATGTTGAACTCTGATAGATACATCCGAGGTGATATTCGTACATGCTGTGATGATACGCTAACGCATATCTTCAACTGTTGTTGGAGCATCCTTGTACACGGTCTCTTTTAGCAGACCCCATAAAAAGAAATCCAGTGGATTTAAATCAGGCGAACGTGCTGGCCACGAAACAGTTCCGCCTCGTCCAATCCATCGGTTTGGAAATTGAGAATCCTACGTTTCTCTTGCTACTCGTGCATAATGAGCAGGACAACCGTCATGTTGGTACCACATATCATAGCGATTTTGTAAAGGGACATCGTCTAACAAAATTGGCAGATCTTCTTGCAAAAATTGAGCGTATTTCTGTCCCGTCATCATTCCGTTAACGAAATATGGGCCAATTACTTTGTCGTTCAAAATACCACACCACACGTTTACGCTCCATTGTCTTTGATGATCAATTTCTCGCAGCCAGTGCGGATTATCCACAGACCAATAATGGGCGTTCCGTAGATTAATTGAGCCATGATTAGTGAATGTTGCTTCGTCCGTAAACAAGACATTAGAAAAAAATGAATGATTTTGAGGCAATCCCCATTGACAAAAGTTAATTCTATTTTGAAAATCATTCCCGTGCAATTCTTGATGGAGCGATATGTGGAACGGATGAATTTATGTCGGGCCAGAATTCGTATTACGCTACTTTTTCTCTGTCTGTGACCTTGAATGACCTTGGAATAATTATAGTCACTGAATTCCTAATGAAAGGGACTATCATTGTAGGTGTTTAAAAAAGGGTGGTTCCATTTAAAAAGTCAAGGTGACCTTGATATCTCTAAAAAAAATGACATAAGAACAAAATTTTTTTGGCATCGTGTCAGCCCCATTGTACCATTTAACTTTGTCCTTACCATATTTTACGTATCTTTAGAAACAACAAAGATATTTGAGGTACAAACGTTAGGTGACTCACCCTGTATACATATAGTGTTACTTCCAAGGAGTCGAACTTATTTTAAATAGTCGGTGTTATCCGTATAACACCGTCAAAGCCCAGAATATCGTCGCGAGCAAGTGGCACGGGATTTACGACCCCGCGAAGTTCGGTATACGAACTTGCGGTATTTTGGACGCTTCAGATACCGAATGAGAATGTCAAAGAAACATACAATTAAGGATGAAGCCTTATACAAAGGTGTATATTTTTGCCAACACTTCCTTAACGATGCAAGAATGCCTTGGTTTTCGGGTCTCAAATTGTCCAGAGATTTCGTTACGTTCGTCAATAGAAGCCGTTCGAACCACTGTCATTTAAAGGCTTCTCTGGTTCATTTCGGATGGTTCCTGTGAATGCGGAGCAGAAGTTCATATTATCTGGCAATGTCCTGAATATGAGTCAGAACGAGGATGACACTTATTTGAATTTTTCCTCAATCGTAAATACGAACCTTAAATGCGAGACAATACAGCGGGGTCATTTCATGCCAAATCGATCACTTTTTGCAGGCACCATCGTCGATTTTGTTTTAAATGAAATATGTTGTAGTCTATGTGAAATTAGGGTGGGTTTAAGTCATCATTTTGCCGGTTTCGAAATTGTTTAGAAATGTCAGCCCTTCAAAGTTTTCAATTTTTGCCCATTTCGGCGAAGACGGGCCTCGCTTACGTTTTTATCTCAGGAACTGTTTGTGTGATTGAGCTACATTTTTCTTTGTTTTATTCGGAAAGGATTGGTATATTACAAAATAATTTTTTCAACCTCGAAAATCAACTTTATAATGTTGAAAAATTTAAACAAATTCTATTTTACGTTTTTTCGATGAGGGGCCGGTGTGATTTAAATTTTGAAAAAAATATGTTTGAAAAAAACGAAGGCACACGGCACTTTACCAGCTCATTGTGACGCCAATTTTAATGACACCATCTTTCTCAAGGGCTCATTTTAAAGGGGAAAATTTTTCAACATTATAATGTTAATTTTCGAGGTTGAAAAAATTATTTTGTAATAGCCCAATCCTTTGCGAATACAACAAAACAAAAATGTAGCTCAATCGGACAAACAGTTCTCGAGATCAAAATTCGTGAGCGAGGCCCGTTTTCGCCGAAATGGGCAAAAATTGAAAACTTTGAAGGCCATTTCTAAAAAATTTCTAAACCGGCAAAATGATGACTTATACCCACCCTAATTTCTCATGGACTACAACATATTTCATTTAAAACAAAATCGATGATGGTGCCTGCAAAAAGTGATCGATTTGGCATGGAATGAACCAGCGCTAATATTTATTTCTAACTTCCCCAGAAAACGTAAGATTAGGATTTAGCGTCTACCGTTCATATTAATTTAACTTAATTATTATTTGTAAAGTGTTATACTAATGTATGGTATACATATAAACCAAACATGGTTTACAGTATGAATAAATAATCTACATGAAAAAATTAGTCAAAAAGGAAGAACAACATTGTTTTATTTAAGGCTTCATATTCCTAAAAATCAGTTCGAAAACCCATTATTCCTTTACTCTGTATTTGATTTGAACGGTCTCGTAAATAAGGATAAGATTAGTACATTTTTAGGAATTATTTTATTAACAAGTGTTTAAAATATTGATCATGATGCTGCATACATAGCTCCGCTCTTTACACTAAATTGTTAAAATAATCCCAATTATCGATCGTAAATGTTCAATATTTAATTTAATGATGCTTTCGGCGCTACCGTTTCGATCAATTAATAAATCTAGCAATTTCGCAAAAAACCTTTGTTCTTTCCTAACGTTTCGGTTCAGTTTTGAACCTTTTTCAAAGGTAGAATTTGAGTCTACAAGAAAATATATATATATATATATATATATATATATATATATATATATATATATATATATATATAATACAGTAAATAGAATAGGGGTGAAATTGAAATTGAGAAAAAATAATATAGCAAGTACGTGTCAATATCATTTTTGCTCAATTTCAATTTCACCTATTCTATTTAATGTATTATGTGTATATATATAATATATTTTCTTTTTTATGCAAATTCTACCTTTGAAAAAGGTTCAAAACTGAACCGAAACGTTAGGAAGGAACAAAAGTTTTTTGCAAAATTGCTAGATTTATTAATTGATCGAAACGGTAGCGCCGGAAGCATCATAAAATTAGATACTCAATTGTTATACGCTTTTTGTAGTAAATTATGTGTATTCTTTAAATCTTCAAAAACAACGTTTGCTTCTACTTCCCGAACACTGTTAGCGTCCGTGGAGTACAGTTTAGATTTAATAAAATCCCATAAAAAATCGTAGGTTGGCCAACTTATGGTACAGCCACGTGCAATTTGATTTCTTTCCGCTTCTGGAGTAGAATGTGGCGGTATTCCGTCTTGTTGAAAAATTGAGGCTCGTAGCGTAGCCGAAAGCCATTGTTTAATAGAAAGGCTGACGTTATCCATAGTTAATAATACAGATACAAACAGAGACAGAAGCACCGCACTTCGAAACTTCCAGTTTTAATTTAATACACGGGTTGAGCAAATGAATATACATGATGTTTCCAAAATCGAGGCAGAAGCGGTCGGGTGTTGATTCTATATACAAAAATAAGTCGAAAAGAAGGAATAACATTTTTTTGTTTGACGCTTCGTGTTCGGGGAAACGAGTTTGAAAATCTGCCGAATTCGGGTACTCTAGCAGTTGCAGGAAGTACAGCGAAGGCTTGATCTAAGAAAAATCCTCGGGTCCGTGCTGTTTCTTAGATCGTGTAGTTCTATTATTTTTCTGAGAAGCAATTGTGTGGATATGTGTGGTGAGAATGAGAAAGAGACATAATGAGTGAGAGGAAAAACGTACGAGGTGAATTTATGTGTGATGAGAATGAGAAAGGAATATAATGGGTGAGAGGCAAAATGTATGAAGTGAATTCGATTATAAACGAGATAAAGAAATAAGTGTGCATGATTAATTAAGAAATGAGTGTACCTGAGGGAGCATTTTGTGGGGCAGTTGTTTATTGAACATCGTTTGTATAACATCAAATATATGTTTTGTTAAATATATGGTTCGTTAAACATTTACGATTCCATCCACTGCTTAAACAGAATTACTAGACCGCGGATCTTAGTGCAAAATAAAAATTGTCTGCACCGATTGCAAGAAATATGTAGAAACTAAATTGAATGTTACTTCTTCCTTTAATGATCTTAATAGAGGAGAAATTATATATTGACATCTTCAGTTATTAAAATTGTTCAACAATTTCGAATTTCATATACTCACTTTTTCTATAAATGCATAAAGATCCGCAGTCTAGTAATTACAATGAAGTGTTGATCTAAGAAAAACCCTCGGGTCCGTGCTGTTTTTTAGATCCTGTGGTTCTACTATTTCTTTGGGACTAAAAGGACAGCACATTTAAATACGGACGGCGCGGCGCGGCGCACAGTGGGACCTTTCGGCCAAACACGATAGAGCGATGAAATTTTTCTTCATTTTTTTAACTTGCTATATCTTGGCGAGAAATGATCGTAATATCATGATCCGAACGTCGGATTGAAGCAGAGATTCTGCTGATTCGATTGAGTATTCCATGAACTCACTGCGACAATTTTTTACCTATGGCAGCTGTGTTTGAAGTTAGTGCTTCGCAGAAATTAGCGCGCCACGTACAGCGGCTGCCTGACATCTCTGAATACACTACCGTCGCGCTGGCCCACAGTAGAAAATTTGGACCAAACTCGATTCAAAATCAAAGAACTTTCGATAGAAATGAGGTAGAGCGATGAAATTTTTTTTTAATTAAAGCTGAAACTTTGCAGAATATGGGAAAAATAGGGAGATTATGGAACGAACGTTTTTTAACGTTGAGAAAATTCGTTAAACATGTAGAATTTCAAGAGAATGTGGTTTCTCCAGTACCACGCGCGGAAAATTTTTTTTTTAACATGCTATATATCATTTCCCGTAGATTTTTTCACGCTGATTTCAAATCTGGTCTCAAAATTTGTCTACGACCTCAGAATTTTGCAAGAAATCGATTTTTGTGAACAAAACTAATGTAATAATTTTTTCGTTGAACAGATTGTAGAACAGAGCGATCGAACCCAATGCGAAATTGGTGAGCTGCTGTGAGGTTGGATGAGAGCACAGACGAACCTGATGCGAAATCAGGGAGCTGTTAGGATGCGGACGAACTCAACGCGAAATTGGGGAGCCGCTAGGCTAGTATAGTTTTCGTGGACGAACCCAATGCGAAATTGGGGAGCCACTAGGTTGGATAAATCTCTGTTTGGACAATTGGTAAGATTGTATCGTGTGGGGACGTTCAATTACTCGATTAGAATATAGGACGATAATTATGGGTTTATTCTGATTATAAGAATTTGTATTACAATTGTGTAATTTTCGCGAACGTATTGAATTTAGAATATAGAGAATTGAAAGAAGATATTACGTAAACTAGGTTGCACGGTGTTGACGCACTGGTAATGCGGGTGTCTCGGAGCAACTTTATCACTGCCTAATAGATTTTACACCGGACTCGAGGAATCCATACGGGTAACTTTGATACGAAGGGGAACTTTAACCCTATCTCACTGATAGTTCACTTTCCGAGATGCAGCACGACGCGACACGATTCGTGAGTACGATAGCACTAGCCCGCGAGAGCAGAAATGCAAGGGCTTATATACCCCTACAATGATGGGTGGTACTTGTCAGTGCCCTTGGAGTGAACATTCGTATTTTGTCAACGTCCAGTTAATCGTGCGTATGTTTGGCCCCTAAACTAAACAACTATGTGGATTTATCTAGGCTGGCCCTGTCCGTTTATCTAGGACGGTTCCTGCCAGAGATGATCTTGAACATTTGTTCGTCATCCGTAACACTTACAAGGAAATCGGTCGAATTTAAAGCATTTTAATTGTAGTATTACTACTTTCTACAAAATTTACAACTGCCTCGCTTTTGAGTATAAATCATAAAATTATGATATTCTCTCTTTCCGAACAGATACACGTGTCTGTATGACTGCTCTAATATTTGTAGGCAATAAAGGTATTTCAGCGCGTAATTTTAGGTGTTCTTGAATTAAAGATAGAGCTAAATTATGTAAAAAATACTGCAAAATACCTGAACTATGGAACTTACAACCCTGTGAACGTCCCAGGCCCATGCTTTCCGCATCATGGTGGAATTGCCTGTCGTCATGATTCATTTCGTTCCAGTTCCAAAACAGTTTCGATACCGAAGACACCTAAACTATGTACTCATTTCAAGCTCATATACCCTTAGTGTTTAATTTTAGATAAATTATAACAAGATGTTTTGAAAGACAAAACAAGTCTAAAAGAATACCCGAAACTGTTAGATGGGGTTTTACTTGCTTTGCCTCGCCGGGGAAGGTTAAAGGTTAAACCGATCACTGAACAAAACGTTAATTTCATTCATAATTTCTCCATTCTTAGTTCCACTTGTACGAAACTTTCATCAGTAGATTTGCGAGATTTCCCCAGTTAAAAACAGACCAAATTCGACAGAGTTTCAATCATATTTACCGATATCACAGCGAGTTATTATCACACCTTAAATCAGTAAATATGGTCCGAATTATGCCGTATTTAGACTCATTTTAATTAGAAAAGTCTTACAAATACATTGGTAAAAGTTCTGTAAAAAGAGAATAAAAAATAAAAAACTTTCCTATTTGCATTGACATTGTAATCGATACGCAGCCTTGTGATTCATTTTTGACAACGAACAACAAGTTCATTGTGCTGGTAACTTATTGATAATCCAATATTTTTCAACTTGTTTTACTCAAAAACAAAGTGTCGAAGGAAAAACTGTACTTCCTTTACTTCGACTCATTTTTGCGTGGAGAATCGCTATTCGACCGGTTGTACTACGATTTTCGGTGCACTCTGTAGATAGGGTGATTTAGAATAAGGGTAAAAATTTGATCTTGGTAATAGTGACTCGGAATAGCCACTTTGTCCATATCAGGAGAGTCTATGAAACGGATCCAATCATCGTTTGGCATCGGTAAGGTAAGGTAAGGAGGAGCAAAGATGAACTAGCTGCGAATGGTCAGGCAACAGATCCTTTTCGATCTCTTCTCTAGATACAGGCATGTAGTTGTATATGTATACATACACGGCTGCATACTTTACCCCTAGACGGAGGAGATAACCCGCGAAATCACCGAACCGGGGCGTGGAGAGTTCCAGTCGCAACTTTCCGCCACATGCAAATTCACCGAGCCACCTAAGGGGCTCCTCTAGTGGACTCTTGTGTGATATTTAACGGACGTAGTAGGGTAAGAAGATAAATAGCCTTTCATTTTTAGAAAATTCACCACCTCCTAACAAATTTTCTTCTACGAGGAAATGTATTTTTTCATCGGCAAAGCTACAACTCTTTGGACGCGGCTTTACCAGCAAACATTTCTTTATTTGCTGAAATGTTTATGTGAAACATTTTCGGCTCAGCATCCATTCTTCTGATTTATTAATCATACAACATAAAATGAAAAATGAATATCATTTTTTCAAATGATTATCATTAGCTTGAAAAATTCAGTCAGCTTCAAGATTGATAAGTATGTATTGCGAAGAACACATATAAATAAATTCTTCTTTATAAGTTTTTCGCACTATTAGACTTTTTGGATGTATGCGTGTAAACTTCGATAACTAAAAAGGAAACCTAGAAAACATCAACGCAGAGTCCAGGACTTAAACAATTGCTCTCTTGGATTTTAAAATAAAATTAATTGTCCTCTCACGGTTCCCAGCTGGGTGCTTAAAAACGGCCACAGAATTAATTTCGCACTTGAAAAAATAATTATTGTCGGACCCGAGTATTTTGCACAAAATTTCTAAGTATTTTGAGCAGTTTTAATTACATTGCTGACTCACTTCATACTTTACCACATTAATCTCTATAATCTATAATGAATGTATAGTCACTGGTTTACAATATAAAATTGTAAACAACAAACAAAGCACATTATCATTGAACTCGTCTTGACACCAGCTACAACACTATGAAGTTAAAAATATATGCTGTCATTTAAAAAGCATCAATGACCTTCAGAAGACCTTGAAAATGGCAACAATCAGAAAACTTTTTTGTATCATCATATTTGCCACCTTGAACAGTACAACTTTTCTCTGTAACATTTTCTTCTATCTTCAAGTCTAACTGATCTATTTAGGTGGCCTGTTTCTCGTGAATCACCCGGTATATACGAGGAAAGAAATCAATCGAAGATTCATCGGGAGTATTTTGTTTTTGTTTAAAAAATAGGCTAGGTTATGTTATATTTTAACTAATATATCCTTTAGGTTTATATGTATATGGTAGTAAGCACCCTAAGGTTGTAGAAATTAAATGTAAATTTTACTTTATATAAATTTAATAAATTCATTTAAATATGTTACAAAATCATTCAATTCAAAGACTAAAAATTAAAATTATTGAAAAGATAAATGAAGTGTAAATTGATATTACAGAGAGGCTACTTAATAAATTTACGATAGGAAGAAATAAGATAATTTCTACATGAAAGATAAAAAATTTTAGGGTTATAATATAAAAATGGTTGGAAAAAGGAAGATGTGCTCTAGTAATAGGATCAAATCCACATTCTAATGGAATAATTTTTTCACGGTCTTTTTTTAATGTTATTGATAATAAAAAATTAAGTAATGTAATTATCAAGGAAATAATAAATGAAATAAAAATTAATATAATATTATATTATAAATTATATATATATTTTAAGTAAATCTTTTGTAATTGGAAATTAATTATATGTATATTATATTATACTATACTAGGGGGCTCCGCCCCCTGCTCGCTTCGCTCGTCAACCCCCGCTTCGGGTCACGGTTTCGCCGCTCTCTCTCTCTCTCTCCGGTTCTCTCTCTTTGAAAAATACACACTGTCACGGCGCGGCGCGGGCGCTCAATTTTCAGTTCCCCTTCGGACGGCAACCCGCTTCTCAATTTTCGGTTCCCCTGCAGAAGGCAACCCGCTCGGCGTTTTAGGGCCTCAGAAACCACAAAACTATTTTATATGATAGAAAGATTATATGTATATGTATATTATATTATATTAATATATTCATCATTAGATTAAAATATATAGAATAAGTCAGATAATGTCTACAAAATGTCAGTATCAAGTTGCTGCTTCAAAATGAAAGAATGAACTAGACTTGTGAGTAAAAATATAACACCTGATATTACATGAGGTCCGTGAAATCCAGTAGTTATAAAAAAAATTGAACCAAAAATTCCATCATTAAAGGTGAAAGGGGCTTCTGAATATTCAATTATTTGAATAAATGAAAAATAAATTCCTAATATAATAGTTAAAATAAGAGGGACTATAGATTTTTTTTTTATTATTGGCTAATAAATTATGTCTTCATGTAATCGTAAACACTGAAGAAATTAAAATAATAGAGTTTAATAACGGGATATCATAGGGATTAAATATATGTAATAATATTTTTGGGGTGTCATGTTATTCCAATTTCAATATTTGGGGCAATAGCACAATGTAGGTATGTTCAAAAAAAAGAAATAAAGAAAAATAATTCTGAAATCTCTATAAAAATGCAGTGCTGACTCACTCACTCACCTATCAACGCCCAGGCTGAACCCTTGGACCTAGAAAGCTGAAATTTTGCACAGAGGTTTCCTTCATGTGATCTGTACAAGAGATAAGAAAGGATATTTCGAAATTCAACCCCTAAGAGGGTGAAAAGGGGTTGAAACGTTTGTATGAGGAATATATTGTTCGTGGTAGGATTTGCTTGATACTTGGTCTGAATGCTCTTTGATACAAATAATCAAACACCTATTTCGGCATTTTGAAAAATTCAACCCCTAGGGGGTGAAAAAGGGTTGCAACTTTTGTATGAGGAATATTTTGTTCGTGGTCGGATTTACTTCATACGTGGTCTTAATGCTCTTTGATATAATTAACCAAACACCTGTGTTTCGGCATTTTAAAAAATTGATCCCCTGAGGGGGTGAAAAGGGGTTGCAACGTTTGTGTGAGGAATATTTTGTTCGTGGTCGGATTTACTTCATACTTGGTCTTAATGGTCTTTGATATAATTAATCAAACACCTGTTTCGGCATTTTAAAAAATTGATCCCCTGAGGGGGTGAAAAGGGAGTTTGAAACTCTATAGGGGTGAATGGGAGGTTAAAAGGTTTTATGGAGAAACAATATCAATTTCCGAGGGCATTAAACAGTTTCCTATGCGAGCGAAGCCGCGGGCACAAAAAAGCTAGTAATAAATAAAATTATTCCAAATTTTAATAATTTTAAAACATTTAGTGAATGATATCCTTGTATAGTTCTCTCTCGAATTACATCTCGTCATCATTGAAATAAAATTATTAATAAATTTATTAAATTAAATAATATTAAATAGAAATTAGAGGAATTAAATCAGTAAATTACACTAAATAAGAATTCTTCAGGAAGTTATTAAGGGTTAAGGGCTAATTGTGACTACATGAAAGGGGTGATTATGAGAGATTTTCATTAATTAGATTCATTAAAATAATAGATACTGAAATTTCTAGAAAAAGTAATAAATTTTGAATTAAGAATAGTAAAATTATATGTGGTATTGATTCTAAAGTAGACCCTAATAGTGACAGGAGAAGATGGCCTGCTAATATATTTTCAGATAATCGGATAGCAAGAGTTCATGGGCAAGAGTTAATATGTATAAAATTAACAATATAACAAAATAGGCTAGATTGCTATTTGTTTGGTAGAACTGCAATATAAATTTTCGATGAACCTGTGTCCACAATTAGAATATGTTTATTTTGAACTCCAATTTTTGTTACATATTCCAAACCTGTTCAAGTAACCGTAACCCAACAAAAACATTCTGTAAACAGGAGCCAAGTTCTTATGGCCGTAAAAAGTTGTGAGATCAAACAAAATACGGCCAAGTTCGTTAGCTTAGAAAAATAAAAATAAAAATTAGTTAAAAAGAACGCTATTTTAGTTTGAATAATTTAGCCCTCCATGTGACTCTTTAAAAATTAAATAGCGTTCTTTTTAACTAATTTTTATTTTTATTTTTCTAAGCTAACGAACTTGGCCGTATTTTGTTTGATCTCACAACTTTTTACGGCCATAAGAACTTGGCTCCTGTTTACAGAATGTTTTTGTTGGGATTTCATCAATTTTTGTTGAAATTTCATCAATTATCAAGTAGGTATCAAAGATTAACACTCTGCCGATGAATTAGAACCCAACTTTACCTAGATTTTTTTTATATAATTTTAGTGTCATTTTCTACCTTATTATAATCTACCAGTTTGAGGTTTTTGCCACTACCTCGAATGGCGCTATACGGACGTTTGAAGAGAGCAGATGATTCTTTCCGGAATTTACACGGTTCCTTATGGGAAAAGCGGCATATTTCATTTTCTCCATACATAACCTATTTCGTTTTTTTTTTTAACACAATCCCTTTAAGGTGTAAAATTTCAAACTTTGATAATTATTCCTCTGAGTGTTTGTTATGGTGGACCTATGTACCAAATTTCAAGCTTGTAGGTCAATGGGAAGTACCCAAAAGGTTTTGATGATCTGTCAGTCAGTCAGTCAGTCAGTCAGTCAGTGACAAATTTAGCGATTTTTGAGGTCCTATATCTCGGAACCTACTAATGTTGGAAGATTAATGTTTTGTCAATATTGAGACATGATAGCATTAACAAGTGTACAAAATTACATCTCTCCATCTGCCTCCAGTGTCGAGTTATAAGCCTCTAAAAAACGGCTAAGTTGTTTCGTGTAAAAGGAGGTAGTGCAAGAACTTGGCTGGTGCACTACCGTGCACCTAGATATATGTATGTACATATGTATATCTTCTCAAAGTTTGTTTCTTGAAGACAAAAATGGAATGGCATTCGTAAAATAAAACATACGTATAAAACAAAGAGATTGCATTATGTTATAAACTCTAAAACTCAAGTTATCAATGGAAAATGACATTTTCAGAAGCTGCTGTAAATAACAAGAAAATGTATAATCCTGTAACCTTTTCTTTTACAGAATAGTATTTTTTTAGGAACATATAAAATTGTTCAGAATGATATTTGTTTTGTGACCTGTAAGTATGAATTTCGCAATGTCAGGAACGTTGCTCCTGTCGAGTAAGACGTTCGAGTCTAGGAAGGAAGTACATATGTTTATTATTTATAATATGCATTTAGTTAAACAGACTATTTGAATTTTATTTAATTCGCGATTAGGATTAAAAATAGTATCTTAACCAGGCTTGTGCGAGAACCCGAAATCTCGGGTTCGGGTCGGGTCGGGAATTTTCGGGCGAGAACTGTCGGGCTCCCGAACGTATGATACGCTTCGGGTTCTCGAAAGTATCCGGCTACCTATGTCCTTTTCGGGTTCCCGAAAGTATCCTGCTTCCTCTGTCTGTTCGGGACCCCGAAGCTATCCGACTACATCATACGAACGTATCGAGATTATCAACAAAAAGAGACGGTAGATTGATTGATTGTATATCGATATCGATGTAGATATTATGTAGGTAGTTAGGTTAGAATGGTTAGATCGTTTCGACGTGTCAAAGTCAAAGACGCTGTGCCGCGCGCCGCGCCGTCTACCGTCTCTTTTTGTTGATAATCTCGATACGTTCGTATGATGTAGTCGGATAGCTTCGGGGTCCCGAACAGACAGAGGAAGCAGGATACTTTCGGGAACCCGAAAAGGACATAGGTAGCCGGATACTTTCGAGAACCCGAAGCGTATCATACGTTCGGGAGCCTGACAGTTCTCGCCCGAAAATTCCCGACCCGACCCGAGCGTCGGGTTTCCCGAGATTTCGGGTTCTCGCACAATCCTGATCTTAACACTTCAAAATATGATTGACGCGATCGTCAAAAGTTGTGCACACCGAAAACGAGAAGTTTGAATCTATGATATGTGATTGATAGACTGCGGATCTTTATACATACTCATGCACAATAAAAATGTTCTGCATTGATTGTGGGGGGAGGGGGTTTCAGGAATAAAATAAAAATTTATTTCATCTCTTAATGACTTTGTGACACTGGAAACAACATTACAATATTCTTAAATTCTTCTAATCTTTTAGTGTTTTATATCTCATCCTACCAATTTCTTCATAAATGCACAAAGATCCGCAGTCTAGTGATTGGCACTCCTTATTTACAAAAAAAAAACCAAAGTTATAGATAATATGAAAAGCTGACCGCGAAATATATGTTTCGAAAATGAGATTATACAAACAACGTAAAAAGGCAATGTTCGTGTTTTCGTCAACGATAAAACTGTAGAACGATTTACTCTTTGAAAGGTGGTGCAGCTCATTTTAGTACCAAAGCAAACATAATCAAGCCACTTTCGCTCCAACTTTGCCAGCCACAATAAATGATACAAGATCATATTTATCATGAGATATGAAGGATTCACAAGATGAGGTCTTCCAATCTCCCGAGTCCTCTCATTTCGCAGTGTTACGTAAGTAACATCCAGTTCCATAAGCTCCAACTTAAGTATTTATATTGCTATGTACTTCCGCGCAGAGTCACTCTACCAATTTTCAGTACGGCTTCTTCATTCACTATTCTTGTTTACCGTCATTTTTGGCGACCAAGGAACTATAAACGCAAACTAATCAAAAGCAACATATTTTCTTTGAAAACGGAATCATAGTTTTTCTTCCCTTTGATTCTTCTTGTTTATTATCTCATTCTTATGAATTTCGTGTATTGATAACAGATACAAACTTCCCATTTAATGATTTTACTAGTTTCTAAATTTCAAATAGCGTTACTGGCAAGGAAGTTACCGAACCGGTAAATTCAAAAAATAATAATACTTTGCACACAAGTAGTAGTTAGTTATGTACTACAATACCTAATACAAATCTATTATTAGTTAATTTTTTTATTAAATTGAATCAGCCCTTGAAAAAATTTCAATATTTTCTTTTTCGTGAAATATCTGAAAAACAACAAATGATATTAAAAAAAGTTCAAACGAAAGTTGCATAGTACTATTGTGTCTACCAAACTGTGTAACCAAAAATTTTTAAATGCATTTCTAAAAAAAAATTTTTCACGAAAAAGAAAGTATTGACATATTTTCAAGGGTTAATTTCACCTCTCTAATGCGAGAAGTAGGACGAAAACATTGGGTTGTTTTAGGCATAACTTACTCTACTTGTACGCAAAGTGGTATAACTTTTTGAATTTTGGCTTGAGGACAGAAGTTTTCTTACTACATCGTTTTTTAAATTGACTCGCTCTGTTTATCACTAAAATGCTCGTCAATTTCGAAAGGAGAAGGTAACTAATGATATTTAAAATTGTAATCAATACTGTACTGAATGTTATCGCGCTATCGGGTTATCTTTGTAATTTTTTTGTTAACTCTTCCTTTATCGCGCACCTACCGCTAAATAGTTTATTTATGATACACGTTAATACCAACTGGAACGTAATCAATGCGATGAGTCAACCAACAATTAAGAAATTAATTCCTAGTGGTCAAACATGTGCACGCAATCAGCAATAAAGTTACATGTTTAACCAAATAAAAGTAGTTAGAAAAAAACTGCAATTTCGCACCCATACAAGTAACAAACAAATGCATTTGTTAGATGCTATATTTCATAAAACAATAAGTGTTCTTTATTGTAGGAACTATATGTAGAGTCTAGCTACAGAGAGTTAAGGATGTTGGACAAAGTTACAAAGTCATGCTCCTCTCCTTATAGCTCGATCGATTTCTCGCTTATTTTATAAGATGAGACTTTCAAAAGGTTAACAACCTTTCCCAACACACACAGAACTCTTCATAAATCTAGGTAAAATCTACTGTAAAAACTAGTTCTCCTGTATCCAACAATAAGAAACAACTCATGTGTAAACTTGTAATACACTAATTGAGACGTTGCATAGTGGGCTAGTAACGTCATTTCAAGGTTTAATGTTATGTTATTATATGTATACTTGAATTGCAAAATACAACCCATCAGTATACATATGCTTCTTCTATCGATCGTATTTGCTGTTAATAAATTTTTAAATGTTTTCGGTGCAACGGTTCGATCGTTTATTACGAATTATAAAGCAATTTTGCTAATTGTCAAACAAAATCAACGTTTCGATCCTAGTTTGGATCTTTTTCAAGATTTATTTGAATCGCGTCTGTAAAGTAAATATGTTATAAAAATTTTTAGAAAACATAAATATTGAGTGACGATTTGATTGACAATTAACAAAATAGCTTTATAATTCGTAATAAACGATCGAACCGTTGCGCCGAAAACATTAAAAAATTTATCATCAGTATACAATTCTGAAAGAAAAAACCTTATTTTAATAAAATTATTCGGATGTCTCGAATGTTATTTTCTAATTCTGCTACAATAACAATAAAAAGGTCAGATGTTATTAAACAATACTCATGGCGAGTACGAAGCAGCTAATACACACTACCACTTACACGAAAATTATTAGTAGACTGCGGAAGTTTATGAAATTTGCAATTTTTCGAGACGATTTTTAAGAGAAGGAGGAACCAAATAAAATATTATTTTCAGTGGTAGTAGCCTTTGCAGATCTGATATATTTCAAATTTTCACTAAATTCGATCGAAGGATATGTTCTGGCATCTTTTCAAAATTTTCAGAAGCCATAATTGCATAAAGATTCGCAGTCTAATTATATTAGTGTTTCATACGGTAATAAACTATTTTTCTTACAATTGCGTCTAAAAATAGTAAGTAATAATTAATGCGAATTTAGAAGTATTGTCCAGTGTTTGAAATTCTTGAATATTTAGAAGAATGGTTATCCCCGGTTGCTTAACATTTTGAACCTATCGGTTGTACTATGAAACAACGAGAAAAATTCTGCAAAAAGTGCCTGCAATAGGGCAGCGCACAGTGTGACAAATGTCCATTTTAGCTGGACAAAATTCACTTTCAAATAAACAAAAACTAATTGTGCCAGTATAATCTAAAATAACCGTGTATTAAAACGCTTGAATATTAAAACTTAAAATGCCTTTGTTGAATGTTTACAGAGTGTGTAAACTTTACCTTAAAGACGGTTAACCTATAAATGAATGGCCACATCTCCATACGCGCTAGAAATATTTACAAATTTACTAGGGAGTATTTAAATTTCCCATATATGATGGATATAGTATCTCAAACTATGTATTTTAACTTTAATAATTCCAAATTATCGATAACTTTTCTCTACTTTTGTAAATAAAATGTCAAAGATGGTACTTATTATTTTTCCACAGAAATTTCCATGTTGCTACTCTTCGTTAATGAATTAGTATATGTTCCACCTCGCTTCACGCGATGATTTTTACATATCATAAAGTAGAGACTCTCTACTTTATTTTAATACCAAAATTGACTTGCAAAGCGTTGCAAAACTGTACTAATTTTTACAATGAAGTTGCGTCGTTTTACACTCACGCTCGAGACAATCACAACCAGAACGTGATTGTGTGCTAATAAAAAAATAAATAATAAAACATATCTTGTTTTAAAATGTATCGTTTTACCTGTAATATAATAGACGTTTATAGTTAATATTTTTCCAAAAAAGATATTAAAAAATCAATTGATTTCACTGCTATAACAGGAGATTGTTCCCTTAAATAAAAATTATTTAGAGCTAATGTGCAATGTAATGTATGCACAGTAAACAGAAGTACTCGTACTGACAAATGATTTCGTCGGCCACGTACGTACTATAATTTTATTCTTTTACTTTTTATTTTTCTAAATATTTCCTGCCTGTTATCTATTTTGTTTTTTATTTTTATTTAGCTGCAAACCCAAAGTAAAAAATATTAGGTCATAACATAAATACGTTTACATATATTCTATTTACATTTTTTTATAAGCTAGTAGTTTTATAAAACAGTGAAATGATAGTGTTGCATTTAAATTGACCAGAAGTGGCTTCTTATTTACCACAGACATTGTATATTAGTAATAAGTCATAAACAAACTCTCATAATTAGAAAATGTTCATACATGAAACCGAACGTTACTATTGAATACTTTGATTTTGATCTCTGTTATTTCTTTTTTATTATTTATATTTTTATGTTATTATATTTGCATTAAAATAATAATCTATAATATGATGCAGATTTGTTATTTATAAATTGAAATTATACTAAACCAAAGAATAATTCTTTCCCGGTAGAATATGTCTGAACCTCCAAATAATAAATTAGTAAATTATATTTACATTCTCTTGGTCCATAATTAAAAATGACGTCTACTTTGATAATATCTACTACTTAACAATCTTCAATCATCCTGTGCTACATTTTGCGCCATTTTACTAACTTTGTTGTATTTTATATTTATGCCATTCGAGTGACAGTTAACGAGCAAAATGTGCTGCCATCAAAGTGTTAAGTGAATATAAATTGCAATACTAGTTCTAGTTCTTGCAATTATAAGTGGAGAAATGTTAAGAAATGTGTAAGAAGGAACACAACTCTACATAGAGGAAAACAAGAAGAAAATTGAATGAAAGTACGTAAATGGATGTAATTGAATGAATATATTTGCGTGTAGAATTACAGACGCCGCGTGTTCGTTTGCATATCTGCAATCACGTCCTGCAACATTTCCATTTGTATTTCAAACTTCTCTTTATCATACGGATCTGGATAATTAATGTTCGCGTTAGTAATTAATTATGAACTAGAGAATGTGTTGATTTCAATATCTGTAACGTTATTAATCTCTATTTCAGTATCACTAAGGTAATTTGTTGCATTGGAAGTGCGAATCTAAGTGTTTATTCGATTCATATAATCCAACGAATCAAGATTCTTTTGAAACCTATTGGAAACACTCCACGTCAGTGGCTTTACATTATTATTTGTAAAGTTACTCTGCCCCGCGTATTACTTTTAACGAATACATTCTTTATATTAATACATATACGTTTACAGCAAAAATTGGCGATTATCGGCAAAAACTATTCCATTAAATATTGTCCGGCATATACACTCCTCAAAAGAATTAAGGGATCACTTGTGCGAACCCGAAAAATTGGTCCCACTTTACATGATCATAACCCCTTGAAAAATTGCCGTATCTATATCGTTAAACAATGGTTTGAAAGCCTGAAACCTCTAGTTTCAGATGCTCTGTTTCGAATTGTTGCTATGTTGGTTTTTTACAAAGTTATAGCGAGATGAAGACAACATTGACGGTTAACAAAAATTTTGTGCAACTTTGGAACATCACACGGGGAGCAACAAATTTTTTTGATAAATCGCGTTGATATCATTTGGAAGGGCTATCTTTCCTGTGTAAATTGTGTGGTTGTTGAATATTGTGCGATTTTTTTATTCGAGTTATTCAACATTGAAGTAAATATGGGCTTTTTAACTTTAACTGGCTTCAGAAAGAGAAAAAATGATCGTAGAATCTTGTGCAAAAAAGCAATAGAAAGAGCGTTTCTTCCTCTTCAAGGCACTCCTTTTGTTTTTTCAATTTCATTAACATTTCAATATGCCAGTTTAAGTGATGACTACAAAGATATACAACTATACATAGATTTTCGACTGGTTGAGCATCACGAAAAAATACTGTGATACGCCAAAATTTCCAACAGAAAAAGTCGTCACAAAAGAATACCATGGACCACGCCGTTTGTAACACAGTCGAATGTCGTTCGAGCAAAGCCAAAGACATTTGAATGCAAAAAGGAAAATAAAACCAAGGATCTGAAAAGAATAAGGGAAAGGAAACGGCGCGACTTCAAGGAAGTGCAGAGAAGTTTTATCATGCATCGATTCTGAAATGCAATTGTTCCTGGAAATTCCGTAATGAAAGATTAAATGTACTATTGAGAAGTACGGCTTTTTAATCAGTATACAAGGTGTACTAGATAAAGTGTGACAAGCTGTTTTTTCGGAATCTAATGAAGATATGGACTTAATTTTTTTTTTAATTAAATGGTTAAGGAGGGCTAATATTTTAATATGTACATATTTAATTTTTTGGAATAATTTTTTGGGAGAGAAAGGGGCCCCCAACTCAAGTTCCACAACAAAAAATTTAGTGAAACCTATGCTAAAACGGATAGAAGGTGTTATACAAACACCTCCGATCAAAAGTATGTGGACACTTGTTCAATTCTCCTCATGGAAGAAAAAGAATCATCAAGGGATTTAATCAAATTTCATGCGACCTGCTTTATACAGTGTTGGAGAATTTATCTGAGCATTTGGAACAAACATTATTATTTACTGCATAGTTACTAGTGTTCCTGATTTCTCAACATTTTTCATTTCTCCAGAAATGAGAAATAAGGCTATATTTCTCGAGAATTCTCGAGGATTCTAGAGAATTTTTAATGAAATAACAAAATATTGGAAAACTTATGATATTTGGAATATCGTTGATAATATTTATCGAAAGCGCGCAGAAAACATTAACTCAATGTTTATTCCTGTCCAATATGTACATTAGGGTGGACCTAAGCTATACTTGGAGAAAAATTTTTATCGAGATACAATGCACGCAACTATCCAGTATTGTTCCTTTAGGTGAGAAAAAAATTTGTGCAAAGTTTGATATCGATCGGATCAAAGGATGACGTGGCGCACTTAAATTGAAAATTTTGAAAATTGTGAAATTCACCTTAACTATGGAACATGACACATCGTTGGATTTGTCTTTTTTTCTGAATAGCAATATAGAATAATTATATGACCTCCTTTAAATAAAAATAACGATGACCTTGAAATTTCGAAATATGATTTCCAAAAAATTTTTATTTTGCCATTATATTCACCTTATTGAACAGTGCAAATTTCTCCTCTGATATTGTTTCGTATAATCACAAGTAACAGAGATATTTAAATACCTACATTAAAGTGTAGCATGTTTTGACTGATGGTAGGACATACAGTTAGGAGCACACCTGATTCCACACACTTCAAATCAGAACAACTTTTTCATGAATGGACCAAACGACTTCAATTTCTCTGAAAGGCTAGAAGAATTAGTTTAGTAAATGATGTGTAAAAAATATATTGAAAAAATGCATTTGGACAGAATTATGAAAAACAATAGTAAAAATTGATTTTTACAACTTTTTTAGCTGGACCAATAACGACAATTCAAAAGATGTGTCTGGTGAACTGATATAAATTATAGTATACGCTCTGAAATTTCATTGAAATTAGTTAATTGGTGTGCGAATTATAAACGATCAAAAGTGTTAAAAATTGCAATTTTTCAAAATTTTCGGTCTTTTTACCACTTTTGATCGTTCATAATTCGTAAACCAATTAACCAATTTCAATGAAATTTCAGAGCGTATATAATTTATACTGGTTGACAAAAGACATTTTTTAAATTTTCGTTATTGGGCCAGCTAAAAAAGTTGCAAACATCAATTTTTAGTATTGTTTTTCACAATTCCGACCAAATGTATTTTTTCAACTTACTTATTACACGTCATTTACTAAACTAATTCTTCTAGCCTTACAGAGAAATTGAAGTCGTTTGGTCCATTCATATAAAAGTTATTCTGATTTGTTGTTGTATGTGTTTGTTCATTTCCGAAAATATGTTATAAAATAAATGAGATTCATAAGAATTTTCCTAGGTTTAAACTCGAGAAGTACTGTACTTTCTCGAGAAATGAGAAATATCCAATTACAAAATTTCTCGAGAAATTCTCGAGAAGGAGCACTAAAAGTTACATAGAAAAGGCCTAGTTTCATATACCGAATAGTTGTTCTAAAAAAAATTCTTGAAAATCACTTTTGCAGTGAACACTGTTACACAAGCCTCCCTTAAAATACGTTTCGAAACATTTTCAGCGCTCTGTGAAGAGTAAATATCGTCTAATAATAATCAAATAGTACACAAATTTCAACGATAAGAGCCCACATACTTTTGAGAGGGCAGGGGGGTGGTGTACATGTAAAAGGATACACCAGGAAATATTAAAATTAGAATTATTAATTGTTATTACGTAAAAATGTTACGTAGTAAATAGGTTTATTTTTTGCCTTTCGGCCTCAAAATGAGGGTACATGTAGAACGTCCCATTTTACGTTTTCCAAATAATTTTTTACACATTTTGCAATATGGAGTCGCGCATTGTCATGTGGAAAAATGACTTTATCGTGTTTTTGGGCGTATTCTGGTCGTTTTTTTTGCAATGCTCGGTTCAATTTTATCAATTGTTGCCTGTATCGATCGCCAGTAATGCTTCTGCCAATTGTTTCAACGTTTGAGTTGAGTCTTCGTCCAATAATGCATGCAAATCTGCATTTTTCAAACTGTTTCGGCTGTCCTGGACGATCCTTGTCTTTTATATCAAAATCACCACTTTTAAAGCGTTTAAACCATCGTTTACAAGTTTTTTGGGTTGGAGCATGTTTACAATAAGCTCAACCAACAATCGATAACTTTCAGCAGTCGTTTTCTTCAAATGAAAGAAGGTTAATTAAACTTCCCCGCAAAACGTCTTTTTCTGGTACAAAATTCGACATATTTAAAGCTATGAAAAACTATGTTTTTTGCACAATGACAATTAATAACGATCTGGCGTTTGATGGGGTATGTTTACCCTCCGAAACGCCATAGACGTCATTAGTCTATACCAACAAATGTATTAGTAACGTCATTTCTTAGCAAAATCGACATTATTAACCGAAACACCGATTAGCTTGTGTAAATTGACCGACTTCGTGAAAGATAAGTACTTTTACTATTGTGGACTCGACCTGTGGATGTATAGTATACTGTATATGTAATATTGTATGCATTGGAAATGTTTACCAACAGGAATAGTGGTATTGACTCCACAGTGAAATCCGTCGAGTTGCAACTGGATCAAGTGCAGGCGTACTTGACAAATATTCAAACTTATTTTTCTTGAAAAATAAACCCTCATATTTCATGTAGCTCGTTTTTCATGTAGAATCGCCCCTAGCTCGCTTGTGCCACTGGTTACGGGACACTCTGTACAGAGAGGCCGGTTTTAATTTTTAAATGACAATTACTTGAATGCTATACGTTATATAAAAAAACCACGCGCGGCAGAAGTGAAACTTCTTGCAGTCTAGTAATGTTTAGAAGTAAATTAAGATTGGAATGGTAAATAATCCTAATGAAGCGACAACAAGATCAGGAACAACTCTCGATGCAGTATTTGTAAGATATTTAGACAAAATTGAATCAAGAATATTTATATCATAATTTAACTGTCACAAGCCGATTGTTTCAATGATAGAATCATAGAAAATCATAGAAAAAATAATGAACGATCAAAATTTGCGACGCAAAGAAGGAGAGCGTATGGGAAATGCTATGTGAACTATGTCTGTTTCTTTCCCATATGCTCTCCTTCTTTGCGTCGCAAATTTTGATCGTTCATTATTTTTTCTATGATTTTCTATGATTCTGTCATTGAAACAATTGGCTTGTGATAACCGACGACAATTCGAAAACCAAGAGATCAGTCTGATGAAAAGAGTTGTATAGAGCAGTCGAGATAGCGAATCGAATAGAGTAGACGAGAAGTGATAGAACAATGTGTTGTACGAGTTGTAAATTGTTAACGTCCTTTGTTAATTGTAATAAATCGTCTATTACCGTTCGCGTTGTCAAATTAATTTGTCTCGTCCGAAGTCAACGAAACCACATCCACGTTGACGAACAGATCCTACTTTGCAGTTGGATAACATAGAATCAACCTCCAGCTACTTTCACATGCAGTTTCTCATCGGATTTTGTTCCGATTGAAAGATTCATAAACAATTATACAAATCCTTATTCTAAACTAACCTGAACAATTTTCAGAAGTGAAACTTCTTGCAGTCCAGTAATGTTTAGAAGTAAATTAAGATTGGAAATGGTAAATAATCCCAATGAAGCGACAACGAGGTCAGGAACAACTCTCGATGCAGTATTTGCAAGACATTTAGACAAAATTGAATCAATTGTTTCAATGATAGAATCATAGAAAATCATAGAAAAAATAATGAACGATCAAAATTTGCGACGCAATGAAGGGGAACGTATGGGAAAGAAAGAGACATACATAGTCATTAGCATTTCCCATACGCTCCCCTTTTTTGCGTCGCAAATTTTGATCGTTCATTATTTTTTCTACGATTTTCTATGATTCTATCATTGAAACAATTGGCTTGTGATAGCTAAATTATGATATAAATATTCTTGATTCAATTTTGTCTAAATGTCTTGCAAATACTGCATCGAGAGTTGTTCTTGACCTCGTTGTCGCTTCATAAAGATTATTTACCATTTCCAATCTTAATTTACTTCTAAACATTACTAGACTGCAAGAAGTTTCACTTCTGCCGCGCGTGGTTTTCCACGTGTATGTTTTTTTTACTTACCTGACACCTGTTAAAATTTTTCAGATTAGTTTAGAACAAGGGTTTGGATAAATGTTTATAAATCTTTCAGTCGGAACAAAATCCGATGAGAAACTGCATGTGAAAGTAGCTGGAGGTTGATTCTATGTTATCCAACTGTAAATGTTCACAAATTAACTCTGGTTAATTAGTTATTAACAATTGTTGTGCGGGCTGATTGTTCCGGAAGTTCCCATAATGCGTAAGACAAGGAACTGTGCGACAAGGACAGACATACATAACATACCACTTCTCCAAAATTTGTTAATAACTAACAATTTAAGCATCAAACCTGCATAAAACTGAAATGGGAATGTAGCCAAGGCTTCATTTTACATTCTACAATCTTAAAAGTTCACGAATGGAGTCTTTAAAGTTAGTAAATTAATTATGAAAATGTTACTTGTCAAACTATTCGAGGTTATTCGCGAAATTTCGTCACGTCCGCAACGTTCGACCGCCGCGTTACTTCCGTAACACTAGAAAATTGTAGCCCCGTCAGCAAAGAAGTTTCACTTCAAAATAGTATAGATTATAAATGAATGGGGTTCTAAGGAGACCCCGCAATTATACAGTTTCTCATACGATCATAATGCGGTGGAGCGCCGTCAAGTACGGAGCATTGGTATCAGGGCGTGTAAAATGTCTGTAAATCTATGTATATTTTCCAGTAAACATGGTCTGCATTTCAAGAAATTCCAAATATTAACCTTTAACTAGCCCCGCCCTGAATTTTCACGTAACTACCCGCCCAATATTGGTGTACTTTTTACACCAGTGCATGTAGTTAAAGATTAATGTATTCTGATCAAAAACATCACCTAAAATAATAGTTTTTTAAAATGAAGAGCTTAAAACTTTCTTGTAGATAATACCGTGATGTATCGATTTAAACATTGAAAATATACGATTCTATTTAAAAAAGCGCATGTCACCTTTATTGTATAAAATTTACGTGTCCATCTATGTATGCAGAAACTATTTACACCAGACAGTGACATTTCCTTCTCCATCAAAATCATGATCTTTGTTTGTCGACTGTCCGTACCGCGTATTTACCAGATGACCAATAATGCTTGTTTTTTAAATTTATCTGCCCGTGATTTGTAAACGAAGCTTCACCAGTAAATACTTTATTTAAAAATGCTCTGTCGTTTATCAATTGTCTCAATCCCCACTCGCAAAAGTTTACACGATTTACAGAGTCTCTACCATGAAGTTCTTGGTGAATTGATAGGTGAAAGGGGTGAAATTTTTGTTCACATGGAGTATTTGCACTACACATTTTTGACTAATGCCACTTTCTCGTGCGATTTGCCTCGTACTAGCATCAGGGTTTGTATCCATTGCTGCCAGAGCATTAATTGTGTTTGCTTCATTCCTTACAGTCCTCACCTACGTACATTTTTTATTTTCAACATTACCAGTTTCACGGAATTTATTTATCAAATTGGAGTAAACGGAAACTGATGGACAATTACGATTAGGAAATCGGTCCTTGTACAACCGCACTGCTTCTCTTAAACACTGTTGAGTTTCTCCATAAATGAAAATCATATCAATCTTATCTTCCTTCGAGTAACGCATTGTGAAACGTTCATCGATAAACTGATAGATTAGAAATTTTAGAAACAGTGGAAATCTGATAGCAAGAAGGTCTTCAGAGTAATTAGTAGTTGACAAAACACGATTCTGTACAAACGCATAGGTGAAGGTATATCATAAATGTCTTCCTGTCAACACCGAATCTGTTATTATGTTGTGTATTGCGATACATTTGAATGTATAGCAGCTCAAGGGAATATTTTTGAACATTTTGCGTAACAGAAATAAAGCAAATGAATCTTACACGTTCAATTTTATTTATTCCATATTTCTCGGTTGAAGGTCATTTGTAGGTCATATTGTGTTACATGGACGAATTCGTTATTTTGTCAGCTGCAACGTTACGTTAACGAAGACATATGATTCCATGTAAAAAAACATCGATGACCTTGAAATCTCATTAAAAAATGAGCTTGAAAATGTTTTTCCTTACACCGTTACATGTGGCCCTTCAAACAGTGTAACTTTGTCCTAAGAAGCTTTTTTGAACAACGAAAAGGAACGTAGATATTTTGGTGTTCTGTTTCTTCGGACTCATCATGTATAACATGTATACAGTATGTATACATATACATAGTATTCAAGTAATTTTCATTTAAAGATTAAAACCGGTCACTCTGTGTGTACAGACTATCTTTCTAGTGAAATTTTCAGTAATGTTAAGTATGTTAAGTGAATACATGAAACAAGTTGTTGCTCGTATTTTTGTATTCTACAGTGAGAGTCGAAAGTAAGTATACACCTCGAGAGCACGGCATTTATTTAACAATTATTAGATATATGTTACATTAATGAACAAGTTATTTGAAAAACATAAAGTGTAGATTGATGGTAATTAAATGTAGAAAACGTAATTCGATCTATAATAAATAATATTTGAGACGCAACTGTTACGAGCCGAGGGCTGGCGGATAGACGTGACCGAGGTTTGTTCGTATGAACAGGATTGTCGTGAACTAGCCGGTGCCTGTTTCATCACCGGGTGTCACAGGATAGGTTTTCGTGGACTAGCAGATGTCTGTTTCACCACCGGGTCGCCACTAGATAGGAAATCGTGAACTAGCCGATGTCTGTTTCACCACCGGGTGTCACAGGATTTCGGAAAGAGGTAAGGTATTGGGAAGTTCAGCTCTCGTAACTTTATATAGAATTGTTGATAAACCTCGAGCGGTAAAGATTTATCGATATGAGTGAAATGCTAGCTACTGGAGTTTAAAGGATGTAGGAAAGATATTGAAGACTCTCAATTATCTAATATAAAGAGTATAATATATTCTTTAGAGAAATGGAAAACACTTGTAGTGTGTTGTATTATTCGCGGAAGCTAATTCCCGAGTTCTCGGTTTTGACGCACTCAGAAATGCGGGGGTAAATTAATTGACTTGACTTAAGAACCGCGTTTCGAAACTTCTTTCAAGTTAAAACGATCGAAAGGGAATCAGACCCAATCTCACTAGACGCGTACAGATTCGTGTTCAGTCTTTAACTAAGCCCGTGGTGGCCAAGCTCGAGCCCTTTATACATATGTATACTAATGAAATTGCTCAGAAAATGGTAGTGGGAGTAAACGGAAATCTGGAAGATTGTCTATGTTTCCCAGATGTATGCACTTTCCCATTAGGGGAAATTTATTTGGGCATGCGAGCTGGACCTCCTGCATGAACACGTGGTTTCAAAAAGGGAGCAAAAGTCACGTAGGCAAAGCTTTCGTACGTCACACAACATACAATAGTTGAGGATCTGTAAAAATATGACTAAAAAGTGACTATACACAACTAATCAAGAATAATTTATCTTCATTTATTAATAAAATTACGTACATTTAATACTTTGTTGGTCCACCTTTAGCTTTAATTAGGGCAGCTAATCGTCCTGGCATGGATTCAACCAACTTACGTGTTGTTGAAACAGAAATATCATTCCATACATTTAGTAGTTCGATTTCAAGGTTTTCCTTGTTCGTAATTTTTATTTTGCGTAAGTTCAAATCTAATATTTCCCACAAATTCTCTGTTACATTAAGATCTAGGGACTGCGGTGGAGAATTCAGTTGATTTGGAGCATTTTGTTGCAACAAATTCCTAACAATCTTTGCTGTATGTTTAGGATCTCGATCTTGCTGAAAGATCCACGAATCTGGCAACTGAACTCTTCTAACACTTGCAGCTAAATTTGTTCTTAAAATATTTAGATATTGAAAACTGTCCATCGTACTGTTCATAAAAGCTTCTTTGACTCCAGAGGCTGCCATGCTTGATGGTTCTAACAAGATTTTTCATTCTAATTCCGTGTTTCTTTTCCTCCAAATTTTTGGTTGCCTTTTTCTTCCAAAAATTTCAAATTACTTTCATCAGTGAATAATACGGTGTTCCAAATTCGAGTGGTTCGTTTATGAATTTTTCTGCGAATTGGAATCGCAAAACGCGATTCTTTGCACTTATCGTTGGTTTCTTGCGTAATACTCGGCCATGCATACCTTGAGAATTTAATGATCTACGAATTGTACTTGCACTTATAGATTTTTGTTGTATTTCAGATGTTTCTTGAGCTAACGAAACTGCACTCGTAGTGGGATCTTTTTTCACTATTCGTGTAATTAATCGGATCTATCTACTTCACTTAACTTTCTCGGACGACCGAAACGGAGAAAGTTTTTTACACTTTTTGTATCTTTATACGTGTCTATGATTTTTTTTTACAGTTCCATGACAACAATTTACTATTTTCTCTATTTTTCGACATGATTTTCCTTCGTTTCTTAATTTAACAATAGGTTTCATCGTGTCTTCTGAAGTTTCTATACGTCTTTCACTCATAATTCTATTTATGCACTAAGAACTTCAAAGTAATCAACACTGATGAAAATTTACACGAATTCATGCTCATTCAGTATACACTGCTTCTAGAGAACCACTTTACTGGACTGTCTTTCATAACAGACTAACTACTTCAGATAGGCATTTGTTTACAAAACATTGAATACGTAATTCACTAAGGATATGTGTTTATAAACGAGTGTGATACTAGAAATACCATGTGCTACATCACAACTTTGGTTTTTGCGAAATATGCTGTAAATATAATGTAGAATCTCATATGTATGGGTTGTATACTCATTTTTGATTCTTATTGTATGTCTACAGGGTGTAACAAAATTTAGTGTCATGGTTTTGGCAGATGGTTGTACGTACACCTTCTGTTCGGTGGAGATTTGTTAACATTACCGACCGGTGATTATTGCATAATTTTGAAAAATCTATGATACATGGCTAAACACTTTTTAATGGAACCTTCAGTAGCAACAGCTATTTTCATTATGAACTGACAAGTCACCCTCAATAACGTCATGTAACAGTTTCATTTAAGATTGCAATGTAAAAGAAAAATTCTATGCTTTCTTTCAGTACACCAAAATTGTTGAAAACCCTATTACTAGGCTTCCGGTAGGTAAAGTGTTAAAAGAAATTGCCGCAAAATTTACTTTAACGTTGAAATTCAAGGTAAAATTTTTTATGCTTGTATCGCATTCCACTCACCATGGGGACCAAACATAACCTAACGTACGGTTCCTTTGACAAGTTTGGTGAGTAGAATGCGATACAAGCATAAAAAAATTTGACCTTGAATTTCAAGGAAAAAATCAATTTTGCTGCAATTTCTTTTAACAAATCTCCACCGATCCGAAGGTGTACAACCATCTACCGAAACCATGACCCTACATTTTGTTACACCCTGTACATAATTACCAGTTTCTGTCCTCAGTAACGGTGAAAAAATCTCGAAACACAGAAGACATAGAAAGCTGAAATTTGGTTCACAGGTAGCCGTTAGTCCAAAAGGGATGCACAAATATGTTTTTATCCTGCGAAAATGCTTCAGGATTAATTAGCTAAAAATAAATTAGCGTCATACCTCCAGCAATAAGTCAGCCGTTGATTTTCCATCGGGAATTATGCTAGTAACTAATAATGTAGAGTACAGTATATATTCCACTCCTAAAAAGATTAATGCAAGAAAAAGAAGATGGAATATCCTTGTAGTGTGTCTGTTAGGGAATATTAAAGTATTTCCTCCTAGTATTTTTTGCAATATTGAATACGGTGGAAAGAGAATAAACGGATCACAAAGAAATTAATAATATTTGAATGATCAGTGGCCACATTAAAAAAGAAAAACATGAAACTTGTTATTTAGGATGTTCAAGGTACAGTAATTAGATATGCACATGTTTGAAATGAAACGCTACAGTAAAACTATTTATCTTTACAGGATACATTTCGAAAAATAGTTTGGCTATTTGCTTGAAGCTTTCCTTTATCATGCAATAACGAAAATTTCCATTTATTAAGCAACGCTTATTTCATTAAAAGACTTTTCTAAAATCTGTTATTTGAAGAGAAATAAATACTTGTGTTATTTAGGGCGTTTTTCTAGGTCTATCACTTACAAACACTCGACGAAATATATATTTCTCGTATTCATCCTATCAACATGGACTTCAACTACTAAAAAAACTTCATGTTAATTGTTTGTAAATTAATGATATGAAAATCTTTCGTAGGAAAAGAATCTTATTACATTGCATTCTTCTTCGTGTATGCTTGAAAACATTTGCATTTACTTTGAGTGATGTAATTGTAGTTTTGTTTCATTAGATATTAATAAGTTAACATCGACATATGTACCCCGACGGCACAGTCTGCCCGAGCCCACCGCCGGACCCAGCTAGCCGAGCCCCAGCCCGACACGTTACGGGCTAACGCAATGCTTGGCTCAGCGTTGAGACCAAATCAGGACGATTTAGCCTGGCCCCTGTGCACAAACGGGCGCGATTTTCACCTGCCGGGGGCTCGAGCCCAGAGCCTGACGGCCGGGCTGGGATTCAGCCTGTTTTTGTGAGGGCAGCACGGTATCACACTAATGTGGCCAATCAGTGCTTCGATTGGGCCCAACTTTTCTCGCGCATGCGCGACACAGGGCGGGTTGCATCAATGTGGCAGTACTTTGCAAATGCGTAGCAGTCTCCCTTGTTACCGACAAAAGTATAATAAGTTAATAAATAAGACCTTTGAGGGCGATTGCTGCCTAGATTGACCTTTATCTGGCGTTTTTGACTACTGAAAAACCCGTGTTTGTATTATCACGCAATGAGAACGCGAATCCCGCACCCTTGCAATCTTGCAAATCGGCTGAATCCTAGCCCGGCCGGCAGGACCTGGGCTTGGAGCCCTCGGCAGGTGAAAATCGCGCCCTTTTGTGCACAGGTGCCAGGCTGAAACCGAGCCGGTGTGCCGTCGGGGTACATATGTTTGATATCCATTGACTGTCCGAGAACATGATAAATTTGTTCTACGAACAGTAAATTTTTAAAGTAAACGAAGTATGTACTTTCTCCTATTGCATTTAAGAATTCAGTAAAGTGCCCTTTTATCATAAACATTTAAGATTAAAAAATACTAGCTAATGCTATCAAATGAAGCTGTTGTACGTAGGTTATATTCATTGTCGAATTTACTTATACGCGTGCGGCACAATATGGTAGAATAACGTTGGAACCTATGAAAGTCTCGATGACAAATTTCATGCTTCGACGATTGCTAGTTCTAGCGAATTTCACGGTTCATCGAAACTGTCGTTTCGATCGGGAAGTCTGCCGGCTCTATTTAATAGAGAATTAAGTTTGACAGATGTATGCCGTCTAAAGATGCATACGGGAGTTTAGAATATGGTGTGCTAGATTTTCTTGTTTAATAAAAATTCTAACAAAATATTTTCTTATTACAAACAAATTCATAATTACTTTTAATTATCATCATTGTTTTGCCCGTGCGCAAAATAGCTGCAACTACTTAAATGCATTGAATCTTTCATCGAAAAATATTTATACTTTACAAACATAAAAAAAGAAATATACATTTTTGGGGATGAAGACTTTTTAATCACTGTAACTGTAAAGAAAATAGTGCCGCAAGGGGTTAAACATGATAATCCAATTTGCTATCGCAACAAGAACGTTTAAGATTGGACAGTGGGATTAAAACAATTAACTAGTCAGCTAATAGGATGCAAATCGAATCAATGGCCAAACATATGACGGTGGTTATACATGCACGTGGAAGTGAAACTAAATATTATGTAATATGCACTTTAAGTAAATTGTTGTACATTTGTTATCAGATAAATTGCAAAATGGTTAAATACTTTTTTCTATGCTGCATTGTGTTTGTTCGCTGTTTTTTAGTAGATTTATATCGTACACCTATTATGTAAACATTTCGTATTTCTCGTCAAGTTCTTACCACTATGTTTAATTGAAAATTGATTGCCGGTAAAGTGTATTGCTAATTAATTTTTAATCTTTTCTTCAGAACGAGGTCTAAATTGAAAAAAGTTGTTACTCAATATTCTTTATTTATTATTTTATAAAGAATTCGATCGAGATCGAGTAGTATCCGTCTCGCCACATCAAAATAAAATTTTAACAAGCTGATACTTGGTTCAAGATATTTGTTTAATCTTTTATACATGAAAAAGGTCTTTGCCTATACTATATAGTGTAGGTCCTATACTATACACTATACACAGAACGTACCTACCACGTGGCGCACGCGTATTTTGCACTAATTGCGGCACGCACGTGCGGATACAGTTTAAGGAAGCATAAAAGCCCCTCGGCGTTTAATGGGCAGGACGCGTGTCTCTAAGTAACAATTGTTCGAGACACCTGGCCTTATACTCTGCATGTCTTAACGCAATCACACTGCCAAATCCATGGCTTATATTAAAACTGCCAGTAGCATTTGCTTAGTAAGTAAAATCATTTGCGCTGAATGAACACTTTCTTCCGGACTAAATGGATAATAATATGTTTCTTCTATCGATCGTATTTGCTGTTAATAAATGTTAAATGCTTTCGGCGCAACGGTTCGATCGTTTACTACTAATTATGAAGCAATTTTGCTAATTATCAAACAAAATCAACGTTTCGATCCTAGTTTGGATCCTTTTCAAGATTTATTTGAATCGCGTCTGTAAAGTAAATATGTTATAATAATTTCAAAAACTATTAAATGATTGAATATAAGGAATATTGTTCATAAAAACTCACTCACTTGCTTTGGGGAAAATAAATTTATAATAATTGTGTGGCACGCGTGTGCTACGTTGTCAAGAAACTGATGTGAGAACGTATTGAAAACGATCTAGGTTATATCTATCGATATAAGGCGGTAAATTTGAAAGGTCATAGTATGTTCTTAAATCCACTCTTACGAATATACCTTGATGGTAGATCGTTATTAACGTTCAACTTTTATGGGAATCAGTTTCATACAGTTAATTGTATGTTGGAGAAACAGCTAGTTCAAAATTTGTGGATAATGACAAAAGTAAGGTTCATTGGAAAAATTCATCAGAGAACATTACTGGTTTAGTAATGTTGCGTAATATTCATGTATCTTAGGTGTCTCATACGTAAGATTTACGCTGCGATGTTTAATCATATGAATAGTTTCCAATAGTAGCCTTTCATGAAAATTTTCTTCTTTGTCAATAATTTTGGCGTTCTCAAAATCAAATCTATGATCCATTTCAAGTGAATGTTTCGTCAATGCAGTATGTTGTAGTGGAGGTAAGAAAATATTATGCTTATGTTCTGTGATACGGGTTTTCAAGTTTCTGGACGTTTGTCCAATATACATATACTTGACTACATCCCAAGCAATGTATTGGGTATACAATATTGCAACTTTCTAAACGTGGTAGCTTGTCTTTAACAGGTGGAAACAAGGTTTTAAGATAATGTGGTATCCTGAAAATTGTATGAATTCCTACTGTTCGAAAGATCTTTTTTATGTCATTTGAGATGGTCTCAACATAAGGTATAACAACGGTATTTTTCCAGTTGATTGGACCAGTTCTTTTAAATCTATCTTCCTTTCGTTTTTCAACCAAAAGTGGATGATATAATTCAAAAATACGTTCCTTGACGATGTTTGACGTAAAATTTTCTGTGTAACCGTTGTGTTTTAATACATTTTTTATTTACTTATTTATTATTAACAGCAAATTGTTGGGTCGAAATTCAGGATCAGAGAGTAAGATAGCTCTATCTATCAAACCTTTGATTAAGCTCACTTTATGTTGCAAAGGGTGAAACGAGTAGTACTTTACATATCTACCCGACCAGCTAGTTTTATGAAACCAATTCGTTTTTAACCTATTTTCTGTTCTAATGACACTCGCGTCGAGAAAGCTTACTTAGACTTGAATTGCTTTCCATTTCATATGTGAATTGTAATGTTTCATGAAAGCTGTTAAATGTATCCAACAAAATTTTCAGTTGTTCAGGTTTTTATACATGTGATTATGTCATCAACATACCTTTTATACAGAACCAATTCAAAGAGCAGTTTTAAAATAGAATTCTCTTCTAATCTTTCCATTACAAGATTTGCAACAACTGGGGAAATTGGAGATCCCATGGCTGTTCCAAATACTTGTTTCTAGTAAACACCATTAAGAATAAACACATTGGCTTCCAATACAAACTTAACAGCATGACGAAATTCGTCAAGTTGTATGTTAGTATGTTGTTTTATTTCGTCCCAACGACAGTCTGATACCTGTAAAGCTAAATCAATTGGTACGTTTGTAAATAAAGATGTTACATCAAGGGATACTAACATTGATGAATCATCTGGAATTTCAATTGTTATAATTTCTTTGACGAATTGCTAGCTATCTACTGTATGATAAGGGGATTTCCCTATTATTTTGGACAAAATGTTAGCGAGAAATTTGGACAGTTTATAAGTGGGACCGCCGATGGAAGAGACAATAATTCTCCATCATAAATTTTCTTTATGTGTCTTAGGTTGTGCATAAGCTCTGGGTATTACCCCATTGTATGTTTTTAATCTTTTATCTAGTGGTTCTTCTATTTGCTTTTTCCTTACCCAATTGGAAATGAAATTGTTTCATAATTAGTAGTAAACGATCGAACCGTTGCGTTGCGCCGAAAGCATTTAACATTTGTTAAATGGATGATGTACGACCAATGGAACTGTTCAGAATTTATCAAAAACTGTCGATAGAGATTTAACACACTGAAAATCGTCCATTGCTTTTGTTTATTTAAGTCCCCCGTTAATTGAAACATAGTATAAGTTTTATAGTATTCTTTAAGTTGATTTTTCTCAAATGCTGCATTTTTGAATTGTGTCACTTTTCTTGCGGGGGTGCGATACACTAAATAAGAATGAAATAAAGTACTCACTATAGAAACATTCTAGCATTAGATTTTGTATTGAATCTATGATCTTGTATAGAATTTTTAATTATGGACATTGTACATTGTTCCTGTGAATATAGAAGCGTGCAATATTGCATCATTCAGCTACAGAAAAGTAAAGAAAGATTAAAAAAGATCGACTTCTTATTTTATTAACCACGGTTCACTGTATAATAAAGAAATCTGAAGAAATTAAGAATAATGCTTTCGAATAACTCACTACTGAAGTTATGTTTTGGAGATTTTCAGTTCTTTCCAACATGTTTGTCTAATTCAAAAAGCACACGTTCATAATTATAAGAAGACACAGCTATCACAATAATATAAACGTGATAATCATCTAAAAACTTCAATATAAAATCTGCAATTTTAAGTTTCTCAAGTTTTTTAGAAAGTTCATGTTTTTTTCGTAACCTTTCGTTAATCAGAGCAGAAGAAATAGAGCATAACTCGTTAAACCATGCTCACTCTATAACCACCGGGCCCTATTAAATAGTATGAAGAAAAATCAATTTGGTTTGGGGACACGTTTGATCCCTTCATTCCGATATACCCTTTAGAAACTTCTCTCATGAATGGTTGTTAACACTAACCGTACCACGACCGCTTTCACATTGTCTATTTCTTAATTACTGAAATTATAGAGAGATACTTCCATTAGAAATTATTCAATAAATTTCTTTATTCGAGCACGTATTATTACAAAAATTGTGAAAAATCCAAATAAATTCAGTCTTGTAAGTTTTACAAAACGATACATGTATGTCCGACACATTTTGTACCCGGTACGGTTAGTATTAACAGAAAAGCGTTAAAAATAAAATAAGAACTAAGAACACAGTAAGTTTTGAAAAAGGATTCTGCTGTTTAATTGAATAGTTTTAAGAATATGTGTTATTGCGGATCATCTAATACTTTAAATGCAATAAATCAATCATTGTACAATACAATTTCTACATAAAGATATTGTTTGTCATTATATCTTATAATTATACTGTATCGCGCGGTCGCTCCTAAAAGCTGAGGCGGCAATTATCACAAAAGAACATTTTTTTTAAATCACAATCGAAGGTTATTTTATTAAAGAAAATATATTTAAGATAGATAATATTTAATATTATTATATTTATATGTAATACTTTCGCTAAGCTATCTCTAGCTCAATAATTTAATGTAAATGTTGCTACTAGTAACATTGGTATTATTACCATCTTTATAATTGTAGAATTATACATATTACCAACTGTAGAATTTTTTGTTCTTTAATAACTCTCCGTGCAATCATTAGGGCAACGCATTTATAAAAACTGCAAAATACATAACAATAAAATATTTACGTCAAATTAGTTACGATAACAATAGCAATACTGCTTCTTTACCATTATTCGAATTACTATATTATTACTAGACTGCGGATCTTTATACAAAATAAAAAATGTTTGCATTGATTGCAAGGCACGGGAGCCAAATAAACATTTCTTTCTTCTTTTAATTATCTTATTAAGGTGAAACTAATACACTGGTGACCTTAAATATTTTTAATATGTTCACTGTTTTAAATTGTACATACCCATTTTTGTCATAAATGCATAAAATCCGCAGTCTAATTATTACTACTAAAACGCTTCTATCAAAAGCGTTAATTTTGGAGTAACAAAAGGAATTTTTATTCTACAATTTAAGTACACAAGGGATCATCTCTATCCATAATACTAATGGATGGAGCATGCATTTCAACATTTTTGTGTTTTAAAGTTTTCTAATTCCTTAGAAAATGAAAATTTACCTTCTTCTTTGTCACAGTAGCTTGTTAGTCGGCATAAAAAGACAAACGTTTCTTTGTGCGTTAATTGTGCAACGACGAAAAAAAGGAACAAATAAATCAGAAAATTGTAACAAAGAAGACGTAGTTTGAACAAAGAAAAGACTAAGCGGTATCCGTCTGATTGCAATGGGTTTTCTTTCGTGTTGGTGGTCAGAGATTCTTTGTCGTTTCTTTTTGTTAGGTATTTTTAATTGTATTGTTTCTTAACACGCGTAAAACGTTCGCCGAGTTTGGTTGAAAGAAAGAAGACAAACGAACTAATTTCCACAAAGAGAGGTGCAAGTTTTCGAGGTAAAAAGGTCCTTAGTTCTCAATCCTGTTCCGTCGCGTCGTCGCCATTACTTCCCCTTGGTTACGTCTGGAGGCTGGGGACAAATAAGGAACGAAAGAAACGTGAATTTTCCCGAGCAATTATAATGTTGGAATGCAGCACCACATGGCCCGTGTATGAAATAGTTTTATAATTAAAAGATGTTTCTTGAAGTTAATTAAACGCGGATGTCGGCTGGGGCTACCATTTCGTCAGGTTACGAGGCCTGGTGGAAGGTGAATAGCAAAGAATTATTTTCCAGGTTAATTCTGAGCGTTATACAAGTGTTCCTTCCATGAACATAGACACTTTGGCTGCCTCTTTACCGTTCTTCGCGTAACAATAAAATTCTTTCAGTATAATACCACGTACCTGGAAATATTTACCTACGAAGAAACGGTATGAGCGAAATCGTAGCACATCTCGAAAGAATGCTAAAGACCTCACGACCTTAACAAATGATTCTAGCTAGTTTCATTTTCGGCGGTTCTACCTACATGCAGTGGCGGACAAAGAAAAAGTTTAACCCTTTGCCCTCGGAGCTATTTTAACTTCGAAAATTAAACACCTTCCGATCTAGATTATTTCCATTCTCTATGATTTTTGAAATTTTATAGATATGACATTGGTATAATATACCTTATACAATACTTAACTGTTTAGTACATACAGCCATTTTTAGTGGTCACTTTTTTTGAGCCACTCGAGTGCTAAGGGTTAAATAGCATTGTATAGGGTAACTACCACAATTTTTAGAAGCTAAAATTTTATTTTAAAGCAACAATGTATTTTTTTGATAAATGTATGTATCTACATTTTATAAAATAATGAAAGCAAGGAAAGTACAAGAGGGTATAGAGCATTGATAGCTTATTTGAAACAATGAGACAAGTAAAGAAATTGGGTGGATAATAGTTAGTTTAATAGTTTAATAGTTTAATACCTACATATTTTCGTGATTACAATTTCGACATTCAATTATTTTGTTATTATTATTTCGTAGAGTGAGATAGTTTTTAATGTGTTTTATATATGAGAATACAATATTCCTTTAAACTAGTGGGTTACCAATTCATTTCAACGAAAAAATGATTTCATAAGTCGTATTCATAAAAATCGATTTCTTGCAAAATTTTGAGGTCGTAGACAAATTTTGAAACCAGATTTGAAATCAGCGTGACAGAATCTACAGGAAATGATGTGTCGCATGTTAAAAAAAAAAATTTTTCCACGCGTGGTATTGGAAAAATCACAATTTTCTTGAAATTGTTAACGAATTCGTACCACAATCTCTATAATTATTCCATATTCTGCAAAGTTTCAGCTTTCATTTAAAGGAAAGTTCATCGCTCTATCTCATTTCTATCGAAAGTTCTTTGATTTTGACACAGATTTCGTCGGTTTGGCCCATGCGCCCCATATCACATAATTTCACTTTCGAGATATTGCCGTTTAAAGTTTTGGTCACTAATGCTTTGCCATAGGATATCGGTTCAATTGCATTATGTTTTTAAGCCTTTCGAATTTATCTTCCTGGCTTTTTTCTGATAAAGACATAAAGCCTATACTATAAATCTAAAAAAAAAATGTGACATGCGGCGTTTTTCCTGGCGACCACAGAAATATCCACACACGTGTAAGTACTATGTAGTTAATATTATTGCTATGCAAAATACTATAAACTTAGTAACCTTCTATTTGAAATTAAGAAATTCATAAAATCATATTATTATTTCATCATATTATATTATTCATGTATCTAGATATTCATGTAGCGTTATCTATTTTACATGAACTCTGAGCATAGCATAAGTTAATAACGTTCAATTTGAAATTACTAAATTCACGAAACCATATTATTCGCATCTATGTATACATATACATGTATGTACCTACAGTGGCTGTTCGATAAGCATTTATGGAAAAATTAGCAAGGTGAAATATAGAACAATAAAATATTAGAAAAACCTAACACAGGTGTTGCGTTGTTTCCAATGTAAAGACGCTATTAAGGGATGAATTGAATTTTTATGTAACTCCTCTTTTCCCCAAATGAGGCAGAACATTTTTATTTTGCAGAAATTAGTTTATGTTATCGGCGCATAGGTTCGATCCAAAATCAAGACAAAGGAATTTTGCAATTTAAAAGATTTTTCTCAACGTTTTGATCCGAGTACGGATCATCTTCAAGAGAATTTTGCGTCTGAAAAATACTGAATATTGTACTGAGTGTTTCACAACATCAATAATAACCAACATAATTTTTCACCGTACTTGCTATGTGTAAATTGTTTATAAGTGTATAAATTTGCAACTGAATTCCATGCTGGCACGAACTAAACTGAACCATGTGAACGTTAAGAGAGAACCAGTGCCCAAACAAAGGAACGACGTATATTGACACTCAGCCAATCAGACACGGTGATCGAAAAGTTCTTGAATCGATACTTGGCGGTAAATACAAATTGAAAACTGCCTTTCCTAACCCAGACACATTTGCTTATATATCATTTGTTGTTATGGTAAAAATATTGACATTTAAAATAATTGACCCAATAATTCTAAAACACTGAGTGTTTATTTGGTGGATGAGAACAAATCTTATAATTTGCTATATGAACGGAAACTTCATCATATATACATACATTACTTTTTCAGTAATGTTGCGTAATATTCATGAATCTTAGGTGTTTTGTACCTAAGATTTACGCTTTGTTGTTTAATCATGTGAACAGTTTCCAGTAGTAATCTTTGTTGTAAATTAGTTTCTCTGTCTACGATTTTGGCATTTTCAACATCGAATGTATGGTCAAACTCCAGTGAATGTTTCGTCAAAGCGGTGTGTTGAGTTGGAGGCAAAAAAATTATTTCAGTCATCCGTGTGTCTAAATGTCGTGATGTTTGTCCAATGTATGCATGGTTGCAACCCTTACATGGTATTGCATATACTATGTTGCTACTTTTTGAAAGTGGCAATTTGTCTTTGACCGGTGGAAACCAATTTTTTAAATATACATAATGGTATTTTATAAATCGTCTGAATTCCAACCTTTCTGAAAATTCTTTTTATATCATTAGAAATGTTTTCAATATATGGAATAACTACTGTATTTTTCCAGTTTATTGGGCCTGTTCTTTTGAACCTTTCTTCTATTCGCTTTTCAACGAAAAGAGGATTATATATTTCAAATATCCTCTCTTTGATGATATTTGAAATAAGGTTGATGGGGTACCCATTGCGTTTCAAAACATTTCTAATAAGTGATAAATTGTTTTCCCTGAATTCTGGATTCGCAAGTAAAATGGCACGATCAATTAGACCTTTGACGAGGCCCAACTTATGCTATAACGGGTGAAACGAGTGAAAATTTACGTATCTGCCAGACCAACTGGACTTGTGATACCAATTTGTTTTTAATTCATTACCGGCTCTAATTATACTAACGTCAAGAAAGCTAAGGCTTGAGATGGTCTCAATTTCATGAGTGAACTGAATTCTATTGTGGAAACTGTTAAATGTGTCTAACATTATTTCAATTTGGTCAGGTTTGCAACAGGTGACAATGTCATCAACGTATCTCTTATAAAAAATTAATTCAAACGGTAGCTTTGATGTGGAAACTTTTTCCAATTCCTTCATTACCAGATTAGCGCTGACCGGGGAGATAGGTGATCCGATTGCTGTGCCAAAAATTTGTTTATAATAAGTACCGTTAAAAACGAATACGTTGGCTTCTAGTACAAATTTAACTGCTTGAATCTTTATTTTGCATAAAGATCCGCAATCTAATAAGAATCCTTTAACCCCGATACGCTCTCCAGGATGAAAGCATCCATCGACTGTGTCTAGATACTAAGAAATCTTTGTTTTCTTTCTACTTCTACTGCGAAATATGTTTCTTTAAATAGAATCATAAATGAAACAGGAATGGTTGATTTCAAGAGTAAACGATAATTATATATGTATTAGATACCATTAAGGGATCTTTTGTGGAACTATTTCCGAAGACTGTATGGGGCTAATATAATATAAACTTGGAGCAGTTGGAACGCTTCGTGCTCACATGCACGCATCCGTACTCCTAGTACTCCATCGCCTAACAATCCTGAATGTCCTGATAGTCCTGATAGAGGAATGTTAAGGTGTCGCGTATAGCTACGGTAACACGCATAACGGCAAGCGGCGAGGAGGACACTTGGTCTCTCGATACGTGTGATACGATTGGTCATCCTAGCAAAACCCCTTTCGCACAAAAGTTTTTCACTTATCGAGATTTGGTTCTACATTGAATAGCTGCAAAAACAGCGTAAGCCAATTAAATAAAAAAGCAACAAAATTTTTGAAAATTTGACAAGATATAATTCTTACTAAATTAATGGAATTACCAAAGTTTGGATTTGATCCTCTGCATCGTTTAAGAATTATAGCAACTTAAAGTTTGCACATTTTAACACGTCTTCTTATAGAGAATTCATAAAATTCCATTTCAAATCCTATTTAAACCTTGAAAACACGCAACTAGAAACTCCAGTTTTTTTTATATATAGTCAAAATTATGTAATTAATTATGTTCAAAATTTATTATGATTCACTAAACAGTTACAGAGCAAAAATTATAAACTGTTACAAAACGTCAAACTTATCGTGTTGTCATCTCACTAGCATGGAAACGCGACAACTGTGTAGACTGTGTAGATCACTGAATATAGCTACAATCAGAGGGTACAATTATTCGCAAAAGTCACTTACAATTTTTTATAATATGAAGACAATTTGATTAAAAAATAAATATAACATGAAATTCACTAATTAAACGAAAGCTTTTTAAATTAATCTATTTTTTTCATGCAAAATATACTCATGAATGAGTTCATGAAATTCATTGCCAATATATTGATGGATTTCGAATTTCTTGTCCTTTTGTCTCCCATTGTACCTCTAGAACATCCTTAATCTTCTCTCTGCGTATGGGGTGCAAATAACCCCAGGCTGACGAGAAGGGAAACAAAAAGTTGACGAATGGAAAATTTCCAAATACGCTCTAGGAATGCTATCTGTGATATGTTTCAAATTTTTACAGTATTGTATACTTATCTATCCTCTAAAAATCAATAAAATTTCACAAATTCTTATGCAGACAAATTACCCCCCCCCCCCCGTACACGGTTAACATTAGAATAACAGTACACAGAGAGAAGGTTAATATGGTATTCCCAATGTTTCTTAACATTTCTGTGTACATATTTGTTTTCTAACACGCATTCACTATTTGATTTATGCATTAACAAATCACTAGTACATAAGAAGTTATCATACCATTTAAACGGCACCTTACAAGTACTGTTTTTCCCATTTCATTAAAACTTGCATTTAATAATTTACAAAAACTTTCATCGCTGATTGCGTAAACATACATACAGCATCTGCTCGATTGCAATCTGCCTTGTTCGTAAATGGCTTGATGTTGTTAAATATATTAAATTACAATAGCTTCGAGTACAAGTGATTAATGAAGGAACGTCATTATTATGCGCATATAATTATATGTAGAACTGTACCTTGATTTATCATAATAAATCATGATCTTAATGTGGGAGTTAATGATGTAAAAATAACGAGCTTAATAAATGCAATAAATAAACAAATCGACGAAATTATCGACTTTATCTTTAAATAACGATATACGTTGTTGTTTGTATGTTTGAATAATGGAATACAGTCGACTTGCAGATGTTCAGTTCGTGACCTTTCGAATATCACTTTCAGTAACAACGTGTAGTTCCTAAGTTCAAGGTCTAGGGCGTGACGTACTTACTTGTGTTGTATACATATGTATATGATATTCAATAGCCATCAACCCTACATGCAATGCTATGAATACACTGCGGAGTTTATGCATTTATGATAAAAATAGGTACGTACAATATCAAACAGTTGACATGTTAAAAAGATTTAAGGATATTAATGTAGCCGAGTGCGTAGCACGTTGTGCATAATAGAGTAAGAGGTTGATGTTAGGACGTCACGACCACGTGTTGTTCTAGAAATTAAGGAGTTTTACACCACACCCCAACAATAATAAATAATCTGGAAAATGTACTGTTTCTAAAGGATGTTGAAATAATTAAAAAATATCTAAATATTATAGTAGATCACAAATAATTAAATAACCCTAGTAGCACAAAAATATTGGATAAATATGTTTTTCAAATATTGGAAAAATATTTTTTAAGCCACACTTTTTCATATGAGACAAATATTGGATCTGAATATTGTATACATATACAAGAAATGTAAATTGAATGTTTAGAAAATATAAGCTAAATATTCAGAGAATATAAATTAGATATTTAATAAATATAAAGTAAATATTTAAAAAATGTGAAAACAATATTTAAATAACATTCAATTAAATCTTCAAATTTAAGAAAAAGTTATAACAAAAATTAGAAACTGTGCACTGCTTGAGGGAATATTCAACTTTGTTTTCGAAAGGAGCTTGAAATAAAGATTCATTTTATATTTAGAAAAAAATATTTTTCCTTAATATGAAATAAATATTATCTGTATATTAGGAAAAAATATTCTATTTCTAATATGAAATAAAGATTCATTTTATATTTAGAAAAAAATATTTTTCTCGTAATATGAAATAGATATTTCATGCATATTTAAAAAAATATATGTGCTATTAATGTAAAAAAAAAATATATATATATATATATATATATATACGTATATATATATATATATATAAATATATATAAATATTGTATGTATATATATTTGAATATATATTAAAAACAGATTGAATCTCTTTTTAATATCATATGAATGTGTATACAATGTTTTGTGCTACTAGGGAATTGATCAAATAATTAAATTTTGTTATTTGAATATTGTAAAGCAAAAACTTATTGTTGTTCAAACATATTTGGCGTTCGATTATATTTGGAAAATTAAATTATTTGGACGTAATTTGAATTTCTTTAGTTTGTATAACCGTGGGCTAGATCGAGAAATTTGGTAACATTTTACCATAACTCTTGAACCATAATAGATATCGGAATGAAATATCCACTAAAATTAATTAAACAATTATTCCTATCTATTGATAATTATCGTAATAAATATATCTTTTTTGTAATAATTTCGTAATTCATTGTTGAAATTTTATTGTCTTCAAATAATATTTAAAATTGTTTACTCGTTACTTATTTAGTACTTTTCCAGATAATTTAAATTATTTTAAATCAAAGCTGTCTTTGAATAGAAATTTCTTCGTGTTTCTTGACATTTGCTCTTCATATACAATATTATACAACAAAGACATCGATTCTCATTGTTCTTACTCCTCTTATGGTTCAAGAGTTATAGTAAAATGTCACCAAATTTCTCGATCCAGTCCACTGTGCAACGCGGCGATGCTTACGCTTTAAACACAAATAACTTGCGTGAAGGGACGATGTGGAAAGTAAATCGTGCATAACTATATCGGGAAAAGTCTACTAAAAATATTACAATTTGTAATAATGCGGTACTATTTGGAACTCAAAAGATATTCTTTATCAAAGACGAGGAAGTTTCACAATTTCCGTGCCTTGGCTGTACATTATTTTTTTAATACATTATTTAAACTACTTTTTAATTGCCAGTGTAAATTCTGATCGTAAAGGGGTTCTCTTCACTTTAAAAGAATAGCAGAGAAAAAATATTAAACAGGTTATGCCAGAGCATCCAGATGAAGATAAGCATGTTTCTTCTGCGAAACATACTACTCGTATTTTCAAAATGTCCAACTTTAAGTGTTCGTTAGGATTACAATTTTTATTATATTTTATTAATTTCTTTTTTTTCGAGGTGGATGGGTATTTAGAAAGCCATACAAGCCTTGTACACGTCGATATGTATAAGAAAGTTCATTTTTCGACAAAATGTCACCCGAATTTCCAATCCGGACTACTGTGCGGTATCATCCCTTGACTTGGCTTCAAACACGTTTGCGCTAACATGTAGGTATTTGTTATTTTATATTTCGTGTGATTTTAGGAGTCATTGTGTCTCTGCAGATATGTCCTGCTAAATGTGTTTAGATTGTGTTTCTTTTCGTTGTATACACTGCGCGACAAAAAGATAGCACATTATACAGATACATAAATGGTTTTTTCGCTTATTAAGTATCATAGTATAATTCATTGTTTGTGACCTGGATACTGGGTAATAAGAATGAAAAATTATTTCAATATGTTTCTATCCATTTATTACGAGAAGAAACAATTTTATTGGAAATAGGTAACATTAAACGAAAAATCGGTGCGCCAAAAAGATAACACACATTTCTTAAAATAACTAAAAAATAATGTCTTAATATTTTGTAACTTGGCCTTTTGTTTGCATAACTTGAAATAAACGTTTCGGTATAGATTTATGTAATTTTTTAACCACGTTTCTGCTTAACGATACCCAGTTTCGTTCACTACAGGTTTTTAATTCATCGAGGGTTCGAAATTGTCTTCCGCCGGCATATACCGACTTGGCTAAATGGGCCCAAAAATTTTCTATAACATTTAAATCTGGAGACCTGACTGGCCACTGCAAAATTTGAATATTTTCCCGTGTAAAATATTCTTTTAGAATCTTCGCGGTATGAACACTTGCATTATCTTGCTGATAAATAAAGTTTGTGCCCGCAATTTTTACAGCATGTCTCTTCATTTGTTCGTCGATTAAACTAATGTACTTTGCCCTATTCATTTTTCCACTAATTAACTTAATTTCCGTGTTTCCATGGTACCCAATTCTCGCCCACACCATTACTCCACCACCACCAAATTGTCGACTGTATAAAATTTTTTGTTCTTTACGCGAATCGTGGAAGTAACAACGCCAGCCATCCGGTCCATCTAACGTAAATCTCTTCTCATCACTACACATAACTTTTCGCCGTTTTTTCTTCCAATGAACATACTTCTCAGAAAATTGTAAACCAGCTTCTTTATGTTGCTGAATTAACGGTGGTTTACGTATTAATTTTTGGCGTTTTATGTATTTACATTCTTTTATAATACGTTGTACATTACGTATCTTAGTCTTTACTCTAGCTTCTGCTTCAATTTCTCTTGTAGTAGCAGCAGACTTTGATGCAGTTCGTAAAATTGCACGCCGTTGACAAACAGTTGTCACTCTTGGACGACCTGCGCTCTTTTTGTCCATGTTTGTCTATATTTTTAAAGAAATTGTAGATAACTTTGCGACTATGATTCAACAGTTTTACAATGTTAGCAATTTTTTCACAATATTTCAATTCCAGAACATGCACAATATTGACCCTCATCCGTCCCTCGTGTCAATTTGACACAGTTTTCGCGAATTAAGGTGTACTGTTCTGTTATTTGTCGGTAAATTTGCCCGAAACTTTGTGACTTTTATTTTTTTAATACGAAACACATATGCTTAGTGTCAACTGCAAGTCGAATTTGTTACGAAAGAATCCCGTGTGTCAATATGACACATGTACTCTTACGTACTGTCGTGGAGTTTTTCAATTACCATTATTTTAATGACGAATGTATACGGCATCCGAAAATTGAAGGAAAATTGATTTTCTCTAAATTAGAAGAAAACGTATTACTCATATAGTATGGGCATTTACACGGGACGCGATCGAAACTGCCACACAGAAGTAAAGCAGGGTCAACATGTAGTGCTACAATTAGTTGAAGGTTTGGGTGGACGCAATGTTACGTGTAACAATTTTTTTACCTCACAAAAATTAGCAACTACGTTACAAAAAAACAAAAGATGACGCTTGTAGGGACTATACGAAAAAATAGAAAAGAAATTCCACAAATTGTACTCGTTATGAAGAAGAAGCCACTTCATTATTCAGAATTTGTTTTTGATCATATTCTAAAAGGTACAATGGCGTCTTATGTGACAAAAAGAAGACGATTTGTTATTCTACTTTGTACATACCATACGTCAAAGCAAATAAGTAGTGAAGTAGATAAAAAACCTGAAATAATAAAATATAATGCTACAAAAGGAGGCGTCGCGTCGATGTCCTCGATGATATGGAGATGGTGGGCACATACAGATGTAAGCGCAAAACAAATAGATGGCCAATGGTAATTTTTGCAAAGATGTTAGATATATCAGCATGCAATGCTTTTATAATATTTACTTCACTCAATGCAACGTGGAATAAAAATAAAAGATACCGTCGACGCCCTTTTTTGATTGAAATTGGACATTCTTTGGTGCACATTCCTATATTACGTTACGCACACATCTACCGCGAGGATCTAATGCGACTGCACTTGTTGCACAAATACAGGGTATACCAGTGTACCAGGTACACCAGTGATTGTACCGTCTTGTAGTAATCGTATAATGCATACTCCTCCAACAAAAAAACGAGCCCGATGTCACATGTGTGAGAAAAAACCGAATGCTAATATACATAGTGCCCGATGTGATTTGTGTAAACAAGCAGTATGTTCCACACATCGCTTTATTTTATGCGAAAATTGTGCAGAAACCAAGATGCAGATGTTAACGCATCCATTTGAATACAAAAATATCGGAAAACAACTTTTTATCTTGTTATTTCGTCGATATTTTACCACTGTGTCAATTTGACACCGAGGGACAGATTCAGGTGGACGGTGTACATACGTAAATCCTATGCTCTACAGCTCAATTAAAGTGTAAACTCAAATTTTTTGAAATTGTACCATGCGGCGTTTTTCCAGACAACTACAGATATAATACGAGAATTATAGTTATTCAACCGTATTTGCGAAAATGAACAAAACTGCTATCTTTTTGTCGCGGGGTGTACAACCTTGATGGGGGCAATTCTACATGAGAAAATAAGTCGAACATATTGAACATATAAAATCTTTTCAATCCGGAGATTGGTTTTCGCGAAAATCGAGTTTGAAACTCCAGCAAATACGCGTCTGACGCGTCTGATCATTACCGACCAATTCTACTTCCTGCATATAGTAAAGCACGCGAACCAGATGGATCTCAAAAATTTAACCCTTTGCACTGGGAGCTATTTTAACTCGAAAATTAAACATTTCTTCCGACCTTGTACATGTCAATATGAGAATGTTCATTTTTTTACAACACATTCGATTTCCCAATCTGGACCACTGTGCGTCGCGCGTCGCGTCGCGTCGCACTGAATAAAAAACGTACGCGCGGAAAACCACGCGCGGCAGAAGCGAAACTTCTTGCAGTCTAGTAATGTGTAGAAGTAAATTAAGATTGGAATGGTGTAAATAATCCTAACGAAGCGACAATAAGATCAGGAACAACTCTCGATGCAGTATTTGCAAGACATTTAGACAAAATTGAATCAAGAATATTTATATCATAATTTAGCTATCACAAGCCAATTGTTTCAATGATAGAATCATAGAAAATCGTAGAAAAAATAATGAACGATCAAAATTTGCGACGCAAAAAAGGGGAGCGTATGGGAAATGCTAATGACTATGTATGTCTCTTTCTTTCCCATACGTTCCCCTTCATTGCGTCGCAAATTTTGATCGTTCATTATTTTTTCTATGATTTTCTATGATTCTATCATTGAAACAATTGATTCAATTTTGTCTAAATGTCTTGCAAATACTGCATCGAGAGTTGTTCCTGACCTCGTTGTCGCTTCATTGGGATTATTTACCATTTCCAATCTTAATTTACTTCTAAACATTACTGGACTGCAAGAAGTTTCACTTCTGAAAATTGTTCAGGTTAGTTTAGAATAAGGATTTGTATAATTGTTTATGAATCTTTCAATCGGAACAAAATCCGATGAGAAACTGCATGTGAAAGTAGCTGGAGGTTGATTCTATGTTATCCAACTGCAAAGTAGGATCTGTTCGTCAACGTGGATGTGGTTTCGTTGACTTCGGACGAGACAAATTAATTTGACAACGCGAACGGTAATAGACGATTTATTACAATTAACAAAGGACGTTAACAATTTACAACTCGTACAACACATTGTTCTATCACTTCTCGTCTACTCTATTCGATTCGCTATCTCGACTGCTCTATACAACTCTTTTCATCAGACTGATCTCTTGGTTTTCGAATTGTCGTCGGTTACGCGTCGCGGGCGTTTTTTGCCTCCGCAACGGTCGATGACAACTCCTTCGCGACACCGAGCGACAACCTTGCCGTTTGTTGTCGCTCGCACATACTCGCACACATTCATACGTCACGCAACACACAACATACAGTTTGGGGGTCTTCGACCCCGCGCTCCACACATCCTACAAATATTCACAAATTAACTCTGGTTAATTAGTTATTAACAATTGTTGCGCGGGCTGATTGTTTCGGAAGTTCCTATAATGCGTAAGACAAGGATGGTCGAACTGTGTGACGAGGACAGACATACATAACATACCACTTCTCCAAAATTTGTTAATAACTAACAATTTAAGCATTAAATCTGCATAAAACTGAAAAGGGAATGTAGCCAAGGCTTCATTTTACATTCTACAATCTTAAAAATTCACCAATGAAGTCTTTAAAGTTAGTAAATTAATTATGAAAATGTTACTTGTCAAACTATTCGAGGTTACTCGCGAAATTTCGTCACTTCCGTAACGCTAGAAAATTGTAGCCCCCTCAGCAAAGAAGTTTCACTTCAAAATCGCAGCTTGTAAACTGTTATATCGTACGAGTAAATAATATAACACGCGGCTGCACGCGCAATTACAGAACACGAAGAAGAGTAAAGTTCACTTTGATTCCGTGGTATACGAAAGGATGAAACCCTCTTGTGGAAGAAAATAACGGCAGTAATTAACATTGTTCTCTGGGTGCCATAAAAGGATCACTTCAGAAATGTACGAAGTGCTATCTTAAATGTTGCAGGAGTATGATTCTTTTGAGATAACACTGACGCCCATTCTCTCCCATTGAGCCAAAGTTTCCTGTTCCCCTTTGCCTAGGCTAATCTCTCTCGAGTATAAAAACGACTACACAGGATTATTCCTATTGTCCCAGCTATTCCAACGATTTGCTGATGTATGAAGCGTGCCAAGAGATGAGACACACGGCATGCGTTGGACAGCATTTTTTCCAGGCGGTAATTTTTTATTAAATTTCGTAAACTGCAAGTTGTAATTATCAAGGCGTCATTTTCAAAACTTGTTCAAAATATTATGTGCAATGACAGTGTTTGTAATTAACAGACATTCCCAGTCGAATTAACCAACGCAGTGGTGAACATTAAAGTTATTCGAGTTATGCATACAAAATGTCTGGAATTTTCTACACAAACTCTACGAAATGTAACTTCATTTAAATTAGAATTTTTAAAATATGAATCGCAAAGTTCTTTATCATCTGTTAAATTAAAGTCTACTACGATTATTTCTGAAAAATAAATCGAAGTTTAAACGGAAGTCAAAAAATGGAAGCTCGAAGCTCTTTTGCAGGCCTGGCCAGCCCAAATGGTTTCACGGGCCACTTTGGTAACGTTACAGCGGGCCGCAATTTAAGTAAACATGCTTTTAATAAATGTGATACAAATACAAAATGAATAAAACTTTATTGTTATACTATAATTCAATATAATTAACTATCGAGTCTTAATGAATGAGATATTTGTTTATCCTTTCTTTCACTTAATTTTGCTAAATCTATATTCATGTTCGACGTTGCACATCTGTTCTTAGCTATGGTTCTCTAAATTGGCATCAGTTAATGAAGCACGTGATGAACTCTGTAAATTTCGTCTTCGAAAAAAATGTTTCACGACATATGTGGATCCAAAAGGAGTTACAACTTACAACTCATGCAAAATATCTTACGTTGGAATATCTCTCGAATGTAGTATAAGTATTGTAAAAATTGAATTTTGATGTGGACGCAAAAATTTGTTTCATCTCATTGTTGCACTGTAACTCAATTATATCAAGGACATCAAATATAGAACTGGATTCATAGTCGCACTTGCGCATTATAACAATGACACTTCGTTTATTTAATATTTTTTGTATACATACAACAAGAAGCAAAAATGTCAATAGAAATATAAAATCGCCTGTCGGGCCGCACAATTTAACATGGCGGGCCACATGCGGTCCGCGGGCCGCGCGTTGGCCAGGCCTGCTCTTTTGCGATATTGTTACAAGAATACAAAAAATTATTAAAGAACATGATAGAAATGAATGTAGGTAGTGGTTTATCCAGAAAAGTGTTAACAAATCGTTGATTACAAGTTACAACTCGCAGCATGTTACAAACAGCCCGCGAAACTCTCGATCAAATATTCTAATTTTTAGAAATCCGTCATGAATCGAACAACAGTAATACGAAAAATTGCGAGGTTAAATATTTAGTATTTAGTATCTTCTGTACGTCTCGCTATTACCCAAATCATTTTCCGATATACCAATTTTTAATCTAAGTAATGGAATCGATGTTGTGCACCTGCGATTAGAATTATTTTAATAGTAAGTATTATGCATTTATGATAAAAATAAATAGTTGCAATTTAAAACAGTAGGCTGATTTAAATAATTTCAGAACATCAATGTATTAGTTGCAGCACATGAACATTATTAAAAATTGAAAGAAATTTTTACACGGTCCTCGTTTGTTGCAGCTGATGCAAACCATTTTTATTTTGCATAAAGTTCCGCAGTCGAGTAATGAAGATGGTTATTGTTGATGAACTGTGGTTATTGTTTTTACTAAACATACCGTCTAATGAAATTTCGTTTTTATACAAATATTTGTGACACTGGATTGTATGCACTTTTTAATATTCATATTCAAGGGGAGAAAAAACGTTATCTAAAATTGGGGTTTGAAACCTGTTTACACGAATACGTCGAAGACTATTAATAGACAGCGGATTTTATGCATTTATGACAAAAACTAATAGGTGTAATTTACGACAGTAAACATATTAGAATAATTTAAAAATACTACCATATATTATTTTCAACCTATTAGACATATTCTGATAGAAAATAAATTTCTATTACACTCTAGTTTGTTGAAATTCAGGTATAAAATTTTTTCTGCATAAAGATTCGCTGTCCAACTATTAAAGGTATGTATTAGCTTGTCCCAAAAGTTTCTTTCGGAATGTGTTCCTTTAATATTGGTAAATAAATATTAGGTTGTCCCAAAAGTTGCTTTTCGATTCATGCACATAATGCAAATTCATGTTAGGAAGTACTAAAACATTAACATCAAGATTATCGTATTGTCTGTATTTATCAACATTAAAGGAACACATTCGGAAAGAAACTTTTGGGACAAACTAATAGAATAATCGTACGTAAATGGTCAATCGCTCGTAGGATTTAAACATCGCGTTCTTCAACTTGCAAAAACGGTAATAGAATAAAAATGAAAAAATGCACATTGTTGATAACGCAATATGTATACTAAATATCTATAATATAATTTTAATTTATTGAAATTACGATTGCTTATCTATTGCGTAGAACGTGGTTCGTTGTATGTAGTTGCTTTATTGTCACAGCAATTTAGTCAATCGGAACTCTCCGGAGACCTTGAAATTGCCACAACTGTGGCCTAGCTCCATTTGGGAACGCCTCTAATAACAGGCTATGCAGTTATATGAAATTCTGAAATATTCAAAGTAAACGCCAAAGAACTCGCTGACTGAACTGATATAATAGTAGCAACATTTCATTGTTGCTGTTTCCTTTATCTTGAGGCAAACGTTAGAATTTGAAGAGGCAATGAATCAGAAAACATCGATCGACCGATTGGCCAATCAATATTTGGCGGTAAATATGAACCGTGAAAAATCCAAGCAACAAGTTTCCATTGTTTGTATACCATACGAAGTTGTGGTAATTTATTAATTGACATTCAATCTACTTTTGATGTATTTTGAACTATTAACAGATTTTATTTGTTAGAAAAACAAATAAATAAATAAAATAAAACAAATAAATAAAATCTAACAAATAATATATAATTAAACATATACGCACTTATTACATCTGTAGTACAATCCGAAATTAAGTTAAAAAGCGATAAAGTATACTTACTCGTAATGTATTTACACTGCACTGTGGTCATCCGTCGGTCTTACAGGAGGTCCTCCAGCGTTGCTAACAGTCAAATAAGAAGCAATAAAAAACGATTTTCTATACCAGGAATTCTTAATATTTGCCGTTTAAATCAAAAGTGCCAATAACTAGTGCAGTATCAGCAATAGCACAGTTTACCCACCAGTTTTATTACATAAAACAATCATTTCTCGATTCAGAAAATGTCGTGATGTAAACGGTCGCCACATGTGGATAAAATCATTACAACATTATTAAGACAGTCGTGATTTCATAACAACACTAAAACTAAAATATTTCCTTAAGTAATGGTTTTTCGATATTAATAGGTTAATTCTTTTTTGTAGAGAATATGAAGCTTCATCGATTGGTGCGGGAAAAAACATACGATTCCATTTAAAAAAGTACTGATGACTTTCATATCTCTTCTATGCGTCCACCTACAAAAAAATCACAATTCCAAAGTATTCATCTCTCGAAACCATTCAACCTTATATAAACATTCCTCGCTACGAATAATAATAATGACAAAAACCGAGGTGGTAATATCTGACAAGACACAACACAGTTTTCTAAATGATTTCAGAAATACGTTACGAAATTGTGGTGCAAGTAAAATGTCTTTAAATATTGTACCAAAATTAGGGGTTTCTAGTGTTGTAAATTATGTCATTATATATTTGAATGTGTTTAGAGTTCAAAGAATCGTTTTTTGTAAAAACCGTTTATACATCAATGGTCTGATCTTTTTGCCTTGATAAAGATTTTATATATTTCTTGCGGTTATATGTCGTTAATTATCATAATATCCCAAAATTATAATTTGGATAATGCCGCTTAAAAGAAATAATAGACATTGATCAAAATATCAAAATAAATATTTTTTTCAATACTTGAGAGTAGCGGAAAGAATTTTGAGACATGTGTTCAGTGTAGGAAACCCGTAAAGATTATCTATTGATTTATTGGGTCATGAACTATGCATTCGACAGTGTAATTACGAACGGCACTGTAATCCCATTGTATAGTATGCGTAGAATGCTGGTTTTACTTTGGCATAATTGAGTGCCTCATAAAGAACGTAAAGTATAGAAAAAATGTTCTCACAAAACTACTTTGGTATGTAAGGGACACCGTGTCACATCAATTTTGAGAAGTAAAGTATTTTTTTTTTCAATATTGTTGTACCGTTTATTGAGACAAATTCTACGATTTGACACATTAAACCATTTCGTTTTATGACGGGTCGTAGAGTCACGAAGAACCGAAGTGTTAGGTCAACACGTGTCGCACAGCTTTGGCCAGCTGAACCGATTATTATGAAAATTCTTTCTCTTTAAAAAATTTACCACCACGTGAAAGTTACGTGCTTGTGAACTATAAAAAACACTGCAGTTTAGTCTTAATTCAGGACAAAAGTCGTGAATAATGGTCAAACTGTTCGAATACTGCACAGTTTCAATGGAAAAATTTTCCAACAATTTGGAAACTTACTAAAATTTATCATTAACATGACTAAAAACGTTTGAGATCTTCTTTTGAAATTTTTCGATTGTCAACTCGCAAGAAGTCCATGGAGTTGAATATACCGGCAAATAAATTCAAAATCTTTTTTACTGCCCACAAAAACAACATAAAGCACAAAGTTATGAAGTTTCAAGTTCATAAATGATTACTAGACTGCGGATTTTATGCATTTACGACAAAAATGGATACATATAATTTCAAGCAGTGGACATGTTAAAAACATTTAACGACGTCAATGTAATAATTTCAGCTTAATAGGATTATCAAAAGAAGAATACAATTTTTACTTGGCTGCAATCAATGACAACATCTTCTATTTTGCATAAAGATCCGCAGTATAATTATTACAGTCCAAAATCCGTCTATCGTCAAGAATACTATCGCTACGTAAACTCTCTGTCGTCAAAATACTTACCGATGCATAAATCTGCACCAACCACATCTATTACATGATTGCATAAGTTATATCCTGAAAATTTCGTCAAAATCGGTCGACGTTGCAATGAAAACGTTTAAAGATGGTGAAAATTGCAATTTTTCAAGATTTTTAGCCTGTAACTGCAATAAATCTAAGGATTCTTACATCTTTCAATGCCTGACATTTTCTCCAGCGTCAACCGATTTCGATGAAACTTTCACAGTGCATATAATTGACACAGATCTACAAAATGTACTTTTTAAATGTTCAATATAGGCCCACATAAAAAAGTTGAAAATGCAACTTTTAGTATTTTTTCTACAATTCCGATTAATTGCAATTTTTGAAAAAATTTCTTTTCACATTCAGTAGTAAACTAATTCCTCTTGCTTTCCAAAAAAGTTTAAATCGCATGGTCTAATATTAAAAAAGTTATCGTCTTTTTAAGAGTGTCCCAATATTTTTGTGACCGATTGTATATGTGGGATATTACATCAAATGCTTTAATCTAACATTCACATCTGATTAATTGAATGTTAGAATTGTAAGCGTTCGAATACTTTCGCGTATGAGTGTATGTGTTTAACCCCTTGCACTCGGAGCTATTTGAACTCGAAAATTAAATATTTCTTCCGACCTAGAATGATTCCATTCCATTTTAATCCGTTTCTTTGTATGAATATGAAATTAAATGTTTAGTAATTGATTGGAACCAAAGTATTTAATAATGTAAACAATATTTTGAATAATGGTACAGCAATTTTTAGTCAATTTTTATCAATTTTCTGAGTCATCACTCGAGTGCTAAGGCTTAATCAATGCGTCCAGTGTTTTAAGTATCATAAATTAGTTTATCGACGTTTAGTTTAAAGTGGGTTCTAGATACATATAAGTGGTTTCTATTCCATCGTGTTCGTTCAATTTTAAATGCTTGATTTACCCAACAAACTATCCTCCGTAATTCGTGTAAAAGCTCATCAACGTTTGTAGGAGTTATCGGCACTAGGCTCTCTGGAGTCGCGCATTGGGAATGCGTACACACGCGAAACGGAAGTCAGCACCTTGCGGTCTCGACAATTTCAGAGCCTCTACACGGACAGTGCAGTTCGACGCACCTGCCACTGCAACCGAGTTGCGGTACCGGATGCAGGATTTGTTGAAGTTTCGCGGCGAATTGCATATTACGATTCTAGGTTATTGCACCGGTATTAGTTCATCGAACGGTGTAACGATTCCACGTTAACAATAACTTATCCTAATTAAGACTCGATAGACTCCCAAGTTGTTAAGCTTGTCCTAAGTCCAACGTCAATTCTGTATTGTGTATTTGTGAGAATATTAATTACAGTTGCAAAAATTTTTCGTAGGAAAAGTTAATATTTCCAAGCACAAAACGAGCTCTCTATCTCTATCTCTTCTCTATCTCCATCTCCATCTCCATTTCCATCTCCATCTCCATCTCCATCTCCATCTCCATCTCCATCTCTTCTCTATCTCTATCTCTATCACTATCTCTGTATCCCTATCTTTATCTCTATATATAATAAAATCGTGTCTGTCTATCTGTTTGTGACGGTCAACTGAGAACGGTTGAACGTAGAAGCTTTCTTCGGGAAGGTTTAGGAGAAAGACGACTTTTTCGCCCTCTTTTGGGCACGTTTCTGCTTATAACTTTTGGATTTGTTATTGCACGTGGACAAAGTCGCGGGTACAGCTAGTACTTAACACTTTACCTACCGGAAGCCTATTAATAGGATTTTCAATAATTTTGCTGTACCAAAAGACAGCATATAAATTTTCTTTTACATTGCAATCTTAAATGAAACTATTAGTTGACGTTATTGAGGGTGTCTTGTTAATTCATAATGAAAATTGCTGTTACTATTGATGGTTCCATTAAAGTTTTTAGCCATGAACCATAGATTTTTCAAGATTAAGCAATAATCACCGGTCGGTAATGTGTTAATAAATCTACCGGGTATTTCACCTAACTTGACCACCTTGAATATCTTTGTTGTTTTTAAAGATACGTCAAATGTCTGAAGGACAAAGTTGAATGGTAAAATGGGGCTCATACGATACCAAAATAATGTTTGTTTTTATATAATTTTTTTTTAGAGATATGAAGGTCACCTCCATTTTTTTAAATGGAATGAGGTATTTTTTAATACATCAATCGATGCAGCTGGACATTCGTTATAAAAAAGTACTAGCCTGTGGATGTCAGAAAGTTAGTAGTTCAGGACATATTTCAATTTAAATAACTCTAAAACACCATTTCTGTCGTACTAATTGTAAGACGTTAGCGTTTCCTTACTTGTGTATCGTCTTAGTACGTCTTACAATAGTAAAAACAACAAAGATATTCAAGGTGGTCAAGTTAGGTGAAATACCCGGTATATTAGATTTAAGTGTACACCTAATACTAAATGAAACGATACAAATCATTAAGCATAACTTGCATCAAAATCTTTTAAAGGGTGTATGCAAACTCGTAAGCTTAATAAAATTGTGCAAGTCTAACATTTTCTTAGTATATAAAGTATAGAACTATAGATTTCTTAAATAATAATGTTAATCGTTATAATATCATATTGCTTAATGTGCAAATAGCATTATCAAAATTCAAAATTGAAAAATTCATACTTCTGAATTATTCTAGACGTACGTAAAAGGTCGCCTTTATTGAAAAAAATTGTACAATATCAAGAAGATCATGAAATACTATCGCAGAAATACATATTTATCTTTTAGTTATGAAACAATCAACAAAAAAAAGTTGTAAGATATTAAATTTAAGCTTCCCTTTACACATTGCATTAAAAAATATTTGTTCAAAGACATTTTGACATAATTCTGACGTAATCTGCTCAGCAAAAATTGAAATGCTCCCATTTCTCATAAGATTGTCTCAGTTTCTGCTCAAATATCCTCGTACGATGTATACACACACACACACACACACACACACACACACACATTTCGGTTGATATATTAGAATTATTTGTCAGATCATACAAATTCGTAAAACTGCTTAAAATTTTAAAAAATGCTTTTTCTCTACAAAACTTTAAAATATTTATAATAAAAACTGAAATGAACATTACAAAACTTAAACCTAAGAATAGCTTTATGTATTTAATACTTTTTATCATTGCTTTCTTTTGCTCCTTTTGAGGACAGCTGCTTCTTCTTCAAGTTTTTTTATATTTCTTTCTTTTTTCATTCTTGCACGCATGTTTATGAATTAAGAAATGAAGAAATCAATAAAATGAACTTGAATTTAATGTAGCTTTCAAATTTTATGTAATTTGATATAACTTAATAGTCAAGTACGTTAAAAGTATAAGTATTAATTTTTGAATAACGATATCAATACACTTATTTATTTCTGTGGTCATCTCATTGAAATTAGCAGATTACAAATAGGGACTTATAGGTTATGGCTCCTCGCGATACGGTACGAATTTTCTAGGTAAAGTTTTTCAAATCTCTAAAAGTAATGAAGATCATTTAGGTAATCGAAGATACAGTTGTATCCTTTATACAGAATACATTTGTTAACTATGTATTCCAAGAACGCTAAATCTGTAGTTACTTAGAAGCTTGGTTTTTATATTGCGGAAATTATAGGTAATGGGTAATGGTGGAACATGAATACATTTCGCGTTTCCAACAGTCTCTATAGAGCTGCGGCTATTATTACAACCGTAAGCCGTAAAACTTCTTACTGGTTATTGCATGTTAACTTAAAAAGCTGGTATCACATTCGCGTTTCCCGCTGCTCTGTATCGATTAGTGATCTTGATTAGCTCTGCAAACCAACAGCGTTGGCTACTCACACAAGGAGGCACTATTTAGGTTGCTCGTTTAAAGCGTTCTCGTAAAAATAACGATTGCACACGTAGTCCTGGAGTCATTAAAGAACTCATGGGTGCAATACGAGATCGCAGCCAAGCGGAAACGTCGCGTTCCGTTTCAACGTGACTGCTAGAGGCGTCTCACGAACGTTGTCCACATCATGGCTGGACCACTGCCGAGTTAAATGCTTTTTCTACGTGTAATGTTGGATGCCTACTTGTCATGCTCTTCTTTAATTTTTGTCTTACTCTTACAACATCAAGTAACGTGACAACTCTTGCATAAATGTCCAGCAGAAATTCAAGTCAAAATTTACATGTATAACGAGAGTCTTTCGTCAGGGTATTATTTTACAGTGTTTTTGATTAGCAACGATCGAAATTGTTCAAAACTCGTTGACGTTTATTTTCGTACACATTCATATTTCGTACACAGGATGTCCCAAAAAGCGCGTGAACAATGACAACGTGTACGAAAACGAGAGCTGATGCTAAGCGCGTAAGTGCGAATCGGAACAATAACGGAAAGACGAATGAATTGATCAGTCAATCAAATTATATCGATCATATCTCGTTAACTATTAGATTTATGATATATGAAGGTCAATACTTTTTTACGCAGAATTTTGTGCTTCATCCGAGTTCAATAAAAAATATTAGGCATTCTATTTAATAAACTGAAGGTGACCTCTATATCTTGATAAAAAATCGAAGTAACCAATATCTGATTGCAGCACTGTATGACCCCCTAGGAACCATGCAACATTTGTTTGAACATTTTTTTTGTACAACAAATAACTTACAAGTTATTTGAGATCGTCACGTTACGAGACTCACCCTGTATATTAAATGGAAAACTTCCAAGACAAGTATTTCTGGATAAGTACATAGAGTCGGTGAAGAGCAGACGAGGAAACAACTTTGAGAGCAGACATAAATCACTAAGAAAAAGCGAAAAAACGGATATTGATGAAAGATTAAATGGAGGAATAGAGATAAGAAGTAGAGTGAAAAGAGGAAAGCGGAGAGAAGTTACGAGTCAAGATGAACTAGATGAGATTAGACGAGTAGACGGAGAAGATAATAGTGACACTTGCTGAGTACATAGAGCAGAGTACGGACTTATAGAGGATTAGGAAGTAAGGTCGGTAAGTGAACATCAATGGTAGGAAGTGCGAAGATAAGGAAGAATGGCAGGGCATACAAGAAGAAACGAATAGAGGAAGGATAACAAAGCGTGCAGGTGGGCCAAGGACGACATGAAGTAGGTACAGAGGTGTAATTTACTGTGAGGAGGAGAGAAGAGAGTTGGGAAAGAAAAAGAAGGTGATCATGTGTAGATGGGAAGAGAAGAAACAGTAGAAGCAGAAGTATAAGACGCGAAAGGAATAGAGAATTTTCAAAAAGGATTTGAGGAATGAACAAGGGGCAATCTAGTGTGAGCGGAAAGATAGGTGAATCGCCGATAGGAAAGTTGAGAAAGGGGGTGGAGAGGTACAGCAGATGCTAGTACGGATGTGAAACGAGATAAGGAAAGAGTTAAAGATACTAACGGAAAAGACAAATGAGACAAGGGAGAAGATAACAAAGAAATTTAAGGAGAACGAGGAAAAGTAGAGCAAAGGATGGTGAGCAATGGATCGAGGGATGATAGAGCGTGCCGAGACGTAGAAAAGAATACGTTGGTAAAAGCATAGCAGGGGTAAAATGGAAAGTATAGCTGTTAAACTCTACGTGGAGAAAAATGTGGATACAATAGAAAAAAAATGAAAGCGAAGAAAGAAATGCGGATGCGGAGGGATGTCAATAGAAGCGAATAGGCAGAGAAATAAGACGAAGCGACGAGTGTAGTAAAAAATAGGAGCAGCATGGTTGCAGCGAAACAAAACGGAGATTGATGGCATAACTGTTATTTAGTTTAAAACGCGACTACCATAAAGCAACTAGTCAGTTTTTACGAGTACGGAACTACCTTTCGCGATTTATCTTTCAAGACGACTTTTACTATTTCAAATTTTATTTACAATTAGTTTAACTGTAACCCATGAAACAAAGCTTTCTCTTCAATTCTACTCTACTGACTACTCTATCGATCGCTTTCGTTTTGTTATACACTTCGAAATTGTTTTATTATATGATTAATAATATGTTATATGAATAATTTAGCCCTCCATGAAACTCTTTAAGAATTAAATAGCGTTCTTTTAAACTAATTTTTACAAACGCTTTTCTTAGTATTGCAAGAGGTATTTCTAAGCTAACAAACTTGGTCGTATTTTGTTTGATCTCGCAACTTTTACGGCCATAGGCACTTGGCTCCTGTTTACAGGATGTTTTTGTTGGGATGTATACTTCTGAAATGTGTATGAACAGTACGTAATTAAGAATGTTTAAAATGATCTTTTTGCAAAATATTGAACTATACTGTGGTACATAGTTATTGTATGCTATAATGTGCCCAGTGTTATTACCTTGAAAATCTTCAAAAATATCTCGAACTAAATTCTTTAATTTTGTGAAATCATTCAGTGTCCTCTGGATCTCCGACAAATTAAAAAAGTATGTTGCACAGATGAAAATAAGAAGTCATGCACACAAGAACCAGCCAGGCCGCTTCAAAATTTGCCCAACACTAAAGAACACCTTGAAAAAAGACGAACTAGAGAACTCCATCAAGTTATTACGGGAAAGAAAATTACTGGCTAGAAAAACATAATAGATTGATTATCCACCAAAAGCCAAGTGCGACTTTAAAAACATAAGAAAAAAAAACAATAGTGTTTAACCCTTTGCCGTACCATTTTTTTTACAGTTACATTGATTGAAACGTCTTACTCCTCAAAAATGTCGTAGAATGCAAAAGAAAATTTATATTTTTTTGTATGGCTACATTTATTTTAATGCTCAAGTATTGATTACAAACGAATCCAATTTTATATCATCTAAACAGAAAGGCGTATCATTCCTATTTGTTAGACTTTGTTAAAATTTTCATGACGAGTTTGACTCGTTAAAATACGAACAGAGAGGTTAATAGGAAGTGGTATTAAATGGTCTTATATGTCAAGAGATATCACATTCTAATCCGTTATTTTACTATTAAAGGTTACCATTAAATTACTGTTAATAATGAAAAAATACAAGAGTACAGCAGGTTGGCTTAATTGCACGCATACGGCAATCCTATTACACTGAGCGGCCCTATTACGACTGCCATGAACCGCACCGCACCGCACCGACGGCGTCCGGTCCGTCCGTCCGAAAGATCGTTCCATCGTGTAGAGTAATTAGATTTTCTTCTGTATGTGTAGTTTTGAAATAAGAAAATATCCCAAAAAATGGCACGTTTTAGATGTCCTTCTTCATTTTAACCATCGTATAACCTTCTCCTGGAAATGTGGGGATTACTAGGTCCCAATCTTCTTCAAACATTTGTTGAAGAGAACATATGTATATTCTTTCATGTTCCATTTTGTTTCTACAGATTAGATTCACGCGAAGAATATTTTGAGTTTTATTTCTAATTTATACAACATAACTTGTGTACGCATTTATGCTAACGGACACGTCGGAAGCAGCAATAATAGTGTAGATTGTAAAATTATTATAAGAATTAACCGATAAAATAAAATTTTATTCAGAGAAGTTCTCATAATACTACTACTAGTGTTCCTTCTCGAGAATTCCTTCTCGAGAACTTCTCGAGAAATTTTATAATTGGTTATTTCTCATTTCTCGAGAAATTACAGTATTTCTCGAGAAATTTAAATCTAGGAAAATTCTTATGAATCTCATTTATTTTATAACATATTTTCCGAAATGAACAAATACATACAACAACAAATCAGAATAACTTCAATTTCGTGCAATTTCTCTGTAAGGCTAGAAGAATTATGTAGTTTCGTAAATGACGTGTAATAAATAAGTTGAACAAATGCATTTGGTCGGGGAATTGTGAAACACAATACTAAAAATTCGATTACAAGATTTGACTCATACAACGACAACAACGACAACATCGACACCGATAACGACAACGATAACGACAACGATAACTCGGCAAGTTAATATAAGCGTGGTAAAAATTGATTTTTACAACTTTTTTAGCTGGCCCAATAACGAAAATTTAAAAAATGTATTTTGTTAACTAGTATAAATTATATGCGCTCTGAAATTGGTTAGTTGGTTTACGAATTATAAACGATCAAAAGTGGTAGAAAGGCCGAAAATCTTGAAAAATTGCAATTTTTAACACTTTTGATCGTTTATAATTCGCAAACCAATTAACTAATTTCAATGAAATTTTGGGAGCGTATATAATTTATATCAGTTGACCAGACACATCTTTTTAATTTTCGTTATTGGCCAAGCTAAAAAAAGTTGTAAAAATCAATTTTTACTAATGTTTTTCACAATTCCGTCCAAATGCATTTTTTCAACATATTTTTTACGCATCATTTACTCAACTAATTCTTCTGGCCTTATAGAGAAATTGAAGTTGTTTGGCCCATTAATAAAAAAGTTGTTCTGATTTAAAGTGTGTGAAATCAGTTATGCTCCTTACTGTATGTCCTACTATCAGTCAGAATATGCTACATTTTAATGTAGGTATTTAAATATCTCTGTTACTTGTGATTATACGAAAGAATGTTAGAGGAGAAATTTGCACTGTTCAATAAGGTGAATATAATGCCAAAATAAAAATTTTTTGGAAATCATATTTCGAAATTTCAAGGTCATCGTTATTTTTATTTAAAGGAGGTCATATAATTATTCTATATTGCTATTCAGAAAAAAAGACAAATCCAACGATGTGTCATGTTCCATAGTTAAGGTGAATTTCACAATTTTCAAAATTTTCAATTTAAGTGCGCCACGTCATCCTTTGATCCGATCGATATCAAACTTTGCACAAATTTTTTTCTCACTTAAAGGAACAATACTGGATAGTTGCGTGCATTTTGTATCTCGATAATAATTTTTCTCCAAGTATAGCTTAGGTCCACCCTAACGTACATATTGGACAGGAATAAACATTGAGTTAATGTTTTCTGCGCTTTCGATCAATATTATCAACGATATTCCAAATATCATAAGTTTTCCAATATTTTGTTATTTCATTAAAAAATCCGCAGAATTCTCAAGAAATATAGTCTTATTTCTCATTTCTCGAGAAATGAAAAATGTTGAGAAATCAGGAACCCTAACTACTACGCAAAATAGTGCTGTATGTACTATTATTAGTAGACTGCGCATTTTTATGCACAATAACAATATTTTGTAACCATTGTGAGTAGCAGGAGTTACATAAAAATTCACGTCATCCCTTAATCGATTGTTTACATTGGAAACATCATAACAATATTCTTAAATTTCTCTAGTCTTTCACTGTTTTATGTTTCACCCAGCCAATTTCTTCATAAGTGCATGGAAATCCGCAGTCTAATTATATTAGCATTAAAGCACAAAATGTCTTTACAGTTGAGATTTTCGTTCCTTTTAAAATCGACTTTCTCAACAAGAAGAATTTCATAGAAAAATATTTACAGATTCATATTCAACGCATGAACTATCAGGAAATGTTCACTCAAAGTTGCAAATTCCTATACTTGTTGAACAGTGTGAATAGGATCATAGTCGCGATTAGGTAATTCATCTTGCATAGTGTTGATCATTGTAGACTGTGGGATGTTAATCGTTTTTCCTATGCCTACTAATATTACTCCAACGAATTTTTCATCTTTTATATTTTTCTGAAAAAGACTTATTTATTGGCTACTACGTGATATAAACACACGTGCACTGTTGTTATTAACTTTTTAAGATACACTACAAACAATTCTACACAAACTGTGAACAAATCACAAAAATACAACCTATTATAAACTTTAACCAAGAAATGCTGTGGTATTCAATGTTTTAATGCACATTTATTTTTCTCAAATAGTCTTGAGTTGTTTTACCAAGAACAAATAAAAATATATCAGCCGTTGGTAAATTATTAAAGTAAATGAATTTTATACTGATCAACATAACTAAAAATTTCTTTTGTAGACAATAGTTTTTAAAATTATCATATAGTAAAATTTAATTCGAAATTATAGATCCGTAGTTGTTTTTTTTTTAAATATTTTTCAAGTGACTCAATTTTTATTAGTTCAATACACATTTCTAAATCATTTATATAATTAAAGCGTAGCTCTTTAATTTATTATCGAAGTATTAAGTCGCTTATTTATAAGTAGTATAAAGTCTATAAAGTATAGTTTTTGCCAGTTCAAAAGTGACAGAAATTTTGAATACTTTTTGTCAGAAAGATTGAGATTCACAGAATATTAATCGTTGTTTTTGTGTGTTGCGATTTTTATCAAAAGAAATACATTTATATGACTAATATTACTTCTGCTTAGAAATGTGGAACGACATAAATTACACACACTGGTCGTTGAAGTTCTTGCCATATGAAATTTCTGTCATTAGTATCTCGATTTCAAGTTTTCCTAACAAAGTTTCTCTGTGATCAATCGAAGTCTTCTCTAACGTAATTGAAGGCCATATAAACTTGTTTTTAAGTTGTTAAAAGGTAAGAAATAATTAAAAATGTTTCTTCTTTTTCGGTGAGGAACTGTATTTTCCACATTTTTATTTAATTAAACTGGTTATCACCGTATTCTTTGCACGTTTTCCAACAAACAATTAAACCATTTATTTCTTGTTATGGCATATCTGGCACACACTAATTTATATGTAATTTAACAATTGTAATATATATTTATTCTACAATTTCTCTTATTTTTCATTATTTCTGATTTGTTTTAGTTCAAACGGTAATTACGTTCATGCTTCTAAATCTCACCAATTTTCAAATAATATTTCTGTTTTAGTATTGGGCAAGCAATGATACAGAATAATAGAGAAACAATGTTCAGAAAAACAGTATATTTATAAATAAGCTAGTAAGCTACTATGTTACAAAAAGCCATGGAGAAGAATACAGGAAATGTTATCAATTAAATCGATGAAAACGACGCAAAGAAGAAGTTAATTCATCAAACTAGAAATTAAATAAAAATTCAGGTATATCAAAACCTTGTAGATACAGTCGAAAATAGTACAATCTTATCAAGAACGCTGGTAAGAAAACGATTTTCATGCTCGAGCTGCGAGAAAGCATACATTAATGAGAAAATTAAATGGGAGTCATAAAATTTTGCAAAAAATATTTATTACATATAAAGACAATACCACCTGAAATATGGTGATATTCTCCAATGAAAGTAAATGTCATATTTTTAAATTCAGGTGGACGTAATTACGTACGAAGTAGAACCGGAAACGAAGCGCGTATAATTCGTGAAAGAGTTCAGATATTATACATCCATACAGTCGGTCATAAAAATGTTGGGACAAAATTACAATATATCGGAATTCTAGAAAAAATACTAAAGAATACTAAATACTAAAGAATATTAAATACTAGAATACTAAAGAAAAAATACTTAAAAAGTACTAACACATTTCACAACTTTTTTATGTGGGCCTATATTGAAAATTTAAAAAATACGTTTTGTAACTCTGTGTGAATTAAACATATTCTGCAAAATTTCGTCAAAATCGGTCGACGTTGCAATGAGCTACAAACGTTTAAAGATGGCGAAAATTGCAATTTTTCAAGATTTTCGGCTTGTACCTGCCGTACATAAATCTGAAGATTTTTCAATGCCTGTCGTTTTTTCCCGCATCAACCGATTTCAATGAAACTTTCACAGTGCATATAATTGACACAGATCTACAAAACGTACTTTTTAAATTTTCAATATAGGCCCACACAAAGGAGTTGAAAATGCAACTTTTAGTATTTTTTCTACAATTCCGATCTATTGCAATTTTTGAAAAAATTTCTTTTCACATTCTGTAGTAAACTAATTCCTCTTGGTTTCCAAAAAAGTTCAAATGGCATGGTCTAATATTAAAAAAGTTATTGTCTTTTTAGTAGTGTCCCAATATTTTTGTGACCGACTGTAGATGCATACAATACGATTCACAGACTAAAACGCTTCAACAAAAAATTCAGACATTCATTTTATCGACCGTGCATGATCCACAAAAGGGAAAAGATCGAAATAATTATACAATGTATAGTAATGAAGCGCAAGAGAAAAATGATTATAAATGCAGTACGCTATTGACATAAATATCGCGCAAAAGTTGGTGCACAGTAAGTATGAAATATCGTCGTAGGAAAATTATCACTTTCAAAATTGGCCCACCTACATAACTATTATACTAATATTAGTAAACTAGAATTCTTCACGTAAGCGTCGCAACGAAATTCCAGGATGTTCCTTCAAAATGATAAAAAAATGCACTATAGATAAATCTATATAATTTTGTTATACAAAATAAAAAATAACAAATTTTGTAATAATTTGAAATGCTCGTTTATAAAAGAAGTTATTGGAGATTCACAGCTATAAAAATATAATGAACGAAATTGGTAAAAGAACGAAATATTTGTACAACGTCAGAATATTTTTAAAGGTTTGCACACAACATTAGCAGTGCGAATGTTTTATACTCCTACACTACTCCTGAAACACACGCTTTGTTCATATCGTTAACGATGCAGATGCATGTCATTAAATGAACGTTAAAAGTTTTGACGACTATGTACTCAGTCAGTGGCTCACTGTTATTGTTGAATACTGTTACAGTAAAGTCGCGTTATTTTGCAAACGGCTGTGTTCTGCACGGAGAAATATCGTGTAAGTACACTATTTTTTTATGACTGAGTTATGGAAGTATAAAGGAAGCCGAACGTAGAAAAGGACATATTATTTTTCCAATAAACCTTACTTTTGTCATTATCTAAAAATTTTGAACTAGCTGATTCTCCCATACAATAGACTGTATGCAACTAATTCCAATAAAAGTTGAACGTTATAATAACGATTTACCATCAAGGTATATTCGTAAGAGTGGATTTAAGAACATACTATGACCTTTCAAATTTACCGCCTTATATCGATAGATATAATCTAGATGGTTTTCAATACGTTCTTACATCAGTGTCTTGACAACAAACATGTACGACGCACGTAGCACACGCGTGCCACACAATTATTATAAATTTATTTTCCCCAAAGCAAGTGAGTGAGTTTTTATGAACAATATTCCTTATATTCAATCATGTAATAGTTTTTGAAATTATTATAACATATTTACTTTACAGACGCGATTCAAATAAATCTTGAAAAGGATCCAAACTAGGATCGAAACGTTGATTTTGTTTGATAATTAGCAAAATTGCTTCATAATTAGTAGTGAACGATCGAACCGTTGCGCCGAAAGCATTTAACATTTATTAACAGCAAATACGATCGATAGAAGAAACATATGTAGAAAAGGACAGAATGTAAACACGGATCGCGCTGTCCTTCCTCGCGCCCGAAAGTTTCACCGTCAATTAAACCACTAAATACAGTTGATATTATATTGTGTTTAGTGTCATTTTAATCAGGAAAATGCCAGAAATAAGTTGGCGATAGTCCCATAAATAATAATAAAAAATAAAGAAGTTTCGTAATTGGATTAGTAGTGGTTCACACCGACATACCCGAGTCGAGATCAAATCACGCGGCATGTTTACACTGCTCGGAGACCGAGGCAGCTCTAGATTCGTGGCCCCCTGGGGCGTTGCCCCTTAGTGGAGGGGATAGGCACTTGACAAATTCTGGGTAGGCGGTCACTGAGAAATAACGCGACTTTACTGTACCACGTAACACCTATACAGACTTCTATAGTTTTTGCATTTATTATAATTGTCCTAACAAATAGAATTAAAAAGGATTCAGAAATGTTATACGATTATTTAAAAAACAAAAATGATCGTTCATATCTACGAAAGAGACGGAAATAAAGAATTCTCCACTTTAGTTCAACCTTTATTTAACGCAATTTTTTCTAGTGCTGAATGTCAGTCCTGAAATTTCGTGGTGACAATTGCATAAAACACCTTGTACGTGAAAGTAGTAAATAATAACTGGACTGCAGATGTTCATGCAATTTGCAATATTTGTAGGCGAATTTTAAGAAAGTGGAATAAAATGAAATCTTATTTCCGGTGGTAGTAGCCCTTGCAGATCTGAAATAAAGAAAAATTGTACTAAATTCTGTCGAATTTTATATTCTACCCTTTTTGGAGAATTTCCAGAATCCTAAATGCATAAAGATCCGCAGTCTAATAATAACACATACAGGTACAAGTACTTTTATTATTCACCAATAGTAAGTATGTATAAATATTTATTTTGGTGTAATATTAAGATAAGACCCCCAAATTTGTACATGAATACAACAACAGGCTATGCTAGAACGAACGTAATTAGTTCTACGTATAACCGCGTTCATAATAGCGTGTGTTCGTTCTAGCATATACCGAGTCATATTTGTTTAGAAGTAATCTGTCTCAAGTGCGCAATCTGGAACACAGTTTAGCATCTCTGGTTCAACGATTTCAAAAGAAGGGGAACTATACCCTCAGATTTTGGGGTATTTATCAATGTTATCAACCTCTGTGCAGAAAAAAAGTTTGGTAACATTGATAAACACGCAATTGTCTCATGAACACGAGATGGAGTTGCTTGCTATATCCATATTCTATTCAGCTCGTAGCGAATGCCGTTATACAGGGCATGTCGCACTAATATTAGTGCCACCGATAAGAATATGTACCGCGTCTGTGTCAGTTTTGCTATGATTCCACGTTGACAGCAGTGCAGCAGTGAAATGTTGCACAATATCGCAGCACTGATTGACAGTCCTCCTGACTAGGCGCCATCTCGTCTAAACTAACTGAACTAAAATTGGCTCTAGACTGGCTCTGCATCAGAGAGGACCTCTGTCTTCATGGGGAAATCTATGCTAATGTGAATGAAAACACGCGCCTCGACTTTTTGTCCTTATACGAGCATATTTTGAGCTGCACAAAGGTTCATTTGATAGAGGAAGGTTCATCACGGGGCGCTATTCTCATCATATCAGTCAAAAAAGTCTCTTTGAGACAGAAAAATACATTGAAATCTGCGGTTATTTTTCTCGATTTTGTCTTTACTTTGGGCACTCACATTATTAGATATAAACATAATCTCGTTAAATCATGAGAAGAGCGGTCTGTATTTAACCTTCCTCCACAGAATGAGTCCTCACCCAGCTCAAAATATGCTCAAATAACGCCAAAAAATCGAGGCGCGCAAACCCATGTTTCGATCCAAAATCTAGTAAGATTCTAGTTCCTTTCTAGTTACAATCCGAGGGTATAGTTCCCCCTTAATTAAAAAGAGAAATGAAAACACTCTAGTTTAGGCCTTTTTAACACTAGGTTTGCGGAGCTCTAGAAATAACTATTTCACATTATTTTATAAACATAACAAGAATGTGTCTATCCAAAGTTTTAGCCATTTTTCCAATAATATATACCCAAAGAAAAAGGTAAATAATTCCTCAGGGAAGCATCTTCACAATCTTAATAATCGCAAATTAAGAATATTAGAAGCCGTCATTTTGATTGGTCCCGTAAACCTAGTGTTAATCTAGTCTAAGGCCGCCCACACACGGGTCGATTGTCGATTGTAATTGCGTCGTGAAGTTCGTACGTCTTGATCGTCATGTACGAATCATGCGACGGACGCGATTGCCACTGCCATAGACATATAGAGATAGACTGCGCGGCCTGAACGAAGCGCTGAAGCCCACAATGGCGGCGTGCGAGAGAGAGAGAGAGCATTAGCCGGGGTCCATAGCGCTCTCTTTCTAATTGATGTGTCGACACATCATATAGAAAGAGAGCGCTATGGACCCCGGCTAATGCTCTCTCTCACTCTTTGTACCGCGCGCCGCCATTGTGGGCTTCAACTCGCCCATAAGACGGCGCAGTCTATCTCTATATGTCTATGGCCACTGCACACGGGTCGATTGTTTCTCGGTTGATTTGTGTTTTTCAAACATCAAGAAACGCGTTTTCACCTTTTCACTTTCAAAAAAAATTAGATCGACTTCGAAAAAACGCACTAAAAAAATGCACTAAAAAATATGAAATAATTATAAGTATAAATAATTATGTGAATACACACGAACTTAAATACAATACAAAAAAAAAATTTATCTTGAGAAACCACCATTTAAACATGTTTAAACAATCATAATGTATTAGTATTGAGTATCACTGGATTCGGGAAAGTCTGTAGAATCTTTTGCTGTAAAGAACAATTCAATATCTTTTATAATAACATCACACTATTTGTTTAAAGTTGAAAAATACGTTTTTTTTAAAGTCATGTTTCTAAAAAACCGTGCGTATAGGAGAAAAATTAAGGGCAGATTCGGAATCAGTGCGGAAAACTCTATAAGATCCACCCAATACTATATTGGGAACATAAAAAAGTTGAAATTTGTTGGACAGTGTTACCAATCATAGTATTTGATATTTCCTGTACAACATTATTAGAGCAAGTATAAAAAGAAATTCAGAAAATGTATGTTATATGATTGATTTTATCAATTATTATCAATGGCTGAACCAGCGGACGTGGCACTATACATAAGGATACGATACAGAGAATCATAAGTGAAAGAATTAGCTGTAAGAATTGGATAGACGTTTAGTAATTACACCAGTGAACAGGCTCATCTTTTGGTCTTTGCCATCTGCCTACCGGCTAGAAGCCATTGCCAGGTGTAATAATGTAGCCTTATCTCAACCAGCTGTAATCCAAATGGTACTAGAGATTTTGAATTTCATTGGGTAAAACGGCGGTAGAAGGGGTGAGAAGGGACGTGCTTACCTCGGCAATGGTCCAGCTTACACAGTCTATATGAGATACTTGGGCATAAAGGATCATTTTGTATGTTAGGATCTTGTAAAAAGGTGGCTGCTGCAATCCACTCGGGCAACCATGGTGCTTCTTATAACTCAATAATTAACCCTTAGCAATCGAATGGTGACTCTGAGAGAGTGAGAGGCACCACTAAAAGTTGCTGTTCCATTATTCAAAATATTGTTTACATTATTAAGTACAGTGAATCCCATTAATATTCGGGCGCTCTCATAAAAACGATAACTTTTTAAATATTGGAATATATACGATTTGTAATCTTTTGAGAAGTTAGAGCAATTGGTTTACTACATGTTGTGAAAAGAAATTTTTTTCAACAATTGCAATTGGTCGGAATTCTATAGAAAATACTAAAGTTACATTTCACAACTTTTTAATATGGGCCTATATTGAAAATTTAAAAACACGTTTTGTAGATCTACGAAACGTATTTTCTAAATTTTCCACAGAAGTCCACATAAAACAGTTGCAAAATACAACTTTTAGTATCTTCTCTGCACTTCCGATAATATAATTGGCAATATTTAAAAAAAATTTTTTTCATGTTGTGTAGCAGACCAATTGTTCTAACTTCTTAAAAGTTATCGTCCAGGTATTAACAATATGTCTACTACTTTGCACTATGTTTAATTGTGAATTTGTATTAAAGAACCTAGATACCTAAAAACCTGTTCGTATTAAAAAAAAAGGTAATATGAAAAGATATATAATGTTTAAGTTATAAATGACCAGAAATGTGATACTTCATATTAAACTATTAAATCATATCTAAATTAAATCATATTAAACTATTAACCATCTTTTGAGTAGCCAATGACAATAAGTTGCAGTTTGTAACATAGTGTTATAATATGTAGCTCTAGAAAAGTAAAATTTTTACATGTAAGACTCCGCAACACAACTTATACCTTCTAAGTACCTTTGTGCCTTACTCGTAAACCCGCTAAAATTTTTACATGTGGTTTTAATTCCAAGTAATTTTAATTTTAACAAGTGTTTTCGGGGTATTTCGCACTTCTTGAAAAAAATGGAGCATAGCCCGACCAAATAGAGAATGTCGATAGCGGCTTTAGCCGGATTCGCAAATGTTGTGTGAGAAGTGAGAGCAGACTGTACATATATGTATAATGCTACAGAATAATTTCTCGACTATCACAGCTGAGCAAAATATACGATTTAAAACAAGATTGGTCCAGCGACCCTACCCACAATTTTTATTGATATTGTGTGGAAAACAATGGTTTTATAAGTAAAAGTGGTTGTATAAGGATGATATGAGGGTAAATACCCTTAACTGTATCAATTTTTTTCTCGGTAGTTAATTAAGATATTCAGATAAAAAAAAACGAAGATACTCGAACTTACCTCCTTCATATCATACATTTTTTTCACCATTGTAAGCAAATTATTAAGGGTATGTTACGAGCCAAGGTTCAGGCAGCGATGCGGGAACCGAGGGGAGTTAGGATTTAGAGATATTTTGGGTCTAGGTAGGAAGGGTACACGTAGGACTAGCCAATGTCTATTTCACCACTGGATCGCCTCGTGTGGAACAAGGGAGTGGACTAGCCGGTGTCTATCTCACCACCGGGTCGCCACTATAAAGGTACACGTAGGACTAGCCGGTGTCTATCTCACCACCGGGTCGCCACTATAAAGGTACACGTAGGACTAGCCGGTGTCTATCTCACCACCGGGTCGCCTCGTGTGTGGAATATGGAAAAGTGGACTAGCCGATGTCTATTTCACCACCGGGTCGCCACTGTAGGGGTACACAAGGACTAGCCGATGTCTATTTCACCGCCGGGTCGCCTCGAGGGAACAAGGGAGTGGACTAGTCGATGTCTATCTCACTACCGGGTCGCCACTATAAAGGATAAGGTCGTGGTTCCGCTGTCTCGTAACTTATTGATTGAAATAGATACACCTCGAGCGGCAAAGGTGTATCGTCATAGAATACTAGCTACTGGAAGATCGAAAAGGAATATGCCTAATGGAAATGAACTTCGAATAGATTAATACAAGTAATATATTGTTGATAATAATTGAGGATACAAATATTCAGTGTAAAGTGTCGCGGACTCGCGGACTAAACGCTCGCAGTTTTCACGCACCGAGAAATGCGGGGGCGATCTACCACAGAGTGCTCGACAAAGACTTTAGCACCCAATCTTGCTTGACGTGAGTTTCGACGTGGAACGATACGTACTGCGCGTGTTCACTTGAATCAACCCAACTAATAGGAGGGATCCAAGCCCTTATACAGGGTGTCCCAAAATTCGTGAAAATCCCGAAAGAGGGTGGTTCCTGAGACCATTGTAAGAGACATTTTCCTTTGCACCAAAGTCAACTGCGGCTTTGTTTAGGAGTTATTAACGAAAAACACGGACCAATCAGAGCGCGATCTAGACGCGAGTTGCCACAGTCGGCCAATAGACAGTTGGCGCGCCGCGCCGACTATGGCAACTCGCGTCTAGATCGCGCTCTGATTGGTCCGTGTTTTTCGTTAATAACTCCTAAACAAAGCCGCGGATAACATTTTTGCAAAAGAAAATGTCGCTTGAAATGGTCCCAGGAACCACCCCCTTTCGGGATTTTCACGAATTTTGGGACACCCTGTATATACATATATATACATATATATATATTACAGATACTTATTTATTTAAATAATCGTTTTGACAATAAATTCTTATTGAAACAATAATTCAAATAATGTAAAATAAACAAGTTTCTATACATTATAAAAATTTATTTATTTAAAAATTGTTTAAATAAATAATAATAAATAGCTATATAAATAATAAGTATACAAACGGATTTGTATACATTATATTTTGCAGCATAAAAATTTATTTAAATAATTGTTTAAATAATAAATACGTATTTAAATAATGATTATATAAATAAAATTGTAAATATTATAAAAGATTACTTATTTAAAAAATTGTTCAAGTAAAGAATAATAATAGATAATAGTTTAATAATACATAATAATACAAATTTTTGTAATTATTTGTTCAAAATGTTGATTTGTATAACATTATAAAAAATCATCGAAATCATCAGAATCATAGCCGAAACCGAAATCCACAACCGAAATATATATATACAATATATATATATATATATATATATATATATATATATATATATACATATATTGTATATTTCGTCTTATAAAACTGAGTACATAATTCAGGACCGCATTAGTGCGAATTACGAATCGTATGTTTAATCACGAGTATAAAAAGATCGCGTCCGAGTTTGGCTAATCTATGTAATAATGTAATCCGAATATCTCCGGCTATCCGTGACGATCAAGCTACCCGATGCGATCAAGCTACCCGATGCGATCAAGCTACCCGATGCGATCAAGCTACTCGATGCGATCAAGCTACTCGAACATTCAGATGTTTAGAGTACTCGGTCGAGCTTGCTCGACTTTCTCCGGCTCGACTCGACTGTCGGGTTCCCGTAAATTTCGGGAACCCGCGCACTCCTAGTTTTCACTATAACTTGGCATAACCCAGAAAGATGCCAGAAAGATGGCAAAAGATCATCGAACAAAGTGAAAAATATTTTATTGATTAAAGTTCATTGCTTGCATAAAATAATTGGGCTATATTACATAGATAGTGAAAAAAATGTATGATATGAAGGAGGTAAGTTCGAGTATTTTCGTTTTTTTTTTAATCTGAATATCTTAATTATCAACCAAGAAAAAAAATGATACAGTTAAGGGTATTTACCCTCATATCATCCTTATACGAAGAGTTAGCTACTTAAAATTTTAGGTGGTTATCTTTCAACCTAAAACCATTGTTTTCCACACAATATCAATAAAAATTGTGGGTGGAGCCGCTGGACCAATCTTAGTCTGCTAGACCCAAATTTATTTTTAACTTCACAACTAAAAATTTAAATTACCTTATCTGTAGTAGTACGTTTTACAAATATAATTCAGAAATAGTAGTTTCATTCGAAGATTGCTGTGAATTCGGCACATTATTTTTCATGGATATTGTTATAGTTAATGATAGCCGACAAGCTATTCTTAAATAGTTATATGTTTTTAAATGCTGATAATTAGAAAAGACAATTCCGATCAATTGCAATCAATTGCTCTAGCTTCCCAAAAAAGTTCAAATCGTGTAACTTCAACTGTATCCTATACAGTATGCAGTGTATAGTAGTGAAATCTGTGCCAATCAAACGGCTGATCCCGTATAGTAATAATTCCTTCTTTTACGCGGTGCGGCGGGCCCTTATCGTGTTGAAACATAAAAAACTCCTTAAGATTTCATTTAGTTAACGCGGTCAGAGCAAACGAATGATAACTAATCCAAACGATGTAAATTTTTTGCATAGTTTTGCTCTATTTTCAATGCTTAGAATTAGTACGTAAACGGACGTAGTACTTACAATTAGATTACTAATTTATTCAAAAGTAATTTAGTAAAGTATCGATATATGTTTCGACTTCGTCAGTTAAAAACACCTGATATGTGATACGTACCCTACCTGCCAAAAGTTTGAAATCACGGCATAAATTCAGAGAGACAGAAGGTTTATAAGAAGAACTGAATGCCTTCGGGACAACTAAGGAAGATTAACTTGTCAAAGAACTTACGAGCAGTATGTTTTACATTTTGTATTATTTTTATTGATCAAGGAATGCGTATTTTTCTTCGGATTGCTCTTTCATTTAAAAACCGCATTTATTTTTAGTAACAGCCTGACATATTCAGGGCATCCTGGCAATTATTTTTTCGAATGTTTCCAATTTTATATTTTTCCATGCTTCTTGTAGAAGTTGCCAAAGATGTCCCATTAGAAAAGTGCATTCCGAACATCGTCTTACACTGGTTGTGTAAACTACGTATACAAGAGCATTATAGACATAAGAAAATGCCGAAATCTGTTTAGAAATATTACTCAACTAGTTACTATTTGATATTATAATGGTGTATCATTTCAAAATTTATCGATACATTCGATTTTTACAAAAATCAGCAAGTGATTCCAAACTTTTAACCGGTAGTGTACATGTGTATCGACCTCGCATTCAACCTGTTAAGGTAAACATACACCTATGCAGATTCATAATTACATCAATTACTTACCCTACTACGGCTGAGCTTATGCACGTTCCAACCATGAACAGCGTGCGCATTTAAATATTCGACGAACATTTTTGCATATCATTTTTGTAATTATTTTTCTCCAAATCTTAGTTCTTAACAAGGAATAAAAACTTGATGAATACTTTTCTTCTTACTAAAAGTACTACTGATTTTCTGTATGTTTCAAGCAATATAAACTACGATTTTCCTTCAAACAATTTACATAAACGATTGACTTTTATCCAGTTTTACAATCAAACCGAAAGGAGTTGTGGGAGGTATTTTCATTATGGAGAGAATATTTTGTGTAACACATTATTCCTATAATATTTACTTTTAAACAAAAAAACTGACTTTATCTACCGACTTTTAATCTTATTTCTGTCATATTATTTTCTTCAGTTTGCTTAACAATAAAAGAATATAATTATCTATTTACCAGTTTCGTTTTTGAAAATGTACTAAATTAACTAAATAGATTATAAAAGGATTGTAATGTATATAGACAGCGGATCTTCATGCAAAATAAAAATATTATTTTCTTCAGTTTGCTTAACAATAAAAGAATATAATTATTTATTTACCAGCTTCGTTTTTGAAAATGTATTAAATTAACTAAATAGATTATAAAAGGATTGTAATGTATATAGACAGCGGATCTTTATGCAAAATAAAAATATTATTTTCTTCAGTTTGCTTAACAATAAAAGAACATAATTATATATTTACCAGCTTTGTTGTTGTAAATGTATTAAATAGATTATAAAAGGATTGTAATGTATATAGACAGCGGATTTTAGAGTGAAATAGAGATTTATATTCTTTCTCAATATGATTAATATGGTTTATAGTTAACTATGTATATTTTAAAATTCATGTAATGTTATTTCCGTTTTAACTTAGTACTTGTTTTTGTCATAAATGCATAAAATTCGTTGACTAGTAATGTAGTATACATGCACAAGAATACATATTTATGTGTATATTAGAAGCCTGTAAGCGAATACTGCGAGTGATTTTCGAAAGAATCCCACGTGCGTAGACAAACATTCATTAACAAAAGTCGTACTGTGCACAAAATATGACCGGCCTATCTATGTTGTTTTATACAAATTACACAAGACCAGCATTTCGATTTCCCGCAATTTTTATAACAATATGTGCTTGAAGGAAGAAACTTACCTAATAATTTCTAATGGAACCATTTTTGAAACCGTTGATTTGACCGATCGTGGTACAGTTACGTTAATCCTCTCAAGGTAAGGTCTAATAACACATAAAAGTAAGGTGGGGTCTTTTAGACCCCCCCCCCCCCCGACAAATGAATTTCATTTTGGGATAAAGAATAACAGAGGATAAAAAGTACAGAAACTGATTTAATTTTATTCATATAAAAATTCTTTTCAAAAATCTGAAGCTGGTGTCTCTGAGACCCCACATTACCTCGCGAAGGTTAAACTACCATGAACTGAATTCGGTAGGAAGCAAGAGTAGATGATAATCAGAAGTCTGTGGCACGTTCGATGAGTCGGATCAGTACGCAAATGCACGTGATGACTGTTTTAAGAAACAGTATCGGATTAGTCGAACAGAGCCAATAGCTCGAGGGGCCGCGCTGGATCTGCGTCGTGCTTAGAATTTAGAACACTGATGTTTTGTTTATCTGCACAGACGCAGAGTCTGCTCGCATTCCTCACTTACCGTAACGATAAACCTTTGTTAGGAAGGGATTGACGTGTAACTTACCGATGCGATCCCACGCTGCTGTGATGTGGAAAAGGGTATTTCATACCCGAAATTAAAGATATATTTCTATCAGTTATTCTAACAAAAATATGTACCTATAAATAGATTCGTAGATTTACAGTAGAGCTTACTCCAAAGAAATGTAATTATTTTACTGAAATAACAGAAAAGAAAGTGTTATTTTAATACTATTTCTACCAAAATATTGACATATGGTTCTTTCACTTGAAGATAAAGTTTATAAAGTAACAGTTTGTTTGTCTCCTTCAACATTACAAACGTTTTTTCATAATAATAACCCCTTGCGTTACAATATCGTGTCAGACTCGTGATGCAGATTTTGAACAGAGTCTAATAAATATGTATGTTATTAATCTCCTTTAAACCGAGATGAAATTCTATTATATTTTGGTTTGTTAATGAGGAATTATCGAAGAACATGTAGGCATACAATAGATATAAATTTTCTCCTTTTTTATGAAATTACGAACTACAAAGAAAGTTCTAATCACTGAAACTATAAAATAAATCGTAGGGAGAGGGGTTAAAAACAAAATTATCACAACAAGTTAAATCTTCTATGAAATAGATGAAGAAATTGTTACAAACTTTGGCATATCCCACATGAAAGTGTTATATGGATTTGTTTTTGATATTCTTTAATGAGTATCTATAATAGACAATTGGTTTTTCTTTTACCCTCACAATTTTCTATAGAACCGTTATCTTTAATTACGAAATTGCCCGACATGAGTACTTTTGATTTTTCATTTCTATTTGAAAACTGCAAAAAATTCTCCAAAAGGAAAGAAAGGTATAGCAGGATAAGATAGTCTAAAGTGCCCTTGAAGTGTCTTGTTGCATCGAGTGTTAAGAGCGATATCATTTATATTTTTACCACCACACTGTGTAGCAGTGTATAGATACAAGTATTGTTCATGAAGTTTTTCAGATATTTTGGTGAGGTGTGCCGTCATAAAAAACCGCTTTTTTCAACGTTTTCCTCGCGAAAAACTAATGAAAAATTAAAGTCTTCACATTTTATGTATTCTGCATGCATAATAACACCGTTAAACATTTGTTAATTCACAAAAACAATTACACAGTAATAGTAACGCTACTTTCAAAAGTCCGATCTACGAAACATGTTTTAAATTTTCAATATGGGCTCACATAATAAAGTTAAAATGCAACTTTTAGCAATTGGCATTTTTGAAATAATTTTTGTTCACTTCATGTAGTAAACTAATTTCTCTAACTTCTTAATAAAGTTCAAGTTAAAAGTATGTAAAAAATAAAGTAAACAGTTATCGTTTATTTAAGAGTGGTCGAATATTAATGGAAGTCACTGTATGTATCTACGTCACCCAATACAAGGAACATGCAGTACGTTTTCTACGAGAATCCTTATCAAAGAATAAACTTCTTAACACTCTAAACCATACTGCAAACGCAGTTTTTGACCTTTATTGATTTTGAATAGTGACTTTGGAGACATTTCTATTTCGTTCCATAAATGATGAGCTGTGTGAGGATTTCTAGTTTTTAAATAGCATTCACACCTCACTGTTAATTTGCGTGTTATTTTTAATTCACGAAGCCTCGGAGACAATTTCATTATTGTCACTTTCCTTTCACCTTGTCATGTAAAATAACTGTTTCAACCTTCCTCCACCTGTTGCTGAAAACCTTAAGTAAATATTTCGGTTGTAAATACAAGCCAATTAAAACTTTTAAAAAATGTTATAAATTTAAAGAATAGTATGTCGAACTAAAACAGACTAATTGAATCGTTACGAAACCGATATTTCTAAATTGAAGGGGAGTAAAATATAACAAGTTTTTAGAGATATGATTTCAGACACACTTTATACATACCACTACGAGTAGAGTACTACAGACAGTTCTTTTATCACCCTGTAATTTTGTAAATTTTCGCAAATATAGTTGAATAACTACAGTTCTCGTATTATATATCACTGCACAGTTAGTAATAGGTTGTATTTGTGCAGGATGAATGCTTGTTTTCCATCTATAGGTTTACGGTTAAGTCGAAAACATAAACAGTAGTTTCGACTGCTGTGTCAAAATGATAGCACAAATTCAAAGTATGTTTCCAGTTAGCGTCAAGACGTCAAAATGGTCAGGTCGACAAGTATTTAATATTATGCGCGTTCTGGAATTGAAATATTGTGAAATTTTCAACAATGGGTCGCGGTAAAAGATTGACTGGCCCAGAAATATTAACAATTCAAAATTTGTCTAAAAAAATTGTTCCATTGCTAAAATTGCGAAACTGTTGGATCGTAGTCGCAAAGTTATTTACAAATTCTTAAAAAATGTAGACGAATATGGAAAAAAAGAGCAAAGGTCGTCCAAGAGTAACAATTGATCGTCAACGGCGTGCAATTTTAAGAACTGCATCAAATTCTGCTGCTACTGCGAGACATTGCAGCAGAAGCTGGAGTAAATACTAACAATAAGATACGTAATGTGCAATGTATTATAAGAGAATGTAAATTCATAATTCTGAGAAGTATGTTCATTGGAAGAAATTATTTAAATAAAAATAAATTTTTTAAAAATACCACGTTTTTAAAACGGACTAAAAAGTATAAAATAAATTTTTTAAAAACACCACGTTTAAAAAACGGACTAAAAAGTATAAAATAATTCTTCATAGCCCCATAGAGATTCCTAACCCCATACGGATATGTAGTCCTAAAAATTTGTGATTGTGAATTTTGAATAGCTATGAAAATACCTGTACGATTTAAATCGAAAAACGTGGAGCGCATGCAATAGATAATTGATGCATGAATAGTTCACCTAAGTCACTAACAATATTATTGCACTGCAAATGATATGAACTGTTGTGTGAGTTTTTTCAACGGCAGCTACTCTCTACACTCCTTACTATGTATTATCTTGCGCCCCACGTTTTTAGTTTTAAATCTTACAAGTATTTTCATAGCTATTCAAAATTCACAATCCAAAATTTGTAGGAGTATCTGTATGGTGTTAGGAATCTGTATGGGGTTAGGATCCTGTATGGGGCTAGGAAAAATTATTTAATATTTTTTAGTCCGTTTTTTAAACATGATATTTTTTAAAAATCTACTTTTAGTTAAATTAATTAATACTTTTTAGTCCGTTTTCTAAACGTGGTGTTTTCTAAAAATTTATTTTATACTTTTTAGTCCGTTTTAAAAACGTAGTATTTTTAAAAAATTTATTTTTATTTAAATAATTATTTTCTGCTTTTTAGTCTTGTTTGTGTGAAATTTTAGAATCGATATTAAACATTTTGATGAGATTATAGCAGAGACATGTAGTAAATTTCAGACGGTATTGCGACCGCGTCATATCGAAAACAAACGCCGCACCGTGTTAAAATGTCAAAGATTAAAGTTTCGACGGAGAATCTTGGTGTAACGATTGTTTCGCTTGGTAAACAAACATTATAGTATAAAAATATATAAAAAAAAACTTTTTAAAAACCACGCTTATATTAAAATGCACTAAAACGGAGAAAATAATTTTTTTATGCATTAGTGACTATAAATAAAAGCGTGGAGCGCTAAACTATATTGACGTAATCTTCGTGCGTGCTACACGCTTTTATTTATAAATCTCCTTAAATTCATCATTTTCGAATGTCATGGACATTTAGGACGCAATATACATTCGATAAACATCGATTTGGGCAAGTTGCTTTTTATTACCACGCTTATATTAGCTTGCCGTGTCGTTGTTGTATGCGTCAAATCTTGTAATCGAAGTTTAAACCACTTCCCGATGAACTAGAGACTTGAAACTTCAAACATAGCTCAGAACTGGATGACAATGCAATATTTAAAAACTGTAAAAAAAACACTGTACGTCTAGGAGAAAAAAATATTTAAATATTAACCGTCACACCTCGCCGCGCGACGCTCGGTAGTACGTCATCGCGTTCAGCGATCCCCACGCCGCGCGCCAGCGTTCCCTACTCCACTATGCGTTCGCACTCCGACTCATCCCCACTCCAATAACCCACTTCGCACCGAAGGAGCTCAGTGTGGTGTGGTGTTCCGTTCATTCAATTCCATTTCGTACAATTTCGGACTCCATCAAGAGACGCCGTCTCTCGGAGTCATTCCCTCATTCTATCTTCCGTATTTCCATATCTTACTATTTCATACCCTAGTGCCGTAACGAGGGCGTGGCGAAAGAGGCGCCCGCCACGGGCGCAACTGGGTTTAGGGCGCAAAACAAAGAATACCGACCCGGTTGAGGGTCGCTTGGACGCTTTTCAAATCTTGCAAAAAAATTACGAACTATCATTACAAAACATGTATCCAAATGTAGCCATGTAGAATTAAGGATTTTCGTAACAATGCCTGTAACAACAGCATCTTGCAAACGTTCGTTTAGCAAATTAAAAATTGTAAAATCGTACCTTCGTTCTTCTATTGGACAAGACCGATAAACAAACATGTCTATAATATCAATTGAAAAAGATATTGCCAAAACATTAAATTATGACGATATAATAGATATGTTTGCAAATGAAAAAACGAGAAAATTTCTTTATAAAATATGCTGAACTGTTTTATGTTTTTATTATATTATTTTAACATATAAGTAACTATGTTTTGTAATTCTTTTATTTTGTCGTCATTGAATATGAATAAAAATTTGTTCTTATTTAGGTTATAGATTATTTATTCATACAAATACCTTGGCAAATACATGATTGTGTATACAGGCATCTCATTTTGATGATGTTAATAGTATTTAATATATTGCATTTTTAGTAAAATTTCACTTGTTACATTAAAATTTTTTATTTTTTTGTCATTATTGAGTTACTGGGAGGCGCAAGTTAGACACTTGCCACAGGCGCTTCATACCCTCGTTACGGCACTGCATACCAGTATTACTATATCTCGCGTTCTAGACTAAAAAGTAGAAAATAAAAAAATATATAAAATAACTTTTTAACCCCTCCCCCCCACCCCGCTTATATTATCTTCTTAATATATAAAAATGGATGTTTGTATATATATATACAGGGTGTCCCAAAACCCCTTCGACTCCGGGAAATGGGAGGTTCCTTAGGTCATTTGAAGCAACATTTTCCTTTGCACCAATGTCAGCCGGGGCTTTGTTTAGGAGTTATTAACGAAAAACACGGACCAATCAGAGTGCGACCTAGACGCGCGATGGCACGTTCAGTCCAGCGCGCCGGGAGACGAGCGTGGTGTAACGCCGCGATGCCGTAACGAACAAGAGTTTCTCGAGATTATGTGAATCCTCCCCGATTTGGATGAGCTTTCGATATGTTGTCAAGACCATGATTCTGAACAACATTTCCCTTTACAGTTTTTGTCGGCCGGCTTTAGTTTACGCGATAAATGTAAAAACTTGTAATTGTAAATCGATCGATTGTACTATCTTTTACCCGATTTGGATGAGCTTTGGATATGTTGTCAAGACCATGATTCTGAACAACATTTCCTTTAGACTTTTTGACAGTCGGAAGAACTTTACTTGTCAATTCATATGGGTGGATCTCTTTACCCGACTTACGGCAACCTTACCCGAACGAGGGAAGAAGCGGAAACTGATTGTATTAAAAACTCACTTATTCAGCCGTAAATCCATTTGCTGCTTCGAAATGTGTGTCACTGGGTCACTCGGTGACGAATTGCACAGATGTCTTCAGGTATACGACAGTACCGAAAACTAAGGGATGTACGGCCAGGTCGACGAACTGCACAGCCGGTGGTAGAAGGCCTAAGGGATGCGCGTCAAGTCGACGATCCAGAATTTCACTTTCACTTTCGAATTGATAAATAATTCGTATGTTTATTTCACACAGATGCCTTGAAATTTTTCCACACTCACAATCACTGTTCACATTTGTCACCACATAGCTATGCACTAATAATAATAGAGAGCTCCACGCTTTTATTTTTATAGTCATTAATGTCATAAGTTTATATTTAAATTCATATTAAATTTTTGGGAGAACCAGGAAAAAAATTGTTTTCTCTTTGTATTTGCCAAATGAACAGCTATGTAGATCGGGCGACTGCATCAGTGCGGCCGCGCCGGTGTATTATGTAGTATCCACATTCTGGCATTATACGCAGTCTGCTTCGGATCATTATCGCGCATGGAAACGAAATCGTCTTTAATATTCATTTTCTCTGCCCTGGCATCAAGACTGCGTTTCAAATTGTCAATATAGACCCTGTGGTTCATTATTCCATCAATAAATTCTAATGAGTCAACACCAGCAACACTGACGCTGCCCCATACGAGCACTGACCCTCAACTGTGTTTGAGACTGTAGGGCGTAGGGTGTAAGTTTTCTGGTTTCAAGGATTCTGGTTTCTATTGTCATTGTATTGTTGCGGTAAGAATATGAGTGTAGAGTGTATAGAATAATTGTGTAGAGTTACCAAAGTACTACTACTGTCTATTCGGTGACGCAGTGACGATGCAGCGAACGCGGAGTGGTAGTGTTGAATTGATCAAAATAGACTAATTACCGAACTCGCGGAATCTATAAAGTTACTCTTGATTCGAAAGGGAAACTTGGCCTGATCTCATTAGATTCAACTAGCTCCAAAGTCTGATTCAGCGTAACAACGTATACTACCCGTTTGTACTTTCTGCACTGTCCCAAGAGGATTAAAATTCCGACGTTTGTATACTATTATTAGCAAATATTCGATATTAGTAAATCTCAAGGAAACGGTCTCTGTACTTCATCCTGCTGGAACATAGTCACCTTTTTTATAAGTAACGGTGTAGGGCGTTTTCCGATCTCAGGAAAAAGAGAACTTTGTTTTCATAAGGAATCACCACGTGGTCGCTTGTACATAATTTTCGAGTGCACCCTGTATATGTATAGTATACAAACGAAATGGTTAAACGCAGCTGTCTCGAATTATTATTCTAAGAGAGAGAATGTGATTCACCATTTCTACCTCTAGTATACTCAGTTTGTGTTTTAACTTCATTCTGCTTCTAAGAAGAAGCCCGTGAACTACACCCTTCAGCTTGGTTATATGATAGCTGATATAATACACAATGCTTCCTCTGCGGTAACGTTTCCTTTCTATAGCATAATAAATCTAAAATTTTAACGTATTCATTATACAGTTCATGAAATAAATATAATATTTATTTCTAATATAAATATAATATAAATTTTATTATTAATATTTATTAAATATAATAACATTCAAATTGTCTACGCAAAGCGAAACCTAACCAGATGAGAACGAGAACTTCACCATTTTTACGCAATTTTAAATGTGTGTTTTGGATCTGAATCTTGTTCAATACTGATCACTAGAATATAATATTTCTTTGTCTGGCATATTTTCAATTGTTTCTCTGAATTATGTTCGTAATATTTCTTTGTATGACCACCGGTTAATTCGGTCTTTAACACTATACAGTAATCGAACACCATATCATGAGTGTACCACCATCTTTTACAGCATACTTCACATGCCATGTTTTCCTCTCAAATCCAACTCCGAGGAGTGGGCTGTATGCCCGATTTCAGCGGCCACAGCTAGTTCAAAATTCGCTCAATATTGAAACTGCTGTAACTTTGCTAAACTTTATCCAATTTGATGAAAAAACAACCATTTTAAAGCTTGAGATTTCTATTTTTTGTACTGCATACCGCTTTTGCTGAAACGGATGTTTTGAGTGCAAAATTTGTCCATAAAGAGGAGCGTATTAGATTGTAAAGTTTGTAATGATCAATATTTTAACGTTATTCGTCTATTTTATGTACACTATCGAAAAGTGTAATCATTTACATTTATAATATCTCTTTAAAATAGTTATTACAAAGAATAATCTCCGTTATCTATAATAGTATGAAAAAATATTATGAACAAAATTTGCACGGTTCAGAGGGGGACATGTGGCACAATTTCAAGGTCATCTTGATTTTTTTAAACAGAATGTACTTTTTTTATACCATAGATCGATAGAGTATCAAATTCTGAGTATAAAAGTGTTGACCTTCGTATGTCCTAACCCTAATAGTTAACGAGATATTATCAAAAGAAGAAAGAAAATTGTTTCGATAATATCTTGGTAACTATTAGATTTAAGACATTTTAAGACAGGTCAATACATTTTTACTCAGAATTCGATAGTCTATCGATTCATGATACAAAAAGTAGGTCTTTCGATTTAAAAAAATCAAGGTGACGTTGAAATCTCCTCTATGCCTCCTCCCACGCAGAAAATGTTTATGTCATAACATGTCCCCCTCTATACCGCGCAAATTTTGTCCATAACATTTTGTCACATTATTACAAATAAAGGCAATATTCATAGTGGACATAGTTATTGCCCCACCCTGTATATTATTTAAATTTCACGTGTATACTACTGCTTTCTTATTTTAGTATATATTCTGTGTTTATTATTATTATTCAGTATTTATTTAAGTTAATACGAAGATATAGTGAATGCGAACATGCAGGATGTGAGAAATGCTGCGATTTTCGATTTTGCGCGCGCGCGATGGCCATTTTTTCGTAGATCAACTATCAAACACGGAGTAGCGCGTAGTAGCGTATTAACAGAATTTGAAACTTCCGACAAATTTCAGTGCTTCATGGATACATGAATGGGAAAACGAATGATGGATGAAGTTTTAAAAATTGAATTTTGACCGCTGAAATCGGGCATACAGCCCACTGTGCTGCGTTCTATTATCGATTCATCTAACATTTTTTAGATCTTAATGGTCCAATCTTTTATTCATCTGCAAATGCTGATCGAGCCTCGATATTTTTGTTTTTCATAGATGGAATTTCTTCTGTTTTGCCATAGTTCAAAAAATTGTCCCGAAGATTTCTCTCTACTGTCCATCTACCACATGTTGCATGAAATAATAGACCATAATAGATCTAAAATTTTTACATTTTTATTATACAGTATACCAACTAATTTACATTTGGGTTGTATTTGGGTAAACCTTACATTTAGGGGAGGCAGCTCCGAAACCTTGACCTTGACATATGTTATCGAGGACAACATTCTGAACAACTTTTGTCATTACAACTACCCGGCGCTCGCTCTTAGTTTTCGAGATATTTGCGAAAACCTATTGCAAATATTGTATTGAATTTTACATATTCTTGCATGCTCTCCGTGGCAACGTAAGCCTGTTCCGGGGCGGCATCTGCTTATTTTCTGTTTATAAACACATTGTGAGGATCAGAACATAGTGTCACTCTATATGTATAGGGTGAGCTCTCAATTTTGAAAGACTACGTCTGGATTTTCGCATGCGTGGTCGGGCCGGCCTAATGGCCGGCCGTCTCCGTCCCCCACCACCTAACCCCAACCAATTCTGATCGCATAATTTTTGCATTCTATGTATATAGTAGAGATCCCCGTTTCACGTGTATGTAAATACACGTGGTACGTGAACCGTGTAGTGCGAATTTAAGGATCCGTGAATGCGGATCCGTGTACACGGATCCACGAACACGTGAATACGGATTCGTGTAGCACGGGTCCGTGTTACACGGGGCTGCGAACACGGATCCGTATATTACACGGATCCGTATTCACGGATCCGTTCGTCGGCACGTTCGAGTCCGACAACTGAGGCGTTATTGTTTTTAGATTGAATTATTTTCTACTGTTGACGTTAGAAGTGAGACAATAATAAAGTTGCGGTAAATTGTTCGACGTTAAATGACCGTATATTAAAATGCATATGTAAAATAAAAATACGAACATTTGTGAAATTAAAATACACGGGTACCCGTGTACTTAGTATTATATTACGTGCATTAAAATTCGGATTCGTTTATTGCACGTGAAATAGAGACCTCAATTAGATGTGATTCTGGAAGCGGGTAGCGCAGATGGAAAGAGATACTGAATAAATTAGCGGAAATAGCGCACGAAATAAAACAGGTGTTAGAAGAGCGATGCGTTCATTACGAAATAGAGAGCGATACTGACGTGAAAGAGAACAATACAAAGAAAAAGAAAGGATTACATAGACAGACATAAGTATGGATTTAAAGACGGCAGCATTGGTGACGCGTAAATATAAACAGAAAACGTATTTGTGTAACGCCTGCGTTACTTGAGGCGTGAGCGTGAACAACGACTGTCCAGAGCTAACATACATTTTGAAAAACAAATTTTTGGATTACAGGTAACAAAAAATAATTAACAAAAGTTTACGCAATAAAATTTAATGAATTATTTTTTTATTTTGATATAAAAAAACCAAAATGTTTACATTTTCAGGTAAAACGCGTTTTTTTCGCGTTACAATATTTCCCACAGTTGAAAACAACGTTCGGAACTATATCCGACAAATACTTAATTGCAAGTCTTGCAATTGTCGGATATTTTCTCATACGGACATAAATCAAACCGTAACTGTGGTTTCGCAATATATTTTTCGTATTCTCCGTGTATGTCGGACATGTCAACAATGTCGTCATTATATAAAAATTGTAAGGTAATTGTGTATAAAAGGTCCCACCCCACCGACTTCGATGATTTTTTAATATGTTGTCAGGGTGAAGATTCTATGTGTGTGGACAACTTTTTCCTATACATGTAACCGCCGCTCAGTCTTAATTTTTGAGATATTTGCGAAAAACTGCAGCTATTACTATACATTTAATTTTGTCTATACATGCACGCCCGTGCTGTGCGTATGCGTCAGCATGATGCGACCGCTCGTCAACTGTTTCTACAGATATACAATGTATATCACTACGATCGTTGAACGATATTCTACATATATACGGTGATACATATGTATGTATATAAGGTGAGCTTTTAATTTTGAAAAAGGACGCGTTTACTACCTGAGAATGTAAACATTTTGGTTTTTTTGTACCAAAATAGAAAATTAATTGAATAAATTGTATTTCGTAAAATTGTGTTAATTATTTTTTGTTACCTGTAGCTCAAAAATTTGTTTTTCAAAATGTGTGTTAGCTCTGGACAGTCGTTGTTCACGCTCACGCCTCAAGTAACGCGGGCGTTACACAAATACGTTTTCTGTTTATATTTACGCGTCACCAATGCTGCCGTCTTTAAATCCATACTTATGTCGGTCTATGTAATCCTTTCTTTTTCTTTGTATTGTTCTCTTTCACGTCAGTATCGCTCTCTATTTCGTAATAAACGCATCGCTCTTCTAACACCTGTTTTATTTCGTGCGCTATTTCCGCTAATTTATTCAGTATCTCTTTCCATCTGCGCTACCCGCTTCCAGAATCACATCTAATTGAGGTCCCTATTTCACGTGCAATAAACGAATCCGAATTTTAATGCACGTAATATAATACTAAGTACACGGGTACCCGTGTATTTTAATTTCACAAATGTTCGTATTTTTATTTTACATATGCATTTTAATATACGGTCATTTAACGTCGAACAATTTACCGCAACTTTATTATTGTCTCACTTCTAACGTCAACAGTAGAAAATAATTCAATCTAAAAACAATAACGCCTCAGTTGTCGGACTCGAACGTGCCGACGAACGGATCCGTGAATACGGATCCGTGTAATATACGGATCCGTGTACACGGATCCGTGTTCGCAGCCCCGTGTAACACGGACCCGTGCTACACGGATCCGTATTCACGGATCCGTATGCACGGATCCTTAATTTCGTACTACACGGTTCACGTACCACGTGTACACGTGTATTTTAGTACACGTCCAAAACCGCGATCTCTAGTATATAGCCTTCATACAGAATTTGAACCAGTGATGGAAAAATCGTGCAATCAGAATTAGTTAGGGTTAGGTGGCGGGGGCGGAGAGGCCACGCATGCGAAATTGTTAATATTTCGAAAACTATCTATCTCAAAATGTGTGTGTGTGTGCGCGCGTGTGCGTTATGTTGCAACGGAACGTGGAAGAATACGTAAAATTCAATACAGTATTAGTAATAGTTTTTCGCAAATATCTCGAAAACTAAGAGCGAGCGCGGGGTAGTTCTAATGACAAAAGTTGTTCAGAATCTTGTCCTCGACAACATATGTCAAGGTCAAGGTTATCGGAGCTGCTTCCCCTAACCGTAAGTTTTACCCACCATTACAATTTCAATAATTGTCAATTAAAAAATCTAAAATGGGTCATTTGACCCTTCGTGGTAGGTTCAGTGTTAAGGGGGAAGTAACCCTACTGAAGTAACTGGAAAGGAACTAGAATCTTACTAGATTTTGGGTCGAATCATGGGTTTGCGCGCCTCGGTTCTTTGTCCTTATTTGAGCAGATTATGGGCTGGGTGAGGACTCATTCTATTCATTTAACGAGATTATGTTTATATCTAATAATATGAGTGCCCAAAGTAGCGAAATAATCGAGAAAAACAACCGCAGATTTCAATGTATTTTTCTGTCTCAAAGAGACTTTTTTGACTGATATGATGAGCAGAGCGCGCCGCGATGAACCTTATACATAGTGTAATAATTATATTTTTATACAAAAGTAATGGTGTCAGCGCAAAATAGTTAAAGAAAAAAATGTGAGCACCTACTTTAGAAACGATGTTATTGTAATTTCAGTACCAATTGCTGTTCTTGTTTTTTCTTTTAATTTTCAAGGGTCCATATTTCCATGAGCGGTAGTGTAAATGAATACTCTTTTTGCTTGATTGTAGTACGAAGTTATAATATATAAATCTTAAATAATGTATTTTATATTTGTATGTACTTTTATATAATATTTTTATTACAATAAAATTCTTGATAGTTAAGAATAGACTGTTGAGCAAATGAGTGTCGTCAAATATATTTACAAGCATGCGTTTTGAACTCGAGTAACGTAAACTTCTGTTTATACATATATGGATTGCTCTTCAGTCTACTGTATATTTTTCTTATCCACCGTGGCGAATTTTTGGAACTCCTGAATTACAAACTTGAACGTGCACCAGAAATATTGTTAAAATGAAAAAAAAACGAGAATAGTAGGAGGAAAGGAAAGAGTTTCTGATTGGCATACAAAAGGCCAGGTTGTTTGCTTTGAAAGTGGTTTGTGTTGCAATGAACAAAAAGTGAATGTCCGTGATGTTCCAGGTGATTGGTTGCAGGTCAATTTAAAAACATCCCTCTTGTCAATAATTCATCGATGGAGGCACAAGTGGTGCAATAGGATCTGTTCTCATACAGCCTACTGCGAGTCTCAATCGAGCAATCAGTGAAACGAAGATGATACATGCTGGCAAGAATGCTTATCCGTTTCCATTTCTGCAATAATGCGTTATATGTCGACGAACGAGGTTATTGTAGAACAACATGATCATTAACGAACAATACACAGCTTATTCTTCAGTAAATTCTAGTCCATGTTTCCACTGGTTTTCTTTTTAACGAATGTCCAAAGTACTTTCCGATATCCAAATATGAAATGTAAACTACTAAAACTAAACTGAACTCAAGAGAATTTCTTTTATTCATTGCTAAACATATTTAACATAGTTAACAAGTAAATCAAAAGTGGAACCTATGTTAAACCACTAGAACTAAACTAAACTAAACTATAGAGAATTTCTTTTATTCATTGCTAAACATTGTTAACTGAATCAAAAGCAGAACCTACGTTAAACTTAACCATTATTTCTATTTTAATATTTTTAAATTTCATCTACATATGTGAGTTTGTGAATATACACATAACGACACCACATTTCCAGAAAATCATTATTGATATGACTATTAAAACGGAATCATAAAACTCTCAGAGTCACCATTAAAAATTGTTATACCATTATTCAAAATATTGTTTACATTATTAAATATGTTGGGATCTATCCAATTACTAAACATTTAAAAAAATATTGTATAAGATATTATATTTATTTTACTATTTATAAAATGAAAAGAATCATATACAAAAAGAATTTAGGGATCACTTGTGCGAACCCGAAAAATTGGTCCCACTTTACGTGATCATAACTCCGTCAAAAATTGCCGTATCGATATCGTTAAACAATGGTTTGAAAGCCTGAAACCTCTAGTTTCAAATGCTCTGTTTCAAATTCTTGCTATGTTGGTATTTTACAAAGTTATAGTGAGATGAAGACGACATTGACGGTTAACAAAAATTTTGTGCAACTTTGGAACATCACACGGGGAGCAACAAATTTTTTTGATAAATCGCCTTAATATAATTTGGAAGGGCTATCTTTCCTGTGTAAATTGTGTGGTTGTTGAAATATTGTGCGATTTTTTTTACTCGAGTTATTCAACATTGAATTATATATGGGCTTTTTAACTTTAACTGGCTCCAGTAAGCGAAAAAATGATCGTAGAATCTTGTGCAAAAATGCAATAGAAAGAGCGTTCCTTTCTCTTCAAGGTACTCCTTTTGTTTTTTCAATTTCATTAACATTTCGATATACCAGGCGTTTCCGAAAATATGCTTAAAAAATGCACAATTTCCATTTTTCCTTTAACTCGCTGTATCTCGGCGAGAAACGAGAGTAATACCATGATCTGAACGTCAGATTGAAGCAGAGATTCTGCCGATTCGATTGAGTATCCCATGAACTCACTGCAACAATTTTTTACCTATGGCAGCTGTATTTGAAGTTACTGATTCGCAGAAATTAGCGCGCCATGTACAGCTGCTGCCTGACATCTCTGAATACGCTACCCGGCCCACTGTGCAAAATTTGGACCAAACTCGATGCAAAATCAAAAAACATTCGATAGAAATAAGGTAGAAATGAGGAAAAATAGGGAGATTATGGTATGAACGTTTTTTAACGTTGAGAAAATTCGGTTAACATGTAGAATTTCAAGAAAATGTGGTTTCTCCCGTACCACACGCGGAAAAAATTCTTTCTTAACATGCTATATATCATTTCCAGTAGATTTTCTCACGCTGATTTCAAATCTGGTTTCAAAATTTGTCTACGACCTCAGCATTTTGCAAGAAATCGATTTTGCAAAATTAAACTTGAACCTGGAATTTAACTTGAACTTAACTAAGCTTGAATTTAAGTTGAATTTAACCTTAGTTTAACTTGCGTTTATCTTGGATTCAACTTGAGTTTAACTAGAATTTTTTTTAAGCATATTTTCAGAAAGACCTGGTATATCGGAATGTTACTGAAATTGAATTAGCAAAAGGAGTGCTTTGAAGAGAAAGGGACGCTCTTTCTATTGCTTTTTTGCACAAGATTCTACGATAATTTTTTCGCTTTCTGGAGCCAGTCATAGTTAAAAAGCCCATATATACTTCAATGTTGGATAACTCGAATAAAAAAAATCGCACAATATTCAACAACCACACAATTTACACAGGAAAGATAGCCCTTCCAAATGATATCAACGCGATTTATCAAAAAAATTTGTTGCTCCCCGTATGATGTTCCAAAGTTGCACAAAATTTTTGTTAACCGTCAATGTTGTCTTCATCTCGCTATAACTTTGTAAAAAACCAACATAGCAATAATTCTAAACAGAGCATCTGAAACCAGAGGTTCCAGGCTTTCAAACCATTGTTTAACGATATCGATACGGCAATTTTTGACGGAGTTATGATCACGTAAAGTGGGACAAATGTTTCGGATTCGCACAAGTGATCCCTTAATTCTTTTGAGGAGTGTAGAATGGAATTATTCTAGGTCGGAAGAAATGTTTAATTTTCAAGTTAGCTCAGATTGCAAAGGGTTAGACTTTAAACAGTACCTAACATCCTTACGATACCAAGTAAATATAATTGGAATTATATCGTATTTGGTATCATTTTCATTAGAAAAGTACCACGATTATATTGGTCAAAGTCCCATAAAAAATAATGCATAATAAAGAAGTTTTGTTATTGGATTAGTTAGATTACGCTGTCCTTTTCTATTATACATTCGGCAAAAGGCAAAGAATAGTGTCCCTGGCCAGACCCATGTTTCGGTCAATTATGGGTAAAACCCAATAAATGGTATTTTGTGCCATAATTCTTATCCTATGAAATTTTATAGTTGAAAAACAAAACGTGTCCCAACCTCTTTATGATACTCCCTTTCATACGTGGAGATGTGAAGATGACAGTGGGATGGCATATGCACAAACAATAGGGGACAGACTAATGTTTGTGCTGAATGCCGTTTTGATATCGAAAATCGTTGATATTAACATTTCACTCAATAATGAAATTACACGTGCTCGATAATATAATCAATCAGGCCCGCATTCCTTTGTCCGGCTATCTTGTCATCTTCGTATAGTACAGTGCTCGCGAATAGATATTTCCTATGCTATTTTAGCGGATCTAGAGCAGATTACAAAATTATTTACTGTTTAACGCTCGAAATCAGTGTGAAGTTAGTTTAGAGTTATTTGCAAATTATGTGCGGTACGAGTAGCAAATGTTATGACACAAATATCTCTCTAGCAAGTAAGCAGTGTTTGTGTTACGTGTTTACGTCCACGGAGTTTACCCGACACGTATAACAGAGTTACTTAAACTATACTCGCGCCGGTATTTACGTCGACACCGTCGTATTTCAAGAACTTACAATATTCTTTCCTTAAAAGGTTATTCGTTTACGTTCTTTCCAACTCTGATGTTTCTTTTTTACATTACGCATAATTAACGGCTTAGTGTATTAGAAAGTATGGAAGCATAATTACTGTATTACATGCAACAGCAGAATTTACTTAGACAGTAAATTGGCTTACAGAAATTTCTGTTTTATACCAAATTTTCGGACAAATTGTCAGATATTGAAAACAAATGTTTCTTGAAGATCGGTGAATTTTAATTTGCTGAAGGCAAAACGAATTACACACTTGATAGCGATTGTGAGCTTATAACAAGAGAATAGAAGGTGAAGTGGCTCTTAGTAACATTTTGCACTCGGAGCTATATTTTAATTTAAAAATTTAACATTTCTTCCGACCTAGAATAATTCAGTTTTAAACAATTTTTTTTTATGAACATGTAATTGATATAACACCTCATACAATACTTAAATGTTTAATAATAGATTAGATGCCAATATTTAATAAGGCAAACAATATTTTAAATAATGGTGCAGCAATTTTTAGTGGTGACTACGAGTCACCACTCGAGTGTTAAGGGTTGATATTCGAACACTTTTTAAAACTGCTGATTTATCTCACATATGAACCTGCAATATGAAGATCAGTCAAAAACATTACCGTAACTGTTGGATGTATAAAGACTAATTTAACCCCACCCAATATCGTTAATACTGTAGCTGTACTATACCAATCGAAGCGAAGTATCGATATTACAGATCGATAAGCAACGCGTCTGGCGGGCGAGCAAGGCCCACGAGTGGCAGTTGTTCAAGAAACCGAGCGTATACGAACGGGTAATAAATGCACTGGTGCCAAGTCTCTTGCTGCGAGCTGTGGTTATCGATACGTTCCCCAATTTCGTTAGAGGGAGTATATTACAAATACTAATTCGTGAAAAGTGTTAATAATTGTTTAACCCTCGTGTAGCCAATCGGGTACCCATTTAGAGCATTTCTTTCAACAACTTGTTAATTTTATCTAAAAATATTGCAAAATTTCTCTGAATGTCCATTCTTTGCTCGCTAATACATACTTCTAAAATGAGAATTTGTGCAAATATATTGAATACAAAAGTTCTTCACATATAAACGGAATTGTTTGGCAATTCAGCATTGGTTCAGCGAGAACGGAAAATATGAACGCTATTTTTATAATGAATATTAAAAATTCATAATGAATGAAACCGATTTCATTTCACATTATTAATGATAAAGTCCTGTAACTTCTAACCACTATTGTATCAAATCCAAATTATTTGGTAACATTTTCGTGGAACAGAATCTCATTTTTTGGTTTGATCAACTATGTTTCGAGCGTTGTCCTGTACAAGATTGCTGCTAGTTCAGGGGCAATTAACGCTCCACTTCGTAAACGGTAATTCGTGTAGTTTACATTCGTAAAACACACATATCGTTCGTAAAAGTACCAGTTCGAAGTTCAAGTCCAAGTTAAGTTCAAGTTAAATTCAAAGTAAATTCAAGTTAAACTCAAGTTAAATTCGAGTTAAATTCAAGTTAAATTCAAGTTCAATTCAACGTAAATTCAACGTAAATTCAAGTTAAATTCAACGTAAATTCAACGTAAATTCAAGGTGAATTCTAGTTAAACTCAAGAGTTAAATTCAAGTTAAATTCAAGATAAATTCAAGCTCACAAGGGAACATATTCAGATGCGAAATTCGGATTTTGATAAAACTTTGGGAGTTTCTAGTTCTTTGAAAAATATTTGACACGTATTTTTTTTATCGGCAACCATTCACTTTAAAGGGGTGAAAACAGCCCTCAAAGTTGGGGGTCAAAACCATATTTTTTGAGATATCTCGGAAACCAAAGAAATCAAATTTTTAATATATTGTTTAAACAAAAAACTTTTGTTAAAATTTTCTTGCGCGACTACATTGCCCATTGAAAAACACACAATTTAAAAAAAATTCAAATTTTTTCGACCTCTGGTTTCCGAGATATCTCAAAAAGTATGGTTTTGACCCCCAACTTTGAGGGCTGTTTTCACCCCTTCAAAGTGGATGGTTGCCGATAAAAAAAAATACGTGTCAAATATTCTTCAAAGAACTATAAACTCCCAAAGTTTTATCAAAATCCGAATTTCGCAACTGAACATGTTCCCTTGTCAGTGAAGTTCAAGTTAAATTTAAGGTACAATTTCAAGTTCAAAGTTAAGGTTCAACACTTTTATAAAACGAAGGTTCTTTGCGGTCTGTGGTTCCGAATCGTTTTGAAGAAGGTTCGTACTATTCTCGTTGAAGGATCTTAGAGTTCTAAATCCTAATTCTCCGGCAATTTCCTACCAAAGCTGGGGAAGAGATAATTACTTTGATAGCGATAAACAGGGGACAAATCACCAGTTCGAGACGTAATCCAAAAATTTTGAGACGCCTGCTGATTCCGTGATTTCATTTTCTCATGATAGCCTCATAAGGCGCTGCACAAAGATCGCTTGCTCAAGGATGTTTCTCCGAAACTGGTGTCGCCTTTTTGCGATGCGTCAATTATCATTGACTGCGGTCCGACTGGTCTGTTTCCTGATTCGTAAAAAGATACTTAACATTCAGCTGTACCCAAGTCCATAACGGATTCTAAGGGCTAAGCATGCCAATAAATAACTCGAAAATGACAGTGTTCCACTCGATCCTAGCACAGGCCCAGACACGATGTCTAGAGTCTAGACAGTCCTAGACGAGCTTCTTTGATCCAATCAATATTAAAAATTCTTAGGGTAATTTCTAGGATCTGTTTATAAAAATAATAATTTGAATGCAGCGAGTTGTAAGAATATTTTAAAGAAAAACGAAAGAGCTGGTATGATTATATCTTGTAACTACAGTAATAAAAAATAAAACCGTTAACATTAACTCTTACAAAGGGAATAGTTATAGTTCTTCTGTCAACTTAAAATCAGCTTTTCCTTTAACAAAAAAAAAGAAACAATCAGTTTTCCAAGCCAGAAAATGTATACACCACTTGATAGCTTCTTCCAATGTCGCATTTGATAAATATAGAAAGGTCCGAATGTCTCACGTTTTTACTTCAAAAAATTATATGTATATTATACTGTTAATCATGTGAAAATTCTCGTATTTAGACAGATTGTAAAATTCCAAATATACTAATAGTCTCATTTGAGACCAGTTGTGCAACCGTAAATGATTTGAAGTAACTTCGGAAGATCGACAATAAGTTAATGAAACTAAACAAGATTTGTAGTTCCGTTTAAATGAACATTCGTGTTTGATGACAATCATTTCATGAGAAATACAACGATACTATCAGACGGTTCTTAAATTCTGTTTGAAAATGGTAACAATAAGTATTCGTCGAGCATAAATCAATCGGTTACGCATTAATGGGAATGCGAGGTTAGATTAGTTTTTCGAGGAATCTTGTAGGCTCGTTGATCGTAGAAGGTGGTAAGATATAAACAACATTGCGCCCAAGACAGCATAAATCCACGGTTCGTTACGCTTACGTTTATAATGCTATTGGTTAGCCGTAGCCGGTCGGTATTCGTCCGTAATGCATTTCGCTTCCACAATCTCGGCCAGGCGGAATAGCGTGCAACCTAATGTGGTACCTATAAACTAGCCGAGCAGGCCTATAGTCGACGAGGCTGCTAAGGCGTCTGCGTTATAATATATTAGGAGTCCTCCCGGCATCGCTGAAGGGAATGGTCGGAGGTAGAAAGAGGTGGTTTCGTCGCCCAAAGGGGGCCGCGGTGTGCCACACGTCGTTACAGATAACATCTCATTGTCACAGAACGGCGCGTGAATATATCACATGCTGGCACCATCGGGTGTATCCACGCTGGACAATTCTACGTGTCGCGCTGCTAACTACGACTTTGAGGTCTTGTGAACGAGAACCGATAGACGGACGGGACGGAAGGCAGGCCAGTCGCTATTATTAGTGTGTTAATTGCAGAAACCTGAATACAGATTGCTTATTCTTGCATATGTACTACACTCCTCAAAAGAATTAAGGGATCACTTGTGCGAATCCGAAACATTTGTCCCACTTTACGTGATCATAACTCCGTCAAAAATTGCCGTATCGATATCGTTAAACAATGGTTTGAAAGCCTGGAACCTCTGGTTTCAGATGCTCTGTTTAGAATTATTGCTATGTTGGTTTTTTACAAAGTTATAGCGAGATGAAGACAACATTGACGGTTAACAAAAATTTTGTGCAACTTTGGAACATCATACGGGGAGCAACCAATTTTTTTGATAAATCGCGCTAATATCATTTGGAAGGGCTATCATTCTTGTGTAAATTGTGTGGTTGTTGAATATTGTGCGATTTTTTTTATTCGAGTTATCCAACATTGAAGTATATATGGGCTTTTTAACTGTAACTGGCTCCAGAAAGCGTAAAAATTATCGTAGAATCTTGTGCAAAAAAGAAATAGAAAGAGCGTCCCTTTCTCTTTAAGGCACTCCTTTTGCTTTTTCAATTTCATTAACATTTCGATATACCAGGTGTTTCTGAAAATATGCTTAAAAAAAATTCAGGTTAAATTCAACTCAAATTCAAGGTAAACTCAAGTTAAATTCAACGTAAATTCAAGGTGAATTCTAGTTAAACTCAAGTTAAACTCAAGTTGAATCCAAGTTAAACGCAAGTTAAACGCAAGTTAAACGCAAGTTAAACTCAAGTTAAATTCAAGATAAATTCAAGTTTATGCCATAGCGAGGAATGCTGGCTCTCAGAATTCTCCACAATCTTTCAATATTTTGTGTATGAACTCCAGTTTGAGGATCAACAAAATTAGTCGAATGATTCACTGTTTTATGCATATAATTTTCATTCGCCAGATGTTTATTTATCTAAGGTGTAGCTCATTCGAAACTATGGCAGCCTTACGTTGCCACGGAGCGTGGAAGAATACGTAAAATTCAATACAGTATTAGCAATAGTTTTTCGCAAATATCTTGAAAACTAAGACCGAGCACCGGGTAGTTGTAATGACAAAAGTTGTTCAGAATGTTGTCCTTGACAACATATGTCAAGGTCAAGGTCATCGGAGCTGCCTCTCCTAAAGGTAAGTTTTACCGAAAATTGTTATGCAGTCGACAATTCGGTGGTGGTGAAGTAATGGTGTGCTATAGCATTTATGTAATTTATGTAATTTATTTATGTAATTGGGTACTATGGAAACATGGAAATTAAGTTTATAAGTGGAAAATGAATAGTGCACAGTACATTAGTTTAATCGGCGAACAATTGAAGAGACATCCTATAAAAATTGCGGGTACAAACTTAATTTTCAGCAAGATAATGCAAGTGTTCATACCGCGCAGATTGAAAAAGAATATTTTACACGGGAAAATATTCCAATTTTTGAGTGGCCAGCCAGGTCTCCAGAGTTAAATGTTAGATAAAAGTTTTATAATAAAACTGCTGGTCCCATTTAACATAGTCAGTATATGCCGGGGGAAGACAATTGCGATGCCTCGACGAATTAAAAACCTGTAGTGAACGAAACTGGGTATCGTTAAGCAGAAATTTGGTTAAAACATTATATAAATCTATACCCAAACGTTTATTCCGCGTTATACAAACAAAAGGCAGAGTTACAAAATATTAAGACATTATTTTTTAGTTATTTTAAGAAATGTGTGCTATCTTTTTGACGCACCGATTTTTCGTTTAATGTTATATCGTTAATGTTATATGTATGTTCGTTTAATGTTTCTTCTCGTAATAAACACATAGAAACATGTTGAAATAATGTTTTATTCTTATTAACCAGTATCCAGTTCATAAACAATGTAATATACTAGTTGAAAGGCTATAAAACCATTCATCTGTATAACGTGCTGTCTTTTTGTCGCGGAGTGTACTTACACATACATGTTAACATTACAAGTATTCAATATGTTATAGCAGGTGCTCTCTAGCAGCGTCTTATTTGATTGATATTGATACTTATGTATTGACCGATCTTAAAGTGATGCTCAAAGAAATATGCCTTTGAACTCCGAATTATTTGTCAATTTTGGTGCCAACAACCCCTTCTATTCTAAAAATGTTTCATTTTACTTCAACAGTTCCTTGTCTCCTACTTATTGTAACCAATTTTGTTTACTAATTATATTAAATATAGCTCTCCAACTTTGTTGTTATTTATATTTGAGGAACTTATGTTTGCTTTTGACTAAAAAATATGACTTAAATAAATAAAGGAAGAACCAAATACATACAAAAACACGTTTCATTTACATTTTCCTTTCTTCGATGTCGAGTCACACGCGACAAAGGAGCGCAAAAGGTTAATGTCGCATGAGGTTTATTCAGTATGTTCCCTCCATTTTTGTACTTTCTTATGGTAGTATGCTTCAATCTATGAGATTCGCAATTTCTTTAACCAAGTTCCCTTCTTTGTGTCGTTTTACTACTACCTTCTTTTCTGCCTTACTCGTTTCTGATTTCTTCTGATTCATTTTTGTATGGGAAATTATAATGTAAAATTATAATGTTTTCAGTATTGCAACAAAAATTGGATTAAAGCGTAGCTAATAGGTCTCTAGTTGATTCGACATTAAACTTTGGGAAAAAACGCTAATTGTCTATGAAGTGAGCAATCAGTGTTGTCTAAAATAGTCTTTCAAATAGTAAACAGTAGATAATCCTATTTATTTCGAAGTGTATGCACAACTTTGAAAATAAAATGTTTTATTTGATGCGATAAGTTTCCAAAATAGTATCATATTTTGTTTGAAGAACATTAAAAATATTTGGAATGTCTCGTTTGAAATATTTAATACATTTTAATTTATTTTCCTTATTTTAAATATTTCTGATGGAAATAAAAGTTCATATTCAATACAATACAGTTGTTACGTACGGAGACTTTTCCGTTTTCGATTCTTGACTCTTCCGGAAATATGTGCCAGAACAGGGAGAACGGGGCCTATTCAAAAACAAAGAGCTCACTCCAAATCGAGGAGAACAAGGGCTCTTCCGGCGATGCAGCGAGTTGCATAATTTCCGAGAATTCAGTTCTAATTCGAGTTAAAGTTCTAAATTCGAGAGATGCAAGCGGCTTCCACCATCCTTTCGACCGATTTTTGGGATACATAAGAGTCACGGACCCTCTTGATAATCGGGTGATTCAATTCTACAGAACTCATTTCAAGTCGTACTATGTAGGACGCCAGTTAGTTCAAGCAAAACTGGGTAATATAATCACTTGTCGAGCAGGGTTTGCCATATAATACGTCAGGGTGGTCCAACGTGTGGCTCGCGAGTCACACGCGGCTTCTTTATTCTTTTCCACGTAGGTACTTCCCCCACTCTTAGACTTCATCGTCGCCGTAGGTAATACTTCGTTCCCGTTCTCCTGTCGCTACTGCTGCCCGCTAACTCTACGGCTGTACTGTACGTAGGAGTGGGAAGCGGTTTGGCCAATGGTAGGGAACTTGCAGTTCTTGGAGGGGAACAAGTTGGAACTCCCTGTGACCTATACCCCCGATCAAAAGTATATGGGCACTTATTCGATTCTCTTCCTGGAAGACAAAGATGTAGTATTGGAGAATTTATCTGAGCAATAATTTATTAGTACACCGCGAATTTTATGCATTTATAACAAAAATTATAAATGTATTGAATCCGAACTATTGTTTTCAGCAACAATATTTAAAATTGAAATTGAAAATAAAGACAAAATACAAATATCTCCAATATTCTTAAAACAAAATACTATTTCCAAAAATTACTGCATCAAATAAAATATTTTATTTTTAAAGTTGTCCGCATACTTTAAAATAAACAGTATTATTTACTATTTAGTATTTCAAATTCTATTTTACCCAGAGCTCCATGAACAATAAAATATCATCTAATCATAATCAAATAAATAGTATACAGGGTGTCCCACATAAATGGGAACGCCTAAACATCTCGGTTATTATTAGTCGTACAAAAAATCTCCACAGAATAAAGTTGCACTGTTTCAAGGGACGAATTTGATAATGGTAAAAATTATTTCTCAAGGTCATTTTTGTACAAGATTTCAAGGTCATCGATATTTTTTTAAATGTAATGAGGTATTTTTTTAATACATCAATTCATGCAGCTGGACATTTGTTATAAAAAAGTACTAACCTATATATGTCGAAAAGTTAGTAGTTCACGAAATATTTCGATTTAAATAACTCTAAAACATCATTACTGTCGTACTAAGACGTTAGCGTTTACTTACTTGTGTAACGTTTTAGTACGACAGTAATGGTGTTTTAGAGTTATTTAAATCGCGAAATATCTCGTGAACTACTAACTTTTCGACATATAAGTATAGGTCGGTACTTTTTTATAACGAATGTCCAGCTGCATTGATTGATGTATTAAAAAATACCTCATTCAATTTAAAAAAATATCGATGACCTTGAAATCTTGTACAAAAATGACCGTGAGAAAAGACCTTTACCATCATCAAATTCGCCCCTTGAAACAGTACAACTTTATTCTGTGGAGATTTTTTGTACGACTAATAATAACCGAGATATTTAGGTGTTCCCATTTATGTGGGACACCCTGTATATGTACATAGTATAATATTATTTTCGTTTTTTGTACTATGCAAGTTTTAAAGTCAGTAAGATGTTTCTCTGAACGTAGAAACGTTTAATATTACATAATATATTTTTAAGATTCAGAAAATATAAGTATAACTTTGGAAAAACGCCGAAAAAAATGGTTTTTATTTTTTTTAACTATGACGCACCAATCTCAGGAATTTGAAAAAAATTGGGCATAATGCTTACGGTAATATCTCATTGCTAAATTAAATCTGTGATAGTATTCTTTACATTTCTATATGAAATCTGCATTTTTTCGATTTATTTCGTTTATTTCATTTTTTACAATTAGAATTTGCGATGGAAAAATCTGAAAATGATACCTAATATGTGTCAGATTTTTTCGGAATTTTTAATCGTCAATAAATAGGGAAAATGGGCCAAAAACTGGTTTTTTGATTTTTTTCAATAACTATACCGTTACAGATGAGATATGGGGCTAAAACCTGGCAGAGAGGGGTTTTTTGGGTAGGCTATCGAATGGTCTAAGGCCGATTAAAATCCCGCCGGGGCGAATTTCACCACTCGGGTATACTTTTGAGAGGGGATGTATACTATATGACCCAATACTTTAAGTAGGATTAATATACAAGGTGTCTCGCATACAATGGGCAATCGATTAGAAATTAATTCTACACGCAAAAGTGCGACCAAACTGAAGAATACAATTTTTTCGAGTAAATCGTGTTTGAAGCGAATACATGTGTATTAGATACGAGTCGTCTGACCATGACCCACCGATTCTACTGCCTGCTATACTAAAGCACGAGATCCCGACGGATTTGTAAACTACTTAGCTTTTCTCGAAAAGAATGCATCAAACAAAAAAATGTTATTCTTTAGTATCGTCTCACTTTTGCGTGTAGAATTAATCCTGTATTAATCGTTAAAACAATAAATTATTTTATTTTGTGTTGTATATTGTTAGAATAAAAACAATTTGTTTACTATTTTTTCAAGCCGAATAAAATCAGCCATACAAAAAATATAAATTTTCTTTTCTGTTCTACGACATTTTTGAAGATGGACGTTTTAATTACTGTAACTGCAAAGAAAATGATACGGCAACGGGTTAAGGAAACTCGGATGTAGTTATAGGGTGTGTAGGAACAGTGGAGGAAATGGCAAAATATTAGGTAGAGTGGGAACTGAGAAAAATGAAGTATATGTATACAGTATTACCTCCGTAACTGTCGCAAAGGTCTCTACCGTAACTGTCAACATTTTATCCCCACCACTGCGCACTGGGGAGATCCTCCTTGGAACCAGTCAAGCGGTAAACATGCTCGACGACTGAGCCGGCAAGGAGTCGAGTATTGGTGAAACTCACCCTAATGCAAGCAAGGCGAAATCTGTACAACAAATTCTGTATACTGACCCGCTTCTGTCAAGAAGCTTTTTTGTTCTTTCACGCTAATTTGTAATTATGGGCACACTAGCTGCCACAGACTTTTTAAGAAAATATTTCTGAAAATCAACATGTTTTTGGAGTTTTACAAATGTGAACTTTGTGGAACTTTTTGGTTTCAGGTATGTATTACGTCATCATTTCACCAGTTGTTACCACACTACAGTACTGAAGGGAAGCAATTCCATATTGAGATGAAGAGATTCTCCAAGATATCAAATAGAAATCTCAATACCGGTGAGAACAAACGTGATCTAGTATAATAGGTATGTATTTATCTAAGAAAGTTATTTTGACATTAATAAATCTTAAAAATTCAGGTGAATTATTAGAAGTAAACGTGTGTAAGATTAGTTCAAGATCTTTTTGTAAGTTGTTAACAGCTTTATTAAATGAATATAAGATTGTATTCTATCAGCGCCCGCTCTAGCGGTTACGTCGCCCCGGACAAAAAGACAAATTTCCGCCCCTTAAGTATATATACAGGGTGGGGCGCCACATTTTGACAGCTCAAATATCTTTGTTGTTTTTAAAGATACGTCAAATGTCTGAAGGACAAAGTTGAATGGTAAAACGGGGCTTATACGATACCAAAAAATTTTTGTTTTTATGTAATTTTTTCTTGAGATATGAAGGTGACCTTCATTTTTTTAAATGGAATGAGGTATTTTTTAATACATCAATCGAAGCAGCTGGACATTCGTTATAAAAAAGTATTAACCTATGTATGTCGAAAAGTTAGTAGTTCAGGAGATATTTCAATTTAAATAACTCTAAAATACCATTACTGTCGTGTGCTAAGACGTTACACGAGTAAGTAAACGCTAACTTGTTAGTACGACAGTAATGGTATTTTAGAGTTATTTAAATTGAAATATCTCCTGAACTACTAACTTTTCGACATACATAGGTTAGTACTTTTTTATAACGAATGTCCAGCTGCTTCGATTGATGTATTAAAAAATACCTCATTCCATTTAAAAATTACATAAAAACAAAAATTTGTTTGGTATCGTATAAGCCCCGTTTTACCATCCAACTTTGTCCTTCAGACATTTGACGTATCTTTAAAAACAACAAAGATATTTGAGCTGTCAAAATGTGGCGCCCCACCCTGTATATTTAAAAAAAATAAAGGTATACATATTTTTCATCTTCAATAAAAATCAAATAATTTTATTTAAATTTTAATAAAAGCATTTAATTTAATAAAAGCAAATTTTCTATTGGGTATTTAACACATCAATATTTTTCTCACAGTTATAGCCAAAATGGCGCCCCTAAATTTTGGCGCCCCGGACAAATGTTTTATGAATTTGTGTTTTGTTTAGTTTCGTGGCTAGTAAAACGTAATTTAAAATATTATAGTAATAACATCAGAAGAATTTAAAACTACTGTTATATATTGTTTTCAATCTATTCAACATATTTCGAAAGAAAATAAATTTCTAATTCACTCCGCTTTGTGACAATGCTGAACATTTTTATTTTGCATAAAGATCCGATGTCTATTCATTATTAATGATAATGATTAATAATAATCTATTATTAATACTATCTTTAAGACCTTCGAAAGACATTAGAACATTCGAAAAGTCGTGAGAACATTCGTAGGACCTGACAACTAAGCGTTCTTAGAACGTACGAACTTTAAGTCCTAAGAACATCCTAGAGATGTCCGAAATGGACGTAGTACATTCGCACATAAACCAGACATACAATGGACGTCCTACGGATGTATGGCGTTATCTGGGTCTATTGGAAAGCTGTAAAAATATTTGAAAAATTTGAAAATCCGTACTCCACTTATTATAGATTGGCAAGAAAGTAATTTCAGAATTTTAAGGTGAAATAAAACCAAATTTTTCTATTCAAGCAATGAACTTTAAAATATTTTCCATTTTGTTCGATGATCTTTTGCTATCATTCTGGTAGCTTCATATTCCCGCGCCCATAAAACTTCAAAATTTTCCCAAAATTGAGTTTTATTTCATCTTAACACTTTACCTACCGGAAGCCTATTAATAGGATTTTCAATAATTTTGCTGTACCAAAAGAAAGCATAGAAATTTTCTTCCACATTGCAATCTTAAATGAAACTATTAGATGACGTTTTTGAGGGTGACTTGTTAGTTCACAATGAAAATTGCTGTTGCTATTGATGATTCCATTAAAAAATGTTTAGCCATGTACCATAGATTTTTCAAAATTATGCAATAATCACCGGTCGATAGTGTGTTAAAATACCGAAATTACTTTCTTGCCAACTCTATAATAACACTGTCCAATAAATTTCAACTTTTTAAAAGTATTTCGATTCCCACTATGCGATTCTTATAGAGTTTTCCGCGCTGATTCCGAATCTGGTTTTAATTTTTTTCCTATACGTCCAGTTTTTGAGAAAATGGAGTTTTAAAAAAAGACATATTTTTCAACTTTAAACAAATATTGCGATGTTATTATAAAAGATATTGAATTGTTCTTTACAGCAAAAGATTCTGTAGACTTTCCCGAATACAGTGATATCCAATATTAATACATTATGATTGTTTAAACATGTTTAAACAATGATTAAAGACGGAGATGCACCACTTTTGCACCAATTTTTGCGGATATTTTCGAATTTATCTCAAAAAATAAGGGTCCAGCGAAAAATTGAACTATACCACGCGAAAGAGCAGACTTTTATCTTGAGAAACCCCCCTGTGAAGTTTGCATGGTCGACGTTTTCTTCGAACCAGAAAGCAAAATATCTTCGCCCGACATGAGTTGTCACCAATTTTTCGCTGGACCCTTATTTTTTGAGATAAATTCGAAAATATCCGCAAAAATTGGTGCAAAAGTGGTGCATCTCCGTCTTTAATCATTGTTTAAACATGTTTAAACAATCATAATGTATTAATATTGGATATCACTGTATTCGGGAAAGTCTACAGAATCTTTTGCTGTAAAGAACAATTCAATATCTTTTATAATAACATCGCAATATTTGTTTAAAGTTGAAAAATATGTCTTTTTTTAAAACTCCATTTTCTCAAAAACTGGACGTATAGGAAAAAAATTAAAACCAGATTCGGAATCAGCGCGGAAAACTCTACAAGAATCGCATAGTGGGAATCGAAATACTTTTTGGCTGTTGGACAGTGTAATTAGAAAATAGACTACGTGATTATACAGAAAAAAATCGACGAGTTTGAAATCTCTTAAATAGTCGATCATTATTTTGGTCGATTTTGATAATAATTTTAATACGTTCTAAACTCAAGTGTATAGGTAAATACCGCAAGTACTTTTTTGGTTCCAGCCGCATAATTATTAGGTATTATACTGTGATTTTATTATACGCTAGGTGTATCGAAATCAGAGGGTCCTTTGTAATTACATCGCGTTGTGTTGTTTATTAATTTTATTACACGAGTAAACTTTGAAAAGGAGCGATGCCGCCACGTTGCAGATAACATCTTACTGTCAAAGTAGAATGCATAAATAAATTACATGGTAGCGTCATCGGCACCTTGCAAGACTGAAGGTGCACAAGCAGTCGCAGCGAGTAACGTGTACCGCCGTGGGGCTTGTAAATGAGGGAATAACAATCGCGGATGGTGAGATAAAAGGGGAGTGCGAGCAGTAACGCGGCGTTCTACACCGACGAGGGCAAATTCTCCCCAATTACGGTATTCTCCGTGAACTGTACAACCTGGTTCCTTGTATAATAATGTAACAGTTGCCTTAAGGGCATAAGGCACCCCTACTAGTAACAGCACTTTATCCTGTCTTCCCGATGGTTATTTGGATGCCGAATGTGCCCAATTTACTTTTATTTGTAAAATTGATTCCATTGCGCAACCGACATACATATACAGTGAGAGTCAAAACTGAGTATACACCCCATACATATGAGATTCTACATTATATTTGCAGCATATTTCGCAAAAACCAAAGTTGTGATGTTGTAGTTACATGGTATTTCTAGTGACACACACATCTTACAATTAGTGAATTATGTTTCCAATGTTTTATAAACAAATGCGATTTTATGATCTAAAGTAAGGTTAAGCAATAACAAATGCAAGCAATTTTTTTCACAAAATTCTGCGTAAAAAAGTATTGACCTTCACATATCATAAATCTAATAGTTAACGCGATATTATCGATATAATTTCCCGTATGTATTATACAATTTTGTGCTTTATCCGAGTTCGATCAAAAATATTGAGCATTCTATTTAATAAACTGAAGGTAATCTTCATATCTTGATAAAAAATCGAAGTAACAAAAATCAGATTGCAGCACTGTATGTCCTCCTGGGAACCATGCAACATTTGTTTGAACATCTTTTTCGTACAAGAAATAACTTACAAGTTATTTGAGATTGTCGTGTTTTTAGACTCATCCTGTAAGTACATATATATTATAATTGAACAATTAATTGTGTGCAGCGGAAAAATCCTATTCTCCGTACACGGACGGTAGCAAGTCAAAAAGCTCAGCTTCCGTAGGAAGTGCGTGTGTCTGTAGTGATTTAGACAAGATCGTAGGAAGAAGTATAGCTAAAAACGCATCAATTTTAACTGCGGAATCTATAGCCCTGAACGACACTGTAGAAATAGCTTTAAATTGACCGAATCATAATTTTCTTATTTTTACGGATTCTCTTATAGCGCACTACTCTCCTTGGAACACGTTAATATAAATAAAAAAACCGAATCCCAATATCCTTGAAATAAGGAAGAATGCTTTCAGATTCGTCTCCGAAACCACAAACGATAGTAAAATTAAATTCCACTGGGTAGTGGCTCACATGGGGATTCTGGGAAACGAGACTGCCGATAAATTAGCGAAAACAGCGGCAAAGACAACAGCTGCAAACTCCGTCGAAGTTCCCTTCACTAATCTATAGGAATCGGCTAAACCAGCGACAGCACAAAACACATACAGTAAGAGTAAAAAATGAGTATACACGCCATACATATGAGATTCTACATTATATTTGTAGTACATGGTATTTCTAGTGTCACAATCGTATATAAACACACATCTTACAATTAGTCAATTACGTTTTCAATGTTTTGTAAACAAATGCCTATCTGAAGTAGGTTTGTTACCAACGCGTCAAAAGTGAATATACGCAGCAAAAGTAGTTAGTCTGTTATAGAAAGATAGTCCAGGAAAGTGGTTTTCTAGAAGCAACAATTTCTGAATTTCTGAATGGGCGTGAATTCGTGTAAATTTTCATCAATGTTGATTACTTTGAAATTCTTAGTGCATAACTAGAATTATGAGCGAAAAACGTACAGAAACTTCAGAAGACACGAGGAAACTTAATAGGGAAAATAGTAAATCGTTGTCATGTAACTGTAAAAAAAATCATAGACACGTATAAAGATAAAAAAAGTGTAAATAACTTTCCTCGTTTCCGTCGTCCGAGAAAGTTAAGTGAAGTAGATTTACCGATTAATTACACGAATAGTGAAAAAAGATCCCACTACGAGTGCAGTTTTATTAGCTCAAGAAATATCTGAAATACAACAAAAATCTATAAGTGCGAGTACAATTCGTAGATCATTAAATTATCAAAGTATGCATGGCCGAGTACTATGCAAGAAATCAGCGATAAATGCAAAGAATCGCGTTTTGCGATTGCAATTCGCAGAAAAATTCATAAACGAACCACTCGAATTTTGGAACATCGTATTATTCACTGATGAAAGTAAATTCGAAATTAAATTTGGAGGAAAAGAAATACGAAATTAGAAAGGAAAGATCTTGTTAATACCGTCAAGGACGGCGGTGGTAATATTATGGTTTGGGGTAGCATGGCAGCCTGTGGAATCGGAAATTAGCTTTTATTAACAGTACGATAGATAGATTTCAATATCTAACAAAAGCTGCAAGTGTTAGAAGAGTTCAGTTGCCAGATTCGTGGATCTTTCAGCAAGATCGAAATCCCAAACATACAGCAAAGATTGTTAGGAATTGGTTGCAACAAAATGCTCCAAATCAACTGAATTCTCCACCGCAATCCCCAGATCTTAATGTAATAGAGAATTTGTGGGAAATATTAGATTTGAACTTACGCAAAATAAAAATTACGAACAAGGGAAACCTTGAAATCGAACTACTAAACGCATGGAATAATATTTCTGTTTCAACAACACGTAAGTTGGTTGAGTCCATGCCAAGACGATTAGCTGCCGTAATTAAAGATAAAGGTGGACCAACAAAGTATTAAATGTACGTAATTTTATTAATAAATGAAAATAAATCATTCTTTATTAGTTGTGTATACATACTCGCTTTTGATTCATATGTTTACAGATCGTCAACTGTTTTATGTTGTATCTGAAAAAGTATTTATTAGATTGAGTTACGTTTTCTACATTTAATTACCATCAATCTACACTTTATGGTTTTCGAATAACTTTTCTATTAATGTAACATATACACTACCGCTCATAAATGTTTGGGCACTCCTCTTTTCATGTATTATTGGTACAGAATTATGTGTACCAAAAAACATTAGAATAAAATGAAATACTTATCTAAAATGCAGTTCAATTGTATAGACACCCATTATATCGGATTAGTTTTACTACCCTCTACCTGCGCTTGACCGGGTTATCGCAAACTGTTCATAACGGTGCAGTTACAATAATAATCTGTAGGAATTCCCGAGAAAATTTATCAGTCGGGTAGATTGCAGGTAATGATGTTTAAATGTATAAGTGTGTGGATGTACATAAAAAATAAATATTTTCACATTTTTCCTGAGTTTTTATAAGATTTATGCTCTTATTGAGAATGCCTAAACACTTATGAGCGTAGCTAATTATGAGTGTATCTAATAATTGTTAAATAAATGCCGTGTTCTCGAGGTGTACACTCACTTTCGACTCTCACTGTATGTACATGCCTCGTTCGATGACTAGCTGCTTGTTCTATGATTAATTTGTTTTTCATGGTTTCTAGAAAGCGGAATCCAACCACTTTAGTCATGCAAGCAAACGTCAAGCACCCTTCACAGATTACTAGGGCAAACCGTGGCGGATCAGATAAAACAGATATTTCTTGTATCATCAGAGAACCGAGCATTTTAATTGGTCACACACACACACACACATATTGTATCCTTCTCTCCCACGTCTACTCCAATAGTTAGCCAACTGTTTTAGACTGTTAGTTAGTCCCGACACTTGCTATTGTTGAGACGAACGCGTGCGAATGTTACAACCTTGCTGTGAATAAAGATCTGCAGTTTATTTATCAATAACTAAGATTATTATAAAGTATGATATCTAGTTTTATTCAGTGTACCTAGTTTTAACCGATTTCTAACAACAGTATTCTTGTAAAGAAATTTGGATCTCATTTTCCGTTGAGAAAACGAAATGACTTGATATGTATATTGTATGTACAGTACTGGTGTATATAATGTGTTAACGGAAATGAACGATTATTTTTACAATTATTAAACATCTTTTTTTGTAACGATTTAAAAAGTTTCACAGCCAGTAATTTTCTCGCTTCTCTCCCTGGAGTGCCATTTAAGAGGCAGTAAACCTGGAACTGGCCGATATAAATTATAAAAACTCGGTTCAAAATACCGGACTTATAATTAATTACACTTTTCAACATCATTTTTACGCTTCGATACCAGTAAGCGATTCATATAAATTGTGACCTTCTAAAAACAAACCTGTAAGTCGATTCACTCTCAGTTTATGAAAAATTCAAGTTTGAGAAAAAATCTAATTGTCTATTTTAAGCTTATTCGTGCTTTAACCGTACAAGTGGTATGGCTCATTCTTATGTTGAACCGATACAATGGAATCTTACTAATATAACGTAGCAAATATTTACACGATGTTTAAAGTTTAAAGAAAACTAAACGCACATTTAATCCACCAATTTTCTCGGACATTTATGAATTTATTGCGAAAATTGAGAGTCTGAGAAAAAATGTAACTATAGTAGAGCCTCCCGTATCCGAAACCCCATTATCCGAACAGTGTTTACAATGTATACGATGTATACAGTTTACGTTAGGGTGGCTCTTATTTTCGACTTTTCAATTTCTTTTACGACACCCCCTAGAGTTGTTCCAAATAATTAAAAAACAAACCTGTGCAAAGTTCGAGTGCCCACAGATTATGCACATAAAATCATTTTTCTCGAATATCTTCTAAACTATTTCCCGCGTCGAAAAATATGTTCAACAAAATTTGTAGATCTAGACAGGCTGCGTCTTTTATGTCCTATTACTTTTTTTCGTAAAACAAACGATTTTCGAAAAAATTGAGAAAGCCATCGGACCAAAATCCAAAAATTTTTTATGAAATTTGATAATTGAAGATAATAATTTTAAAAAATTAAAAAAATAAGTTCTGCAAGTTAAAAAAAACACATTTTTCGCTAACGTTCATTGATAAAGGATAGTGACACTTCAGTTTTCAAATTTTTAAAAAAATTTCGGATTTTGGTCCGAGGTTTTTCTCAATTTTTTCGAAAACCGTTCGTTTTACGAAAAAAACTAATACGATATAAAAGACGTAGCCTGTCCAGATCTACAAATTTCATGTAACATATTTTTCGATGCGGTAAATAGTTTAGAATATATACGACAAAAACGATTTTATGACCATTAAATTAATTATTTTAATGTTTCAGCGCCTTGGTGAACATTTTCCCGTTATCTGTGGGCACTCGAACTTTGCACAGATTTTTTTTTTGCTTCATCATAAAAATAACACGAAACTACTTCGACAACACACAACACGTCACAAACAATAGCCTAATATTCCGCATTGCATATTCAGATGACAACTATATCAGAGAAACACTAACTTCAGGATTTACCCCTCCAGAAGCATTCGTATACTTAGACAAGTTAGGATACATTCAAAACAGAAACGGAGTCCCGATATTGTACCACATCCCACGACACAGAGGGAAAAAAGGCATAACGTACGCCCCCCAGAGGCATGATCTAATCACACCTGAACATGGTTACCGTTACAGCGCAGCTATCCCACATAAAGATCTCGTAGAATTTAAGAATATAGATTATAAAAAATATTGGTGGTTAGCCGATAGACTGGCACCTCATTAGTTTCCTGCGAAATGAGCAAGTTCAATTGTTATTGTTAATGAACTGCCATTCCCAACAATTCCCAAAGAACCTTGTGCAATCACGAAGAGTGTGCAATCATGTCGACTTCGACGATAGTACCAAATTACCCCTAGATCATAAGTTAGTAAATAAGACATCATCAACCTCACTGCATCCCATATCCACTCTATCCTCACCTTCATAACGCATCTTCCCCACGAGTACATCACCTAACATAACTGTAAATAACATCACCCCATTATACCATCATCATCCCCCTCCCTCTCTGTCATTCATCTTACCCTCATGTAAATATGTATAAAAATTAGTTTTAAGAATAAAAATAATTGACGCAAGCTCCTGTTTTTGTTAAGGGCGTTTCCAGGAGCATGTGATAACCCGAAATGGTTGCGGCTGTGAACTGCATTCTATTCACTGCGAAAATAGAACTACGAGGGGCGAGCATTCGCCACTCCTCCGACTAAGAAAGAAAAACTGTATACCGCCAATGTGCCTTTATACATTAGTATTACTAAAATTGTTAGAGAAAACTTTTCGTTTATTGTTATAGTTAGTTTAAGAACTGTTAACATTGTATTGCCTTTAAATAAACAATTAAAAAGAAAATCGTTGCAATAAACCGCCCACATGGTGTGGATAGATGGGCTGATATACAAAATGATACAACTCAAATAACCTGCAGCATTAATTAAATTTATAAACTCATACCTAAGGAATAAAAAACTACAAGTCAACGTAAACAACAGCATGTCAAGCAAAAGGAAAATTAGAGCAGGCGTACCACAAAGATTAGTACTAGGACCCAAACTTTTCAATATATATCTAAATGACATACCAACATTCCCCAAAACAAAATTGGCTCTTTTTGCAGACGACATAGCAATATATGCACATTCATTAATGCTATAATAGCAGCAAAACAAATACAAATACATATAAACATTCTACAAGAATTTTACACGAAATGGAAAATTGCACTCAATGAAAGCAAAACCGAAGTAATTGTTTTTACAAAGAAAACTAAGAATATAAAAATAATACAACCCATATAAGTGTATATAACCATACCACTCACCCAATCAATAAAGTCAAATATCTAGGAGTACACCTCGACTGCTCTTCAACTGCTCTTCAAAGAGCATACCAAACAAGTGCTTAGGAAAGCATATGCAGTTCAGAAAAAATTATACCCACTAATGGTCGCGAATTCAAAACTATCACCACTAAACAAAAAACTGATTTACACAATGATAACTGATTGTGAGACCAACAATAACCTATGCAGCAGCAGTCTGGTGTAGTGCAGCACCAACCAACATTAAACCACTACAAACGTACCAAAACAAGTGCCTTAGACTAATACTGTCAGAGAACTACTATGTGAGAATTAAGGAAATGCATCAAAAAGCGGAATTACCAGAATTAATAGATTATATTAAAACACTAGCAGAACATTTTTACAATACCCAATCAAACAGTAATCCCCTACTAACAAATATAACAGAAATAAGAAGCCACAACCAACAATTTAAAATAAAACATAAATTACCGTATCAAGCCCTAAAGCTATTCCACGAATACAACTGATAGTACAAATAAACCTAGAACTTTTTAATCATAAAGCCCTAACATAGAATTAGTTTGTAAGTGCTGTAGATAGGTTTTTACACTTTAAGAGTTTCCTATATCTAGAAAACATACCAAAGACTTAATGTACAAAACGAATAGTGTACAATACAGAAATACCATCAGCTGTAGACGAACTAACACGTAATAGAAAGTAAGGAGCAGGTAAACCATATTAGGTACGAACTGCGCAAAACACACATGGTAACTATTAAGAGCATGTTTATATATATATATATATATATATATATATATATATATAGTCTGTTACTACATGTATAAGGATGTACAAATTAATTATAATAAATTCTTGTTTAAAAAAAAAAAGATTCTCGTCCAATCATCGAAGTTAAACAGTGCTGAGCGTGGTCAGTACTTGGATGGGTGACCGCCTGGGAACACGACGTGTTTTTGTTGCCTCTTTCTTTTTTTATTTCTACCCACTATTAAAAATTTAAAGAAGGTGCCCTTGTTAGTATTACGAAATTTTTTGTATTTCGGAGCGATTAGTTCTAGCACAACCAAAATAAAAGTTACTACGGACACCACTAGCGTGCAAGTGGTAACGGGCCGAGCCGCGACGCGCGTCGTATTCCGTCGAACGACCTCGATAGTGGTGAGTGCCACTGGCGGCAACTAATGTCGGGCGAAGATATTTTGCTTTCTGGTTCGAAAAAAACGTCGACGTTGCAAACTGGAAAGGGTGGTTTCTCAAGATAAAGGTCTTATTTTTTTAGATAAATTAAAAAATATCCTCAAAAATTGGTGCTAAAGTGGTGTCTCTCCGTTTTTAAACATGTTTAAACAATCACAATTAATTAATATTGGATATCACTGTATTCGGGAAAGTCTACAGAATCTTCTGCTGTAAAGAACAATTCAATATCTTTTATAAGAACATCACAATATTTGTTTAAATTTGAAAAATGTGTCTTTTTTTCAAACTCAAATGTCTCAAAAACTATGCGTCTAGGAGAAAAATTAAGGGCAGATTCGGAATCAGCGCGAAAAACTCTATAAGAATCGCATAGTGAGAATCGAAACGTTTTCTGGCCGTTGAACAGTGTTATTAGCGTACACCAGAGTTGGGCAAGAATTGTATTTAAATACAATTGTATTGTATTGTATTTAAATACATTGTCTTTAAATTGTATTTAAATACAAATATCGAATAACGAATAAAAGATACAAAATTTGTATTCGTTATTCGAAGGTTCGGATACAAAAGTATCATTTATTCGACTTTTATTTAAATAATCTTGTATTCGCCGAAAATATATTCGATGAATACAAAATTATTTAAATAAAAGTCGAATGAAAGATACTTTTTTATTCGAACCTTCGAATAACGAATAAAAGTTATGTATCTTTTATTCCAATCGGTATTTAAATCATTTTAATGGTTGGTTAATGGTTTATTCGTTACTCCATATCGTAGTACAGAGATGGCGTTGTAGAGCCGAGGCTCTAGAAGTATTTAAATACTGCCCAACTCTGACGTACACCTTCTCCTTAAGGAGAAGTCGTCACATACCTCACCATGCTGTTGAAAACATTGCACCAAACATTCAATCATCGATTTAATAGGGGGATTTCGCACATTAAAATGACGACGATAAGCTCTTTGAGGATCACTGAGTAATGATTTTCAAAATAAAACTCAATAATTTTGGTACGTTGAATAACGCTGTACGTTTCCATAATAAATCTCCCAGGTATACTTTAGAAATTCTGCAAAGAAGAGAAAGGAAAAAATACAAGTTAAAGGAATTACGAATTTTTCCAACCGCTTCGTGACTTTTGACCCACCCTGTATAATAGTACACACATTACACATATAAATTGCATTACACAAACTGAAATTACAACTGACGGTAATGATGAGGTCGTATCTTCTCACATCGAAGCATTCGAAGCATTTGAAGTAGGAATTCGATGGTTTGAGGCACAGTAAGAATGTAGTTCTACGTTCTACACAATGATTTCCGTTCAAAAATATGTGATTTAGCAGTAAGACAAATTTGGGATCATTGAATACTATATAAATTGTAAAATCTCTTGATTTTTAATTGAATGTGAAACTGAAATTTAACATCAGAAAAGTGATTGTTCTGTTATCCGAACACTTTTATCTCCCTATTAGTTCGGATATGGGAGATTACACTGTATATCATACGGTGAGGAAGACATTTTTCCTTCGAAAACTGTCAACAGAAACGCAGATTTCGTTTTCGATTCACAAAATAAAACAGTTCCGCAAGATATACATGAGGTATATGTATTTATATTGCCAGTGAACCTCAATGCTAACAACTTTGTGTTCACCGCGATTTTTATTACAGTATTTTCTGTCAGAATATTCGGCGCTTGTTGGAACAAATATCTAGCAAATAAACGTAATAAATTGTTGCTGATGTATGGAATATCTTTCTATAAGCGGCTGAGCTGCACTGCAGTAAACTCAAAGCGATCGCTCGCATTGAGAATCACTGGTGAAAGCGCATGCCATGCCGGACTATTTTATTTTGTCAATCAAAAATGAAGTCTGGGTTCGAACTTTTTTACGGTGTCTGAAGGAGAAAGATTCGTTCTATCGCATGGTGCAGTTAGACTTTTCTTCAGATCCGTAATTCTCAAAATACGTAGAATAATTTGTGAGACAATTGGCACGTTAAAGACATTTCGTTCTTTTTAATTGTTCATCAAACATATTTAAATCTCTGTTATATCGTCAAAAAATCTATCAAAGTATATGGTACAATTTACGGAATCATTCTTTGAAGTTGAAGCCGAAAAAATTCATAATTGAAAATTATATTTCTCAAGAACTGAGAATGATAGAGAAAAACGACTTTTGGATTCGTGTATAGCGCATCAAAGTCTATAAGTGTGGCTTTTATGAAAATCCAAAAAAGTTAAAAGTTAAACAAATTCTGTTACCGTAGATAATGTATTATTATGTATTATTAATGTATGTGTATAATGTAATTCCGTTTTACGTTGTAGATTTTGCACAATTAGCTGCAGCTTACGAAAAACCTATTATAACTTTACACACTGTACGATCAACTGTTATTCCGTTGAAAATGTAACAAAATATTCGTAGTTCTCTGAACATGTATAAAATAAAAATATATGTGATTCATTTGAATTTATAAAACAGTTGAAAACAACAATGTAGAAATTTAAACGGCGAGATTAATTATACAGGGTGTTTCGTCTAAAACAGGACACCTAAATATCTCTTCAGGTTATATTGTGATGCAAAAAATATTTGTTACGTAATGTGCATGGTGTCAATGGACCAAATATCTGGCACGAATATTTTTTTTTAAGATCAAGGTCATTTTAAGGTTATGTTTTTATAAATATCTAAATGTATTTTTCGATCAGTTACCCAATGCAATAAAATAAAAATGTAGTTATGTATCAAAAAACATTGATGACCTTGATAACTCCGAAAAAAATATTCGTGCCAGATATTTGGTCCGTTGACACCATGCACATTACGTAACAAATATTTTTTGCATCACAATAACCTGAAGAGATATTTAGGTGTCCTGTTTTAGACGAAACACCGTGTATATGCTTAGCATTCTCTGAAAATTAGATTCTGCAACTAACTTCTACTCTACTCACTTAATTAATATGTAACTAATAAATGTGAAATCAGTAACCCAGGCCTGAGTAAGATCAAATATAACATATGGAGATTAGGAAAAGTTGGAGAGTTCCGTGACTGTGGTTAGGAGTTAATCAGCTACGAATTTCGAGAACGCGAGTTCTAGTTCTCTCTGCTGCCCGGTTGCTTCTGTCCTAAAATCCTACATAAATTATTCATACATGCCAAGGAGGGGTTGCATTAAAAGTTATTTCTTATTCGGTTTAGACCATGATTGTAAGTACAGAACTGTGCAATAATGCAATAGTCTTAGGTCACTCATATTACACGAGAAATTTACATAAGAAAACAGTTTTGCCGGTTAAACAGCGTTCACATAGTTACGCGTTGAACATATACTAATTATGTGTATAGTGTACTGTGTATATCATAATAATTATATTCAAATTAATATGAATAAAAATCATTGCTACAACTGAAACAAACTTTGTGTATATGTATGCATATAAGGCATACGTAGCAATAACGATACGCATTGTTGCAAGAGGACGTTAATCATGTATTCATGTATGTATGGAATATTGTATACAATCGACGACGAAACTAGCACTGCATTGAAATGTTTAAACGAAAGTACATTGACAAAAATCGATGGGTAATGCATTGATTTTTCCTTGCGGTTATAATACCATTAGCCTCTCAACTAATAACTGCACTTTTCAGGTAACTTTATAAAGGAAAAAATAGGCAATTTGAAGGGTTCCTCGAGGTAAATTATTCAGTCTTATATTAACTACTAACTTTTTTTTAACGAGAAATTAATCTTTTAGCGATATCCATTTGTTTAACAAATTGGTGGTACTTTTACTACGGTTTCTTATATTCTAAATGACGTATTAGAAAATTTAACCTTATACTGCATAAAAATGATACTCGTCATTACCTAAATAATATCGAAGCATTATGAATGAATGAATGAGCCTTAATGACTTATTTTTTTTGTAGAAACACTTCCGTTTCGGTTGTACACTAGTTATCGGTCACCTTGTATAATTAAGTGTAGAGATTATCGGAAAAATTCTTTAGTCCGACTATGTACAGTCGGTCACAAAAATATTGGGACAAAATTGCAATAGATCGACATTGTAGAAAAAATACTAAAAGTTGCATTTCACAATTTTTTTATGTGGGTCTATATTGAAAATTTAAAATTGTCGCAGCGAGTTCACGGGGTACTCAATCGAATCGGCAGAATCTCTGCTTCAATTTGACGTTCGGATCATGGTATTACGATCATTTCTCGCCGAGATATAGCGAGTTAAAGGAAAATGGAAATTGTGCATTTTTTAAGCATATTTTCAGAAACACCTGGTATATTGAAATGTTAATAAAATTGAAAAAACAAAAGGAGAGCCTTGAAGAGAAAGAAACGCTCTTTCTATTGCTTTCTTGCACAAGATTCTACGATAATTTTGTCGCTTTCTGGAGCCAGTTAAAGTTAAAAAGCCCATATTTACTTCTATGTTGAGTAAGTCGAATAAAAAAAATCGCACAATATTCAACAACCATACAATTTACACAGGAAAGATAGCCCTTCCAAATGATATTAACGCGATTTATCAAAAAATTTGTCGCTCCCCGTGAGATGTTCCAAAGTTCCACAAAGTTTTTGTTAACCGTCAATGTTGTCTTCATCTCGCTATAATTTGTAAAAAACCAATATAGCAACAATTCTAAACAGAGCTTCTGAAACTAGAGGTTTCAGGCTTTCAAACCATTGTTTAACGATATAGATACGGCAATTTTTGAAGGAGTTATGATCACGTAAAGTGGGACCAATTTTTCGGGTTCGCAAAAGTGATCCCTTAATTCTTTTGAGGAGTGTAGAGACGCATGGTTCCTTTGAGATTTTTGTTCGTTGCGATGAGTATTATACGATGAAATAAAACACAATTTTGACCGTGGGAATCAATGTTAAGGTGAATTTTGCGGTCCATTTTTGTAACAGATCTCCACCGACCCAAAGGTGCAGAATCACGCTATTCGTCACGACACATCATTTTGAAACACCCTGTACATACATATATGTACGTGGTTAACATAATATAACCGTGATCGTTAATAGCTTAAACGCTGATGCTAAATAAATAAATTAGAAAGAAAACTTACGAGTTTAATCTAACATAGATATCGACCCATCTAAAATCGTCAACCGATGAAATCTGTGTCAAAATCAAAGAACTTTCGATAGAAATGAGATAGAGAGATGAAATTTTAAAAAAATGAAAGCTGAAACTTTGCAAAATATGGGATAATTATGGAAATTGTGGTACGAACGTTTTTTAACCTTGAAAGAATTCGTTTTTGCACAATTTCAAGAAAATTGTGGTTTTTCCAATACCACGCGCGGAAAAATTTTTTTTCACATGCGACACATTTCTCGTAGATTTTTTCACGCTGATTTCAAATCTGGTTTCAAAATTTGTCTAAATGATAAATCATTTCAACCAAAAAATGATTTCATAAGTTGTGTTCACAAAAATCGATTTCTTGTAAAATCGTGAGGTCGTAGACGAATTTTGAAACCAGATTTGAAATCAGCGTAAAAAAATCTACGGGAAATGATGTGTCGCAAGTTAAAAAAAATTTTCTTCAAATTGTGCAAGTTTAACGAATTCTTTCAAGGTTAAAAAACGTTCGTACCACAATCTCCATAATTATCCCATATTCTGCAAAGTTTCAGCTTTCATTTTTAAAAAATTTCATCGCTCTATCTCATTTCTATCGAAAGTTCTTTGATTTTGACACAGATTTCGTCGGTTTGGCCCATAGTGAGACGTACCGAAAATAAAGAAATTTTAAATATGCTCTCGAGAGTTCGGATCACTAAACAAACAAAGAGGACTGCATGAAATATTCGAAATTGATGTGTTATTTTTATTGACGTACGTGCTGCAACATTTTATGAAACGCAAGAAGTAAAAATAAGTTCATAAATATGAAATGTATACAAACTCTGGAGCACCTGGAATGGCATGGAAGGGATCTTTTTACCTATACGTATAATATTCTCCTTACGGGATTTTTGTGTGTTGAGAAAGTAAATTCCCGTTCAATTGTCTGTGATTTCAATTCCCTTTCAATAATCTCTGTGCCCACAAAGGATTGAAGCTCGATCCATTCGAGTTTAATATTTAATAGGACAATTCCAACTATTGACGTTAGTTTCTTTTACGATATTTCTCAATAAAGGATGGTGTACATAGTTTCAAAATGAAACCAATGTAAATGACAAATATGTTTCACATATAATTTCGAATGTAAATATACAGTGACTGTATGCTGTCGGTGCACTGGTTCGATAATTTAAAATTTCAAAGCAATTTTACAAATTACCACATAAACTTCGACGTTTCCATCTTATTTTACATCATTTTCAAGAAATAATTGTGTCTGAAAATTATTGTATATTAGTAGATACTATCTTATATTTTTAAACTTAGTTAAGGGAAAAACTCACTTGCTTTGTGAAAAAAATTATTTAAACTTGTTGCAACGGTGAGACACGCGTATATTTAATGCCGGTAAACAAGACACTGAGGCAACGTGAACATTTGGAAATATGGAACCAATTTTTTTACCACGCTTATATTAGCTTGCCGAGTTGTCGTTGTCGTTGTCGTTGTTGTATGCGTCAAATCTTGAAATCGAATTTTAAACCACTTCCCAATGAGCTAGAGACTTGAAACTTTAAACATAGTTCAGAACTCGGTGACAATGCAATATTAAAAAACAAACTAGAGGGTTATTGTTGCTCGCTCGCTTGGCTCGCTCGCGAGTAGGGTTGTTTTTGCTCGCTCGCTTCGCGAGCTCGCGGACAGGACTGCTCTTGCGAAAGGGTTAGTGGTACGCATGGCTAGTAGTACCTATAGCTATTAATGTTTTTTTTTATTTGGTGTGTGACTCTCCACAAGCCACACAAAGCACTTCCCGATTCGTTAGTTGCAGTATATTATTATCATTATTAAGTGTAATTTTTAAGAAGATTATACGTTTTCAGGGAAATTCAATAGTTTTCTACTTATCAAAATGTTTACTATATGGCGTCGCATTAAACCAACATCGTATGCTCGTTGCTCGCTTGGTTCCTTGTTATAGCATACTAATGTTGCAAAATAAATTGTCTTAATTAGTTTTTCGCAAACGATACAACTCCTCATTATCCGGGTTTGCAGTATTGACCTTAGTTTTCTTCGATACTGTTAATTTAAAAATTGTCCCAAAATATATAAACCGCGCTCAATTTTGAAACTCTGCTCAGTACTACATACATACAACATTTGTAAAGTTCGCCTTTCTGATTTTTTAAAATCCAAACATACTTTCTCGTATGTTTGTCTCTGACTTTTATGAATCGTAATCGCTTCAGCAGGAACCACTGGAAATTGACTACGTGTGATTTGATATTTTTCCTCACTCGACATATTTACATGATTCGAGATTTTTAGTATTGGTGTTAAATTTTGATGAATATTTGCATTTTTCATATAATCACGATAACGAGTTCTTACTTTCACTCCTACTCTGGCCAATTGAAAATCTAACCACAATATAGACTAAATTTTAGTATTTTCTTGAAAAGTAATACATTTTAATATTCCGCATGTGTGTGTGTGTGTGTGTGTGTGCTCCATTAACCAATCCGTTTTCAACATCAATGTTATTAATAATTATCATATAGTTTATATTAATTTTCAATTTAATCTCAGTTAATAATTTGTTTTGAACTGATTGTTTTTTTAAAGATTGTAATATAAATTTTTTTTGTACTTTCATCGATATTCTTTGAAAATGTATTCTTGGGAGTAGAGATGATTAACTGACTCTTGCATTGGGATAATTTTCGATTATTGTAAGCGGAAACATTAGCGTAAGGTACAAAAAAAAATTTTTTTTAAAGTAAAAAAATGTTTTAAATTTAAAAAAAATGAAAAAAATTTTTTTGTGTAATTAAGTTTGTTTCTTCGGTGGAAACTTTCCGTTCTCTCGTATAAATTGCATTGTTGAATGAACTCCTTTCGAAAAAAACTAAAAATCTAAAAAACTACTTGACCAATATGGACCAAAATCTAATCAGCTCTAAGTTACGACGGGGCACATCGATTGCATCATTCATCATTCTGATCGCGTTGTTACTTTTTCAGGAAACGTTAACGAAAAATTTGATACCATAGAAACAGACATACGCACACACACACACACACACACACACACGAACATTTTGCTGAAAATAGTCTAAAATGACTGCAATGAGACCATGAAACGTGAAGATCTGCTAAAAAATCGATTTTCGATTTTCGGGGTCATTACAGTAACTTCCCTATAAAATCGGGAAGTTAATTAAAAAAAAAAACTATGCGTTTACTAGATATAAACTATTAAAAATTTAACCATTACACTTCCCCGCGCGACGCTCGGTAGTACGTCATCGCGGACAGCGATCCCCACTCCGCGCGCCAGCGCTTACCTACTCCACTACGTGTCAGTGTCGCCAGAAAGTGACCGAACCGTCACTCGAGGGGAATACAAGGTACCCCCTCTCTGATGACCAGAGTAATATGTGATACGTTGCGCGTGCGCGATGGAGAAGCAACAACGACTGACATTTCGCAGGTTTTAGGTTATTGCCGCGTATCGTATCGTACCTATTATGTACATATGAATCATGTGGGTCGTTCTAAATAGAGACTGTAAATATTCTTTATTATAAATAAAATTAATTGTAACATGTGGGAGTTTCAGTCGTGAAGCGAAGTATGAATGCTTACTATATGTACAATTGAAAAAATCTTGAAATCTGTATGTATGTAGTACTGAGTTACATTTCAGTAAAATCAATAAATCATAATATATTTTAACACTGTTAACCCTCATACGCTCCTCAAAAATAGTTGCATAAAAGAGACTGGGATAATAAATTCACTCATTTTTCTTCTACACGATAAATTGACAAATTATGTTTTATTTGTAACGTTACATTTTAAAGAAATACAACTCACAACATAGACATAAAAGGATCAATAATTACATAGTATGTGAAATAAGTAAATGGGTGAATTTTACGCGGCAATAACCTAAAACCTGCGAAATGTCATGTCATTGTTGCGTCCCCATCGCGCATGCGCAACGTGTCTTCCATTTGCCCCACTAAATCCCCGTCGCGCACGCGCAACGTGTCACATATTACCCTGGTCATCAGAGAGGGGGTACATCATTTCACCGTGACTCCCCTCATCTGGCGACACTGCTACGTGTTCCCACTCCGACTCATCCCCACTCCACTGGCCCACTTCGCATCGTAGAACCTGAGTTTACTTACTGAGTTGGTTAGGATCAGGTCGGGGGGGAGGGCGACAAGGACCGGCGATTCTGCTCGGTAACCGGCTCGCGGTCGTCACTACAAACCAATATGGCGGCGCCCTTACCTGTCAAAAACACTGCAATAGCTCCTGAACCATTGATCCTACAGAACGGAAACTTCGATTTGCAGCCGCCATGACACAATATTTTTCCTTTTACAAAAGATGGTTGAATTTACTGGTTGAAATGGTAATTAAAATCGATTACAAGATATGTAAAGACTAAAAAGTAGAAAATAAAGAAAAAATAAAAAGACCTTTTTAAAAACCACGCTTATATTAAATTGCACTAAAAGAAAATAATTTTTTTACACATTAGCGACAATAAATAAAATCGTGGAGCGCTAAACTATATTGACGCAATCTTCGTGGGAACGAAGATTGTTCCAGAGAACTATCCACCAATAATTTTTTTAGACATTAGCGACAATAAATAAAAGCGTGGAGCGCTAAACTATATTGACGCAATCTTCGTGGGTATCAAGTAATCAAGTAATGTGGCATTTTGAAAATCGTGTGTATTCCTACTTTTCTAAATATCCTTCTGAAAAACGAAAAGAGGAAAGATTTATGAAAACATGACCAATTAATTGGAAAAATACCGTTACTTTAGTCAATTTTTCAGTAATACTTCAACGACCACAGGGAATGCTCGAACGTAAGGGAACTTCGCAAATCACGTTTCTCCACAACGGACACACCTACTAAATTTATTTCTATTAATGTGCTGCCACATTCAGCAGCGGACGAATTAGCATTTTGTACGGAAATACTGAACAAATTTAAAATAATTTTATCTATAACTAATTTGTTGTTTAACTTTGTACATCAAATAAAAAATATGCGTGCTGATCAGAAATCGGGACATGATCAGAAATAGGGACATTGACCTTAGTAACGACATTTCTATCGGAAGTTTCAGTAGAAATTTCAAAATTTGCTAAACAATTATTGAAATATGTCAAAATTAATCTTATATAATTCAATATTGGTATGTTTCAGTTTGTTTAAGAAACAGTTGTTCATTTGTTCGACCTCGATCCTCACTTGACGTGTGACATTTAAACCTAAAAGACGTGTTTTCTTTGTGCTCAGTAATTCGTTTGTTAGTCTTAATAAAGTTCAGTTCAGTTAATTTCGTTTATTAAATTACATAATCTAACAACAATTAACATACAGTACTATTAGTAAATCTTTTTGGAGAATTCAAAGTAAATTCCATTAATTGCAAGTTGTTTAAGACCTGTAAATTCTGAAAAATTCATTTAAAACATATTTGACTTTCATTTAACGTGGTAATACCCGATCGATACGGTGCGGTATTCGGAAGTTGAATTCGAATGAATATACCGATGTTATTTTATTGGCGTTCCGGTAAAAACTGTAATGACTGGTATCATATTATAAATGTAATTGAAACGGGTTACGTGAAAATGTATGCGGCACATTTCTGTACCAAGATAAACGAGTTTTCAATCGAGGTACGGAAATCGAAAGCTCATGCTGCATCGGTTAAAAATAAAACGCCAAAAGTGCACACTAATGCACGCTGTAGCGGCCTGGCATGGCGTGGTTTTCATACATGGTAGGGAGGATACATCGATAGACTGTGAAAAAATGATGACTTGAACTTTTCAGCGTGTAGCTTTTATAGTCCATGCAAGAATACTCTTATTGCTCTTTCATATGTATGTAATAGAGTACATATTGCTATTATATGAAAGCACCTTACAGATTCAATTCTGTCTTCTACATATACATACATGCATATACAGCAACAGTCAAAAATGAGTATACACCCCATACATATGAGATTCTACATTATATTTGTAGTAGTTCTAGTGTCACAATATACGTATATAAACACACATCTTAGTGAATTACGTTTTCCATGTTTTGTAAACAAATACCTACATATCTGAAGGGGTCCCATGGAAATCACCGACACTTTCCCCGACATGGTTTTCACCGACTCCAGATTTGACCGACAATAACTTTGGCCGACAACGCCTTTAACCGATAACGAATTTCATCGACAACGATTTTGACCGACAACGAATTTGATCCACAACGACTTGAGAGGCAGTGTGATAATATTGTATGATAATACTGTATAATAATACATACGATAATACTGTATGATAATATATACTGTGGTCGTCTTAAGTTGTGTTGGATCAAATTCGTTGTCGGTTAAAAGCGTTGTCGGCCAAAGCTATTGTTGGAAACACTGGGTGCGTGTTAAGTACTGGGTGGGTGTGTATGGTATTGTCTGTGTGGGGAGCTGCCTCTCTAAACGTAAAGTTTACTGTAGTTGCAACCAAAATTTTTAACAAAGCTTTTTCGTAATTATCTCGGAAACTAAGTCCCAGCGACGGATAGATGTATTGATAAAAGTTGTTCAGAATGTTGTCCTTGACAACATACGTCAAGGTGAAGGTCATCGGAGTTGGGTCCCGTCATAGCTATATTTACCGGAGGCAGTTGTTCTGCAACTTCACCGAAATACAAATATACTCGGAAACTGCGCAGCTGATAAAAAAAATGTCATAGGACATAAATTGTTGGAAATTTCGCATAGTTACTGAGATATTTGCAAATTTATAAAAAACAGGAAATCTACTTTACTTTTTATCTTACTTTAAAAAGGTAACCAAAAATTTAGAGAAAAAAAATACGGAATTAGAACCGAAAAATCTTGTTAGTACCGTCAAGCACGGCGGTGGTAATATGTATTATGGTTTGGGGTAGAATGGCAGCCTCTGGAGTCGAATCAGCTTTTATTAACAGTACGATGGACAGTTTTCAATATCTAGATATTTTAAGAACTTTAGCTGCAAGTGTTGGAAGAGTTCAGTTGCCAGATTCGTGTGGATCTTTCAGCAACATCGATATCCTAAATATACAACAAAGATTGTTAAGGATTGGTTGCAACGAACTGCTCCAAATCAACTGAATTCTCCATCGCAATCCCCAGATCTTAATGTAGTAGAGAATTTGTAGGAAATATTAGATTTGAACTTATGTAAAGTAAAAGTTACGAACAAGGAAAACCTTAAAATCGAACTATTAAAGCTATGGAATGATATTTTTCTGTTTAAACAACACGTAAGTTGGTTGATTTCATGCCAGGACGATTAGCTGCCGTAATTATACCTAAAGGTGGCACAACAAAGTATTAAATGTACATAATTTTAATAATAAATGAAGATGAATCATTCTTAATTAGTTGTTTATGAGTTTACAGATCCTCAACTATTTTGTGTCGTATCTGATTTATTATGTATTAGATTGAATTATGTTTTCTACATTTAATTACCATCAATCTTCACTTTATGTTTTTCAAATAACTTTTCCATTAATGTAACATATATCTAATAATTGTTAAATAAATGCCGTGTTCGCGAGGTGTATGCTCACTTTTGACTCTCACTGTACATACATAGGTATGTGATGCCATACACGCATCATGTACCAAGAAGTGTACACTGCGTTCGCTCTTTCAACCTATTCGACGCTCCTTGTAGACTCTTTAGAAATTGATCGATGTTGACACTATGTCAGCGATAAATGAGTCGAAGTTTTCAAACAGAACAATTGAATCGGCGAGACCAGAAACAACATAAATCATGTTTTCAAAAATTGGAAAATTGCTGGAAGCATATAATTTATAATTAGACTGCGGATCTTTATGTATTTACAGCAAAATTGGGTAAATGAAATTCAAAATTGATGGAAAATTTTTAGATAACTTTTATTCTGCATAAAGATCCGCAGTCTATGTATAATTAAGTATATCAACTAAGTGCCGGAAAACCAAAATCTAAGTATACTTATTGTGTTAGCAAGAGTTTATCTTTTAAGCATTAAATTCAAATAAGATCAAACTAAATGCAGTGACTCCCATTAATATTCGAACAGTATTAAAAAACGATGAGTTTTTAAAAAGTGGACTAAACCACTTGAACTTGTTTGAGATGTTAAAACAATTAGTTTACTACATGATGTGAAAAGAAATTTTTCAAAAATTACAATTGGTCGGAATTGTAGAGAAAATACAAAAAGTTGCGAATTACAACTTTATTATGTGGACCTATATTGAAAATTTAAAAAATACGTTTTGTATAAAGCTTCATCGAAATCGGTTGATGTGGGAAAAAATAACAGAAATTGAAAGATGTAAGGAAGTCAGAAAGAAAGAAAGCCAAAAGTTTCAACTTTTACCATCTTTAACATTAAACCTACCGAGTCTTATAAGTAACTGATATATGTTCCCTTATAAAAATGACAAGATTTATTTTGTTTAGACTTCGTGCAGCTCCTATTGTGATATGTGCTGCACTAAAGATATCTATACAATCATTTCTTATGAAATTATCTTTATTATATCAATAACACTGTCCAACAAATTTCAACTTTTTTTGTGATTTCAATATACTGTTGGGTCCTTCTTATAGAGTTTTTTGCGCTGATTCCAAATCTGCTTTTAATTTTTTCCCTATACGTACAGTTTTTGAAAATCATGGATTTGAAAAAAAACATATTTTTCAACTTTAAACAAATATTGTGATGTTATTATAAAAGATATTGAATTGTTCTTTACAGCAAAAGATTCTGTAGACTTTCCCGAATACAATGATATCCAATATTAATACATTATGATTGTTTAAACATGTTTAAACAATGATTAAAGACGGAGATGCACCACTTTTGCACCAATTTTTGCGGATATTTTCGAATTTATCTCAAAAAATAAGGGTCCAGCGAAAAATTGAACTATACCACGCGAAAGAGCAGACTTTTATCTTGAGAAACCCCCCTGTGAAGTTTGCATGGTCGACGTTTTTACCGAACCAGAAAGCAAAATATCTTCGCCCGACATGCGTTGACGCCAGTGGTGCTCTTCCACTAGCGCGGTCGTTCGTCGGGATACGGCGCGGCGCGCTGCGGTGAAACGGCGCGTGGCTATAAGCGCGCAATTATGTCAGCTTACTTAAATGTAATATTTTATTAAATGTTATACTATTGTTATTTATTATTTATTAGTATATTTATTCTGTATAAATTATTTTATGTATTTTTTAATGTTAGTCTATTGTTTATAGTATATTTAATACAAAAAATACCTTTTGTAACAAAAAAATAATTTATTCACACACTACACTATTACACTATTTACAATGCTAATATATATGTGTACACTATTCAGATATAATACACTATATCGATTTAATATGGAGCAAACTATTTTAATTATGTATTTAAGTCAATAAAAATAGTCCCATTTATATTGTGTTTGGACTTATTTTACTCGGAAGAATCTCGAGTGTTCATTGGCACTATAATTACAATACATAGATAAGACGACAATTACTGAAAATAAAATTTTTCAGTCACCGCATTGCAGACTTTCCTTACATTGTATGTATTCCGTTGTCCGTAGACCGTCATTTATTTCAAAATATCGTGTTGGTTCTTAAGAAAACTGATGCCAGAGTTCAGTTTCGGCTTTGAGTTTGTTGAAAAATCAGTCGTGTCAATCATTTCAAATCTGCATTGCTACGTATAAAACTTCATAAAAAACATTTATAGTTATTTATAGTATTTTAGTTGTTGTGTATATAATATATGTATTTTAGTAGTGTATTATATCTGAATAGTGTACACATATATATTAGCATTGTAAATAGTGTAATAGTGTAGTGTGTGAATAAATTATTTTTTTGTTACAAAAGGTATTTTTTGTATTAAATATACTATAAACAATAGACTAACATTAAAAAATACATAAAATAATTTATACAGAATAAATATACTAATAAATAATAAATAACAATAGTATAACATTTAATAAAATATTACATTTAAGTAAGCTGACATAATTGCGCGCTTATAGCCACGCGCCGTTTCACCGCAGCGCGCCGCGCCGTATCCCGACGAACGACCGCGCTAGTGGAAGAGCACCACTGGCGTCAACGCATGTCGGGCGAAGATATTTTGCTTTCTGGTTCGGTAAAAACGTCGACCATGCAAACTTCACAGGGGGGTTTCTCAAGATAAAAGTCTGCTCTTTCGCGTGGTATAGTTCAATTTTTCGCTGGACCCTTATTTTTTGAGATAAATTCGAAAATATCCGCAAAAATTGGTGCAAAAGTGGTGCATCTCCGTCTTTAATCATTGTTTAAACATGTTTAAACAATCATAATGTATTAATATTGGATATCATTGTATTCGGGAAAGTCTACAGAATCTTTTGCTGTAAAGAACAATTCAATATCTTTTATAATAACATCACAATATTTGTTTAAAGTTGAAAAATATGTTTTTTTTTCAAAGCCATGATTTTCAAAAACTGTACGTATAGGGAAAAAATTAAATGCAGATTTGGAATCAGCGCAAAAAACTCTATAAGAAGGACCCAACAGTATATTGAAATCAAATTTGGTGTTGGACAGTGTAAGGTAAAGGCACCAGTAGTTGACCAGGTACCAGTAGTTGACCATTTTATAGAAAAACGTAAAAAATAAGGTTTTTATAAGCTGTGCACTTTTGATGAAAGTGAATCTCGGATGCCATGCTATCTGTTGGTTGAATTTCAAAACAATTCATGCGAAGTGAAGTATGCATAGTCACAACGGACGTCTGAATTCATTAAGGTTTGTAATATGCCGATATATCTCTATTTCCTTAACGTTTCTGTTAAGAACAGCTGTACGGTTCAGGTAAAAAAATCCATACGTTGTGAACTTTTCGCAAACAAATTATTTGCTGTTTATATTCTCACAGAGTTTTATAAGTGATAAATGCATTGTTTTTGTTATTCTAACTTGAAAAACAATAGTATATTAGGTGGTCAAATACTGAATATTGTTTTTGAACAATTTTCAGAAGTTGACAGATATGGTCAGTTACAGACGTGACTCATTTAAATTTTTTTACGATTTATAATGTATCCATTTTACATTTACGATTGTTAGGACTACAAAATATAATTCCAAATGTAGCATGCTGTGTTTTAGAGGATGACCACATGGTCAACTATTGATTGCATTCACGGTCAAGTATTGACCAATGTCCACTTTTTTAACACTTTTCCGACCGATAGCCTATTAATCGGCTTCAAGAGGAAAACGAAGAAAACGAACTGTTGAATAATAATAAATGGCCTGCCTGGTTGCCTGTTGAAAAAGTTGTGAACGAACACGTAACATTTTTATATGAAGGAAAACATTTCCCTGAAAAAATTCTTCGTGTAATTAACTAAAACTAAAGCGGCTATTTCATCCATGGAAATGTATGGGCGATTATGGAAGTGGCCAGAGAAGCCTGATGTGCTGGACTACGAGTGGAAGGCTGTACTTTCTCATATCAATGAGCCTACGAAATCGAGCGGAACTCGCAACTCTACTCTGTTCCTGAATTGAACTTTTTATGGAATTGATTTGTTTTATTTCTTATTTTATTCTTTAATTGTAATTTGTGCTGGTAATTGTTGAAACTAAATTATAGTAAAATGATTCCCAACATTATTGCTTTAACCCTCTTTCTAGTATAAGTGGTCAACTACTAACGAACAGAAGGTCAATTACTAGATTTTTCATTTTCAAGAGTGGTCAACTTCTGAAGCAATTACTGAATTTTTAAATATGTTTCTTAAATTTGTATAAGTAAACTTTTTTTAAAAATTGGCCTTGGTACATAATCTAGAAGACTTGAAGAGTGTCTTCAGGCATCGACTCTCGCTATTTGATGACAGAGCAAGTGGTTACTATTGTTCGCGTGGAAAACTTCTCTTAACTGGTCAACTACTGGTGCCTTTACCTTAACCGTAAAAAAAATCTCGAACCGATCATTTTGACTGGTGATGGTAGGTTTAGTGTTAAACGTTTGTAGCTCGTTGCAACGTCGCACATCTAGCTGTTCATTAATATTTTAGCAATATTTGAAAGTTTAAAGGTATAGTAATTTAGGTCGTTCGATTCGCTTTTATATCAGCTACAATATTATGAAGTCAAAAATACATATTGGCTTTTAAAAATTCGAGGTGACTAATTATTTATGCATTAAAAATTTCTTTTTTAATTTTTTGGATTGAAATTTGTAGACTGCTGAATGTTGATTAAGTTTTGTTTAAAACATTTTTTCCTCAGATTATCGGAAGTGTCTGATAAATCATGTTCAGGTTTTAAATAAACACAATCAATCATTTTTGAAGTAATGGATTTTATAAACATAATTGAAAATATTTTATTTAAAACTGTGCGAAAAACATAATATTAATTATAAAAGAACAAATATATAATTTTTATTGTGCAAACAACAATAACAATTGACATTATATTATGTTATATTGACAAATCATTATTGTCATCACTTTCTTCTTCAACATCTTTCAATATTAACTGTTCGACTGCATCATCAAAATGCCAGAGGTTTGGCCGCAATTCAGGGGACACATACGCTTTAAACAATAATAACTTTTGTACCGGGACCGAATCTCATAGAGAAAAGAACGCTGATAATAATGTACTTTAATACAATGAGGGCCCATGGGGGACTCGAAAGATATCCTTTACCAAATATTGAAAACTTTGAAGATTCTCTTTAGTTTATTGAGCATTGTTATTTCAATAAACTATAAATATTAAATCTTAGTACAAGAGATATACTCTATAAATACAGACAAATATTATTCATTTGCAACAAAAATGGACACATAATATTAAATAGATTCTCCAGGGAATCAATAAGAAAAGAGGTAATTTTTCGGTGGCAAATAGGATTCATGACATGTTGATTTTTAAATGCTTGTTTTGATCGCAATTTTTAATAAATCTCATTAATTTCGGCATTTTCGAATGTCATGGACATTTAGGAAGCAATATACATTCAATAAACATCGATTTGGGCAAGTTACTTTTTTACCAAATGAACAGCTAGATCGAACGCGTGGACCAGTGTGCGTCGCGTCGATCGACTTTGATGAAATTTTCAGAATACCTTTAATTGATACAGATCTATGAAACACGCGCGTTTTCTAAATTTTCCATATAAACCCACATAAACTTGCGAAACACAGAATTTAGTATTTTCTCTGCGTTCCGACAACTTGCAAATTTTTTCAAAACTTTTCTTCACGTTGTGTAGCAAACCAACTGTTCTATCTTCTCGAAAAAGTTAAAATCATAAGGTCCAAGATTTAAAAAGTTATCGTCTTTTGGAAAGTGTCCGAATATTAATGTGAGTCACTGTATGTACAGGGTGTTTACCTACAGGTGGGAGAAAATTTAAGGGGTGGTTCTCGACGATAATATAAGACGAAAATGAAGAATAAAAAAATTGCGATTTCGGCTTCGTTATTTAGTTATTAACAATTAAAAATCCGCCTAAAATGCTGCAACACTTCTAACAAAAGTATACGTCATACGTTGCGTACGTCACACAGGCGCGCGACAGTCTTGTATCAAGTGACAAACGTATGCATACCTTGGTTCTCATTTGGGGCCCCAGCGAGGTGAAAATGTTTAAAAAATCGTTGGACGACATTGAACCTACCTACTCGTTAAAATCCACAAGGGCATTTCTAATATCCGCCCTATGGAATTATCGAGTAGAAGGGGTCAATGCCCTTTCACTTTTATATTCTTCTCACACATATCCACAAATCCTTATCCTGCACTGTAATTGTTCATAAAACCGTACTTAATATACTGGAATAAACGCTCTAGCACTATTTACAATATCATACACACGCACTACGAGTTTACAGAGAGTACAAGTCTACTGAGGGGAATGAGGAGAATGTAAAGAACTGGTAATCCTTTAATGTTGAAACACTGCGCTTTATTGAACTTGGTTTACGTCGCGAGACTCGCTCACAGACGGAACGGACATCTTGAGGTCGTGTGTGATTTCTGCGAACGAAAATCTTCAATGCGTGCGAGAAGAATAGTCCGTACAAGCTAGCATCCGTATGCATACTAATTCAAGACAGCTGATGCGGTCGATGCCAGATCGATACAACAGATGAAGATCTACAGCAAACTACCGCCCAAACATCGCGCGTTGCTATACCAATACATTGTCTATCCTGTTTTCACGAATTTCGTGATTCTTTCTCATTCTGTCTGCGACCGCGAAATATCTCATGTGTGTGCATTGACCACATCAGCTGTCTTGAATCAGTGTGCATACGGATACTAGCTTGTACGGACGATTCTTCCGGCACGCGTTGAAAATTTCCGTTCGCAGAAATCACACACGACCTCAAGATGTCCGTTCCGTCTGTGAGCGAGTCTCGCGACGTAAACCAAGTTCAATAAAGCGCAGTGTTTCAACATTAAAGGATTACCAGTTCTTTACATTCTCCTCATTCCCCTCAGTAGACTTGTACTCTCTGTAAACTCGTAGTGATTGTGTATGATATTGTAAATAGTGCTAGAGCGTTTATTCCAGTATATTAAGTACGGTTTTATGAACAATTACAGTGCGGGATAAGGATTTGTGGATATGTGTGAGAAGAATATAAAAGTGAAAGGGCATTGACCCCTTCTACTCGATAATTCCATAGGGCGGATATTAGAAATGCCCTTGTGGATTTTAACGAGTAGGTAGGTTCAATGTCGTCCAACGATTTTTTAAACATGTTCACCTCGCTGCACAGTGCGGACAAATGGCCTAATATTCGGCACTTCTCTAAATTTGGTTATTAATGTATATATAGGTAATTTTTTTACAGAAAATGATATTTACCAATATAATTAATAAATTTATTAAGAAATTAACAATTTTTATTTAAACAAAAATATATTTTTAAAAACTAACATATTTAAAACGAAATTAATAATAAATGAACCATATTTAATATTAATAATAATAAACTTAGACAAATTATAATAGTATAAACAAAACTAACAAACTTAACAAAACGCTATTCGCTATCCGAGTCATCCTCGGTACTTTGAATGTGATCCAAAATGAATCATTCAATCCCGTGATCTTGTACATTTCTGATTAAATATTGATGAATTTCAGTAAAATCGCAAGATTTGCTTTTTGTTGTCGTTTCTCGAGATATTTCAATCTCTTCAGATAAATCGTCCACCCTGTATAATTATTGCAAAATTGTATTATGCATAAAAATGTTTATTATATGATTATTAATAACAATTTCCACCCTAATACGCATGTTTTGCTAAAGAAATGTATTTCATATCGTGATATACACGAATATTCAATTTTTCTGTGGCGGACAAATGGCAAAATTTTGTACAAAAATCCAAATTTGTTTACGAATGTATATGTATTGTGGTAATTATTCGCAGAAAATGAAATTTAACGATATAACTAATAAATTTAAAAAGAAATTAACGAATTTTCCACAATACAACATAAAGGCAAGGTACGGGCACTTATTAAAAAGTTTATAAAATTAAGAGTAGCAGTTAGTTGCAGGCTAAACTATGAAATTCTTAAACTACAACAAGTGATATATCCGAATATGTCAAAATCTCAGGATATTTTTTGCCTTTCTCGAGATATGTTAATTTGAAGTTTTATATGCAAGTAATAAATAAAACCACCGTTGAAAATTTATACAAAAAATAAATCTACTTTATTAAATGTAAAAAGAATGCATATACCTTGGTGAGCATTTTCCATTGTACAGAATTATTATTGCAACACTGATTTACAATTAATGTAATATTATTTGATTTTTTGGACTCTAGAGAGTGCGACACATGGTAAAATTTTTTATAAAAATCTAAATTTGGTTACTAATGTCAATGCAATAGTAATTATTCACAAAAAAAAAATGTAACAATAAAATTAATAAATTTAAAAAAAATATTAACAATATTTATGCATAAAAATTATTGTTATATGATTAATAATATCAATTACCACCTAATAAAACGTTTTGCCAAAGGAATTTATCGTACATCGTGATATACACGTGTAGTGAGATATGCCACGTTTGTCCGCACTGTGCGCTGGGGCCCCAAATGAGAACCAAGATATGCATGCGTTTGTCACTTGATACGAGACTGTCGCGCGCCTGTGTGACGTACGCAACGTATACTTTTGTTAGAAGTGTTGCTGCATTTTAGGCGGATTTTTAATTGTTAATAACTAATTAACGAAGCCGAAGTCGCAATTTTTTTATTCTTCATTTTCGTCTTATATTATCGTCGAGAACCACCCCTTAAATTTTCTCCCACCTGTAGGTAAACACCCTGTATATATGTATAAGTTTGAGTTTTATATGCAAAATAGGCTAATTTTTATTCAAGGCAACCTTTACATCTTGATAAAAAAGCAAAACAGAAAAAAGTTAATTACTTTACATGGTAATCTGCTATTAAAACCATACAACTTTCGTTTCTCTCAATAATTCTTTTTATACAGGGTGTCCCAAAATTCCTGCATATCCCGGAAATGGGAGGTTCCTGAGACCATTTGAAGCGACATTTTTCTGTGCAAAAATGTTATCCGCGGCTTTGTTTACGAGTTATTAACAAAAAACACGGACCAATCAGAGCGCGACCTAGACGCGAATTGCCACAGTCGGCCCGGCGCGCCAACTGTCTATTGGCCGACTGTGCCAACTCGCGTGTAAGTCGCGCTCTGATTGGTCCATGTTTCTCGTTAATAACTCCTAAAAAAGCCGCGGATAACATTTTTGCACAGGAAAATGTCGCTTCAAATGGTCTCAGGAACCTCCCATTTCCGGGATGCGCAGAAATTTTGGGACACCCTGTATATATACGAATTAATTTACGAGTAATGTAGGAGGTATTTACACGTAGCTGAATCACCTTGTATATGTTTTCATTAACAAAGAGAAGCATTGAGAAGCAGAGACTGTTTTGACGTTCATTCGAGTTTCATTAAAATAATAATATGAACACAACTGTTGTCTTCATTATTTATTAATTATGTTGTATACATTATTTGTATATTGTTATATTTCTACATTACATTTGTATTTTATTTGCTACATCGAACGAATTGATATTTCAATACCATTTTGCAGTAGTATGCATACACATATACGTATACATATATGAATGTAATTATACATATATGTACATATGTGTATGTATAATCGAGAAAGTACACATAATGCTGTTATTCGATCATCACGCAAAGCTGGAGTTAAAACTAATACTAGAAATGTTCCTAGTGTAAGCTACAATGATTTGAGCGAGGTATTGGCTACAGTTGAAAAAGTAACATGCTTGATGCACAATGCTTACCACAACTTAGCCCTTGTGTGCATAGTCAACCGGGTACCCGGGTACCCATTTACTGCATTTCTTTCAGCAAACACACTTACAAAATTTCTCTGAATGTCCATTCTTTGCTCGCTAATATATTAATTAATAGTTTGTAAGGGGGTCTTTTCTAGCAGACGACTCTCGCGCGTGAACACTCACACACCGCTAGGGTACACTCACACACCGCTAGACCACGTATACGTACGCGAGGATTGCAAGGGTCCGGGATTCCACTTCTCATTTCTCGATAATGCAAAGACGGGGTTTTGTAGTACTCAAAATCGCTACATGAAAGATCAATCTTGGGCGCTGTTTGCCTCAAAAGTCCTTCTTTTACGTTTCCGAGCAATGGTTTTGCAATATTTGGCTGCATGTTGCCCGTCGCATGTTGCCCGTCAGAATTTTTTTAACAATGTTCGTGAAGGACTATACTTTGATGAGGTGCTGCGCGAAAATCGTCACTGTCACAATCAAGAATCCTTATCTACAAAGCCCAATAACTCCGATACTTCATCCACCCATACCATAAATTTGCATGTCCCAGCTGAGTTGCCGACACTTCTTAACCCTAAACCCTAAACCGCAAAATTTTAAACTGTAAATCTGACCCTGAGAATTACCAATTGAATAGAATTACATTCGGCACTTATGAGACTTACCATTAATTTATTGATCCAACAGCAGCGATTTCGCTTCTTGAGAAAAAACTTCCTTGTGCTTGCCATCCTTTATTCGTAGAGGGCTTATAAGTGGATCAGATGATAATAACATTAATAACATATGCCGTATCGATGAAAAACTGAGTTGTCGGCAGATTTTTGTCCAAAACGATCGGTTTCTGACCCACTGTGCGGCGTATTAGCCTCTCCGACGGGCAACATGCAGCCGAATATTGCAAAACTATTGCTCGGAAACGTAAAAGGACTTTTGAGGAAAACAGCGCCCTAGATTGATCTTTCATCTAGCGATTTTGACTACTAAAAAAACCCCGTCTTTGCATTATCGAGAAATCAGAAGTGGAATCCCGGACCCTTGCAATCCTCGCGTACGTATATGTGGTCTAGCGGTGTGCGAGTGTACCCTAGCGGTGTGTGAGACTTCACGCACGAGCATCGTCTGTTGGAAAGACCCCCTTCTTGTTCAAATATGTTAACAAAAGGTTATAAATAATCTACACATTTTGGTTCGCTACGTAAGGGTTAATACGAGAGAACATTTAAAAGTTTCTCTTAAATCTTCCGTCGTAATTCGTCTGTCATTGATGGAGAGTTGAACAGTACATAATATTTTTTCGACATCCCCTACAAAAAGACATCTAGGGGATTTAAATTTAAAAAAAAATATAGGAGGCCGTCGTATTATTTAAAAATTTTCGGATGTTGGGTACAAAATATGTTGCAGCTCTTTGGCGTATAAACCACTGTTGCAATCTTTCACTAAGAGGCATCGGGGGTAATACTAACGGTAAAGTATTTATTAAAAAATTAAGGTAAGATGTGGCTGTTAACCGGTAAGATACGACACGATAGTTCCCGAAGAGAGAAAGTTACTAGCTTCAACTGAAACAAGAATGATTTATAACTTTGAAACTACCAGTTTTTTAAACTCATGTTTATTAGATCTTTCCATTATTCGGCAAGTATCTACATGCTACCTGCTCTAGAAGTTATGAAACCCTTGTTTTCTTAACCCTGTATAATGGCTATACCAGCACTTATACAACACTACAATGAACTAAAATATGATGCATATAGTTTTTATTAGAATTATATTATATTATTTTAGTTGCTCTTAAATAACTTTACTTATTAAAATGTAAATAATTATTGCGTGGCATTCGCAATAACCTTATTATTGCAAACTGGAACTTTACAAATTTGCTTCCCTCGTGCATAAAGAATTAAATTACTACCACCATAATATGGCATGTTATTCAGCAATTTGACAGATAACATTATTTATTTGTACACTTGACGGTGCAGTTATCATTTAAAATGTTATTTGTTACGGTCATTACCTTGTGTACTGGGTGAGTTACGAAATACACAACGTTCAAACAACCTTGTTAGTATCAAAACTGAAAGGCAACGTTAAATTGTAACTTCAAACCAAATTGTTTTTACGGGACAAATATCATGACACAAATAAATTCCTTTTTGTTACTTTGAGAGTTATTCCAATGTAATCGATATCTCTTTAAATTACATGTTGCATTTGTAATTGAACAGGGTGTTCCATTTAAATCGACCAACTCGAATATTTTTGAAAATATTGACGATACAAAATAATGTTTCAGACATAAGTTACATGATTAAGTAGCTGTACAAATTAAAAAATTCTCTGTGGTAATAAGTAATACGTAAATTTAATAAGCTTTATCAACCCGCTATATCTTTCTGATTTGATTTTGTGACAAATGATTTTAAGGAAAACGTAAAAATTTCTAATTTGCATCAACATAGAGAGTATTCTTAGCATAATTGACACAGTAGTTATTATTATTTTTACAATCACCATATTTTATAAATCGAATCGAATAAAAGGCTTTGAAAGACAAAAGGATATATTTGGAAGTAGTCGATAATGTTTATTAAAGTTATAAATAAGTTATCTAGCAGGAGTTTTTCGAATTATAATACTGTGTTCAAAAAAACGTCAACGTTCTTGTTTTCCTCCGATTTAAAAACATTACATTTGACTGCGGCATCATTATATAATTTTCGTCTAAATGACATCCACTACCATCTTTATAAGATCTATTAAAAGTAAAATAATTGATTCAGCTAGCAGTTGGAACTAAATTGAAATGAATTAAATGCTCTGTAATGAAGTATCACTTTAATCGTTTAATCTTGAAATATCGTTCCTTAGAGTTCAGGGAAATTACAACTTTTCGTATTATAATTCAACATTGACCAATGGGAACGACATTTTATCGTATTTCGTTCAGCTTGTTTCTTTTCTTTCTATTCTCAACAGGGCCATATTAGTTTCATTCTGCTTTTATGACCTTTTCCACAAAGGTCCTATCAGAATTATGAAAATGTATATATATATATATATATTCGTAGAATTGTGCGATAAAATATAATGCAAGTTTTCTATTGTCACGTTTACCGACGTGTTGCCATAGGTTAACCCTTTGCACTCGGACCTATTTTAATTGGAAAATTAAACATTTCTTTCGACCTAGACTAATTCCATTCTGTATTAATTCTTTTCTTTGTATAATATGAACATGAAATTGATATAATACCTCACACAGTACTTAAGTGTTTAGTAATTGATTAGATACTAATATATTTAGTAATGTAGTGGCGCCTCAGAGTCGCCACTCGAGTGCTAAGGGTTAATAAGAGTAGGATATTGTAAGTATAGTTATTAATCACATAATATTCGTTAGGGATAAGTATTCATACTCCGGTACGATCATCACATCCGGATCCCACATCCGCAATAATTCCCAGTAATCATATCCTGTTATACAGGGTGTCCCAAAATTCCTTCAACAGCCGGAAATGGGAGGCACCTGAGATCATTTAAAGCAACATATATTTTCCTTTATATAAATTTATCTTATTTTCCTTTGCAAAAATGTAATCCGCGGCTTTGTTTAGGAGTTATTAATGAAAAACACAGACCAATTAGAGCGCGACCTAGACGGAGTTGGCACAGTCGGCCAATAAACAGTTGGCGCGCCGCACGTAGTGTCACGAAATGCCTGTTTTCTCGACAAAATTCAATAACTTTTGTTCTGTTTATGATAGACACATGAAACAAAGTGGGATTTTTCATTTATATTGAAAGCAATCTGAACATGATATTACTATAAATAATGTTATTTATTTAAACATTGTAAAACGATATTTATAAACAAAATTTTGTTTTATTGCTGGTTTTCAATAGATGAATTCTCAGTTCAGTTCTTCCGAAACTGAAACTTCGTTTTAAACTCTTATAACATTCGCCTCCTCGACACACATACACTCTTTCTCTACTATGCCTGCCGCAAAAGTAGGACTATTCGCTCTAGCCTAAACATTCTTTAATCACAATTCGCTTTTATAAACAAATGTGCAGTCATGCTTAATCAAAGCTTACGAGTACATAGTATTTACAATTTTTAAGTATCATTATTAATATATAAGCTATCAGAATTCGTAAATACCCTCATTTTACTGCGGGAAAATTTACACACTTTAACTCCCTAGGAGAAAATGTGCAACGTGTTTTTAAAATATATAAAAAGTAGATTAACTTTTTTAATAACTTTTTTTAAATAACTTTTTTATAAACAACTACCGGCGAGTAAAACATTTACAGCATTATTCGGAGTGATGACCTGGACAACATATTAAAAAATCAGCGAGATCGGAAGGTGTTACCTTCTTGTCAATAATTGTCAATGGTTATTACGACATTAATTTTGCTTTATTTAATCGTATCTGTAATGTATGTAATATCAAAATTCTTTTATTTATTCAGTAACCGTATCGAATCTCATATGTCTATAAGTGGATATCCGCGTATTCGGCTGCTGACCAGTTCTTGCTACATATTTTGTTAAATAACTCTGTTTTTCGCAAGACTTCGCAATTAAGATTTACATATATCAAAATATACTATCTTACTAATACAACGCAAAAAAATCCTCGAAGTGTTTTGAGGTGTTTTTTTTAACCTCTTCTAAAGATTAGGGAAACCAATAAAACTTAATGGTTTCATTTCAGGTTAATTATTAGCCATCATTTTCTAAAAAGATTATTTCTTACAAACATCTTTTGTTCATAACACAACGTAAACAAGTTACGCTATGAACTGATGTACTATTTCATCTTCCAAATTTTCGTTTACAGATTCGCTTGTAATTAATTTTCTACAGAATTTTTTGAATTTTCTTTCAAAAAATGATTTATTTGGATATTTTGATATAGTATGAACATAGTTTTCAATCGATATGAAGCAGTGACTTTTCCGATTTTTGTCAATTGCTCGTGACACTGTGCGCCGGATCGACTGTGCCAACTCGCGTCTAGGTCACGCTCTGATTGGTTCGTGTTTTTCATTAATAACTCCTAAACAAAGCCGCGGATAACATTTTTGCAAAGGAAAATGTTGCTACAAATGATCTCAGGTACCTCCTATTTCCAGCTGTTGAAGGAATTTTGGGACACCCTGTATTCTCAGTAATCTCGTTTCCGATAACCAACCATATCTACTATAAGCATCCTGTCCAACCGTATCTTACTATAAGCACCCTGTCAGTAGCGGACCAAGGCAAGTAGAGGCCCTAAGCGGTCAAAATTTCGACCCCCCCCCCAACAAAAAGTTTCAAGAAAACTCTCATTAAGTTATAATCAAAAAAGAAAAGTAGAGATGTTATGACATTTCTACGAACATTGCGCCGAAGGGCGAACAGAATGATGCCATGAACGTCTCACAGTGGGACCTTTCGTCCAAATCGGAGACAAAATCAAAGAACTTTCGATAGAAATGAGGTAGAGCGATGAAATTTTTTAAAAATTAAAGCTGAATCTTTGCAGAATATGGGAAAAATAGGGAGATTATGGTAAGAACGTTTTTTAACGTTGAGAAAATTCGTTAAACTTGCACAATTTCAAGAAAATTGTGGTTTTTCCAATACCACGCGCGGAAAAATTTTTTTTTGAACATGCTGTACTTCATTTCCCGTAGATTTTTTCACGCTGATTTCAAATCTGGTCTCAAAATTTTTCTACGACCTCAGGATATTGCAAAATCGATTTCTTGAAATTGTGAAAGTTTAACGAATTTTCTCAAGGTTAAAAAACGTTCGTACCATAATCTCCCTATTTTTCCCATATTCTGCAATGTTTCAGCTTTAATTTTAAAAAAATTTCGTCGCTCTACATCATTTCTATCGAAAGTTCTTTGATTTTGTCTCCGATTTGGACGAAAGGTCCCACTGTGCGTCGCGTCGCCGCGTGCGTATGTCCCGCATTCGTGCGCGCGATCGTTCCTTGAATTGATGGATCAACCGCGAGCATTCACTCAATAAACTGCCAATATTTTCTGTATTTCGCGACTAACGCATAATGAGTATAAATATACGCCGCTGCAGCTTCCATACTTAGTTGTTCGCAAGAATTCTGGAAATTGCACAAATCCGTCCCGTTCGCCGTTGTGCGCGGTTCGTCGAAATGTTCAGGTCTGTACGAGACATTACGTTTTGTTCACAAGAACATAAATATTGTGACAAAAATATGTACAATATGTATTTATTATTTATATTAGATTTTTCCGATTATTTTATGGAGGGTTTTTTTTAACCTTTTCGGTCATTTCCAAAATCTTTAAGTTAAGATATTTTAAAAGCTCGGGGCCCCTTGGTATCTGGGGCCCCACGCGACCGCTTAGTCCGCGTACCGTTAGATCCGCCTCTGCACCCTGTTATAATAATCGTAACCATACAATAATGTATTCGCCATAGCGTTAAATATAAGTCACTTGTTATGGCTAAGGACACATCGCGTAGAAGATAGGATGCTCCCTAACATCTATATATATTCGACCTCACGAGCCTAAAGAGTGCAGTCAGTGCAGTTCAATTCGGACAGTCAGTCTGTCACTTTCGCCCAGACTTCAGTGAGGCTCGCCGCCTCCTGGACGTCTCGTTCCGGACTCCGACGAGTCCTCGCTCTCATCCGCCTTCAAGCGATCTTACTATCTCACGCGCTTCTAATTCATTGTAATTCCATTTCGTACGTTACAACTATATTCCCAGTTATTAATTTAATAAGTGAGTCTCGCTTAGTTCTTCTACGCACATCCTCGCGCTTGGGATACTCTCCTTTTCAATTCGCGTTCTACCTGCTTCTGCATTTCCACCTCGCACGTTTGAGCCTAACCAGTTGCTCGGTGGATTCCTCTGGTTCCAACGGGAAACGCAGAAGCCACTCTTTATTTCAATATGTCAATTCCACGTATTCTCTAATTAATACGAGTATCTCATGCCGCGCTGATCCACAGCGAAAAAGGGCCAAACTCGATTCAAAATCAAAGAACTTCGATACAAATGAGGTAGTGCGATGAAATTTTTAAAAAATTAAAGCTGAAACTTTCCAGAATATGGGAAAATAGGGAGATTATGGTACGAACGCTTTTTAACGTTGAGAAAATTCGTTATACATGTAGAATTTCAAGAAAATGTGGTTTCGCCAGTACCACGCGCGGAAAAAATTCTTTTTTAACATGCTAAATCTGCTCTCAAAATTTGTCTACGACCTCAGGATTTTGCAAGAAACCGATTTCTCGAAGCTGCATATCAAGACGAATTGATTCACGTTCAGAAGTGATAGAAACATTTTGCATGTTGTGTATTATTATACACTTACGTATGTTAACATTCCGTGTTCAACGCGACTTCCAGTAGCAGGAGATTTTATGGTTTCACGTTCTCATACGGTATCTGTTGTTACAGTTAAAGTGTTTACTTCTTTGTACAGAATGTATAGCATTACTTCCGTATTATTTCACAAAGCGTTCGCTGACACTGTGCGTTATTTGAGAGAAGAGAATGGTGCGTATTTAGTTCGAGCGCGATAGAGAAAATGACTTGGTAAATTAGAATATTCAGACAGAGTGATACTAAGTGAAAACCAATTTATTTTAATTGCAAAACGTCTGAATGAAACAAATCCATGGAAAATAATAAATCTTTGATTTAAAAAACGGCACTGTTAAAAATATTGTCAACGATACATTGCCCTCAAATGTAAATGATTTGGAAACGAAAATAAGAGACCCCTGTGTATCGATGTCTCAAATGTAAATAGCAGGAACCACCAGAAGTGTATTGTGCATAGAGTATATAAAAATACACTGTTAGGTAGTTTATCGAAAACAGCACAACTTTTCTCCCCAACTGTTTCTTTAGTGGTTACCGTTTACAAGAAAAACACTGGCTAGTAAATTGCTGAACGCCCAATATACCATAAATAAAAGTCACTACAACTGTGAAAGGATATTGGTACAATTATTAACGTAATTCATTCTGCTTTCAAAAGAGAACACTTTATTTGTAAAAGAACATACAATTATCAACGTAATTCATTCTCAAAGTGTATTGTCGTTTTCAGCGCACTGGTTCGATCTGATGTTACTATGCAATTTTGCAAATTACCACAAAAATGTTCAACGTTTCGGTCTATTTTTAGACCATTTTTAAGAAAAAATTTTTATATAATTGCGTCCGTAAAAATTACTAAATCAATGTATAATATGTAACTTATGTTACATTCTGCACAATAAACCAAATGTTCTAAGAAACAAACCTACTTCCTAAGTGAACAAATTATTTTAAATTCTTTATACTTTTATAACCACGTGTTGGCTCCATGCCTGTGATATACGAACTGAGGTAAACGTTAGGATTTGAAGAGGCAATGAATCAGAAAACATCGATCGACCAATCGATATTTGGCGGTAAATATGAACCGTGAAAAATCCAAGCACAAGTTTTCACTGTTTGTATACCATACAAAGTTGTGGTAATTTATTAATTGACATTCAATCTATACTTTTGATGTACTTTAAAGCCATTAGCAGATTTTATTTATTGGACAAATAAGTATTTATTTTTTTTCAGAATGTGCAGAATGTAACATAAATTATATATTATACATTGATTTAATAATTTTTTACAAACGCAATTATATAAAAATTTTTTCTTGAAAATGGTCTAAAAATAGACCGAAACGTTGAAAATTTTTGTGGTAATTTGCAAAATTGCTTAGTTAGTAACATCAGATCGAACTAATACGCTGGAAACATCAATATACTTTGTTAACAAATTGTCGATCGAGATAAAGGAAACAGTTAGTAATTCATTCTGCTTTCAAAAGAGAAAAGAACTTATAAATAAACCTGAGGTAAGTGCAAAAACGTGATTTTGAAAAAAACGCACTTTCTAGTGCTATTGCATCGGTATAACGATTTCATTTCTATCCTATAACGATTGTAGAAACTTTCTTGTACAAACAGAACTATTTTTCACTGACAAGCAACAGCACCTATACATCGCAACCATCGATTTTGATGAAACTTTGCACATTTATAGGCCAGCCAAAAATATTGGACAGGTATTTTTTTATCACCCTCTATTCAGGTCTAAAGAGGGTGAAATTTCCCTCTGAAAGTGAAAGTGAAGTTTCAAAAACATTACAAGCACAATAACTCGAAAACTAGCAGACATTTTACATACTGTCTTGTATGGGGTTACATCAATTTTACCTACTATTTACTGTTACGAAAGCTCATTTATGAGGGTCAGGTCTAAACAGTTAAAAGACTAAAAGAATAAAAATAATACATAATATACAGGGTATTTCGTCTAAAATAGGACACCTAAATATCTCATCTATCTCTGAAAGTACAAAACATGTTTCTAACGATAATCTAAATGGTTTCAGAAGACGAATCAGATGGAAGAATCGTTTTTTATAAATCGTAATTTTTTAATCGTTGTTTTCAAGGTCACTCGTGTTTTTTTTACATATATACACACATTTTTTGTTGTTGTATGTTATAACAAATATTATTGTGCATTCATCCATGTTTAATAGCACAACCTTGAAATGACCGTGAACTCTAAAATTTGCTAATTAATGCAGAACTTACTTTCAGCAACATGTCAGATTTCAACGGTAACAGAAATTCAAAATTGTCTTCTAAATAAAAATTGTTTGATACGAAAGTTAAATTATGCTTCATACTTGTAGGAGAAATTAAATTAGACTCGTTTCATTATTATGTGTCGACAACTTGACTAGTATAGACTAGACTAGACTTTATGTGAATTTACAATTTCACAGAAATTGTAAAAATTCAATGAAATTATAATTTGGATAAACTCGTACTAAATATTATTGGACTTGATGTTTCAAAATTGTTAGAAAATTTGCAGTAATAATCTCATCTGTAACAATAACTCTAGTTACCACTGATTTGTTAACCGAAAATGTCAAAGCTGTCGATAGTGACAGCATAGTGTTAGTTCTTGGACATAACGTTACGATTCGCATTCCGTGTTCACCGATATAAATCAATCTCGCAGTGATAGGTGTTTGTTCGCGGCAACCGTAGCCGTATGAAAATTAAAACGGTATATCATGTCGAATCTCGTTAAAAGCGAACCTACTTTAGAAACGCGTTATATGCATACCGTGGCACATTTCTTCCTTATTTGTACACGTCGAAAACTGAATTCTCCACTGGTATGAATACGGTTTCACCGAGTGTCATAGAAATTTAGGTCATTTGTTTCATAGAAATTCGTTTGGTGTACCATCGAATACTTACACATTCATGAATTATTTAACACCAAACTGGCACTCATATAAAATACGATATAAAAAAACATTTCAGATACGAATGTTCTATTTTTGAAAATTCCTGTAAACTATAACATTTATGAAACTTGTATCTGGTAAACATAAAACCTTGTTTGGCAATCGCGAAAACCAGGTTCGCAATTTGGTGGTGATTCGTAAGCCACCGCTATTCAACAAGAGCCCACAACATGGGTGCTCACGAGGTACATACCTCGTGCGGTTAGGCTACGATGTCTGCCTTGTTACGGACAGTTGTCTGCACTGTAATGAGCTACAACAAAATGGTTGGGATAAGCGAGCATCTGGGTGGGATACAGATTGCTAGAAATACATTGTACATATGTAAGTATTGACTCGTAACGTTTAACGTTCCAAGTTAAACAACGCTAAAGATTTGAACGAAACGACAGTTTAGGTATACAGTAAAGTCATGATATTTCTCCCATTGTCAGTTCCGAGCGCAGGGAGAAAAATCGTGTAGAGGCACTATTTTTTATATGATTGCGTCTACCGCGCCGAAAGTAAAAAGTAAGCCGAATCTACAGGGTGTCTCAAAATTAGATCCGGAGCCGAAAATGGGAGGTTCCTGAGATCATTTCAAGCGACATTTTCCTTTGAAAAAATGTCGTCCGCGGCTTCGTTAACGAGTTATTAACGAAAAACACAGACCAATCAGAGCGCGAGCTAGACGTGTGCAGCCCGGCGCGCCGGCAGCCGAGTGTCGGTGGCACGCCGCGATGTCGTAACGAACAAAAGTTTCTCGATGATGTGAATCCTCACCAATTTCGATAAGCTTTGGATATGTTGTCAATACCATGATTCTGAACAACATTTCCCTTTACAGTTTCTGCCGATCGGCTTTAGTTTACGATATTATTGTAAAAATTTGTAATTGTAAATCAATCGATGTACTATTTCCTATCTGATTTCGATAATCTTTGGATATGTTGTCAAGACCATGATTCTGAACAACATTTCCCTTGACGGTTTTTGTCGATCGGCTTTAGTTTACGATATTATTGTAAAAATTTGTAATTGTAAATCGATCGATGTACATACTATCTCCTCGCCGATGTCGATGAGCTTCATTTCAAAGGAAAAAGATATTTAAAACATCGAATTTATAACATATTTCAAAGTCATCGAAATCGGTGAGGACCCACATCATCGGCAACTTTACCCGAACGATAGAAGAAGCACAAACTTATTGAATCAAAAATTCACTTATTCAGCCGTAAATCCATTTGACTACCACATACAACCACCACACTTTTACATAATTGTTGAACTCGTAGCACACTTTTATAACTCGTATCGATATCGAACGAAATTACTTACTCCGACGCGGAAAGAGTTCGATGCTCTTCGCGATGCCGCGCGAAACTGTGCTCTCCCAGCGTACAATGTATTCGATGAAGGCGTCGTTTAAAACAAATGAAATCGATCCCAAGGAGATATTGATTTTTCGAGAATCATATGGCATTGATTTTTCGAGAATCATATGATTCTCGAAAACACCGATTCGAAGATTATGTAAAAGTGTGGTGGTTGTATGTGGTAGTCAAATGGATTTACGGCTGAATAAGTGAGTTTTTAATTCAATAAGTTTGTGCTTCTTCTATCGTTCGGGTAAAGTTGCCGATGATGTGGGTCCTCACCGATTTCGATGACTTTGAAATATGTTATAAATTCGATGTTTTAAATATCTTTTTCCTTTGAAATGAAGCTCATCGACATCGGCGAGGAAATAGTATGTACATCGATCGATTTACAATTACAAATTTTTACAATAATATCGTAAACTAAAGCCGATCGACAGAAACTGTAAAGGGAAATGTTGTTCAGAATCATGGTATTGACAACATATCCAAAGCTTATCGAAATCGGATAGGAAATAGTACATCGATCGATTTACAATTACAAATTTTTACAATAATGTCGTAAACTAAAGCCGATCGACAGAAACTGTAAAGGGAAATGTTGTTCAGAATCATGGTATTGACAACATATCCAAAGCTTATCGAAATTGGTGAGGATTCACATCATCGAGAAACTTTTGTTTGTTACGACATCGCGGCGTGCCACCGACACTCGGCTGCCGGCGCGCCGGGCTGCACACGTCTAGCTCGCGCTCTGATTGGTCTGTGTTTTTCGTTAATAACTCGTTAACGAAGCCGCGGACGACATTTTTTCAAAGGGAAATGTCGCTTGAGATGATCTCCCATTTTCGGCTCCGGACCGAATTTTGCGACACCCTGTATAAAAGGACAGCATGTAAACACGGATCGCGCGGCCGAAGCGTATCGGTGTGAATCACTACTAATCCAATTACAAAATTTCTTTATTTTTCATTATTGAAGTCAAACTTCTTTGCTGTGGGTGCTACAATTTTCTAGCGTTACGGAAGTGACGCGGTCGAGCATTACGGAATTGACGAAATTTCGCGAATAACCTCGAATTTGACAAGTAACATTTTCATAATTAATTTACTAACTTTAAAGACTTCATTCGTGAACTTTTAAGATTGTAGAATGTAAAATGAAGCCTTGGCTACATTCCCATTTCAGTTTTATGCAGGTTTGATGCTTAAATTGTTAGTTATTAACAAATTTTGGAGAAGTGGTATGTTATGTATGTCTGTCCTTGTCACACAGTTCGACCCTCCTTGTCTTACGCATTATGGGAACTTCCGAAACAATCAGCCCGCGCAACAATTGTTAATAACTAATTAACCAGAGTTAATTTGTGCACATTTGCAATTGGATAACATAGAATCAACCTCCAGCTACTTCCACATGCAGTTTCTCATCGGATTTTGTTCCGACTGAAAGATTTATAAACAATTATCCAAACCCTTGTTCTAAACTAACCTGAAAAATTTTACCAGGTGTCAGGTAAGTCAAAAATCATACGCGTGGAGAACCACGCGCGGCAGAAGTGAAACTTCTTGCAGTCTAGTAATGTTTAGAAGTAAATTAAGATTGGAAATGGTAAATAATCCTAATGAAGCGACAACAAGATCAGGAACAACTCTCGATGCAGTATTTGCAAGACATTTAGACAAAATTGAATCAAGAATATTTATATCATATTTTAGCTATCACAAGAGCCAATTGTTTCAATGACAGAATCATAGAAAATCATAGTATGGGAAAGAAAGAGACACAGTTCATAGCATTTCCCGTACGCTCTCCTTCTTTGCGTCGCAAATTTTGATCGTTCATTATTTTTTCTACGATTTTCTATGATTCTATCATTGAAACAATGGGCTTGTGATAGCTAAATTATGATATAAATATTCTTGATTCAATTTTGTCTAAATGTCTTGCAAATACAGCATCGAGAGTTGTTCCTGATCTTGTTGTCACTTCATTAGGATTATTTACCATTTTCAATCTTAATTTACTTCTAAACATTACTAGACTGCAAGAAGTTTTACCAACTTATTTGTGGCATTTTTCTAATTAAAATGACACAAAAAAGAATACAATTTGGCCCATATTTACTCTACATGTGAAGCATAACTTTAGGTACTCCATATTCTCAATTAAACCACTAAATACAATTGAAATTATATCGTGTTTAGTGTCGTTCTAATAAGAAAAATGTCAGAAATAAGTTGGTGAAAGTTCCATAAACAAATAATGAGAAATAAAAAAATTTTGAAATTGAATTAGTAGTGGTTCACACCGATATACTCGAGCCGAGATCAGATTATGCTGAGATCAGCTCGAGCTTCTTGGCTCTTGCGGCGTTGCCGCGTCTGTGGAGTGGGTAGGCGAGTAAGAATTTTTGTGGAGCCTGTTAGGGAGGTGGGGGTGGAGGGTCAATTATGGTGTTATTGAATAGCATTTTTAAAAATTTTAAAAAATTTTTAAAAAACGCGTCTACTTTTATTTTTCTGATCTGATGTGTATTTCTCGAGGTAACCCCCATTTTCAACGATTTTTTATCCATTTTGATTTTTGTCGATTACAGCGCCATCTGTGAACCAAAATGCAAAAACTCGTAGGTCAAATGGGGATACTTTTTTCTGGATAATCCAAATCTGCAACAAAAATAGGGATTCCCATTTAAGTTTTTTATCATCCCCCACCCTCACCCCCAGGGGGTGGCGGTGTTGGTTCGAGGTTTTTAACATTGGATGTTCCCTTTCGAGACGAACAACTTTCATTACCCACCTTTTTTGATCCGATGCATAGTTCTCGAAATATTTCAATGTCTTCAGATGAATCGTCCACCCTGAATACGATTGTGACACTAGAAATGCCATGTACCACAACATCACAACTTTGGTTTTTGCGAAATATGCTGTAAATATAATAATGTAGAATCTCATATGTATGGGGTGTATATTCATTTTTGACTCTCACTGTACATACGGGAATTTATATCGATAATGTCTCTTTAACTATTAGATTTATGATAAATGAAGGTCAATACTTTTTTACGCAGAATTTTGTGCTTCGTCTGAGTTCAATAAAAAATATTCGGTATTCTATTTAAAAAACTGAACTTGACCTTCAGATTTTGATAAAAAATTGATGTAATGCCCCCCTGTATGCCCCCCTAGGATCCATGCAACATTTATTTGAACATTTGTTTTGTACAACAAATAACTTACAAGTTATTTGAGGTCGTCCCGTTACGAGACTCACCCTGTATAAACGTTTGAAACAGTTATTTTCAGAACCGTTCCAATCTCTGGTTTAAAAGCGAGGTCGGAACTCCCAATTTAGTTGATGGTATGATACACAGAATACGTACATAAAATTTCATTATAAAATAATTTTATTTTCATGCGAAATAATGAACGGAAACGCAATTCTTACAACACAGCAGACTGATTGTGAGAGTGTAGTATAACAAGCCAAACTAACTGGGAATTACACAAAAGTTTCAAGATACCATCAGATATGTATCTTCAAAAAAGGATATTAAGAAGGAAATATTAGAAAAGTGAAGTGATATGAAAAACTCTCTAAACAATACCATATTTGAAATACTATATCGTTATAGCGATTATTTAGTCTAACAAGGGAACATATTCAGATGCGAAATTCGGATTTTGATAAAACTTTGGGAGTTTATAGTTCTTTGAAAAATATTTTACACGTATTTTTTTTATCGGCAACCATCCACTTTGAAGGGGTGAAAACAGCCCTCAAAGTTGGGGGTCAAAACCATACTTTTTGAGATATCTCGGAAACCAGAGGTCGAAAAAATTTGAATTTTTTTTTAAATTGTGTGTTTTTCAATGGGCAATGTAGTCGCGCAAGAAAATTTTAACAAAAATTTTTTGTTTAAACAATATATTAAAAATTTGATTTCTTTTTGTAGTTTCTCTTATTTATTGTTAGTTAATTTTAATGTAAACTTGGGTGCGTGATCTTTGATCCAAAATAGGGGATACGTGTTTCAGGATTTTCTTTTTTTTTGCCATTTAACAATAATTATGCATAATGGAATATAGTCTTGCACCTGGCGTGTGGGGGAATTCTGGCTTGTTTTATCGAAATATAAGCATTTAGTATAAACGTATATAGTATTTTAAACAATACCACTGGATTACATGTCGTTTATTGTTTTATCAGCAGCTAAAGAAGGTGGCGCAGGTACCAGCGTGACCTGGTGCTAATTACCGCGGCGGAGTAAGGGTACCGACTTGTATGTATAGCCAATTCGTCTGCGAATTTCTGCGGTCGTTGGGCTTTCGGTCAAAATATACCTGGAGCCTTTTCAAATACACTGTGGATCCTTCAAATAATTTACTTTTACTGATTGTTTATTTTTAGATTCGTTTTTACAAACATGAAGGTCAATCTGATGAACATTATAAACATTTTGATGGAAACATATCACAGCAATAATAACAAGGAAACACCCAACAACCGGAGAAATTTGCAGGAGAATTGGCTATATATACCAGTCGGTACCCTTACTCCGCCGCGGTAATTAGCACCGCGTCACGCTGGTACCTGCGCCACCTTCTTTAGCTGCTGATAAAACAATAAACGACATGTAATCCAGTGGTATTGTTTAAAATACTATATACGTTTATACTAAATGCTTATATTTCGATAAAACAAGCCAGAATTCCCCCACACGCCAGGTGCAAGACTATATTCCATTATGCACAATTATTGTTAAATGGCAAAAAAAAAGAAAATCCTGAAACATGTATCCCCTATTTTGGATCAAAGATCACGCACCCAAGTTTACATTAAAATTAACTAACAATAAATAAGAGAAACTACAAAAAGAAATCAAATTTTTAATATATTGTTTAAACAAAAAATTTTTGTTAAAATTTTCTTGCGCGACTACATTGTCCATTGAAAAACACACAATTAAAAAAAAAATTCAAATTTTTTCGACCTCTGGTTTCCGAGATATCTCAAAAAGTATGGTTTTGACCCCCAACTTTGAGGGCTGTTTTCACCCCTTCAAAGTGGATGGTTGCCGATAAAAAAAATACGTGTCAAATATTTTTCAAAGAACTATAAACTCCCAAAGTTTTATCAAAATCCGAATTTCGCATCTGAATATGTTCCCTTGTAAGAATAAATCCAATATCTGTTGTAACAGCTGATGAATGTATGGATCTTTATGCATTTATAGCAAACTTGAGTAGATGATATTCAAAATTAAAAAAATTTGAAAATGGTAATCTACGATTTCTCATCTATTAAAATTATTAAGGGAAGAAATAACATTCAATTTCGATTCTATTTTTTGCAACCGACGCAGACAATTTTTAGTTCTCATTAAGATGCGCATATTGTGTATCTGCATATTTCTAGCAATTTCGAAATTTGTATTAACGTTGTTACAGAACGTACAAATGTTTCATTATTTCTGTAGAATTTATTATAACATTATTGTTTGAAGAAAAATAACGGAAATATGAAATAACCTTTTTATTGAAGCTAATCATTATACGAATACTATCTGTCCCCTTGTATAATAAAGACTGTCCAACAAATTTCACCTTTTTTTATATTCCCTAATTACTGTTGGGTCCTTCTTATAGAGTTTTTTGCGCTGATTCCGAATCTGTCCTTAATTTTTCTCCTATACGCACAGTTTTTGAGGAATATGGCTTTGAAAAAAAAACATATTTTTCAACTTTAAAGAAATATTGTGGTGTTATTATAAAAGATATTGAATTGTTCTTTATAGCAAAAGATTCTGTAGACTTTCCCGAATACAGTGATATCCAATATTAATACATTATGATTGTATAAACATGTTTAAACAATTACTAAAGGCGGAGAGACAACACCTTCGCACTAATTTTTGAGGATATTTTTCAATTCATCTGAAAAAATAAGGGTCCAGCGGAAAATTGAACTATATCACTCGATAGAGCAGACTTTTATCTTGAGAAACCACCCTGTTAAGTTTGGAACGTCGACGTTTTTTTCGAACCAGAAAGCAAAATATCTTTGCCCGACATGAGTTGCCGCCAGTAGCGCTTACCGCTAGAACGGGTGTTCCACGGGATACGGCGCGCCGTAAGATATTTTGCTTTCTGGTTCGAAAAAAACGTCGACGTTCCAAACTTAACAGGGTGGTTTCTCAAGATAAAAGTCTGCTCTATCGAGTAATATAGTTCAATTTTCCGCTGGACCCTTATTTTTTCAGATGAATTGAAAAATATCCTCAAAAATTAGTGCGAAGGTGTTGTCTCTCCGCCTTTAGTAATTGTTTAAACATGTTTATACAATCATAATGTATTAATATTGGATATCACTGTATTCGGGAAAGTCTACAGAATCTTTTGCTATAAAGAACAATTCAATATCTTTTATAATAGCACCACAACATTTGTTTAAAATTGAAAAATATGTTTTTTTCAAAGTCATGTTTCGGAATCAGCGCGAAAAACTCAAAAAAACCACCCAACAGTAGTTGTGGAACAAATTTGGTGTTGGACAGTGATAATTTATACGTTACCGACTATGTTACTATCAGTTTCATCAGGCATCTACTATTCCCAATTAAGTCACAATGAGTTAGATGAGCCTGTGAGAAGTGCACAGGGATAGAAGTTCACGCTGAATACTGTACGCGCAAAAGAGATTAGGAACGTACATTATCGCAAGAAGAAAATATCTACATTGAACTAGTAAATGACATATCTACATATACATATGTATGCTGTGCGGCACCGCTTTGAAATTCTGCAGGCCAAGCGGAGTTGTTCAACGGGTCGATGGTCAGGCGATTGCTAAAAAGGGGAGGTTTAGAAATTGAAATTTTCGACAGCAGTATGATCGACATTTTCTCGGGATTACAGTACTCTCATATGCAGAATATCAGGAAACTCGATTTATATGAAAAAATAATCCATGCTTCAATTGAAAGAAAATTCTAGTTGCGCTTTCCTGATTTAATATCGAAGTAATAAAAGTCTACAGCTTGCATATTTGAATTATATTGGATAATTTACTCAGCGTGGTATTGCTTTTTTACCGTGTACACAAAAATAACTACAATACAACGGTTCCTATAGGTTTCAAATTGTTCTTTCGATAATTTATTTCATGGTAATACTACTACGGTAATAATAAAATTTATTGTCTACGTTCTATCGATTTCAACGATGTTAGAATATGTTGACAAGGCTTATTCCCCTGAGTAACTTTACTCATACACAGGATGATCGAGGTAAATTGGATCACAGTTTTTCTCGTTAAACAGTAAGTATTTCAAACAAACGAAAGAGAAAGAATTAACATGTTTTGAACAAAAGTATGTTCGATCTACATATATTTCTTGTATTTATGACCTTCAAAGTCATCATTACACTGCGGATTCTTTATACAAAATAAAAATTGCTTGCATCGATTGCAAGAAGTAGAAACTAAATTGAATGTTATTTCTTTCCTTAATGATTTTAATACACATCTTCAATTTTTTAAAATTTACAACAATTTTCAAGTTCATCTACTCGATTTTCCTATACATACATGCATACAGATCCACAGTCTGGTCATTATACATACTACACATACCATACAGCATATACATACAAAATATACATACAGCATTCCTTGTAAAAAGCCGGAGGTTACCTTCGTTTCTCGAAAAATAATGTAAATATAATAACTTGACATGGACTATCCCGTTGTCAGTGAGATATACTGTAAGTTCTTCCTTTTCCAGTTTTCTGAAACACTTACTGTTTAATACGAAAAACGCTGGCCCAATTTCCCGCGAACACTCTGTATACAGTCAGCGGCAATACTAAGTGGACACCCTTAAAAATCGCATAACTTTTTAAAAATTGGTCCAGAGGACTTGAATTTTTTTAAGATGTTAGACCGGCTAGTTCGCTAGAGAATAAGTAAACAAAAATTTATTAAGATTGCAATTGGTAGGAATCATACAAAATTTAAAAAATTATGTTTTGTCAACTTTTTTATCCGAGTCTGTAACGATAATTTAAAAAATGCGACGTAACATCATTTTTAAAATTTTGTATGATTCCTACCAATTGCAGTCTTAATAGATTTTTGTTTACTTCTTCTCTAGCGAACTAACCGGTCTGACATCTTTAAAAAATTCAAGTCCTTTGGACCAACTTTTAGAAAGTTGTGCGGTTTTTAAAATGGCCACTTAATATTGCCGTTGACTGTACATAGATATCTACATTCAAGCCACTTATGACACGATACTCTGAAAACACGGTGCAACAATTGGAATAATCCTATTATGATACGATATGCTTGTAACATATTTTCCTTAATAAACTTAGTAAACTTAGACAACCCTCTAACAACTCTCTGCATTTCCCTGATTTGTAGTACTTCCAAGTTTCACTTTGTACGGTATCGATACAACACGGAACGAAGTAACCGTGTTACAGGAGGAGGTTTCTATGCATATGCCATGTGAATACACTCCGCGACAAAAAGATAGCACACTATCCAATTTTGTAAATTTTCGTAAATATAGTTGAACTACAGCGTAATTTGCATTATTCGGAAGCATACAACTGCGCATGTATCTATTTTTATGGGTAAACTGCTGCATACCTACTCAAAATTTGTGCCTTTCTCCGATAAATTCTGATGTACTTGGTATGTAATCCAGTAGATTTGTACCCGGGGCGGCTGCAGATCGAAGTTTCGATCCTGTAGGATCAATGGTTCAGTAGCTATGCTTGCTTAAAGTTGTCTCTTTTTCAGTGTTTTTGATAGGTAAGGGTGCCGCCATATTGGCCTACAGTCTGCAGTGACGACCGCGAGCCGCTTACCGAGCAGGACCGCCGCACAGTGGGCCAGAAACCGATCTTTTTGGAAAAAAATCTGCCGACAACTCAGTTTTTCATCGATTCAATTGGAATTTTTTTAAAAATGTTCGTGAAAGACTATACTTTGATGACGTGCTGCGCGAAAATCGTTAACTGTCACAATCAAGAATCCTTACCTACAAAGCCCAATAACTCCGATACTTCACACACACACACATCCGCCCATACCATAAATTTCTGCATGTCTCAGCTGAGTTGCCGACACTTCTTAACCCTAAACCCTAAACCGCAAAATTTTAAACTGTAAATCTGGCCCTGAAAATTACCAATTGAATAGAATTACATTCGACACTTATGAGACTTACCATTAATTTATTGATCCAACAGCAGCGTTTTCGCTTCTTGAGAAAAAACTTCTTTGTGCTTGCCATCCTTTATTCTTAGAGAGCTTATAAGTGGATCGGATGATAATAACATATGCCGTATAATATCTATATTTGTCTTTTTGCGGCAACACCGCAATTATTATTTGCCTATTGTGGCTCTTCGGAATACAAACCAATTGGCAGTTCAAATGTAGCAAGTACTTCACTTCCATGTTGCAGTACCTTATGAACTGATGGAGGTAGTTTATACCATGGATAAATTTTAATGCACAATTTAGCCATCTCCGAACAATATTCTTTAAATTTCACAGAATCAGCTTTCTTGTCACATGTAATGACCTGAAGAATGTTATGCAATCTTGTGATAATAACCGTGTTTAATCCAGTCACAGCAGCAACCGATTCGGCTTTTCAAAAGAAAGTTCGGGCCATGTTCCCAGTATTTGATGTACAAGCTCTCTGTTTGACAACATCAATTGTGATTGATAGCTCTTTCAAAGAATTTTGCATTTTTTCTTCCTTGCCGCCTTTAATTTTGTAGCGTTGTAGATAAGAATTCTTGATTGAGACAGTTGACGATATTCGCGAAGCACGTCATCAAAGTATAGTCCTTCACGAACATTTTTAAAAAAATTCCAATTGAATCGATGAAAAGCTGAGTTGTCACCAGATTCTTGTTCAAAAAGATCGGTTTCTCGCCCACTGGTCGCCGGTTCTTGCTGGAATATGGCGGCAGAGCCGTAACAAGGGTTTGAAGCGCCTGTGGCAAGTGTCTAACTTGCGCCTCCCCGTAACCCAATAATAACAAAAAAATTAAAAATTTTAATGTAACAAGTTAAATTTTACTAAATGCAATATATTAAATACTATTAACCTCATCAAAATGAGTTGCCTGTATACATATACAATCATGTATTATATTTGTCAAGGTATTTGTATGAATAAATAATCTATAACCTAAATAAGAACAAATTTTTATTCATATTCAATGACGACAAAATAAAAGAAATACAAAACATAGGTATACGTTAAAATAATATAATAAAAACATAAAACAGTTCAGCATATTTTATAAAGTAATTTTTCTCGTTTTTTCATTTGCAAACATATCTATTATATCGTCATAATTTAATGTTATGGCACCATCTTTTTCAATTGATATTATAGGCATATTTTTTAATCGCTCTTGTCCAATAGAAGAACGAAGGTAAGATTTTACAATTTTTAATTTGCTAAATGAACGTTTGCAGGAAGCTGTTGTTACAGGCATTGTTATGAAAATCCTTAATTCTATGTCTAGATTTGGATACGTGTTTTGTAATTAGAGTTCGTAATTTTTTTGCAAGATTTGAAAAGCGTCCAAGCGACCCTCAACCGAGTCGGTATTCTTTGTTTTGCGCCCTAAACCGTGTTGCGCCCGTGGCGGGCGCCTCTTTCGCCACGCCCTCGTTACGGCACTGTATGGCGGCGCCCTTGCCTGTCAAAAACACTGCAGATTTCTCAACTTTAAGCAAGCATAGCTCCTGAACCATTGATCCTACAGCATCGAAACTTCGATCTGCAGCCGCCCCGGATATGAATCTACTGGATTACATACCAAATACATCATAATTTATAGGAGAAAGGCACAAATTTTGAATCCAGTAAAGTAAAGAGCAGCCATTTTCATAATTACACGCTGCCGAATAGTACAAATTACGCCTTGTAAACAAAAAAATGGGACTTTTGAGGGCGATAGCGCCCTAAATTGATCTTTTATCTAGCGTTTTTGACTACAGAGAAACCCCATTTTTTGTATTATCGAGAAATGAAAACGCGAATCCCGCACACTTCCAATCCTGGAAAAAGGAGTCTACTCCCTTAAGTCGGAAACGTAAACAGTGCTGACTGGTGCAGACTGCTGCGACAAAAAGATAGCACAAAATAAAATATGTATGTTTCCAGTTAGTGTCAAGACGTCAAAGTGTTCAGGTCGGCAAGTATTTAATACTGTGCGGGTTCTAGAATTGAAATGTTGTGAACTTTTCAACAATAGGTCGCGGTAAAAGATTGACTGGTCCAGAAATATTAACAATTCAAAATTTGCGTAAAAAAATTGTTCCATTGCAAAAATTGCTAAACTGTTGAATCGTAGTCGCAAAGTTATTTACAATTCCTTAAAAAATGTAGACGGATATGGAAAAAAAGAGCGCAGATCGTCCAAAGGTGACAACTGATCACCAACGGCGTGCAATTTTAAGAACTGCATTAAATTCTGCTGTTACTGCAAGATAAATTGCAGCAGAAGCTGGAGTGAATACTAAAATACGTAATGTACAACGTATTATAAAAGAATGTAAATACATAAAACGTCAAAAATTAATGCGTAAACTACCGCTAACTAAGCAACATAAAGAAGCTCGATTACAATTTTCTGAGAAGTATGTTCATTGGAAGAAAAAATGGCGAAAAGTTATGTTTAGTGTAGATAGATTTGCTCCATTTGGGTTTAATCACTCAGTATATAGATTCAAGTTGTTTATAAAAATAATAGAGAATCGTTCCTTTGCGACACAAAATATCGATTTATCAAGCCAGCGTATTCCCACTCTTCTATTTAACACAGTTCTGTTCAGATGTACTTTTGTATTATGTTTCTTCTATTACAATTGTGTTCGTAATTAATATTGTTCGTTAAATGATCTCTGGGTTGTTTGATTTAAAATCTCCAACATTTAGTGATGAAAAGAGATTAAGGTTAGATGGACCGGATGGCTACCGTTGTTATTTCTACGATTTGCGTTAAGAACAATAAATTTATGCAGTCGACAATTCGGTGGTGGTGGAGTAATGGTGTGGGCGAGAATTGGGTACTATGGAAACACGGAAATTAAATTTATAAGTGGAAAAATGAATAGTGCACAGTACATTAGTTTAATCTACGAACAATTGAAGAGACATGCTGTAAAAATTGCGGGCACAAACTTTATTTATCAGAAAGATAAGGCAAGACTTCATGACTTCATACCGCGAAGATTGTAAAAGAATATTTTACACGCGAAAATATTTAAATTTTGGAGTGGCCAGAGAGAGAGAGAGAGAGAGAGAGAGAGCCAGGTCTCCAGATTTAAATGTTATAGAAAATTGCTGCGCCCATTTAGCCAAGTCGGTATATGCCGACGGGAGTCGATTTCGAACCCTCGACGAATTAAAAACTTGTAACGAACGAAACTGGGTATCGTTAAGCTAAAACGCGGTTAAATAATTATATAAATCTATACCAAAACGTTTATTCCAAGTTACACAAACAAACGGCGGAGTTACAAAATGTTGAGACATTATTTTTTTATACATCTTACTTTATTTTTTATAAAATAATCCCGATTATCGATCGTAAATGTTAACTATTTAATACTTAGTAAATCTAGCAATTTTGCAATAAGTTTTTCTTCTTTCCTAACGTTTCGGTTCTGTTTTGAACCTTTTCAAAGGAAAAAATTTGCGTTTGCTATAATAACTTTAGTTATGTAAATTGAGCATTGAAAAACTGATTTGTACACGCTGCTGGTTTAGAACGTGCTTTATTTTTTATCTATTTTAAGAAATGTATGCTATCTTTTTAACGCACCGATTTTTCGTTTAACATTACATATTTTCCAATGAAATTGTTTTCTTTCGTAATAAATGCATAGAAACATATTGAAATAATGTTTTATCCTTATTACCCAGTATCCAGGTCACAAACAATGTAGTATACTACTTGAAAAGCTGAAAAACCATTTATCTGTTTAATGTGCTATTTTTTTGTCGCGGAGTGTATCTACTTAGAAGTGTGTGAGATCCCGAAAATGTCGAGTCGAAATGTCGAGACGGATTATAAAAAATTTCGGGATTCTCGATTATGTCGAGATTCTCGAAGGTCTCGAGATTCTCGAAATTAACGGGATTCTTGAAATTATCGAGATTCTCGAAAATTTCGGGGTTTTCGGTATTCGATTACCGTTGTAAGACTCGCTTTAAAAGCAATCGTGGTATGAGATTTCCGATACTTGAGGCGTTTCCGAAAGCCACATTACAAAATTTATTAATTGGATCTTCTTTTTTTAATCTCGATACTTTCGAGAATCTCAATAATTTCAGGAATCCCGTTATTTTCGAGAATCTCAACATAATCGAGAATCCCGAAATTTTCGAGAACCCGACTCATCTCGTCTCGATGTCTTCCCGACCCGCCTCAACCATCGAGATCCATTTGCGGGTTCTCGCACACCTCTAATATCTGCTGAATTCAGCTGTAGCTTAGCTCTAGCTCAGACCTGGACATACGTTTTATGAGTTGAAGAAAGTTTCGTTCAAATCGGACGCGGTAATGAAATTGTGGAAACCGAAACATGGAATTTGCAGTATTGCGAATGTGTGGATTGCGTCTAATTTACTTTGGTTTCGCTTCAATCTATGCTAGGTATGGGTTAGCTCTGAATATTCGTTTATTTAAAAAATCTACTGAATTCAACGTAACTATTGCATTGTTTCCAAAATTTGTTCAATTATCATTTGATTTGTATCTATTAAGGTGGAGTGGAGTAAGTGCGTCAACGGGGCAATTTATTATAATATGAACGAAATTTCTCTAGCTTGGATTTATTACTGTAGTATAAGTTAGTATGAACTATTCGACATAGATGTCGCCCAAGAATAAAGGTGTTCTCCTCGCTAAAATAAACCAATGCCAAATAGTCACGTGCGAGGTACACGTACAACTTTGAGGTTACCCTGAACATGCAATAGTTTACAAGTCATTAATATATTCTGTGTTGTTATTTTAGGTAAGTACAATAAATATTGATGTAGGTTTACATTAAATAAACCGTTTTTATTGTATTTTTTCAAATTTATTGAGAAAAACACTAAGATGAGATGATCTTGCCCCGTAAATATTACTACACGGGGCAAGTGCGTACTATCACGGTGGGGTAAGTGCGCACTATATGGGTAACTATAAAACTAAACAATATAATTTAATGCAATAAGAAGCATTTTATAGCAGACTTGTTAATCATTCTTTTCTTGCCCCGTATCACTTGAAACAAGGTTTGAAAGCATTTTTAACTCTCAGAGACGCTCTTGCCCTATTTTCGGGGCAAGTGCATAGTAGTTGACACTTCGTACAATATGCTGTCAAAATGATAATTTTCAAGCAAAACTAGAATCCTACATTAATACTAATTCATCAGTAATAACTGTGGCAAGAGTTTGATACCAAGAGCGTTAAGTTTTTACATGCCAGTCTGAAAATACATCAGTTTAAAGTCCAACTTTGCAAAAACTAGGGCGCATTTACCCCACTCCACCTTAATGCTTTTTAACATCAAATATGTCCGTGACTCATAATACGAGATTGATGCAGGTACTGTTTACGTATGTTTACGTATTCATGCTAACCAATTTGATGAAAAAAATAGTCAATGCAATACTGAGAATTGAAAATATTTTCACGTTAGATCTCTAAAATTGAGGGTCAGTAACAGTTATACTTATAATTAGTTGGGCCAGTGGTCGGCAAACTCATTAGTCGAAAGAGCTAAATGTACAGTGTTTCGTCTAAAACAGGACACCTAAATATCTCTTCAGGTTATTGTGATGCAAAAAATATTTGTTACGTAATGTGCATATCATCAATGGACCAAATATCTGGCAAGAATATTTTTTTCCAAAGGTCATTTTTTTCGGAGTTATCAAGGTCATCGATGTATTTTTATGCATAACTACATTTTTATTTTATTGCATCGGGTAACTGATCGAAAAATACATTCAGATATGTATAATAACATGACCTTGAGCTGGATCTGAAGGTAAAACTTTATTTTCGAAGATCAGGATCATTTCAAGGTCATGTTATTATACGTATCTGAATGTATTTTTCGATCAGTTACCCGATGCAATAAAACAAAAATGTATCATAGATATAAAAATGATCTTCGGAAAAAAATATTCGTGCCAGATATTTAGTCCATTGACATCATGCACATTACGTAACAAATATTTTTTGCATCACAATAACCTGAAGAGATATTTAGGTGTTCTTATTTAAACGGACCTCCCTGTATACCGGTAATATAAACCGGTTGACATGTGATATCCATAATCTTAAATTTCGAATTCACTTGGTTTTACTGTAGGTATTAAAAATGCTGATTGCCAATTTCTATGCACTTCTGTACACGAAAAATAAATGATTGCATACACATTTCAACCACGTCAATGGAGTCCGTTGAATTCGTCTCCATGTCTGGAAAAATTCTCCATGTGATGGAAAAAAATTACAGCGTTCTACATACACATTTGAAATTTCATACATATTGTATAGAGCAAGAAATGGAATAAAAAGTTTGATATCAAATTAAGACACTTGAACATAGGGAACGTGCAACAAAAACTATCACAAAAGCATGGTCATGCAAAATAAATTATTACCAACATTAAAGATCAAAAATGTCCGATATTGTAATGTCAACGTCGATCTTTTTTAATGTTAGCTTGTTAAAAATTGTATGAACTTAGATACATATGCATATGTATATTATATTTTGTATCGGGCAATAGTTAAAGAAAAACTAGAATAATTTTAGTTTCAGAGAATTAGATTTAGAAAATATTTTCATATCAGTGTGATCATTTTTTTCTATAAACGGTAAGATTTTTCAGAATAATCATAAGAAAACAATTCTAAGGTTTCTTTGCTGAATCGACGATTGGTGTTGCTCGTTTCTGAAAGTCTCGCTTTTAGTACTCTTTCGCAAGAACACTTTGACTCTTTTCTTATTTCGACTCATAAAAGAACGTAACACGCCAAGCCTTAAAAAAAACTTTCACCCTTAACTCGTTAAAGTCGATACCCTCGAATTGAGTTCTAAGACTTCCATAAAAAAGGGATTGAAAATAGTATCGCGCATCGTGATCGCTAAAAAAGTAAGAGAATATACTTTCTTTCATTAGCAGGTAAATTGTTTGTTTTCGAACAAACATAATAGATTTCTACTTGTAAGTCAATAATTTTGATTTTGAACAACCTTAAAACAATTATTTTTATATTATACACATCGCAAGAGAACTTAAAAATATTCAATCGTGCAAACTCAGACTTCGTGCGAAAAGAGGGTCGAAATAACTTTTACCGAAATACCTTTAGTAATAAATACAATGGAAACACAAATATCGATCGAGCAAATAAAAAAATACTGTTGATAAAAAAATTGTATCAATTGTTTTATCAAATACTGAAGAGAAACGATAAAATAACCGATATGAAAAACCAAACTGTCTTCTTCCTTTCCATGTTTCTCCAAATATTAGAATCAAACCAATGTGTCAACTGTTCTAAGAACTGATCCTTAGATATTGTATTAATTTAAGATGAAAATATAACGTAACAATATTGCGGTTTTAATGTCTGCAATGTTAACAACGATTATAGTTTTACTAATCCGTCAATATTAATCAGGTCAATAAAAATATGACTTGTAAAACCAACCATTAAAATATTTCTTTTACATATATCTTTAGTACAGAGCATTTCTTATGAGATTTATATTTGAGCTATACACTGGGTTTGATCTTTACAATTACACATTAAATATACATTAAATTTCTACATTACAGCTTTCCAGGAAATTATAAATATAAAGACAAGCAATAATATTAGGTTGCTGCATTTCATCTTGTTGTAGATGTTCAATTAACTTCTCGCGTTATTCATTGTAAAAATTGCATTGCCACACAATATGTTTTATACAATAATTTTAATTTCGTTATTACATTTACGTTTGGTGCCTTCAACCTTTTACATGCATGCAAGTGAAACATTTAAATTATAATGGTCTATTCTATATCGATTTATAGTTACAATAAAATCACAGCGCAAGCCTCTGTTTGCTCACGAAGGCTTTGATTTTTGTGTACAACAATTCTGTGTTGGGGCTCTGGTAAGCGTCCATACTACAGTGGCTTTTGTTTACTGTTGAAGAAAATTTTTTCAAAATTTTGTTGGGGCACCCCACAGGATTGTTCCAATTAATAAACAAAATCTGCGCAAAGTTTCGTGTTGACACGCACTGTCCTCCTTTACGTTCGGCGTGGTCATAAAAAATAGTAGAACTACACGATCTAAGAAACAGTACCCGCAGGTTGTTCTTAGATCGAACCGTGACGGTATGTGAATCCTTTGAAAAATGTCTCTTCCGAAACACCTACAGTGAGAGTCAAAAATGAGTATACACTCCACACATATGAGATTCTACATTGTATTTACAGCATATTTCGCAAAAACCAAAGTTGTGATGTTGTATTTAGTACATGGTATTTGTAGTGTCACAAACGTATATAAACACACTTCTTAGTAAATATTCCGTTTTGTCGATCGTAACGAATTAATAGAAATTAGTTTGTTATCGGCGCACAGGTTCGATCCAAACTCAAAACAAAGCAATTTTGCAATTTAAAAGATTTTTCTCAACAACTTATATTAATGTACTGGTTCGATCTGATGCTACTACTTAAGCAATTGTGCAAATTACCACAAAATTTTCAACGTTTCGGTCAACTATTTAGACCATTTTCAAGAAAAATTTTCATATAATTGCATCTGTAAACATTATTAAAATTAATATAAAGTGTAATTTATGTTGCGTTCCGCACAAAAACCAAATGTTCTAAGAAAAACTCTTTACAACTTTATAACACATGTTGATTCCATGCCTGTGATATACGAACTGAGGACAAACGTTAAAATTTGAAGAGGCTATGAATCGGAAAACATCGATCGACCCATTGGCCAATCGATATTTGGCGGTAAATATGACCCGTGAAAAATCCAAGCAACAAGTTTCTACTGTTTGTATACCATACGAAGTTGTGGTAATTTATTAATTGACATTCAATCTATACTTTTGATGTATTTTAAACCTTTAACAGATCTTATTTGTTAGAAAAATTCATCATAAAATTACTGGTTCAGTAATGTTGCGTAACATTCATGTATCTCACGTGTTTCATACCTAAGATTTACGCTCTGATGTTTAATCATGTGAATTGTTTCTAATAAAATCCTTTGGTGTAAATTGGCTTCTTTTTCTACTATTTTTACATTTTCGAAACCAAAAGCATGGTCAAACTCTTGAATGTCTCGTCAATGCAGTGTGTTGTGCTGGAGGTAAAAATATGTTATGTCTATGTTCTCTGACCCGAGTTTTGAAGTCTAGACGTTTGTCCTATGTATAGTTGGTTACAACCATTACAAGATAAATATTTTTCTCAACGTTTCGATCCAAGTATGGATCATCTCCAAGACAATTTTGTGTCTGAAAAATACTGAATATTGTACAGAGTGTTTCACAAGATCAATAATAACCACAACATAATTTTTCACCGTACTTGCTATGTGTAAATTGTTTATAAGTATTTAAATTTGCAACTGTATTCCATGCTGGCACGAACTAAACTGAACCATGTGAACGTTAAGAGAGAACCAGTGCAAAAAGAAAGGAACGACGTATATCGACAACCAGCCAATCAGACACGATGATCGAAAAGTTTTTGAATCGATACTTGGCGGTAAATACAAATTGAGAAACTGCCTTTCCTAACCCAGACACATTTGCTTGTATACCATTTGTTCTTATGGTAAAGATTGATATTCAAAATATTTGACCCAACGATTCTAAAACACCGAGTGTTTATTTGGTGGATGAGAACAATTCTTAGAACTTGTTATATGAAGGAAACTTCATCATATACACATTACTGGTTCAGTAATGCTGCGTAATATTTATGAATCTTAGGTGTTTCGTACCTGAGATCTACGCTTTGTTGTTTAATCATGTGAATAGTTTCTAATCGTAATCTTTGTTGTAAATTAGGTTCTCTGTCTACGATTTTGGCATTTTCAAAATCCAATGCATGGTCAAACTCAAGTGAATGTTTCGTCAAAGCGGTGTGTTGAGTTGGAGGCAAAACAATATTTCGTTCGTGTTCAGTAATCTGTGTGTCTAAATGTCATGATGTCTGTCCAATATATGCGTGGTTACAACCCTTACATGTTATTGCATATACTATGTTACAACTTTTTGAAAGTGGCAATTTGTCTTTAACCGGTGGAAAACAAATTTTTTAAGTTCGTGTCAGCATGGAATACAGTTGCAAATTCGTCGTTTAATATTGCTAAATACATATTAGGTTGTCCCAAAAGTTGGTTTGCTAAAACATTAACATAAAGATTATCGCGTTGTTTGTATATATTTAGCAACATTAAAGGAACACATTCCGAAAGGAACTTTTGGGACAACCCAGTAGAAGAAACTTCCAGGGAAGACGATGCATCTTCTAGTACCAAGACTGTGTTGAGCTTTATGGTATTTACCTCAGAGGAGCACAAGGAACTGAAAGAACACAGATCGTGAGCTATAGCTAAACTTTTATTTTTAATATACCCATTAAAATTGATATTCACGCTCATTCAGACCATACCGTTGAAATCGATAGCAATTGAGTCATCAAGCGTGACAGTTATTTCCGCTTGACCCATTGCATGATTAACTAATCGCAGCGGATATATCAGTTTTCCCTGCTAGATGGGTTAATACCGACACAAGCGCAATAAAAATGTACCACTATAAATAAAATTTCCTATGAATGGTTGACTGTTTCTGGATAGTTTCAGTCGAATAAATTTGGAATTATGATTACTTATACATATGTTTCTTACATACATACAGGCAGCATAGTATAGGCAGCATTCTAAGGAACGGGGATTGTTACATTATTAAAACATTATAGCGATCGGTGATTATGGCATAATTTAGAAAAATCTATGGTACATGGCTAAACACTTTTTAATGGAACCTTCAATAGCAACAGCAATTTTTATTGTGAACTAACAAGTCACCCTCAATAACGTCATCTAATAGTTTCATTTAAGATTGCAATGTGAAAGAAAATTTCTATGCTTTCTTTTGGTACAGCACAATTATTGAAAATCCTATTAATAAACTTCCGGTAGGTAAAGTGTTGAGAGAAAATCAGATAACGGTTTGTATTCAAACGTATCGTCGTTTATTATTGTTGAAACTTTCAAATTTTCATTATTCGTATCCCACGTAATAATTTCTTTCCGTTTTTAGTATACTATAGTATAATAGAGATACCTATTTTCTGTGTTAATAACAGACTGTTTACTTTATTGTTTCAACATCAATGTTTGAAATTCAAATCGAAAATACAAAAGGAAATACAGATATTCTTCCAAAAGGAGTCCGCTCTCGAATACAATTACGTCTCTAATCGCTTTTAATCGCACAGACAACTCACAATATTTATACTCTGCCCCACTGCTTCCTCTCTTACAATTAGTAGTAGGGCAATTTTCGGCTGAGCCCCCTCTCGCCGGCCTCACCTGACCTAACAGCCCCGGTTCGATCCTTACGATCTTACCGTGCTCGTGGACCTGGTTTCGGAAGGGGTCATCACCGTAAAAGAAATTCAAAAGACGAAAATAGTAGCCACCCTAATAAATAGGTTGCCGAAGAAATAATACAGTTTATTCATATTAACCCCTTGCCCTATGATTTATTTTCCGGTTTCAGTGATTAAATCTTTTTTGTAGATCGTAATTTCCTAAAAAAGGAGAAAATTGATATAAATTGTATGCCTATATGTTTTCCAACAGCTGTATATGAATAAAACCGAAATAGAATTTTATTTCCATTTGGGTATGTTAATCGATTTCGATGAAATTTTCAGTATGTGTATAACTAACATAGATCTACAAAACATATATTTTAAATTTTCATTAAGGTCCCAAATAAAAAAGCTTTAAAAAATGCTTTTCTTATTTTTGCATGCAGCCTTGTAAATTGTAATTTTTGAAAAATCTTTTTTGCAGATCATTTAGTAAACTAATGCTTCTAATTGGTTACAAAACATCAGGTCGTTTGGTACAATTATAAAAAGGTTATACTGTTTTAAAATGCATTCATGTACTTTCGTGGCTCACTCTACATATTACTTATTCTCACTAAATAAAAATAAAAATAAAAATACGATGCTATTCAACATGTCATTGCGTAAACATTCCGTAAACGGAATTGATTGCTTTGCCCGTTGTATCTATACAATAAATAAATATGGTTTACTTTCCTCCGCATGGAATACTGTCTGAATATTCATGTCCCTCTTTGCTATTACTGCAGTTAAGACGCAGATATCAATGTCTTGCTTGTACTATGTATACATCACATCGTCTTTCTAGTTTTCGCATTTCAAACCAGCTAAAGCACCTAAAGGAAACCTTTAAACGCTTAAACGCTATGCGAGACTAATGTTCTCTCTAACGATCAGTACTTCTCTCAATATAGAACCAGTTCGCATGTAAACTTCAATTTAATCATCTCCCAAATTCAGAGTTATATCGAATTATTAAAATTAATTCCTCTTTTGGAAACAAATCGCATGTATAATAACTACACTACGTAATTGCCTCTGAAAATATTAAACAGACTTATCGTATTTATATGTATACATAATTATTATACATATATTGATGTACATTTTCAATAACAATTTTGAAAAATGGTGAAAACTATTACGAGTATTATATGATGGTCGAAATTTATAATTTATCTATTCGTACTTAAATAGCTTCTTCATGTATTAAAACTGTTTACGTAAACAATGAAATGTTTTGACAAAAAGTATGATTAATACAGCCTCGCTTTAGATTTAACGAAATACGGACAAAGATAATATCTCTCTTGGTATGAGAGAAATATTTATTTTTAAACATTTGTTACATTTGTACAATATTAGATGTACATTGTATATCATGTACGTTTAAAAAAAACAGAACATATAATACTTAATAGTCTACTATTATAGGTTTTAAACTCCAAATTTATCCTTTTGCAAATAAATTTTACCTTTTTGTAAATTAATTTCACTCTTTTGCAAATCAAATTCAACCTTTCGCAAATCAATTTCACCCGTTAAGAATATTTGAAATTAATTTTAATTATTTACTTCGATTAAATTATATATTTATTTAGACACACACGAGAACGGTATATGGCGACCTCTGGTTTCCGAGTTATCTCAAAAAATATGGTTTCGACCCTCACTTTGAGGGCTGTTTTCACCCCTTCAAAGTGGATGGTTGCCGATATAAAAAAACACGTGTCAAATATTTTTCGAAGAACTACGTATCTGTGGTTGTCAGGAAAAACGCCGCATGTCACAATTTCAAAATGAGTTTATGCGTTAATTGAGCTTTAGAGTATAAGATTTACGTATTTACCAGAAAGAAAGTCATGAAAACAAATTCGGAAGGCACAAAAAAATAATGCAATTTAACTATATCTCACGTAAGTTTCATCAGAATCAGCTTGTATCAACTGAATTTGTTCCCTTGTTACTAATGCCTCTTTAGATTAATTGCCAATTGACCACATTTGATTAATTAGCGTAAATAATAGGAGTACTTTTACACTTGCTAATTTTCTTTTTAATTGAATTAGTAGCCATTCAGAATTTTCTCTAAACTGTCCCGTGGGAGCTATCATTACTGATTTACAGGAATAGCAAGAAAATAAAAACATGGTAAAATGAGGACGAGGAGCAACCAAGATGAATGGGAGAATTTAAAACGGTTCATCGCGCAGAATAACGAGGGTTTAGAAACCATGGATTTAATGAAGGGTCCGTACCCAAGTATAAAAGGCATCTGTCTGCGAAAGTCGGAAGGATGTATGATATTAAATTGATAAATCCCCTCTACCAGAGAGTTTTTCATATGAATGATTTTATTAGTGTGAATATCGTTTTACTTCGCAGGCAGTAAATTGAGAAACAAGTTCAATTATATAGAGTTTAGTTGAATTCAAATCAACTACATATTTGATTACAATTATAAATTATATTATGCTTCTCGTTTCATTACTCGTTTGTAATAAAATTATTTATGCAACTATGTAACTGCTACACACAACGCGTCCAAGAATATTATTCCATTCGACATTCCTTGGTGAATGCTCGTTTGCATTTTACAAAATGAAAACAGTTATACTAACGCTGGAGATAAAATACATACAATGGCAAGCATATAAATAGGGAAATTGATCCGCAATTATATAACACGATATAGTTGCTAAAGAGCATCTTCTCTGGACAAAGCAACAATCCCAATTCAATTCTTTCGGATTAGATGGAAGATGTTACGTAAGACGGCGAGTAGGTGAAGAATTTGATACAAAATGCTTGAAATCGACCGTTAAAGGAGAAGGAGGTTCTGTAATGGTTTGAGCCAGCATGACTATAAACGGTTCTGGTCCAGAGTTGGGCAAAATGTAATTTCAATTACAATTACAATTACTTATCAATTATTGTAATTTGAAATTGCAGAAATAAACTTACAATTACTGTTGTGAGCTTATGAGAAGATCCCTGGTAGGAATGCGGTGACGTAGGCAAGAATGCGCACCCGATTGGTTGGCTTGGAGGGGGGGCGCCTAGGCTCGCACGCAGTTTCGCCTAGAGCGTTCTATTGGCCGACGCAGTCACCCCCACTACTCGAGTCGCGTGACGAAGAGAGGGAATCAGACGTACCCTAAGGTACTCAGTGAGGGTACTCAACGGCGTAGGCACAAAATTCAGAATACTGCTGAAAAATTGTCATGATGTAAAACTTTCTTATTTTCCTATTCTTATTATAAAATGTTCAAATCAGTATTGACATTAACATTCTACAGCACATATTAATAATCGTATATATATTATAAGCTCTCTCTCTCCCGCTCTCTCTCTCTCCCGCTCTCTCTCGCTCTCTCTCTCCCGCTCTCTCTCGCTCTCTCTCTCCCGCCCTCTCTCTCTCGCTCTCTCTCCCGCTCTCTCGCTCTCTGTCTCTAATGTAAAAAGCTAAAAAAAAAGTATAAAAAAAGTTACCACGACGGGACTCGAACCCGAGTCCACGGCATAGCAGTTCAGCTCGCTGCCGCTACGCCACACCATTACTTACAATTAGTAAAAGAGTGAACTATGTAAACTGACATGTTGCGTCCACAAAACTTTAATTTGCAAATATCTTGAAAATTACTGAATAGTTGCCTCTATAATGGGGTATATTCGTAATCAGGGGAACGAGATCTGTAACTCTGTAAAGTCTCAACTAAATCTGTGACGCGAAGGCTTTGCATTCTCCTTGTGTAAATTGTCACTTTTCATGACTGCAATAGGATCCTCGTATTCATGGCATTGAATATTGGCTGTAAGTCGTGAAACATCGTAGCCCTCCGTAAATACGGGAATCCTGCTACTATGCGTCGTGTGACGTATCAGCTGAAAGGGCGTGGTCACGCGGCGAGTACGGGACCGTCAGAGGTGGGGGTAGGCGGCGAGTACGGACCGTCAGAGGTGGGGGTAGGCGGCGCTAGCTGGAGACCCCTCTTGCCTCTGTGCCCCCCCCCCGGGGATCTTCTTGTCAGCTCACAGCAATACAAAACAAGAGATGTAACAGGCCAAAATACAGATCGTTTTGGCCAGAACGTACAATAAAGAGCGTGAGATGAAAAGAAGATGAGTTTATTTTGATTGATAGTAGTGATATTTACGTTTAGCGTCCGTGAATCCCGTTGATAGAGCGAATCGACTTACTCGCGAGAACCGGTCAAGCGACACGCGACGTTTTCGGTTAGAGAGAGCGAGAACGATTGAAGAACGTTGAGATCGGAGTAGAACAGCTGGCAGTTTACCGTCACCGTCGAACTAGTGATTGGCAGATCGATAATGCGATCAGCCAATAGAAATACCCATTTTGGGGTCGATAATCGATCCTAATCGAAGCCCGACGGTGCTGGTCTAAGCTACTGCGAGCTGCTTATTGACTCTCAATCTCGCGGTTACGTGCGGGTCCGCCAATAGCGGGGCGGCGGCGCAGTAAATCGGCGCGTTCAAGTTGCCGACACGCTCAGCCAATCCCAAACACATGTAATTAATTACTGCCCAACTCTGTTCTGGTCCAATTTGCAATATCAATGTGTTGACATCCTGCATGAACATTTGATTCCTTTTACTCAAGTAAATATGCCGGAACATTGGATATTTCAAACAGATAACGATCCCAAAGACACGTCGCAAAAGGCGAAGCGGTTTTTGGAAGAGCATAATGTTAACGTTATGTGTTGGCCATCACAGTCGCCCGATTTAAATTTAATCGAGCATCTTTGGAATGATGTAGATAAAGAAATTAAGATGAAAAAACCTACGAATTTAAACAATTTATACGCAATAATCGAAGGTGCATGGAATAATATTTCAATCGATTGCTGCATTCTCTCGACTTGTTGATTCTCTGCCTCGTCGTTGTGCTGAAATCATCAAAAAGTAGATGGCCCAACAAAGTATACAGGGTGTCCCAGAACAAGTGTAGTTCCCGGAAATGGGAGGTTCCTGAGACCATTCTAAGAGACATTTTCCTTTGCACCAATGTCAACTGCGGCTTTGTTTAGGAGTTATTAACGAAAAACGCGGACCAATCAGAGTGTCGGTGGTACGCCGTGACATCGCATCGTGACGGCGCACTGTGGGGTATTTGACCCGAAAAAGTGGAAAAAACTATTGTAGCGTTATTTATAGGTTCAAAGTTATAATATTATATATCGTTGGATTCGTCTTAAGATCAGCTATAACATTATGAAATCCAAAATACATTTTAGTATTTAAAAAATAAAATTTACCTCAATTTTTTGAAAAAAAAAATTTTTTTTAACTTTTACATATTGAAATTTGTAGACGACTAAATACTGTTCCTCTTTTGTTCGAAACATTTTTTCCTCAGATTATCGAGAACCCATGGAAGACCGTGGCGATAGTGGAATATTTGCACCGAAAAGCTGAAAATAATTATTTTTACACATAAATTATATGGAAATGATGTAAATTATTATATTTTATGCAAAATATGTGAATCTCGAAACTTTTTAGTAAACTTTGACACTCTTGTGACGCGTTTTCCCTCTTCGGTGAAGTTAGTATTTGTTGATAGCAACAAGATTCCTCGAATTGATATTTTACGTATTCCATAAAACGTTACATGTATAAAACATAAATATAAAAAATACATAGTTAGAAAGTAAAAAATAGTTTGCAAGATTATATTTAAAAACTTTTTTTTTTAATCAAAAATATCGATGAAAATTAATAAAAAATTATTGTTTAACAAATGCAAAAAAAATTTTATTTACCTATAGTTAAAAATTGCAATTTTTTAAATAATTTTAGTGAAAATTTCATTGCAATATCTCTACTGGTTCTAAAGTTACAACAGAATGGGTCACGATTTTCCAATCCAGACCAGCCGTAGCAATCGTAGCCGAACATGCAGGCGTACGCGAAACGCTGCTAAACGCTTAATACTAAATTAGCTATAAAATTTGAATCCGGACATATCCGGAATCAAAATTTGTTGGCTTATAATCACAAATCTTTACCGAATGTAATGACACCAAAAAGAGCACTCAATAAAGCTTTATACTATAACAAAATTGTCAATAAAGTTTTGTAATTTTTGAAAAGCTAACAGAATGATTGGTAATATTCAAATATTAATAACTATACTAATTTAGATGATAATAAAATAAAATCTATGCGAAAGTGCTCTGTATACCTACCCGAACAACTTTTGTAATATAAGAATTTACAGAATTTTCCTTCAAACACTTGAAAATAGCCAATGAACAGACGCTGTCTTAGAGAGTTTAAGAACGCCAAGCGCGCCTTAAAATCTCTCGACTTTCGATGAAGTTTACTACTTCACGGGTGTACAAATAGAAAAAATAATATTGCAGCCTTATTCTTCAGACCTTTAACTACAACGAACAACAAAAATTTTATGCCATACGCAAAAATTTAGAAATCGAATTTTTTCCACTTTTTCGGGTCAAATACCCCACAATGCGGCGCGGCGGCCCAGGGCGTGCAAAGGAAAATGTCTCTTAGAATGGTCTCAGGAACCTCCCATTTTCGGGAACTACACTTGTTCTGGGACACCCTGCAGATTACATTGCAAAATAAAATACATTCACAGTACATAAATCTGTATTTCCCTATTTATATGATCCCTAAAAATTTTCTTATTTTAAATTTCGTATTTATTTTATTATACTAACAATTAAGCTGAGTTAATTATCAAAACTTTATGCAAGAGTTAGCTTAAGGAGTATACTCTTTTAATATGTACAAAGAAAAAAGAGACATAATAACTACAACATCAGAAAAATGTGGTATACATTGACGGGCCAATTTCATTATTTATATGCTCGCCACAGTAGATCTAAATCTGCTCATCTTTCTGTAGTGGATAAATAAAGTAAACAAAATTGTTAAGAGCTCATTAATGGCGCCTATTAATCCTTTGCACTCGAAGCTATTTTAACTCGAAAATGAAACGTTTCCTCTGACCTAAAATATTTTCATTCCCTATGATTTTTGAAATTTATGAAATGAAATTGATATCATATCGCATACAATACCTGAATGTTTAGCCATTTATTAGATACCGACATATTTAATAATGTAATGTGTGCTGTAGCCGTGTTCTGATTGGTCTGTGGTTTTATTGATAACTGCGCAACAAAGTCGAAGAACATTTCGCAAAGGAAAAATGTTGGGATAACGAGGTTGGGAGATCAAATATAACCTTATACAGGATGTCCCGTAACTGGTGGTACAACCGAGTAGGGGGTGATTCTACGTGAAAAATTGAATCGAAAATGTAGAACAAAATTTTTTCATATGACGCTTTATTTTCGAAAAAAATAAGTTTGAATTTGTCCAGTACGCGTGCACTTGAACCAGCTTCAGCTCGACGGATTTTACTATCATACTGTTCCGAGTAGGAGAGTACTTCCGTGCTTCTTACACTGTTTACAAACATTGTCAACATGATGATATCGACAAATTTTCAAACTTATATTTTTCGAAAATAAAGCGTCATATGAAAAAATTTTATTCTACATTTTCGATTCAATTTTTCACGTAGAATCACCCCCTACTCTGTTGTACCACCAGTTACGGGACACCCTGTATATGTATTTAGTATTTATTCAAACTCCACGACATAATGAAATAAACGTCTATCAGTTGTGAATTACATTAGTATGTACTGTTCGCATATAACACAATATGATACTTTATAACTATTACATTGAAATGGAACTATATTGACGGTTAGAAAAAATTGATTCTGTGAGAGCTGTTGCTAGCTCGGTAGGCTGGCTCGGACTGACTTGACCGTTCCTTCTTAGTGTGGATTTATAGTGGAGCTGCGAGCATCGGTGATAGCGGCGCGGTGAAAAGAAACCAGCATTCGTGACAACATTTCGACACATACTAATGAAAAAGTATATATGTATTTTCTTTGTTTTTCTTTTTTTCACCGCACAGCTCACCTCGCTGCTCCACTATAAATCCACCCTTAGGCTCTGTAGTGCGGAAAAAATGGCGACGCTTGAGGTGTAATAAACGGCAAGTCGAAAGAGACCTTTCCTCCTCCGCATGTTCCGTGCATTTCGGTGTATACTCCAACAAAAAAGTTACTTTAAACCTTAAATGATGTGAGAAATTTCCCCTTCCAAGGTCGTACTACATTTTGGGGACACCCTGTAGATACAATAGCTATCCATCCTACTTAGGTTACTTCAAACTTGCAATACAGAAGTGGAGTGGGCAGCAATTATGGCTATGAGCATACTTAGTTTAGGTGTATCCTTTTTGAAAACAGATTATCATTGTGAACACTCAGCAATATTTACAATAGCAGCTTTTAGGAACCAATGTTTTCAAATTTATTATTTTTTAAAATATGTCCTTTATCAAAAAGGATCCATTAGCAAACAGCTTTACAAACTTGAAGAAAAATATGTCCATTGTAATGAGGATATTAGAATATGTATACTATTTGTATGTACTATTGTATGTACGGTATTGTATACTATTAGTATGTGAAATGTCCATACCAACTTTTCTTTTAGAAAAATAACTTATTAAATACTTGAGGCTTCAATTACCCGAGTTTTTTTTTTAATGTTCGAAGGTATAGATTCCAGTACATGTCTAACAAAATTTTCGAGAAAATTGTATTCGATCGAAATTACGAATAAAATAGTGAGTGTCCCTTTTTCCAACATTTTTATACGGCTTCTAATAAAAATTAAATAATAATATGTATGTAGTATTATATCTATGTATACATAGATACAAGATACATAGGAAAAATAATTACACTAAAAACTATGAGAATACTCAGATTTATTAATGTTATAGTCCAGGGGTTCGCAACCTTTTTCCTACCCATTTTAAAAGAATGAGATTTTCTTCATCACAACCCCCTTACATTTTTCTCTATGTATAATAAACTGCATACACCATAATCATAATACTATGTAATAGTTACACATACAAAACGTAAAGATAATACTTTGTCTAAGAATATGAACAAAACATTAGAAAAAAGTGGTTTATTAGATTTATGTTTTATGATTTTTGTACTATTGTCATATTTACTCTTTAGTTTACTTAAATAAAAGCCGACGGCGACATATTCGGCGCATATACAGGGTGTCCCAAAATTCGTGAAAATCCCGAAAGGGGGTGGTTCCTGAGACCATTTCAAGCGACATTTTCCTTTGCAAAAATGTTATCTGCGGCTTTGTTTAGGAGTTATTAACGAAAAACACGGACCAATCAGAGCGCGATCTAGACATGAGTTGCCACAGTCGGCCAATAGACAGTTGGCGCGCAGGGCCGACTTTGCCAACTCGCGTCTAGGTCGCGCTCTGATTGGTCCGTGTTTTTCGTTAATAACTCCTAAACAAAGCCGCGGATAACATTTTTTCAAAGGAAAATGTTCCTTGAAATGGTCTCAGGAACCACCCCCTTTCGGGATCTTCACGAATTTTGGGACACCCTGTATAAATCGGGAGAACGAGCGGGCCATTCCAAAATATTAAAATTTTTTGAAGAAAAGGATTATTTCACAGATTTTGCAGTATGGATTGCTGCATTATCCTGTTGAAAAATACATATAGTCACAGCGCGTGATACGAGCTGCTGGCTTGTTTAACTGATCTGCTATTAGTTCAATATATTTATTACTATTCATCTGGCCAACAACCGTAGTCCCGTTGAAAGCACCGGTTCTCGTTAGATCACCGAAGTTAAACAACGTGGAACGTGACCGGCACTAGGATGGGTGACCGACCGTCTGGTCAAAAACCGGAAAGTGACCCACCCGGGGTGTTTTTCACGTGTTGTTGGCAAAAGGTGGTTCGGAACCCACCATAAACAGTAGGTCCCGCTGAAAAGGCGATGGTGAGAGTGGAAAGAGGAAGAGGATTGGTAAATGAATTTGAAACCCTGAGGGGACCAAATATCATGTCCATACCATACCATACCATACCATATTACTATTCATCTGACCTGATAAAAAGTATATAATATATACATAGATCGTTCGACGATCGCGTGACATATCTGTAGAAACAGTTGACGAACGGTCGCATAATGCTGAGCCATACGCACAGCACGGACGTGCACGTATAAGGCAAAATTCAATGTAATTCATTAGTCAGAATCTTCACCCTGACAACATTAAAAAATCGGTGAGGTGGGACCTTTTATGCGTAATTACCCAAAATTGTGATTTATACTATATCAGATTTTAAGCACTTTCGTTTTTATATTGCCTAGATTGGTTAAGTAGAAGTTTGTAAATAGCAAACTCGAATGTATAGTTACAGTGTATGTATCTATTAATTCACTGTACAACAAATTTCAACTTTTTTTATGATTTCAATATACTGTTGGGTCCTTCTTATAGAGTTTTTTGCGCTGATTCCGAATCTGTCCTTAATTTTTGTCCTATACGCACAGTTTTTGAAAAACATGGCTTTGAAAAAAAAACATATTTTTCAACTTTAAACAAATATTGTGATGTTATTATAAAAGATATTGAATTGTTCTTTACAGCAAAAGATTCTGTAGACTTTCCCGAATACAGTGATATCCAATATTAATACATTATGATTGTTTAAACATGTTTAAACAGTGATTAAAGACGGAGAGACACCACTTTTGCACCAATGCAAAATCTCCGTCTTTAATCATTGTTTAAACCAGGCATGCACAGCTCTTTGCTCTCAGAGCAGCTCCCGTGCTCCCAAGTTGCTCCCCGTATGCTCTCAGAGCAGATCGGACGTATGGAAGGGGAACCCACCAATTGTAAACGGAGCACGAAAGAAGACTAGAAGAAGAGCGTATGAGAGTGGGGGCGGCGTCTACGTTGTTGTAGTCTGACCATTACGGCGCGCTCTGCACTTCCCCACGCCCCTCCTACTCGTCTTCTCTCGTGCTTTGTTTACAAGTCACGCTTAGTGGGTTCCCCTTCCATACGTCCGATCTGCTCTGAGAGCATACGGGGAGCAACTTGGGAGCACGGGAGCTGCTCTGAGAGCAAAGAGCTGTGCATGCCTGCTTTAAACAATCATAATGTATTAATATTGGATATCACTGTATTCGGAAAAGTCTACAGAATCTTTTGCTGTAAAGAACAATTCAATATCTTTTATAATAACATCACAATATTTGTTTAAAGTTGGAAAATATGTTTTTTTTCAAAGCCATGTTTTTCAAAAACTGTGCGTATAGGAAAAAAATTAAGGACAGATTCGGAATCAGCGCAAAAAACTCTATAAGAAGGACCCAACAGTATATTGAAAACAAATTTGGTGTTGGACAGTGTTATTAAAGTATTAAAAAAAGGAGGCCCTCCAACATTTTTTTAAATGGAAAGTATTACTGACTTTTGTTATTGTGATACCTCTCATTGAACTCAATAGCATTTACTGGAACGTTTTTTTATTGAAACGTAGAATCGTTGAAGAAACGAAACAAAACCAAAATATCATAATATACATATGATCAGGATCACATACTACATTTTATGAAATATTCCGAATCTAAGCAAGAGTAACACTCTTGACAAAATGTTCCCGGAAGTCGCCCTCGCATTACCAAGTTGTATGTAGGTACATACATAATTATATTGCTTCTAAATTGCTTAACTTGCCCGTAAACATATTCGCAAAATCAATTTCAATTGTTCGCTATAACATAAAATTAATACATACTAAAATATTAGCCCTCCTTACCCATTTCATTCCTTAAAAAATTAATTCGATATCTTCATTAGATTCTGAGAAGATAGCTTGTAACACTTTATCTGTTACACCCTGTATATTGTCATGATTGCTGTTTATTAATCCTGGAGCATCACACGTATTTTTGAGACATGTACTTCACACTCGGGTCTCAGAAACCCAAAGTTCCTTCTTAGAAAAAAAGCAGAAATGTGACTATTTAATGGTTTAGTATCCCACCTCGATGTTTCACTAGAATGCAAACAATTATATTGGGTATGGGAATAAGTTTCCGCCCCTTTTTGTTGAAAAGAAGCGTATAAACAATTCCCATAGCGTGAAAACGTTTTCCAACAGTAGATCGATCGACGTTTAATTCAATTGACAGTTCTGCAAGTGTTTGACGTGGATTTCCATCAAGTAATGCTGGGAAATCTGTATCTTCGAAGTTTTTGGTACACCATCAAAATCTTTGCCCTTACGTCGAAATCATGGTTTTTAAAGGAGCATCGTCCCCGTAAATATATAATAAATATAATATAGTAAATATATAAAACCTTTCTTTAAAACAAAATAATGCAACATGACTTCCCGCAAATGCTGCTTACTTGGAACAAAAGTCGACATTTTTCACGCAAAAATTGACTGCTGTTCACGCTGGAAACAATTGCCACTAACTGCGTTTTGAAGCTTATGTTAGACATAGAGCTTTCAAAAACATGTATTAGGTACTACGTTCCATCAAATACGCGATCGGTACTTAAGTACAACGACATCTGTCAAAAGGGCGGAAACTGATTCCCATACCAAATAATTAATGACGCTCTGGGTTTCCGAGACCCACAGTGCAGTTCCAGGGTTAATTGAAGGATTATATATTTCTCTTCTTGATGAAAATCGTTTGAAAGAATTTTACCATTGTACATACCAGAAAAGATTCCGTAGAAGTAGGAGCGAACGTCTCCGAAGTGGGATAAACAAACTGTTAATACCTTGTATCTGGGAAATGGCACGAACTTCTGGAATGACTTGATAATGTCATGGATCGGAAGTTATCTAGAACAAATCAACTGGTAGGTCGGTCATGTAAATAAAACAAGATCGCGGTTAAGTGGTAAAACGGCGAAATCAAACAGTCGGTCGTCCAGGACAACGAGGATTCAATCAGAGATCGACAAGCAAGGGATGAAAGTTATCTATGCAAGTGGAAAAGGGTGGTGGCAAGCGTGTGAACGACAGGGTCGAAACTGCCGGCACACGCAACCGTCACGAGGGGACCTCGCGCTTCATGGTACAAATGACTCTTCCTACTCGCATGCTGCGCCACATCTACACCCCTGCACCCTGCACCCTACACCCTACACCCTACACCCTACACCCTGGTTGCTGTCTACTCCTTAACCGGTTACCCCTACTTCCACTTCTCTACCGAGTGAGCCTTCTCCCTCTGATATCTGCTACCCCAGGGGAAAAACGTGGTCGGCCACGTGGAACTACCGACAATCTTCTGCGATCGCAATTTGATATTATCCGATGTAAATCAACGCCAGTACACTTCTCAAACCACGCATTCTCGGCTATACTTCGTTCGGCAGTTATCTATTCAACTTTATATCTTTGAAATACGGGTCAGCCGAGCGGAAAGGATGTCGTTAGAATTGCACACGTCATTTTCTCTCAATTTCCTTCAAGGCTAACTAACGCTTAACCCTTTGCACTCCGAATTATTTCTCAATTTTGCTGTAAACAACTCCCTACTATTTTCAGGATGTACTGGAGGTACAATGGGAGACAAAAGTACAAGAAATTCGAAATCCATCAATATATTGGCAATGAAAGCCATTCATGAGTATATTTTGCATTAAACTTTTGCGAATACTCTACCCTCTGATTGTATCTATATTCTACACAGTTGTCTACACAGTTGTCGCGTTTCCATGCTAGTAAGAGACAACACGATAAATTTCACGTTTTGTAACAGTTTATAATTTTTTTGCTCTGTAACTGTTTAGTGAATCCTAATAAATTTTGAACTTAATTAATTACATAATTTTTACTACATTTAAAAAAACTGGAGTTTCTAGTTGCGTTTTTTCAAGGTTTAAATAGGGTTTGAAGTGAAATTTGATGAATTCTCCATAAGAAGACGTGTTAAAATGTGCAAACTTTAAGTTGCTATAATTCTTAAACGGTGCAGTGAATCGAACCCAAATTTTGGTAATTGCATGAATTTAGTAAGAATTATATCTTTTCAAATTTTCAAAAATTTCGTTGTGTTTTTATATACCTCCAGAACATCCTTAAGTGTTTTATTTGAAATTTACTGCAAAGGGTAGTTCCTTGACTGCTACTTGTTTTAAACAATTTTGGTCAGTAATTATATGTTGTAATTGATATTTGTGAAACTTCTACTTGTTTTTACCTAAAAAATAAGACAATCAAATAAAGAAAGAAGAACCTAATACACATAAAAACCCGTTTTATTTACATTTTTCTTCCTCTGATGTCGGGTCACACTCGACAAAGGGTTAATGGGTTAAATATTCATTTTTTAAATCGGCTTCGGCAAGAATTTTTGTATGATTTAATGTACAATCTAAAACATGTGTATTAGATAAAACCCTGCTTGATACAATGGCTTAGGCAAAGTGGTTATCACGCACTTCTAATTTAATGTGTCCTTCAATTTTTTAACAAATATTACATAATATTGTATAATAAGATGTACACATATTAATATTCTAAAGAAACCTAATTTTATATTTTAAAAAATTGTTGAATTCCTCCTATTTTTTCAACCGTTCAAAGGTATGTAACCCCTTCAAATTATAAGATAATTATCGATACCTCCATTAATTCCTTTTATATTGGCGTATCTTTAACTATTTAATAAATAACATAAAGTCAATAATTTTTGGAGATGACATTTCTTAAAAATTGTATTCAAATTGTTTTATTATATATATTAGTTTTTAGGATAAGAATAATGAAATTCTTTTTTTAATTTACAATTTCAACTGATTTCAATTGGACAATGTACAATTTCTATTTTGTCCTTCGAATTAATGTTTAAAATGAAAATGATCCAATAATTATAATTTTTCTATTTTCTTTCATCTTTAAAAACTTCTGTAAAACTCGACACTGGATGGTAAAGTTGCGATAAAGTACTTTTAGTAAAAATGCAAAAAATTATTATCGTATTTATGATTTTAAACTTTAACAGACTTTTGCAGTGATTCCAAATTCTAGTAATAATTGTTGATACATACTAATATCCAATGAGTTGGATATTAATTAATTTATTAATATTAAGATATTAATAAATATTTTGCATAATGAATTCCTTCGGATTTGTAATTAAAACTTAAAACAGAGGTGTGTACGAAATTCACTCATAATTAGAGACCGGATTTTTATGCAAAATAAAAATGTTCTACCTGAATTCCAACAAGCTGGGGCGGAATAGACATTTCTTTTCTTTCTTAAAATGTTTAATAGGTTGAAAATAATATAACAGTATGCATTTTTAAATTCCTCTAATGTTATTACTGTTTTAAATTACACCTACTCATTCTTGTCATAAATGCATAAAATCCGCTGTCTACTCATAATAAGTAGATGTAGAAAAGGAATATTGTTTTATTTGAAACATACCTATATATATTGTATAAGAAACGTTTTATTTATATAATTTATTATATACATAAAACGTTTACCATTGTTAGTTACTAATCGTTGGAATAGTATTAAAAAATGCAGCAATCACATAAATATTTAATTCTTCTGACGAAACGGGGGAAATTCACGAAGATTTTCGTAATCGCACTATTCACAGGTTTTGGAAGATTTTCCCGCTGAAATATTCGCACACGAACAGTCGCTCGCATCATTCGTTTCGAATTGCTCGTTCGAAAATATTCACACAGTTGTACAGTGAGAGTCAAAAGTGAGTATACACCTCGAGAACACGGCATTTATTTAATGATTATTAAATATATGTTACATTAATGGAAAAGTTATTTAAAAAACATAAAGTGTAGATTGATGGTAATTAAATGTAGAAAACGTAATTCAATATAATAAATAATATTTGAGATACATCATAAAATAGTTGAGGATCTGTAAAAATATGAATCAAAAGTGAGTATACACAACTAATCAAGAATGATTTATCTTCATTTATTAATAAAATGACGTACATTTAATACTTTGTTGGTCCACCTTTAGCTTTAACTACGGCAGCTAATCGTCATGGCATGGATTCAACCAACTTACGTGTTGTTGAAACAGAAATATCATTCTATACTCTCAGTAGTTCGATTTTAAGGTTTTTCTTGTTCGTAATTTTTACTTTGCGTAAGTTCAAACCTAATATTTCCCACAAATTCTCTATTACATTAAGATCTGGAGATTGCAGCGGATAATTCAGTTGATTTGGAGCATTTTGTTATAACCAATCCCTAACAATCTTTGCTGCATGTTTCGAATCTCGATGTTGCTGAAAGATCCACGAATCTGGCAACTGAACTCTTCTAACTTCTAACACTTGCAACTAAATTTGTTCTTAAAATATCTAGATATTGAAATCTCTTGCAGCCTCAGTAAAGTAAGATTCTCGATAAAATGGGGTACCTTGAGCACCCCGCAGAATTTGAAAAGATTTGTATGATTTGATTCTGAAAAATGAATGTATAACATGTGTATTTGTGTATATTTTGTAACTTGTAGGACACGTCCTGAAGTTTTTTTGTCCGGAACAGATTGTTTCAGTACTTTCGCGCCAATATAACTGTCTCAAGGCGCAGGGCTCCACTACTCGTCATCATAGATACGTTACTGTTTTTTCCGCGCAGCGCCACCAGCGGCCATCCATCGTACGAAAAATCTTGGACGATATCGGAACACTGCTACCGTGTAGACCTGATATTGCCACAGACGAGATATAGGAATAGACCTGACATGCAATGTATTTTGGTGTCCGTCGGTATTGGTGCGCTAGCACCCCAGAGTGACTCCCATTGAGGCCCATTACTATTCAGGGGCAACACCTCTATAGAATTAAAAAGATGTATTATTATTATATATATTTCTAGGTGCACAATATTTATATCCGGTTTAATAGCAAATTATGGACATAATTTAAAGAAAATTATTGCTATCACTGGCATTTTAAAGTGTCGGTACTACAGATTCCTGTGGACACCAAGTCCCATAAGGTGTCAGGTCTATTCCTATATCTCGTCTGTGATATTGCACCAACAGACTACCATTTGTTTCGGTCTCTACAGAACTCTCTTAATGGTGTGAAGTTGACTTCAAGAGAGGCCTGCGAAAATCACGTGTCACAGTTTTTCGCCTAGAAATCACAGAAGTTCTACTGTGACGGGATTATGGCTTTACCTCAAAAGTGGTAAAAGGTGGTCGATCAAAACGGCACATCAGTGCCGTAACAAGGGCGTGGCGAAAAAGGCGCCCGCCACGGGCGCAACTGGGTTTAGGGCGCAAAACAAAGAATACCGACTCGGTTGAGGGTCGCTTGGACGCTTTTCAAATCTTGCAAAAAAATTACGAACTCTAATTACAAAACACGTATCCAAATCTAGACATAGAATTAAGGATTTTCATAACAATGCCTGTAACAACAGCTTCCTGCAAACGTTCGTTTAGCAAATTAAAAATTGTAAAATCGTACCTCCGTTCTTCTATTGGACAGGAGCGATTAAAAAATATGCCTATAATATCAATTGAAAAAGATGGTGCCATAACATTAAATTATGACGACATAATAGATGTGTTTGCAGATGAAAAAACGAGAAAAATTACTTTATAAAATATGCTGAACCGTTTTATGTTTTTATTATATTATTTTAACACATACCTATGTTTTGTATTTCTTTTATTTTGTCGTCATTGAATATGAATAAAAATTTTTTCTTATTTAGGTTATAGATTATTTATTCATACAAATACCTTGACAAATACATTATTGTATACACAGGCAACTCATTTTGATGAGGTTAATAGTATTTAATATATTGCATTTAGTATAATTTAACTTGTCACATTAGAATTTTTCATTTTTTTGTCATTATTGGGTTACGGGGAGGCGCAAGTTAGACACTTGCCACAGGCGCTTCATACCCTTGTTACGGCTCTGCGGCACATACTTGATTTAATAAACTTCATTTAAAATACGGAAAAAGCTTGATTCATTTCTGCATTAAAATACGCAGAAACTTCTTCCCCAAACCCAATACGTATGAAATACTAACAATAAGTCAGTCAGCAGTGTTCGGTCGACAACTTTCGCTCGACAAATATTATACATATGTATGTATACACAAACCTATTGGTCGAAACAACCGCTGGCATGCTCTGTTGATCCAATTACTCAATATTAATTGGCAGGTAATAGTGTAGTGAATCGTAGTTGAATCTGGGATTTGTGACCGCAACTGAATTCAAAAGGACAAGCTTATCCTATTTGAACGTGATCTATATGTAAGTATATTTTTACAAATACCTCGATTTAAAATTTGATTATTATTAGTTATTTTTACCCTTAGTACTCGAGTGGTGATTCAGAGTCACCATTAAAAATTGCTGTACCATTATTCAAAATATTGTTTACATTATTTTAAGTGGTATCTAACCAATTACTACACATAGAATGGAATTATTCTAGTTCGGATAAAATGTTGAATTTTTTAAATATAACAGCTTTGAGTGCAAAGGGTTAAAGAGAACGCTGTGATGTTTGATGATCAGATATTTGTCGTACAAACTCATATAAACACATCATGTTTTCTGTTTAGGTGTTGTTTTTACTTCGAGCTTGGCAGTTTCCGAGAATTATAATTATTAGGTCGGAAAGAAAGTTCTTACGGTTTTTGTACAAGTATTTTCATAGCTATTAAAAATTCACAATCATAAATTTTCAGGACTATCTGTACTGGCTGAGGAATCTGTATGGGGCTGGGAAAAATTATTTTATACTTTTGAGTCCGTTTTAAAAACGTGGTATTTTTTAAAAATTTATTTTTATTTGAAGAATTGTTCAGTCCATGAGCAATGGCGAAGCCAATAGGCGTTAAGCTGAATTGGAAATCCGGCGTCAGGCCCGCGTCCATGATATACGTTCCCGCTCATTCCGTTGCAGTCCGTTGATAGACATGTAGAGTAGCGTACAGACTACAGACATGTGTTACATATTAGAAGTTCTCAAAGCATTTATACTATATTACATTATATATACATTTTCTATTAAATCTCTTTGCATACAAACATAAATGAATATAGTTTTATTACACGAACAACCCTAACATTATTTAAAAATTAATGAAATTTTTTTAAAATTAAAGCTGAAACTTTGCAGAATATGGGAAAAATAGGGAGATTATGGTACGAACGTTTTTTAACGTTGAGAAAATTCGTTAAACATGTAGAATTTCAAGAGAATGTGGTTTCTCCAGTATCACGCGCGGAAAATTTTTTTTTAACATGCTATGTATCATTTCCCGTAGATTTTTTCACGCTGATTTCAAATCTGGTCTCAAAATTTGTCTACGACCTCAGGATTTTGCCAAATCGATTTCTTGCAAAATCCTGAGGTCGTTTACAAATTATAGAACAGTGTAACTTATTTCGACAAAACGGTGTCAAATTGATACGAGGGATGGATGAGGGTTAAGTATCCAAATGTTTGAAATTTTTGTGTACTATGAAAATTGGGTAAAACATTGTGTGATAAAAGAAGCAATAATCAATTTAGATCCCCAGGGAAGGGTAGGAGTGGAATGGCTGAAGAAGGTGGATGAACGGAGAGAAAAAAAGGCAAAAAGTATTGGGATGAATGAGGAGCGACGGAAGATGGGGTCTCTCTCCACGGTTAGTGAAGGGTGCGTGTGCGTGGGAATCGAGGATATTGTGCGTTTAGATGTAAGTTAGTAATATCAAAATTCTTTAAGTTTAAGTTTAATTGTAAACAATTGTATAGTTAAGTAGATATAAGATACGTTAAGTTAAAAATAAGGTTAGACTAAGAGCGACGGCAGGGGTAAATGTGGGAAAAAAGGGGTAGGGGAGGGGAATTGAAAAGATTGTAACCCCGAGGGGATCAATAAAGTGATAAATGTATATGAAGTAGGACCTCGATTAACCGGATCCCGATTGTAAACAAATATGCGCTTAAATATGATTATATTATGAAGGGAAATAAATTTTCAAAAATAACAAATTTATTTTGGAATACAATGTACATTTTAATTATGTCCCCCGGGTCTCGATTATCCATCGGGCTTTAATTTCTCCGGGCTGTTTGTGTCCCGATCAAGCCGGTTAATCGAGATCCTACTGTAATTGAGATCCCTAGATAGCGAAGAGTATAGTATTTAAAAGATTGTAACGAACTGCAGCGAAATTAAAGAATATGACAAAAGAAAAGAGTTGCTTATACTACGTATACTAAAACTTGATTCTTGCCAGTGATGTCGACAAGCGTGTGGACTTTCCGACAACTGGCTGCGATCGTAATTCGATATTATCCTACCTAAATCAACGCCATAGAGCCATACGCGCGTTTTCTCTGTCTGTTTCACATATACGAAGCACATTGCGGAGATCGATCGATAATGCATTGAGATTTATGGGCCCGCGAAGCGCTACTAGTCTAGGCTGCTGTCGGATCTTCTCGACCGTAGGTCAATCTCGTGAATCATGGCGGATTTGCTTGCAAAGGTTACTCGTTACAAAGATATACGTACGACGCGACGGTGCTCTTCCATTTAATCTTTATAGTTTCGAAATATATTATGGGGTTACTACATTCTAGTAGTATCGATACCTAGTCAAAACCAAAGCTTAAAGGTCTTTGCACACTATACCGTCACGGCAGGTAACGGCAACGGACCGCGCGGTCAAAAAGGCACCGCGGTGGTGGTCTTTCCCGTACACTACTGATCGGCACCGCAACGTCACTGAACGACACTTTCAGTGGCGCTCACCACTGGCGCGGGCGTTCGCCGCGCCGTAACTGGCCGTAGCGTAACCCATCGAACGACCTTATCCAGACCGTTCTAGTGGTGAACACCACTGCGCTGGCGGCAACTCGTGTCGAGCGAAGATATTTTGCCAAGACACCTCTGTAGGTTCGACGGTAGGGCACCAGTTCACTATACGCAGGTAGACGGTCCGGGTGCAAGTTCGACAATAGTAATAATGTTGGGGCGTACGGTCGAGTTTTTATTGCTCTATGACTGTATTGTAAAGACACGCTGTAGTGATTTGGTTATTGCGGATTACCGGGGTTTGGGCGCAGTTACTTTCGAGTGGCCAGCATTGGCACTGCCTACACAATCGCTTCTTATTTTACTGTAACGACTACGATTTTATTAGAGGGATGAAAAGAAAATTTTCGAAGCTCGCGCGAGTCGTTTCTTTTCTTTTCCATATCAATGTGCCATTTCGGATATATCCACAAACAGGATCTTGACTGGGATCTATTCTGACTCTCGCATAACACTAGTTTACAAAATGAAATTGATTTTATGTACATTTGATGAGAGGTAACTTTTCCTATGGATTTTCTCCTGCTGAATTCGAAAATAAAGGTGAACCTTCTTTTTACGGAACAGCTTTTAAGATATTTTGATTTTTTCAATTTGTTCACTCCTTTTCACTTTAAAAACCATACCTGGAGCTAGATGTGTCCGATTTGGTCGTTCTTGGTACCAAATGAAAGACATTGAAATGATGAGTAAATATGTATAGTGGCATCTTTAATTGGTTAAGCGGTTCAAAAGATATTGATGAAAATACTCCAGATTTTTAAAAAAATTAAATTTTTAAGCTTATTCTGTGGCAATAGAAACCGACAAAAACGTCCGCTTTCTCTTTATACATATACGTAAAGCAAAAAATAACACCAACCAGAAGTAAATCGGCCGAAAAATGATACAGTTATTAGCGATTGAGTGAATAAATCCAAATCCCACATTTTCTGAATATATTCATTTTTCGACAAGTGGCCATGCCGGCAATGGTTTCTTTTGTTCTCACGTTGATGCCACTGCTACAGCGAAAACTTATTTCGTTTTGAATAAAACAACACATTTTTGATTGCAAAAAACATACGAAAGAACCCAACTCTCTTTATTCTTTAGAATATTTTAGTAATAGTTTTGGCTCTTGCTCTGTCTTCGGTTGGTTTTGGGATCCGTTTCTCTCGCGAGGAACGATATGTAAAACCCTTGATAGCATCGCTCAATGGTCTTAATCTATTGGTGAAATCTCCCACCGTGTACTCTCCTAAATGTACATGAAATCAATTTCATTTTGTAAACTAGTGTAATTAGTAGCCCAATAAAATTTCTGTCCTCGACAATGATTACTAATACTAATAGCCAAAAATTATTTCCATCATCGATAGCGGTTCCATATGACCAAAAAGAATTGTTGTCCGTTATAATGGATATTTATCAGTCAATGATAATGTCTATCATCGATAAATGCAAATTTAATATTTTCAATTAACTAGATTTCCCGAATAACTTTTGTGAAATCCAACGATTACTGCATTCCTTGTGATAAAATATGAACTTTTTATAAATGATTTTTTTATCAAATTAAAAAGAGACTATTGTTTATGGCGTCTAGATAACAATCATCGCAAAATTGGCAGTATTTTTATGTTATGCGAGTAAAATTTCTTTTATAAATATTTAAAACTTTAAATAACTAACTACAGTATAACTAAAATTGTCATGAATTGACAAATATACGAAATCAACGAACCAATTCTATTGTTTGCGATCTTCATTTTATTCGTTTAGTCGTTTTCCGTTCGAACACCACATCGAGCGGCCGGCAAAACATTCTCGCCGAGAATGTCCCTTTTGCCAAGACGTTGCGCGTCGTGTCGGTGCCAGTCTAGTGCGCGCACCTCCATGGAAACTATATAGAAGAAAGTGAACTGTCGGCGCTTGCCGATATCGTGTGCGCACTTTTTCCCGTCCCGATACGTTGCCTCTCTATCCCGTCTACCTGCTGCGGCGATGCGGCCTATTGTCCGCATCCCCATTGAAATACAGAGGAGAGACCCAAAACGGCCTAGCGGTCCGTTGCCGTTACCTGCCGTGACGGTGTAGTGTGCAAAGACCTTCAGGCTTAACGTATAGATTCACCATGATAGACAATATCAATGAACTTTTCTTGTGCACCTTTCTTAAATGCTCTTGGCACAACCCAGAAAGATGCCAGAAAGATGGTAAAAGATCATCGAACAAAGTGGAAAATATTTTATTGATTAAAGTTAATTGCTTGCATAAAAAAATTGGGCTATATTACACAGATAGTGCAAACATTATTTCGCCAAGATTCATTTTGAAGGTTACATAAGGGACATAAAATGACATTTCTTGAAAAAATGTTTCAGACAAAAGTTTCTTGTTTTTTCGCATAAAATCCGAATCCGTGATCAAAAATACCATGTTCCATTTAAAAAATGTAACTTCCGCTCTCAATCACCTATTTCCGGCCGAAACCGGAAATGAAAAATATCACCATTTGATACAACGCATCTGATTTATAAAAGAAACACTTTGAATTTTTGAAAATAACATATTTTCTAGATTATAAATGGGTGGTACATGTATAATTGTATACATAGTTTTATATGTGGTTATACATATACTACTTATGTAATATTATGCGTCGCGTTTAAAAAGAAATAATTGATCAAGAAGGGACTTGATATCCCGATAAGAATTATTAATTAGAGTCGTAAGAAACACTGCACTGTACATTATACCATTATAATGACGTAATTCCATTTGTTTTTCAATATTTAACTATGTTCCACCAATCCGACCATCTTGAAACTTTTTTATATGTTAGATAAGCAACAGAACATTGTTCTTGAATTTTTTGGAAGTGGTCACTCCAAGGGTTGCTTGCAATTCCCACCCCTAAAAAATTACATGATTTTTTCTACCCTTAATAATTTGATCACAATGGTGAAAAAAATGTATGATATGAAGGAGGTAAGTTCGAGTATTTTCGTTTTTTTTATCCTCATATCTTAATTAACAACCGAGAAAAAAAATGATACAGTTAAGGGTATTTATCCTCATATCATCCTTATACGAAGGGTTAGCGACTTGAAATTTTAGCGGATTATCTTTCAACCCAAAACCATTGTTTTCCATACAATATCAATAAAAATTGTGGGTGGGGCTGCTGGACCGATCTTAATGAAAGTTGGAAAAACATCGTTTTTAAAAAAAATTGAGGTGAATTTGATTTTTTACATGCTAAAATGTATTTTGGATCTTATAATGTTGTAGCTGATCTTAAGACGAATCCAACAATATACACTTGTGCCTATAAATAACGCGAAAATAGTTTTTTTTAAAGTGGAAACTTGTTTAAAGAGAACGCTGTGTGATGTTTGTTGATCAAATATTTGTCATACAAACTCATATAAATACATCATGTTTTCTGTTTAGGTGTTATTTTTACTGCGAATGAATATTTATTTTCTTATGGATTTGCAACTTTGAGTATACTATTTTAATTGTAGATATTTGTGAGACGAATATGAATCTGTATTTTTGTTCAATTTTTCTTCGTGAAGAAGACGCTCAACTTTGGCGACGTCGCGCGTCGTGTGCTTTACAAACAATATTCATATATTTCTGACTTGCATAGTACTTTGTAGACTGTTTCGAATAAGGTGAAACAGTATAATATTATGTCGTTAGTATGGAAATATGATTAAACAATTCTTAGAATAAAAAAGATACCTCAAGATTATCAATCTTTGTGGATATTTTGTCAGTGTATGTATTATATTTCAAAATCTAAACCTGCAGGAATTATAATACTTTACACGAAAGTGATCCTTTGGCATGTGAATGGTGTTGGCTGAAGTTAGAAAGCATGTATTGTTTTCAAAATATAAATGGAACAGTTTTGTAAGTCATATCATGCCGGTAGTGGTACTCAACGCTATCGCTGAGGATATGTATTTTATTGCACCCAAATATTATTATAATACTGAATATACTGTAGTATTCAGTAATATTCAATCAGTTCATTCAATAATACTGAAAAATATGACAGTCCTATTGCGTTGAGCAGTCCGAAAAAGAGAAACTGAAGAGTCTCGTCGCGCGAGCGTTGAGTACCATCACCACCATACCACCGTGATACATCTTGCAAAACTATTTCGTCTGTATTTTGAAGATGAAACGAGATTCCTAACTTCTACCAACATCATCCGTAGCTCGAAGGATTGCTCTTTCGCGCGAAGTAATTAGATTTCCTGCTGCATGTTCTGCTTTCGAAATAAATTTAAACATATCCATACTTTCCATACTCTAGTTGTCTCTTTCATTTTAATCATTGTTTCAGCACGTCTCCGTACTAATAATTCTAATATTAAAACTGTGTATGTCATCTTATTCGGAGGAGTCCACGAAATGCACATGAATGGCAATGCACAAGAATATTAACCCTTTGCACTCGGAACTATTCTAATTCGAAAACCCAATTTTTCTTTCGGCCTGAAATATTTTATATGATTTTCTAAATTTTATCGATGTAAAACTAATATAATACCTCGTACAATACTTTATTTTTAATAAAGCAAATAATATTTTGAGTAATGTTATAAGAATTACACTGTCCAACAGCCAAAAAGTATTTCGATTCCCACTATGCGATTCTTGTAGAGTTTTCCGCGCTGATTCCGAATCTGGTTTTAAAATTTTTCCTATACGTCCAGTTTTTGAGAAAATGGAGTTTAAAAAAAAGACATATTTTTCAACTTTAAACAAATATTGCGATGTTATTATAGAAGATATTGAATTGTTCTTTACAGCAAAAGATTCTGTAGACTTTCCCGAATACAGTGATATCCAATATTAATACATTATGATTGTTTAAACATGTTTAAACAATGATTAAAGACGGAGATACACCACTTTTGCACCAATTTTTGCGGATATTTTCGAATTTATCTCAAAAAATAAGGGTCCAGCGAAAAATTGAACTATACCACGCGAAAGAGCAGACTTTTATCTTGAGAAACCCCCCTGTGAAGTTTGCATGGTCGACGTTTTCTTCGAACCAGAAAGCAAAATATCTTCGCCCGACATGCGTTGTCACCAGTGGCGCTCATCACCAGAACGGTCGTTCGCCGCTCCGTATCCCGTCGCTGCGCCGTATCCCGTCCCGAGCGCCACTGACGGAAACTCATGTCGCGCGAAGATATTTTGCTTTCTGGTTCGAAGAAAACGTCGGCCATGCAAACTTCACAGGGGGGTTTCTCAAGATAAAAGTCTGCTCTTTCGCGTGGTATAGTTCAATTTTTCGCTGGACCCTTATTTTTTGAGATAAATTCGAAAATATCCGCAAAAATTGGTGCAAAAGTGGTGTATCTCCGTCTTTAATCATTGTTTAAACATGTTTAAACAATCATAATGTATTAATATTGGATATCACTGTATTCGGGAAAGTCTACAGAATCTTTTGCTGTAAACAACAATTCAATATCTTTTATAATAACATCGCAATATTTGTTTAAAGTTGAAAAATATGTCTTTTTTTTAAACTCCATTTTCTCAAAAACTGGACGTATAGGAAAAAAATTAAAACCAGATTCGGAATCAGCGCGGAGAACTCTATAAGAATCGCATAGTGGGAATCGAAATACTTTTAAAAAGTTGAAATTTGTTGGACAGTGTTATTACTGGCGCCTCTCCGGGTCACCGCTCAATTGCAGAAGGTTAATAAATGTTACGGATTCGTATTCAGCTCGTGAAGATTTAATAATGTTTACCTACCCAGAGTTACAAATCCAACTATTGGTTCAATAGTGTGATTAGTAATACATGAAAATTTAGAGGAGCATGAATATATAATCAATAGATCACAAAAATACCGAAACGTTTAAGCTTCCATATTTGAGTAATTGTGTTATTGCATTTCAAGTGTTTACATATGTATATCCTGTCTCTTTGGAATCCAAATTAAAAATCTCGAGGAAGTGTAAAATAAATTTCTTAATTATTTACTCCATTACTCCATCAATATGAATTTGTAAATTTATTATGAACAATTGCAAATGTTATGGTATAATTTGATCGGTGCAGAAAAAGGTTGTAAGTTTGTATGAGGTAAATTTAGGTAAATACATTGCATTGCTATGTGTACAATTTTGTTAATTTTCGCAAACATAGTTGAATAACTAACAGTCCCTGTATTATACAGGGTGAGGCGCCAGAAACAGGCCACCTGAATAACTTGGCTGCTATTGGTGTTAGGAAGAAATGCATCAGGTGGAACTTGCTTGGTTTCGAGGGGGCATTAATCAGATGTTAGTAGCTTTTTTGTAGGTGGACGCGTAAAGGACATATGAAGGTCAACTTCATTTCTTTAAATGGAATGAGGCGTTTTTGAGCAAGTTTCATCTGATACATTTTTTCCTAACACCTATAGCAGCCGAGTTATTCAGGTGGCTTGTTTCTGGCGCCTCACCCTGTATATCTGTGGTTACGAGGAAAAACGGCGCATGTCACAATTTCAACTTTCAGTTTATGCATTATTTGAGATTTATAGTATAGGATTTACATCTTTATCAGAAAACATAATACAATTGAACCGATATCCTATAGCAAAGCATTAGTGACCAAAACTTTAAACGGCAATATCTCGAAAGTAAAATTATGTGACATGCAGCGTTCTTCCTGACAACCACAGATATCATTGCTTATTTAGTAATAGGTTGTATCTGTGCAGGGTAACTGCTTGTTTTCTGTCTATAGGTTCACGATTAAGTTGAAAATGTGAACAGTAGTGTTACCTGCTGCGTCAAAATGGTAGCCCAAAGTCAAATTTGTATGTTTCCAGTTAGCGTCAAGCCGTCAAAGCGTTCAGGCCGACAAGTATTTAATATTGTGCGTGTTCTAAAATGGAAATATTGTGAAATTTTCAACAATGGGTCGCAGTTTGGTTGACTGGTCCTGAAATATTAACAATTCATTTGCATAAAGATAATCGATCCATTGCTAAAATTGAAAAATGTTGAATCGTAGTCGCAAAGTTATTTACAATCTCTTAAAAAATGTAGATGAATATGGAAAAAAAAGATCACAGGTCGTCCAAGAGTGAAAACTGATCGTCAACGGCGTGCAATTTAAAGAACTGCATTAAATTCTCAGATTTACGTTAGATAGAACGGATGGCTACCGCTGTTATTTTCACGACTTACATAAAGAACAAAAAAAAACATACGCGTGGAAAATCACGCGCGGAAAACCATGCGCGGCAGAAGTGAAACTTCTTGCAGTCTAGTAATGTTTAGAAGTAAATTAAGATTGGAAATGGTAAATAATCCTAATGAAGGGACAACGAGATCAGGAACACCCCTCGATGCAGTAATTGCAAGAGATTTAGACAAAATTGAATTGAATAAAAAATGCCTCTTTTATTTTTGCATGTAACCTTGTAAATTATAATTTTTTGAAAATCTTTTTTGCATATCATTTCGTAGTCGTAGACCAATGATTCTAAAAAATCAGATCGTTTGGTACAATTATAAAGAAGTTATTCTGTTTTAAAGGGTGTGCAAACACTTTTCTCCCTCACTGTACTTATACAATAATATAATTATACTATTCTGCGAATTTTATGCATTCATGCCAAAAATACGTAGGTAGGTGTAATTTAATATTCCACGTAGGTAGTAGTAATTAGACTACGGATCTTTATGAATTTTTTTGACAAAAATCAATCGGTGTAATTTCAAGGAGTATAATGATTAAAAGAGTTCGTGAACACACTTATTACAGATTAATAAAACTACTACAAAGAGAAATGAATACCCATACGATTTCTTTGTCTTGCAATTAACGCTAACAATCTTTATTTTGCGTAAAGAGTTGCGGTAGAAATAATCTAGTAATAATCATTGAAGCTCAGATTTCTTCGTACAATATGTACCAGTGACTCCCACTAATGTTCGGACACTTAAAAAGACGATAACTGTTTTAATATCACACCGTACAATTTCAACTTCTTTGAGAAGTTAGAATAATTGGTTTGTGGTACACAACGTGATCAAAATTTTTGAAAACAATTGCAAGTTGTCGGAATTGCAGAGGAAATACTAAAAGTTGTGTCTTGCAACTTTTTTATGTGGGCTTATTTAGAAAATTTGGAAAACGCGTTTCATAGAGCTGTATCTACATATGTTCGATCTGTATATCACTCCTCAAAAGAATTAATGGATCACTTGTGCGAACCCGAAAATTCAGAGATGTCATGCAGCCGCTGTACGTGGCGCGCTAATTTCTGCGAAGCACTAACTTCAAACACAGCTGCCATAGGTAAAAAATTGTCGCAGCGAGTTCATATGGTACTCAGTCGAATCGGCAGAATCTCTGTTTCAATCTGATGTTCGGATCATGGTATTACAATCATTTCTGGTCGAGTTACAGCGAGTTAAAGGAAAAATGGAAATTGTGCATTTTTTAAGCATATTTTTAGAAACGCCTGGTATATCGAAATGTTAATGAAATTGAAAAAACAAAAGGAGTGCCTTGAAGAGAAAGAAACGCTCTTTCTATTCCTGTTTTTCACAAGATTCTACGATAATTTTTTCGCTTTCTGGAGCCAGTTAAAGTTAAAAAGCCCATATTTACTTCTATGTTGAGTAAGTCGAATAAAAAAAAATCGCACAATATTCAACAACCATACAATTTACACAGGAAAGATAGCCCTTCCAAATGATATTAACGCGATTTATCAAAAAAATTTGTTGCTCCCCATGTGATGTTCCAAAGTTGCAGAAAATTTTTGTTAACCGTCAATGTTGTCTTCATCTCGATATAGCTTTGTAAAAAACCAACATAGTAACTATTTGAAACAGAGCGTCTGAAACTAGAGGTTTCACGCTTTCAAACCATTGTTTAACGATATCGATACAGCAATTTTTGACGGAGTTATGATCACGTAAAGTGGGACCAATTTTTCGGGTTCGCACAAGTGATCCCTTAATTCTTTTGAGGAGTGCATTACACAGGGTGTCCCAAAATTCGTGAAAATCCCGAAAGGGGGTGGTTCCTGAGACCATTTCAAGCGACATTTTCCTTTGCAAAAATGTTATCCGCGGCTTTGTTTAGGTGTTATTAACGAAAAACACGAACCAATCAGAGCGCGACCTAGAACGCGAGTTGGCACAGTCGGCCCGGCGCGGCGCGCCAACTGTCTATTGGCCAACTGTGGCAACTCGCGTTCTAGGTCGCGCTCTGATTGGTTCGTGTTTTTCGTTAATAACACCTAAACAAAGCCGCGGATAACATTTTTGCAAAGGAAAATGTTGCTTGAAATGGTCTTAGGAACCACCCTCTTTCGGGAAGTTCACGAATTTTGGGACACCCTGTATATTAATGGGAATCACTGCATTTTTCAGTCGTTCCTAACAATATCACATATTTGAAGTAGCATGATCCACGATAATGACGATAGTATTCTGATGGTTCTAATTTACTGATACATGCTTACTTAATACAAATAATGAAAACCAGATAATTAAACCATTCCGGGAGACTGGTATGTGCGCCTGAACAATTAAGAATGAGTACATAATGATAAATGTAATCGAACGATGCGGACTATTTGTGAATTATACGGACGATAGTCATAGGTAAACAACAGTTACAATGACCGCGCTAACTAAAGGGAATTTAGGTATACGCGCATGGAACAATTACGACATTAAAATTACAGTATAATAATTATAATGAGAATACAATAATAACATCGGACGTACCTAATGCAGAGTCGTGCACTTTACAATGTCTGTTTGAAATTTCACTGTATGATGTATGGCAATCGAAACAGATCGGCGAACAAATGTTGCGATTTACGCTTGGTCATGAAGGATGACCATCTGTTTTTTATTTTCTTACGCGATGATTCGCACGCAAGAAATTCTTCTATCCGACCGTCCGGAGTAGTTTATTAAAAGTTGAAATTGGTCGATGTTCGTTTTGCTTGATTTTCCTTCGAAATAATTCCTGCTCTGTATCTACAAGCCACCGCCGACTTAATCGATCACCACGTGGCGAAGTAAACCCACAACTCATCCTGTAATTATTGTGCACGATGTCAATAATATCAACGCGAAGCATCGGCCTGAGAGGAGAGAGGCAAAGAGGAAAAGAGAAAAAAAGGAGAAGAGGAAAAGAGCAAAACAGAAGCAGAAAGGAGAAGGAAACGAGAGAGAGAGGGAGGGAGAGAGAAAGAAAGTAGAATCCGCTGGAAAAATGGCGGAAGTTTTCAAGAAAGTTAGTTCGATAGGGCGACGTCCCTTAAATGTGTCGACGTACTTACATGAAGGAAAACTGATTACGCGTTTTATCAGGTTTCAAGGTGTATGTTAGGGAACTTTGCTTCGATCTCTATCAGCGTCGCAAACTTTGGTATCTCTCATAATCGCGGCTCATCCTGCCTGGTTTTGCATAATGTGATCTTTTAACCTTGGATTTGATCCACTAGGCTACAACAACGTCTCGGAAAAATAGAGAAATATGTGACAGAATTAGAGAAAGATTCAACAATTCGTATGAAATACTGGATTCGTGTGAAAGATTCAAATCTAATTCAATAGTTGGATCAGGTTTGTACTTTTGTCACGAAGACACAACTGATAATATTTGCCAGTAATTACGATATTATTAGTTGTTTGAATTCAACGACTATTGTAATTGCTTCTAATGAGACCTTCTTTAATTAATGAAATGATGATATTTCCCTCGTTAGTTGTTAATTTGACAAATTAACTGAATTTGAAAATGTCTGAACGTTAATATCACTGTCCAACACCAATTTTACGTTTTGATAACTATCAGGCGACACTTCATTGTTCTGATTATTTCTGAGGGAGAATGATTCGCACTATAGCGCGTGTGACGTACCTATAATATTTAGATTGTGTCTGAAAATAAATTACAAAACTTCTGAACAAATATTGGCGTTTTAAATGTTTGTTTAAATGCTTGCAATGTTATAAAGTGATGACCGTTCTATTTGGGAGAATATAGAACAATTTGTTGAACGTAAGACAATCTTAAAAATGAGCAGACTTTTTAAAATTAACAACAAAAGTTGCCTGGTTGTTATCGGGGCGCAAGAAAGGAGTCAAAGTTGGTTGAACAGCTTATTTAGTGATACGTAAGAAGTGAAACGATAAATATTTAAATGATGAAATAAAATAAAATAACGAAATAAAATAACATCAAATAAAATTCATCTACAGTGGTCGAAATTTCTATAAAGTCATCTTCTTTTTCATAGATATTTTAAAAATACCACCATTTTTGTTGATTTATCGTATCTGGTCTTGTGCCTTGTAGACACTCGGATAGAGGGACTGCGTACTCTAGACATTCTACGAGTACTGCGTACTCGTACATTGTAGAACATTTCCTTAAATCATATTGGTACCAGTTACCAGCATATTGAACTAAGGACGAAACTCTAAGTTTCTAAGTTTCTAATCGTTGGGAGTTCGGGAGTTGGTACAGCTTGTGATTCGTCCTAAATACTATTAAGAACGTCTCGTTTATCGTTATACAGCAGGGACCCTAACTATTATAACCAAAAAGAAAAAAAGTCATGGAATAACAAGTATTTCATCGACTAAAATCGTATTGGTTACAAATAAGGATTATAAGTAACTTAAAGTAACCGAACATTTTTTCTCATGTTTGTAAATGTTATCGTTGAGAGAAATTAATTTCGATCGCTCGTAACAGTTATTGATTTGTAATAGTTATTACTAAATAGTACAACTTTAAAATGGTAGACAATCAATTATTTCATAAATATTTTATTCATAAAATTAATTGCTACAATCAAAATCTAAAGTGACAAACATGAGTTTTTCCAAAATTTCTCCTGACAAATTACACCGCAAATCATCCAGCGTTAATATTAGAGCAGAAAAGGCTCGTTCATCGCTAATCTGAGTTGCGGGCACAGCGTGAATTATGCACGCTAGTAATTACAATTCTTGGTAAACTGCATTAATTTTTTCATTTTCGAGATTGATTGACATTTAGGAAGCAATACAAATTTGTTAGAAATCGATATGAGAAAGTTGACTTTTTAGATAAATGACACCAACTTCTTCGATCCGGACTTAATCTCCTGATAAGAATCATGAATTAGGATCGTAAGAATCACTGCACCATAGAATATTGTAATATTATAATGGCGTAATTTAAAACACCAAACCGATTGTTCTTGAATTCTTTGGTTGGTTTCACTCAAAGGATTGCTTGCAACCCCTACCATTTAAAAAAATATATGAAATGCAAGAAGTAAGTTTGAGTATTTTCTTTTTTTTTCATCTTAATATCTTAATTATCAACTGAGAAAAAAATGATAAAGTTTAGGGTGTTACCTTCATATTACCTTTAAGGGCCCGTTCAGACACGGCGGAATCCGCGCGTTTTCGACCGCGCGGACCTTATTTACATTAGTGTTTATGTATTCGTTCACACGCAACCGCGCGGTCGAACAATCAAAAACAAAAATCACGCGGTCGAAAACGCGCGGTTTCCGCCGTGTCTGAACGGGCTCTAAATAAGGGGTTAGTAACTTAAAAGCATTGTTTTGCACGACATCAATAAAAAATGTCGTGGTGACCGCTGGACCATACTTATCTCGCTAGACTTGTAACTTGTGACTTGAGAGTTTCAAAATTCGGCAAATATTGTAGTAAGCAGTCAATTCATTGTAGGAATATAAACGTGTCTACCCTAGTTAAAATGTGGGGGAACGATTTTATAAGAATTCGAAAAGATTGTGATGAGTGTATTCAGTATGCGCTATTCAATATTTAAATGGTAGCGTCTTTAACTTTCCGTGGTGTAGTCGAGTTTCGTAACGCATTACCGACCGGTGATTATTGCATAATTTTGAAAAATCTATGGTACACGGGCTAAACACTTTTTAATGGAACCTTCAATAGCAACAGCAATTTTCATTGTGAACTAACAACTCACCCTCAATAACGTCATCTAATAGTTTCATTTAAGATTCTAATGGATAAGAAAATTTCTATGTTTTCTTTTGGTACAGCACAATTATTGAAAATCCTATTACATAATAGGCTTTCATGAAATTTCATAGAACAGTTTTCGTCACACTATGGTATACATTATACAATTACGCTTGAGTTTTGTTATTTTGAATTTGTAAAATTTCTTGTTATTTTCTTCGGCCTGTGACATGAAGTCCAATCCGACGACAGCATCTGGTCGTCATCGCGGATGGAATTTCGTTGACTTCGGACGAGACAAATTAACTTGACAACACGAACGATAATAGACAATTTATTACGATTAAAAAGGGACGTTAACAATTTGCAACTCGCACAACACAGTGTTCTTTCGCTTCCTCGTCTACTCTGTTCGATCCGCTATCTCGACTGCTCTCTACAACTCTTTTCGTTAGACTACTTCTCGGTTTTGGAATTGTCGTCGGTTACGCGTCGCGGGCGTTTTTTGCCTCCGCAACGGCCGATGACAACTCCTTCGCGACACCGAGCGACAACCTTACTGTTTGATGTCGCTTGCACATACACACACACATTCATACGTCACGCAACACACAACATACAGTTTGGGGGTCTTCGACCCCGCGCTCACATCCTACATTTATCCCACGAGAGTTCGGACTCGCGTAAAGACCAGCTTTCATTCGTCGCTGCGTATCTTCGGCCTAATTGGTTCAAGAAAGTGGGAGTGGGTAGTGGAATGAGAAATGATGGGCTCGCTGCGCCCCCACAATCTTCCAAGCTGCGCGAATCGGGTCCGGACTCTCGTGGGACAATGTATAGTACATCTGTCAACATTGTACATTTCGTTAAATTATCCCGTTTCTACATAATATCGAAAAAATGCAACGTGTAGCGTAATTAGAGTTTTTCGGATTTCATTTTTCCTTTAATCATAATTTAAACTTAGCGCATATTAATAATGTAATACGAAATTGGGTTATCTTGTTTAAGAAAAGCCGTTATAAATTGAAATATTGGAGTCTTTTTCTAAATTAATTAGTCCAAATACGTATTGAACAGTATAATATACAAATACATGTTTCTTTCGGTATGAATAATCTGAACATTTATTTGTTACAGGTACGTATTTATATCACCAATGTGACAATATCTAAGAAACAGTTATTGTGGGAGCCGTACATAGAACAGGAACTTGTAAGTAGAATAATGTATTGCGATAAGTAATATACATACATGTAAATAAATTTCGTATTTTGAAGGCCACGTGCTTTTCTAAAAACTGAACTTTAATAATTATGAGATAGTAGTTAATTGCGTGCGTTTAGGGGAGATAGTTCCGATGTCCTTGTTGGCGGATGGAATAAATCTTCACATTGATGTCTCAGACAGTTTTTTTCGGATACAAAAGACACGAAGGAATTTCTAAACCAGGGGCGGCCAATCTTTTATATACCATGCGTCAATTTTTTCCACACATACCTTCTTACGTTCACATATCTTCTACACTTGACTCCAAATAAGAATGTACTTACTAGCCGACCAATTTAAGACTCTACTGCGCATCTGACTCTAACGGAACTCGTTCATTGGCTAATCCCCCTACTCGTAACTTCGCCAACCACGCGATCATTGGCTGACGCCATCAATTTTATGGCTAACGCGCAACGACTTGCGCAGTACAAGTACATTCTTATTTGGAGTCAAGTATACATTACATTCATTATTAGTAATATTAAATTTACGTTGTATACAGATATTTTTATGCAAGCTAATTGATGTACATATTTAAATAATGAACTAATTCAATCGAGATGGCAGTGAGAAAATTCACTCCAATTGTAAGTTAAAAAATCAACGATTACAACGTGAATGAACTTAAAATCACTACCGTGATCATGATTCTGCGATCACTGTGATAAATCACATTTAGTGATTTTGAACGCCATCACTACTCTTGAGGGACTATGTTATTTTATCAATGGAATGGAAATTTATGTGCTAACTCTTTTCTAGTGTCTATAAACTAAAGTCTAAAGGAAACAGTTCCGCTGTATCGTCTAGTGTAGTTGGATTTTTCGTTGGACAGAATTAATGCGTTAAAGGCGTTTCGCTCTCTCTGAACATTGTTCAAATGTATTTCAAGTGTTCATAATACATATTAGAAAAAATATTTCCTTGTATTTCTGAATGTTATGTGCAGCTTTCACAGTTAAACCGAAAAATTGGTCCCACTTTACATGATCATAACTCCGTCAAAAATTGCCGTATCGATATCGTTAAACAATGGTTTGAAAGCGTGAAACCTCTAGTTTCAGACGCTCTGTTTCAAATAGTTACTATGTTGGTTTTTTTAGAAAGCTATAGCGAGATGAAGACAACATTGACGGTTAACAAAAATTTTCTGCAACTTTGGAACATCACATGGGGAGCAACAAATTTTTTTGATAAATCGCGTTAATATCATTTGGAAGGGCTATCTTTCCTGTGTAAATTGTATGGTTGTTGAATATTGTGCGATTTTTTTTATTCGACTTACTCAACATAGAAGTAAATATGGGCTTTTTAACTTTAACTGGCTCCAGAAAGCGAAAAAATTATCGTAGAATCTTGTGAAAAACAGGAATAGAAAGAGCGTTTCTTTCTCTTCAAGGCACTCCTTTTGTTTTTTCAATTTCATTAACATTTCGATATACCAGGCGTTTCTAAAAATATGCTTAAAAAATGCACAATTTCCATTTTTCCTTTAACTCGCTGTAACTCGACCAGAAATGATTGTAATACCATGACCCGAACGTCAGATTGAAGCAGAGATTCTGCCGATTCGATTGAGTACTCCATGAACTCGCTGCGACAATTTTTTATCTATGGCAGCTGTGTTTGAAGTTACTAATTCGCAGAAAATAGCGCGCCACGAACAGCGGCTACCTGACATCTCTGAATACGCTACCGCGCCGCGCCGCGCCGCACAGTGGGCCAGATCGACGCGCTAGCTGTTCATGGGCCAAAAAATCAAAGTCCTCATATCGATTTTTAACCAATGCACAGTGATTCTTATATGTCCATTACATTCGAAAACGATAATATTAATGAAAGTTATTAAAAACTCTTGTTACAATAAGCGTTCAAAGATCAAACTTTTTCAGATACGATTTATCGCCGAAAAATTCCTTTTCTTCATAACGGTGTTCTGAAAAACCTACTGAAGATTAAGTGCCCAATTTTTTTTATACGAAGAATGTATATCTATGTTGAGAACGCACCAGGAACTAAACATTATTGTTCATAATTTGTTATAAAAAAAAATACTGAGTCAACTAAGGAAAATCGTCAAAGTTTTTCACCTTTGACAAGGAATAAGTTAAAAAGTGATCAAAAGTGATGGCTCTAACAACGTGGAACATTTTCAGTAACATCTCCTCTAAATGATCCTGCAAAGTTCGCGGCCCCCCTCAGACCACCGTGAAAATTATGATGGTTTAAAGCGTCGCGTGACACGCAATTCCGCGGCGAGTCGCGTTGCACGAGACGCATTGACGACCACTCAGCGGCTCTTAGGAGTCTAAAGACCTAACCCAGACCTATCTTATGATTTTTTTTATTATACTGCCATTGATAAACATTCGAACTTCTTGCTAGCTTAGTTAAATAATTTGTATTTGAGAGACTATAGTAACAGCATCGTAGTATAGCATCACAGCAGTTTTTCCATATTGAAGACCTGTATTTTACCTTTGTTAAGAGGAATTATTGTATAGATTTTTGTTTATTCATAGATAAATAGAGTTATAAACGGAAAATATGATCAACTGAATATAGTCAGTGACTTTGTAAAATATAATACTTAATTTCGTTTAAATTTTTGTAAATCTTTAAATATAAGGCAGTAATAACACATTTTTGTGCTATTTCATTAAATGTAATAAACTTCATTCATTCAAAAATTATGGATTGCTCTTGTTTGAATGCCTGAATAGCCAGTTTCCAATTATTATTTATTATTCACACGATTTTTCAGACATTTCCGGTGGTATGACAAAAAAATGTTTTGTACAAAAAGTAATCAGTACTCAGTCTTCTACAAATCTCAATACAAAAAATTTGAATAATTTCTTTTTTTAAATAAAAAATTGTGGTCACTTTCAATATTTATTTATAACTATATATTTTTTATTTAATAACATTATAGCTGACGCCAAGACGAATTCAACGACCTATTTAATGTGGTCTTTAAGTTTTGAAATAATGGTGAAATAGGCGTGAACAGCTACCGAGCCATTCTGGCCAAATTCAAAATTTGGACCAAACTCGATTCAAAATCAAAGAACTTTCGATAGAAATGAGGTAGAACCATCAAATTTTTGTTAAATTAAAGCTGAAACTTTGCATAATATGGGAAAATAGGGAGATTATGGTACGAACGTTTTTTAACGTTGAGAAAATTCGTTAAACAAGTAGAATTTCAATAAAATATCGTTTCTTCAGTACCACGCGCGGAAAAAATATTTTTTTAACATGCTATATATCATTTCCAGTAGATTTTTTCACGTTGATTTCAAATCTAGTCTCAAAATTTGTCTACGATGTCAAGATTTTGCAAAATCGATTTCTCGAGATCGACTCAGACAAGTTCTAAGAATTGTTCTCATCCGCCAAATAAACACTCAGTGTTTTAGAATCGTCCAGTCAAATATTTTGAATGTCAATTTTCATCAAAACAACAAATGGTATTTAAGCAAAAGTGTCGGAGTTAGGAAAAGCAGTTTTCAATTCGTATTTACCGCCAAGTATCGATTCAAGAACTTTTCGATCACTGTGTCTGATTGGCTGTTTGTCAATATACGTCGTTCCTTCGTTTTTGCATTGGTTCTCTCTTAACGTTCACATGGTTCAGTTTAGTTCCTGCCAGCATGGAATACAGTAACAAATTTAAACACTTAATATAAACAATTTACACATAGCAAGTACGGTGAAAAATTATTCTGTGGTTATTATTGATCTTGTGGAACACTCAGTACAATATTCAGTATTTTTCACACGCAAAATTCTCTTGAAGATGGTCCATACTGGGATCGAAACGTTGAGGAAAATCTTTCTAATTGCAAAATTGCTTTGTTTTGATTTTGGATCGAACCTGTGCGCCAATAACATAAACTAATTTCTATTAATTCGTTACGATCGACAAAATGGAATATTTAAATAGTTCTTAAAATTGAAAAGTTGACTAACTTCTTTTAAGAATTAATTATTATTGCAGATATTTCTAATAAGAACATTTAATTTACCTTTCAAAGCTCTTTATAAAATTAAGATGGCGTTATTAATGTAACAATAGCAATGTATCTATGATACAAAGATACGATGTATCTATGATTCATACATGAGTATGAAATATTTAAAATTGCCGTATACATATTTATTCGACAATGTTAAAACAAGTAGGCTTTAAGTAATTTCTTAATTACCAATGTTTTCATTGTTGCAGAGGTAACATACTTAAAGTAACAATATCTTCTGTACTTGATTCAATAGTGTTCAATTGAATACTACGTCTGTTCGGTGCATATCGATTGTAGTCTAAAGTGGAAACTCGTGATTAAAAGCAATCGTTATCATTCTGCCTTTTCCTTCGACAATCAGAGGGTTCTGAATGGCACTCACGAGTTATCAGATACGCTTCAACGTGATGATATAATGCCACTTTTCGCGTATCCCAGTACCATGTAAACATATATGCATCGAGTGGCGTTCCCATTGAACAATATTCTAATTATATGCAGTGTGGAATCGTTTTAATTGGGTATAAGTTCACACTCGTTCTTCGAATTCTATTGGCGTTAACTATGTTCTGTGGTATTTCACTGTTTTCTCGAGCGTATAGAAAATCCAGAATTTACAGAAAATCTTCAATCGTAATAAAACGCTTTAATAATTTTGCTTTACAGAAAAAAGATATGAACAACAATTTTTAGGATACAATTTCGTGTTTTACCTGGGAATACATGCATAATAAAAGATACGTTGTATGTTACCGTTTCTATTGTTTTATCAGCTGCATTACGCGCAAAAAACGCATCATTACTTATTATTGAGTATCAATTTTTAAGGGTTTATACTTGTAAAAATCTTGATTTCTCGATGAAATTGCCCCACGATTATATCGAGCCCAACGCTATTCATTTTGCGATGATTTAATTATTTGTTAATTTAATATTTTCGTTACATTATATGTAACACAAACTTTTACAACATTTGGAGCTATAATATTCTGCTAGATGCCGCTAGTTAATATTTCAATAGCTAAAGGAAGTGCCGGGGTTGACTGTTATGGTCAACACTGAATGTCGTTCCCGTAAGACATAATTATGCGTTTTCAACATAATAAGAACAATATTGATTGAATGGATTTTCGTATTTACAAAAATTTGTGCGAGAGTCAACAAATAGAAACAGTAATGGAATGACATAACAAAATTATTTTTGTGGATACTCTTGGTTTCTTCTCCGCGTTTCTAACACTACGCCCGCAATTGTCATAATTAGAATTGACGAATTCTAAGAAAGTGGAATAAAATAGAATCTTATTTCCAGTGGTATATAGTAGCCTTTGCAGATCTGAAATAAATAAAAATTGTGCTAAATTCTGTCGGATTTTTATACTATACCCTATTTGTAATAAAGATCCGTAGTCTAGTCATAATTACGTTATAAACATAGATTAAGTCTGGTTTATCTGTATATCAGTGTCAAGGTGTGAATTTGAAGATCCAGAAAGTGGTAGGGGAGAGGCAAAGGATTATTAAGGATCTACGTTTGATTAGTTTGTATAGTTCGATATCCATTGAAGCGGGAGTTGAAGAATATTCCAACAGCAAGTGTTTGCTCTTGAGATATTTCTAGTAGATCGTTTCTTAACTTGTTGATGAACTCTGTTTTTAATGCAGCGATCTTCTTATAATGTACGGTGAATTGTTTTTATCACTTGGTGTAGAGCTTGTATATCCTGTGTGTATGAAAACATTTCTAATTTCATCGTCAAGTCTAGTCTACATGTTTATTGTCACTAAACGTACCACGACCGGTCAAATGACCAGTTCTAGATTTTTTTATCTCACAATTAATAAAATTATATACAGATGACTTCATAAGAAATGATTCAATAAATATCTTTATTAGAGCACATGTTATTATAAGAACGACGCAAAATCTAAATAAATGAATTTTTGTCAATTTTATAGGCAACCACTAATAAAACAACCCTAAATTTAGAGTACACAATGGATGCACAATACAGGATAAAATAAAAGGCTGTCAAGGATTTCGCGTGGCGATAGAAATGTGATACACTCCGCGACAAAAAAGATAACACCATCCAATTTTTATAATTTTCGCAAATATAGTTGAATAACTTCAGTTCTCGCGCGCGTATTATATGTATACATATCATTGCTCAGTTAGTAATAGGTTGTATCTGTGCAGGATAAAGGCTTGTTTTCTGTCTATGTATAGTGTAAAATGATTACACAAAGTCAAATTTGTATGTTTCTAGTTAGCGTCAATACGTCAAAGTGTCCAAGTCGACAAGTATTTAATATTGTGCGTGTTCTGGAATTGAAATATTGTGAAATTTTTAACAATGGGTCGCGGTAAAAGATTGACTGGTCCTGAAATATTAACAATTCAAAATTTGCGTAAAGAAAATTGTTCCATTGCTAAAATTGCGAAACTGTTGAATCGTAGTCGCAAAGTTATTTACAATTTGTTAAAAAATGTAGACGAATATGGAAAAAAAGCGTAGGTCGTCCAATAGTGACAACTGATCGTCAACGGCGTGCTATTTTAAGAACTGCATCAAATTCTGCTGCTACTGCAAGGTGAATTGCAGCAGAAGCTGGAGTAAATACTAAGCTATGTAATGTACAACGTATTATAAAAGAATGTAAATACATAAAACGCCAAAATACGTAAACCACCGCTAACTAAGAAACATAAAGAAGCTCGTTTACAATTTTCTGAGAAATATGTTCACTAGAAAAGAAAATGGCGAAAAGTTATCTTTAGTGATGCGAAGGGATTTACGTTAGATTGACCGGATGGCTACCGTTGTTATTTCCACGATTTGCGTAAAGAACAACAAATTTTATGCAGTCGACAATTCGGTGACGGTGGAGTAATGGTGTGGGCGGGAATTGGGTACTATGGAAACACGGAAATTAAGTGTATAAGTGGAAAAATGAATAGTGCACAGTACATGAGTTTAATCGACGAACAATTGAAGAGACATGAGGTAAAAATTGCGGGCACAAACTTTATTTATCAGCAAGATAATGCAAGTGTTCATACCGCGCAGATTGAAAAAGAATATTTTACACGGGAAAATATTCGAATTTTGGAGTGGCCAGCCAGGTCTGCAGATTTAAATGTTATAGAAAATTGCTGGGCCCGTTTAGCCAAATCGGTATGCGCCGGCGGAAGACAATGTCGAACCCTCGACGAATTAAAAACCTGTATTGAACGAAACTGGGTATCGTTAAGCAGAAACGTGGTTAAAAAATTATTTAAATCTATACCGAAACGTTTGTTCCAAGTTATACAAACAAAAGGCGGAGTTACAAAATGTTAAGACATTATTTTTTTATACATCTTACTTTATTTTTTATAAAATAATCCCGATTATCGATCGTAAATGTTAACTATTTAATTTAATGATGCTTTCGGCGCTACCGTTTCGATCACTTAGTAAATCTAGCAATTTTGCAATAAACTTTCCTTCTTTCCTAACGTTCTGGTTCAGTTTTTAACCTTTTTGAAAGGAAACATTTGAGTTTGCTATAATAACTTTAGTTATGTAAATTGAGCATTGAAAAACTGATTTGTACACGCTGCTGGTTTAGAACGTGCTTTATTTTTTATCTATTTTAAGAAATGTATGCTATCTTTTTAACGCATCGATTTTTCATTTAACGCTACATATTTTCCAATGAAATTGTTTTTTTTCGTAATAAATGCATAGAAACATATTGAAATAATGTTTAATTCTTATTACCCAGTATCCAGGTCACAAACAATGTAATATACTACTTGAAAAGCTAAAAAACCATTTATCTGTATAATGTGCCATTTTTCTGTCGCGGAGTGTACCGTAATTGGGAAATATGACAATGCGTCGTTTCGACGAAATATTGTCGCAGAGCCGACTGATAGCTGGGTGCTGCGTAAAGACAGAAGGATTTCGATGACACTTAAGACACTCGAGTTACACTTGGTAGTAGCGCAACAATGCGCGCATGCCACGATGCGCGAACTCAATCGCATTATGACGAGTTCTCGTGTGCGGACCCGCGTATCTGCGGTACGGAACTGCATCCGGCCACGAAACCGTGTCCCACGTGCTACAGCGGTCTCATTAAATGGAATGCATATTTATGGAGTCAGTGGTTGGCGGGCGTACTACACGTTCACAGATTTGAGGGATGCAGACGGCGCGGCGCGGCGAGTTGTAGAGAATAAGGAGAAAAAGGGGGGAACTAGAAAAAGAGCTACGGAAACAGCGCCGTCAACGCGTCTGGCGGAGCCGTGAGGCGTTACAAATCTCAATGGCGCACTCTGTGTTCCGATTGCCAGCCGTATGCCTTTTGATTTGAACCCCCAATGCCGACAGCCTCGTGGCTCGCAGTACTTTTATCGGCGGACGCGTTCGTGCGCATGCACGCGCCACCGCATGCGGGTTTTCGTTTTCGTTTTAGTTTTCGTTTTCAACGCTTCCCGTGATTATGATCGCATTTTCTTTAGTCCAAGCAAACGGATTTCTCCTGTTACCACGATTACACGCTGAAATTTTCGGTATGCAGTATGCAGTGTGGAGTATGCAGTTTAAAGATATGAAAAACAACACCGATTTTTTTCAAACAGGCCAGCGTGTGCTTTCAAAACGAATAATATACTTACACACGCAAGCACACGAAAATATATCAAAGAATCATGTATTTTCACTACAATGGTAGCCGATTTGAAAATTGAAAATATTTTATACTTCCTGTTTAACGTATATTCATGTTTCAAAGTTCAATCGGATTAAAAAAATGCGTCATGGATTTGTTTAAATTGCAATTTTAGTGGTGAATACACACAGATTCGACGCAATCACGTTGCAAACGGTTTAATTAAAGAAAAGTTCTTGTTTCGTTTCAGTTTACCTAACATCTTTGAAAAAATGTCTCTGTATTTACAATAGTTGGCGTATAGCTACGTAAAAATTATAGCTACGCATGTTTTTGAATATATTGTTTATTTGGAAAGCTTCATTTTCGAGAAAAACGTTCAAAAGACAAGCGTGCTATTTTACTGTAAGTACTGGCTAACTTATCTTTGCACATCACCTACAGTGTCTACTTTTGATACATAGAAATGCACGCAACATCCCAAATTTTAATAGCTATAGGATTTTTAAGAGAAATACACATCAATCCCAAAACATAATGCACTTAATAATATTAGCTTCTTGATATTGACAGGTGGATACCTTTTTAAACAGAATTATCAATTGAAGCGACTAACCTGGTAAAAGAATGTGACTCCATATTTAAAAAAAACCAATTTGATCTTCATACGTCCCCTACACACCCCCATACAAAACACTGAGTACGTCAAATAACATCTCCCACTAAATTGAACTTTTATTTGAAATATTTTTCACTGAAATCATTATTTATGCAGTAATCCAAGTGGATCCAGTTACGTGCTCCACTCTGTATAATGAATGAAATAACTTTTCGATACTCCCAAGCAACTTCTTCTTGCTAATTTTAGGTTGTAACCTGTAGGGACTCCCTCTTCTAGTATGTTCTGTTTCTTATTAATTGTAATGTGACCGTTCTAAAATTAATCCTGAGTATTACTCGTTGTTAATTATACAGGGTGTTTCGTCTAAAACAGGACACCTAAATATCTCCTCTATCTCTGAAAATACAAAACATGTTTCTAACGTAATCTAAATGGTTTCAAAAGACGAATCAGATGGAAGAATCGTTTTTTATAAATTGTAATGTTTTAATCGTTTTTTCAAGGTCACTCGTGTTTTTTTTACATGTACACACACATTTTTTGTTGTTGTATGTTATAGCAAACATTATTGTGCATTCATCCATGTTTAATAGCACGACCTTGAAATGAACGAGAACTCTAAAATTTGCTAATTAATGCAGAATTTACTTTCAGCGACATTTCAGATTTCAACGGTAACAGAAATTCGACCATGAAATTGAACTATAAATAATCACATTTATTACAGCAATAAATGTTCGAAATGATGTCCTTTCGTTGTGATACATTTCGTGAGGTGAAAAACGACAGATTGTACAGCTTTTTCGATGATTCCAGGTTTCATATCAGCACATGCAGCAATTATCGTTCCTTCATATTTTCTGGCGTCGTGGGCTGCTCTTGATAAACCGTACCCTTTAATGTCCCCCATAAGAAAAAATCAAGTGGGGTGAGATCGGGTGAACGAGCCGATCATGATACAGGTCCATTGCGTCCAATCCAACGATTTGGGAATTTTTCGTTGAGGACACGTGTTGCAATATGGGAAAAGTGTGCTGGACACCCATCGTGTTGATACCATAATACTAGACGGTCCCTAAATGGTACATCTTCTAATAAACCTGGAAGAATATGTTCTAAAAATTCAGCATACTTCTGCCCAGTTTGCGTACCGTTGATAAAATATGGCCCAATTATCCTATTATTTAGAATACCACACCAGACATTTATGGTCCATGGTCTCTGCTTATCGAGTTGTCTCAACCATCGTGGATTTTCAACCGACCAATAATGCATGTTCTCGAGGTTCACCTGACCATGATTTGGAAAGGATGCTTCATCCGTAAACAATACTGTTTGGAAAAACATTTCATCACTTTCATATTTCCGCATATCCCATTGAGAAAAGTGTACGCGGTTTTCAAAGTCTCTTCTATGGAGCTCTTGGTGAAGAGATAAATGGAAAGGATGAAATTTTTGTGAATGAAGAATCCGGAATATGCTTGTCACACTAATACCGGTTTCACGTCCAAGTTGCCTTATACTAACATGCGAGTTTTGATTAACGTTAGCGATGATATTGTTCACATCTGCTTCACGAGTAACAGTCTTACGTCACACACGAATGTTTCTGTTGACACTACCAGTCACACAAAATGTTTTAACAATACTTGAATATGCAGAACGTGATGGACAAGAACGTTCTGGAAATCTGTCTTTGTAAATTCGTATTGCTTCTCTTAGACACTCTTGAGCTTCACCGTAAATTAAAACCATTTGAATTTTCTTCTGTTCTGAATAACGCATTATGGATCGCTTGTCGATACACTGAGAAATCTAGTAGTGAGCAAACCCTTAAATACATATCTCTCTCACTCTCTATGTACACAGAGGAATGATACAATGTGTTTATTTACAAGTTCATGGTCGAATTTCTGTTACTGTTGCAATCTGAAATGTCGCTGAAAGTAAGTTCTGCATTAATTAGCAAATTTTAGAGTTCACGGTCATTTCAAGGTCGTGCTATTAAACATGGGTGAATGCACAATAATGTTTGCTATAACATACAACAACAAAAAATGTGTGTATATGTGTAAAAAAACACGAGTGACCTTGAAACTAGAGGGTTATTGTTGCTCGCTCGCTTCGCTCGCTCGCGGCTAGGACTGCTCTTGCGAGAGGGTTAGTGGTACGCATGGCTAGTAGGGCCTGCAGCTATTAATGTTTTTTATTTGGTGTGTGACTCTCCAAGAGCCACACAAAGAACTTCCCGATTCGTTAGTTGCAGTATATTATTATCATTATTTTTAGTACGTTTTCAGGGAAATTCAATAGTTTTCTACTTATCAAAATGTTTGCTATATGGCGTCGCATTAAACGAACATCGTAGGCTCGTTGCTCGCTTGGTTCCTTGTTATAGCGTACTAATGTTGCAAAATAAATTGTCTTAATTAGTTTTTCGCAAACGATACAACTTCTCATTATCCGGGTTTGCAGTATTGATCTTGGTTTTCTTCGATACTGTTCGTGGATCGGATGTAGGAATTCGGGAGATCGTCGTGGGTGAACGTTGAAGCAACTGTGGTCGTAACAACAACACTTTAATGTAATAACTATCACAAAAGGTACATAGAGTGTGTCGCAATAAAGTGATGGCCCACGATTGAGAGGAACGCGAGGTGGGACCATAAGCGCGATGCGACGAGACGTGTGTCGTATAGACGACGTGTAAGGACGCGTGTATTGACTACTGCCAACGGTTATGTGTCGAACGCGGTGTCCGTTAACAGAGTGTAGAAGAGCTCTCGATCAGCCGGTGCCTGCCGAAAATCGCGTGTTCCGCGGCCGCAGGGTGGGGGGTGCCGCGACGACGTGACGTCACCCGATCGTGGCCACGCGAGGTCGGTAAAGCCGATCGGATGCGCACTGGTTTGCCGGAACAGATACTGTTAATTTAAATTGTCCCAAAATATATAAACCGCTCAATTTTGAAACTCTGCTCAGTGCTACATACAACATTTGTAAAGTTCGTTTTTCTGATGTTTTAAAATTCAAACATACTTGTCTCCTATGTTTGTCCCTGACTTTTATGATTCGTAATCGCTTCAGCTGGAACCACTGGGAATTGACTACGTGTGATTTGATATTTTTCCTCACTCGACATATTTACAGGATTCGAGATTTTTACCACGTTTTTAGTATTGGTGTTAAATTTTGATGAATATTTGCATTTTTCATATAATCACGATAACGAGTTCTTACTTTCACTCCTACTCTGGCCAATTGAAAATCTAACCACAATATAGACGAAATTTTAGTATTTTCTTGAAAAGTAATAAATTTTAATATTCCGCATGTGTGTGTGCTCCATTAACCAATCCGTTTTCAACATCAATGTTATCAATAATTATCATATAGTTTATATTAATTTTCAATTTAATCTCAGTTATTAATTTGTTTTGAACTGATTGTTTTTTTAAAGATTGTAATATATAATAAATTTTTTTTGTACTTTCATCGATATTCTTTGAAAATGTATTCTTGGGAGTAGAGATGATTAACTCACTCTTGCATTGGGATAATTTTCGATTATTGTAAGCGGAAACATTAGCGTAAGGTACAAAAAAAATTTTTTTTACAGTAAAAAAATTTTTTTAAATTAAAAAAAATTTTTTTGTGTAATTAAGTTTGTTTCTTCGGTGGAAACTTTCCGTTCTCTCGTATAAATTGCATTGTTGAATGAACTCCTTTCGAAAAAAACTAAAAATCTAAAAAACTACTTGACCAATATGGACCAAAATCTAATCAGCTCTAAGATACGACGGGGCACATCGATTACATCATTCATCATTCTGATCGCGTTGTTACTTTTTCAGAAAACGTGAACGAAAAATTTGATACCATAGAAACAGACATACGCACGCACACACACACACACACACACACACACACGAACATTTTGTTGAAAATAGTCTAAAATGACTGCCATGAAACGTGAAGATCTGCAAAAAAATCGATTTTCGATTTTCGGGGTCATTACAATAACTTCCCTATAAAATCGGGAAGTTAAAAAAACGATTAACAAATTACAATTTATAAAAAACGATTCTGCCATCTGATTCGTCTTTTGAAACTATTTAGATTACGTTAGATACATTTTTTGTATTTTCAGAGATAGGGGAGATATTTAGGTGTCCTGTTTTAGACGAAACACCCTGTATACTGAAGAACAATGGATCAAAATACATATAGGGTAGAATGCTTTTAACAGTTATGAGAAAGGGAATACTGAGTTTAGCAATTAAGATGACAAAGAATAAAAGAATTTGTTGGAACCGTGTTCTAAAATTCTAAAGCTCAAGCAAGTGAAACGCATAGTGAATGCAATATACCAACTACAAGGATTGGCCACATGAAAAGTGCATTAGCCAAAACACTTTCTATATTTGCTACAATTGCGTAACCGAAAATTAGTTAAGGTGGAGTGGGGTAAGTCCGCCCTAGTTTTTGCAAAGTTGGACTTTAAACTGATGTATTTTCAGTCTTGTATGTAAAAACTTAACGTTCTTGGTATCAAACTCTTGTCACAGTTATTACTGATGAAATAGTAATATGTACGATTCTAATTTTGCTCGAAAATTGTCATTTTGATAGAATATTGTACAAAGTGTCAACTAGGACGCACTTGCCCCGAAAATGGGACAAGTCCGTGTCTGAGAGTTAAAAATGTTTTCGAACCTTGTTTCAAGTGCTACGGGGCAAGAAAAGAATGATTAACAAGCCTGCTATAAAATGCTTCTTATTGCATTAATTTATATTGTTTAGTTTTATAGTTATCCATTTTTAAACAAATAAGTACTTTTATGCTGAAATATGAAAGGGGATATAGTGATATTAATACAAAGTTTAAAAATGCTTTCGATTCAAGAGTGCAATGGGGCAAGAAAAGAATTATTATCAAGCCTGCTACAAAATGCTTTTTGTTGCATTAAATATATTGTTTAGTTGTATAGTTACCCATATAGTACGCACTTACCCCACCGTGATAGTACGCACTTGCCCCGTGTAGTAATATTTACGGGGCAAGATCATCTCATCTTAGTGTTTTTCTTAATAAATTTGAAAAAATACAATAAAAACGGTTTATTTAATGTAAACCTACATCAATATTTGTTGTACTTACCGAAAATTAGAATACAGAATATATTAATAACTTGTAAACTATTGCACGTTCAGGGTAACCTCAAAGTTGTACGTGTACTGTTGTGAGCTGACGAGAAGATCCCCGGGGGGGCACAGAGGCAAGAGGGGTCTCCAGCTAGCGCCGCCTACCCCCATCTCTGACGGTCCATACTCGCCGCCTACCCCCACCTCTGACGGTCCCGTACTCGCCGCGTGACCACGCCCTTTCAGCTGCTACGTCACACGACGCATAGTAGTAGGATTCCCGTATTTACAGAGGGCTACGATGTTTCACGACTTACAGCCAATATTCAATGCCGTGAATACGAGGATCCTATTGCAGTCATGAAAAGTGACAATTACACAAGGAGAATGCAAAGCCTTCGCGTCACAGATTTAGTTGAGACTTTACAGACTTACAGATCTCGTTCCCCTGATTACGAATATACCCCATTATAGAGGCAACTATTCAGTAATTTTCAAGATATTTGTTTTGTCGCGGAACTGTCGGTTCGCGAATATTCGGATCACTGCCCGCCAAGCTAATCTTGGGCAGGTAATTCAATGATATGATGAGCATAAAAGACAACAATTATTTCGCATGAAAATGAATGACGTTAATGGAAGCGTTTCGTCCCGGACCTGCTAGTGGACTCGTCAGTAAGGCTGATCTAGCAGGTCCTGCCTTATACGCTTGGTAATTCGTGACATTTACCTTATTTTGTCGTGGAAAGATTATTGGTGATGGAAGTTTTGATTACGAATAAAAGAGTCGTTTTGTTAAATCGATCGTAACTGTTTTTTATGGGGGGAAAAATTTGTTATTTGTTTTTGATTTGTGCCGAAACCTTCTTCATCGTGAAGAAGGTTTCTAATCAGTTTATGGCTGATTTTAATGATGTTTCATGAAAATGCAAGGCGATGTGTTGATTGGGCATTGCCGAATGTTTGCAAAATCCATTCAAACACACCCTTGATGACTCGTCATCCTCCACGGCCGACTTGAGCAGCCTTCAGGTGAAAGAAGAGAGTCAAAGAATGAAGTAATCGATATTACTCCAGTAAATGGTCTCTTGTGATCGAGACAAAACGCATCTAAATATCGTCCGAAGGAAATACGCGAATATTGTTCCTGCGCGACGGAACAATATTTGCAAATTAAAGTTTTGTGGACGAAACATGTCAGTTTACATAGTTCACTCTTTTACTAATTGTAAGTAATGGTGTGGCGTAGCGGCAGCGAGCTGAACTGCTATGCCGTGGGCTCGGGTTCGAGTCCCGTCGTAGTAACTTTTTTTATACTTTTTTTTTAGATTTTACATTAGAGACAGAGAGCGAGAGAGAGAGAGCGAGAGAGAGAGAGCGAGAGAGAGAGAGCGAGAGAGAGAGAGAGAGCGGAAGAGAGAGAGAGAGCGGGAGAGAGCGAGAGAGAGAGAGCGGGAGAGAGAGAGAGAGAGAAAAACTATTTTATATAATAGAAAAATATATAAATATAATAGAAAGATTTTAATTTATGGTGTTAATTAAAGATAGGATTATAATACATATACGATTATTAATATGTGCTGTAGAATGTTAATGTCAATACTGATTTGAGCATTTTATAATAAGAATAGGAAAATAAGAAAGTTTTACGTCATGACAATTTTTCAGCAGTATTCTGAATTTTGTGCCTACGCCGTTGAGTACTCTCACTGAGTACCCTAGGGTACGTCTGATTCCCTCTCTTGGTCACGCGACTCGAGTAGTGGGGGTGACTGCGTCGGCCAATAGAACGTTCTAGTCGAAACTGCGTGTGAGCCTAGGCGCCCCCCCTCCAAGCCAACCAATCGGGTGCGCATTCTTGCCTACGTCACCGCATTCCTGCCAGGGATCTTCTCGTCAGCTCACAACAGTACCTCGCACGTGACTGTTTATTATTGGTTGATTTCAGCGAGGGAAACACTTTTATTCTTGGGTGACATCTATGTAGAATAGTTTGTACTAACTTATACTACATTAATAAATACAAGCTAGAGAAATTTTGTTCATATTATAATAAAAATAACCAATTAACGGACTTGCCTCGTAGACGGACTTACCCTACTCCACCTTACAAATTTTACTTTCTTCCACACCAGTGGTACCAGGCAAAATGACTGGTGTTGGTATAAGTAGCCATGCTACAAAATTATTTTGATTCTGAATAAATTGACCAAAAATAAAATTCATTATGTTACTTTAGTCGAAAAGTCATCACATCATTGCGGAAAAAGAATGTAACATGAAGTAAGAAATCCAAAATGACATTGTAAAACCAGTCATTTTGACTGGTGTGCTAATTCTAGTGTTAAACAATATTTTGAACAATGACACAGCAATTTTTAGTGACACCTCAGAGTCTCCAATCGAGTGCTAAGGGTTAAGGATGTTCTGGAGGTACAATGGGAGACAAAAGTACAAGAAATTCGAAATCCATCAATATATATTGATTGTAGACCACTGAATATATGTAGATACAATCAGAGGGTACAGTATTCGCAAAAGTTTAATGCAAAATATACTCATGAATGGCTTTTATTGACAAGGAATCAAATGAATGAATCAACGAATCAAATTGGCAATGAAAGCCATTCATGAGTATATTTTGCATTAAACTTTTGCGAATACTCTACCCTCTGATTGTATCTATGTATATTCAGTGGTCTACACAGTTGTCGCGTTTCCATGCTAGTGAGAGACAACACGATAAATTTGACGTTTTGTAACAGTTTATAATTTTTTTGCTCTGTAACTGTTTAGTGAATCCTAATAAATTTTGATCGTAAATAATTACATAATTTTTACTACATATAAAAAAACTGAAGTTTCTAGTTGCATTTTTTCAAGGTTTAAATAGGGTTTGAAGTGGAATTTGATGAACTCTCCAGAAGAAGACGTGTTAAAATGTGCAACCTTCAAGTTGCTATAATTCTTAAACGGTGCAGTGAATCGAACCCAAACTTTGGTAATTGCATTAATTTAGTAAGAATTATATCTTGTCAAACTTTCAAAAATTTTGTTGCGTTTTTATATACCTCCAGAACATCCTTAAGCGCACCGCGTACACATATACTGGCAAGTAAATGAGTCTGATCCGTCGCGCTCCAAGGTGAAACGCCATTCGGATAAATTGGAGGGGCGAGTTTAGCTGAGCGAGCGAGAAACAGACAGGTGTGCAATCGGCATAGAAGTTTTCACTTCGGTCGTGCGGTCTTATGCGCACAATATCGATCTGTTTTTTTATATCGAAATAAGAAGGTAGCCCCTCTTCTCTTTTTGAAGTTGTTTGCTCGAAAAACAGACTCCATAAAACTACAAGTACATATGTACTTAAATATGGCTTAACTGTTGTTTATAACTGTTTAATGAATCGTTAAACGACCCATATCTACATAACATTTCTTTCTTGTTTAGAAAGTTTGGCACTTTAAATCTCGAACACCTGTATAGACATTGTGTAGATCTTGTAAAAAAGTTTTAAAAGTATTTAAGCTGGAAGATTTGATCCTTTTTCAAAATTAAATTTCCCAGAAAATTGACGGTAAAACTCATATTCAGTAAAAGAGAATCCATCAAATTTCTCAGTTGATTATTTATTGGAGCACAAAAGGATAATACAGTCAACGGCAATATTAAGTGGCTATTTTAAAAATCGCACAACTTTCTAAAAGTTGGTCCAAAGGACTTGAATTTTTTAAAGATGTCAGACCGGCTAGTTCGCTAGAGAAGAAGTAAACAAAAATCTATTAAGACTGCAATTGGTAGGAATCATACAAAATTTTAAAAATTATGTTATGTCGCATTTTTTAAATTATCGTTACAGGCCCAGATAAAAAAGTTGACAAAACATTATTTTTAAAATTTTGTATGATTCCTACCAATTGCAATCTTAATAATTTTTTGTTTACTTATTCTCAAGCGAACTAGTCGGTCTAAGATCTTAAAAAAATTCAAGTCCTTTGGACCAATTTTTAAAAAGTTATGCGATTTTTAAGGGTGTCAACTTAATATTGCCGCTGACTGTAGCTTTACACACTGAGAAAAAAAAGTAGTTACTTCAATAACACGCGTGTTATTGTAATTTTTTTACTTCGATGAATATCAATGTATTCTTTTCAATAGTATGAAAAGAAGCAAATCGTGATGTATTTGAATTGTCTATCATGAAATGATTGAAAATATTATTCGATTCAATACCGTACATTATTATTCGTAATATTTCTCTTTTTCCTTCAATCAGATATGTTGTTAAAAAAATTTGAGAAATGTATTGATTTATACTGGAATTGGTTTGAGGCCATATCTTATTTTTTTGAAAACATCGATGTCAAGCTATTCGCTTATATGATTGGCGGAAATGAGTTTTGCTATTGAAATTCAATAGTATTAAATATTAAAATAAGTTCATATGATATTGGCACTATTCAATTGTACATCTTATTGAATCAACATATTATATATTTTTTTTGTTTCGACAGGATTTTTTTCTCAGTGGCACAATACATGTAATTCACTATACATATACGTTCTGTAATGATAATGTCAAATTGTTTATGTCCAATAATTGCTCCATTGAAATTGAACAAGCAATTTGATTTATCAGTTTGTTGAAAAGTAGTTTCTGCTAGAAAGAATCGTAAAGTGGTCGTGTAACGTAAGTAGCCGATATCGAAAAACAAACTCAGATTTGTATCAGGTCTGCTACCTGCCGTATTCACTAGCCTAGAAACACTGGCGCGGTTTATCGTCTTGATTGCGACCGTATTTTATTAAGAAGTTTCTACTTCATTTGCGGTCCTCCTAAAGTTACGTTCTCAATCTGTTTGTGTAACTTCGCGATTGAATTTCAGAGCAGTTGAACGTCGTAGTTAGGATTCGTTTATTATGTCTAGTACGCACTAACACATACAGAAGAATTTTAAATCCTTTTGAACTCTTTAAGTGAAAACCGTGAAGAATAATTATATGTATAGAAGATTATCTATCACAGTTCAAAATAAGAGACTTTCGATTATTAATATATAAAAAAGTCTACCAAATATGTTTGTTAATAATATCGTTTAAACCGGAATAAAATTCTATTTTGTCGTTGTCAACATACATAGACATTAATTTTCTTTTACTTAGATCTTAATTTTATATAAAAAATATATTTGAGAAGTTCTATTATCATTAATAATTATATTACATATAATATAATTGTTTATAACATTTATAAAATATTTAATATTTAGGCGAAGTTTCCGTTTACGTCCAACGTCAGAATTGGATGAAATTTCGGGAATAGGTTCTTTTTAGACTAAACTGATAATTGGCAGAAGGATTTTTGGCGACTCGAAAACATTTTTTTTTCCATTTCAATGTCACTGGCCTATTATAATATATAATATATAATATTATATAATTTTATATAATAATAATATATAATTTATTAATATATATAAATTATTATTTATTCATATTAAATATACAGGGTGGGGCATTTAAATGGGAACACCTAAATATCTCGGTTATTATTAGTCTTACAAAAAATCTCCACAGAATAAAGTTGTACTGTTTCAAGGGGCGAATTTGACGATAGTAAAAATTTTTTCTCAAGGTCATCGATATTTTTTTTAATGGAATGAGGCATTTTTTAATACATCAATCGATGCAGCTGAACATTCGTTATAAAAAAGTAGAAACCTATGTATGTCGAAAAGTTAGTAGTTCACGAGATATTTCGATTTAAATAACTCTAAGATGTTAGCGTTTAAGTACTTACTTGTGTAACGTTTTAGTACGACGGTAATGGTGTTTTAGAGTTATTTAAATCGAAATATCTCGTGAACTACTAACTTTTCAACATACATAGGTTAGTACTTTTTTATAACGAATGTCCAGCTGCATCGATTGATGTATTAAAAAATACCTCATTCCATTAAAAAAAAACATCGATGACCTTGAAATCTTGTAAAAAAATGACCTTGAGAAAAAATGTTTACCATCATCAAATTCGCCCCTTGAAACAGTACAACTTCATTCTGTAGAGATTTTTTGTACGACTAATAATAACCGAGATATTTAGGTGTTCCCATTTAAATGACCCACCCTGTATATTATTATACATTATTATTATAATATAATTATATATTACATTATAGGTGATTCTATTGAAAAATTGATAAGTATAGGTAATACACATATGAATTTAGTTAGGTAGTAAAGGAGGAGGGAAGATTTAGTTCGAAGTACTTTAGATCGTAGAAAAAAAATTGTATGTGGGAAGAATGTAAGAAGTGGTTCGAAAAAAGGGGCAACAATGGATGATCGTGTCGAGCCGATAAAAAGATTAGCCAAAGAAGTAGGTAAAACAGACAATGCAGTCGATAGGAAAGTAACCAAGGCGAACACAGACGAAAGCGTAAGCACATCAAGGACAGAATGTCTTAGAAAAGCTCTAGCAAGGAAAAGAACAAGAAAGATAACGGAAGTAAGCACACACTTGAAAGTAGAGATCTAATAGAAGAAACGCAAATAACGCAAACAAGCGGACGGTTATCAAGGGCTTGTATCACCGGATCGGTAACACCCTGTATAAAATGTGAGTCGTAACATTTTCACCGGAAATACCTCCATTGTTTTTAATGATACGAGAAACCGTATAAGAAATAAAACAGACCAATATTGTGCACATAAGACCGAAGTGAAAATTTCTATTGCGATTGCACACCTGTCTGTTTCTCGTTCGCTCGGCTAAACTGGGCTCCCCCGAGTTTACCCGAATAGAGTTTCACCTCGGAGCGTGACGGATGAGACTCATTCACTGCCTAGCAATTGTGTACAGTGTACACAGTGCGCCTAAAGAAGTTTCATCTCAAAAAAGTGATTTACTGTAGTGAGGCAATTATTGTGGTAGAGAAAAGTTATTTTCGAGATCATATTTTCCGATGTTTCATATCGAATGTGTTCCGTCCTACGACTAGTTTTCTTCGAAATGCCGTTACGAACTCGAAATGTAGTTACTTGAATAAAATTGGAAATAATACCATTTCCAAATAATTCCTGTTGGCGTAGAGAGACAATGTCTATTTTTTTAAACGGATATTATTCGCTTAATTAATAGTATCAGCCATGGAACTGATACTTGTGCCGTAACCCTCCGTTTAGGGGTGTACTTCGTAAATTTCAAACTGCGTGTTTAAACACGTATAGTTTAACATAATAAAGGTTGCATTGACATTGTATGTGTCCCTGCAAGTGCGCTTGGTGTATGCTTTTTCTATAAGAACCCTAAATCTCTTGATATTTAAGAAAATGTATGTGTCTTGACAGTGGCAGCACTGTCGCGCCGCCGCTCGAACTCCGCTACATGCTGCCTAATAATGAAAATTACGCCTCCAAAATGCAAAAGTAGGCCATTTTAGACACCAAGCGCACTTGGTGGGTCTTTTATCTAGCGATTGTGACTACGTAGGGGCCCCAAATGTGCATTAGCGAGATGTGGTTTGAAAAGTACGGGACCCTTGCAACCTCGTGTATTTACGTATAACTGGATCTAGCGGGTGTGAGTGTGCCACCTCACTCTCGCTCGACCAAGGCCAACTAAGGACCGACACCCTCAATTGATATAATCCGAGCGGTAAGATTGTATCGTGTGATGACGTTCAATTACTTGATTAGGAGTTTGGGAGGATAATTATGGGTTTAGTGATTTGCACGAATTTACCAATAAACACAAATATATTGTGATTATAAGAAATGTATTACATTTGTGGAATTGTCGTGACTGTATAAAAAGGAATTGATATAAAGATATTATTATCTAAGACAGGGATGGGCATTTTTGCCTCAATTGAGGCAAGACTGTCCACACCAGGCTTGCCATATTCCACGCGTGCCAGGCCCATTACCGCTGCGCCCCTCGCCCATCTGCTGGGCTAAGCCCGCCTGGCTTGCCCCACTCGTCGCCACGCGTGCGCGTTGAGCAAGCTAACGGGTGTCCCATAAAGACTTCACTTTCACCCAAGCCAAGCCGTTCGTGGCGTCGCGCGGAACAAAAGAACGCCCGTTAGGTTCCCTACCTGCTCCCACTGGCGAGGAGTGGGGCAAGCCAGGCGTGCTTAGCACAGCAGATGGGCGAGGGGCGCAGCGGTAAGGGGCCTGGCACGCGCGAATATGGCAAGCCTGGTCCACACCACAGCGCCCACTGCCTCCTACCAGCTCCACCGTTACCATGGAGAAAGAACGCGCTTCGCCCGTAGCGAGCAGTGCGCATGTCTCGCGAAGGCTTCGCGCATCGCGGCCTATGCGACGAAGGCGCGTGTTGCATGGAAGAGAGGTTGGTGGGAGAATCAGGCGTTTGAGGAGCCCCACCCGTGCCCATCCCTGATCTAAGTAAGATGTACGGTGTTGACGCACTGGCAATGCGGGGGTCTCGGAGCAACTTTATAACTGCCTAATAGATTTTATACCGGACTCGCGGAATCTATACGGTTAGCCTTGATATGAAGGGGAACTTTAGCCCGATCTCACTAACAAGTTAACTCTACGAGATGCAGCACGACGTGACACGATTCGTGACCACGCTAGTACTAGCCCACGAGAGTAAAAATCTAAGGGTTTATATACCCCTAAAATGAATGGGATGGTTTGTTCATAATCTGAGGTCACGTAGGGCCAGGCTCTCTTTTTTTGTCACTTCCAATTAAATCGGGCCAGAGTTCGGTCTTCGTTAAATGGGTCAACTATGATACGAAAGGTTATCCAGGACGCCTTCTACCAGAGACGATCTTGAAGAGATTCCCGTGAGAAAGTCTAACGGACTCTGTACTCTGTTCTCCATCTGTAACAAACGCATCCTATCGACGAAATTTATTGGAACGAAAGTTCGTAGCGTTTTTAAATCAAAATTCAAAGATAAAATTCAGATATTTATTCATAGGTTTATTGAATAACATCCAGAAGAGAATTGAAAATATGTTATTGAACAAATGTGTGTGTATGTATAAATATCCTAATTTTATCTTTGAGTTTTAATTTAGAAACGCTGTAAACTTTCGTTCCAAATATGTATATGTAGTATTTTCCTGCAAAAAGTACTTACTCTCACCCTAATACGTTTCTAATAGCTTATTTATTGGATAATGCTCATTAATTAGAACGTATAGCTAACGTTAGTACAGCTAACATGTAGTCCCATTAAATGGCAACACCCAGTGTGTTTTGTTTAATTAGTTAGATTTACTACCGAGCAAAATATATTCTAAACGACATTTAAATTAGTCAACTGTATTGTAAATCATACATGAAATAAGAAGCCTAATTCATTGCAATAGCTTTATGAAATAGTATTTAGAAATAGTCCTTTCGTTGAAATGTGCGGAAGACAGTGGTACTTTAAGTTGAAATATTGGGTTGGCAAGAAAGTATTTTCGGTATTTTAAGGTGAAATAGAAAACTAAAAGTCAGTTCTAGCGCGAATAAATTAAAAATACCAACTAACGTAAATTTGTTAAAATTTATACTTGTATGCCAGTTTGATATGTATACTACAATAACAGTATTATTGTTGGCAAGACTGTCAACATTCCAGCTAACCACATTTTGTTTTTCTGTGTTAGTCAATTGCTACAAATCATAACCTCAAAATATCGAGTTCTTTCTTGGATATGTATGATATTATCAGTATGGCTGTAACTGGAAATGGTAGGTTTACGTTTCCTTTACACACTTTATGATTTATTTTATGAACTGATACTTTTTAAGAAAAATTATTAGAATGTCATAAGTTTTACAAAGTTTGCACGCATTTGCACGCGTTGCGAAGTATTTAATTTGAAAGCTTACTTCATCTCCATAAACAGCAAAGAGAAAACGCAATCCCCCGCAATCCCATTATCATTTTATTTTAATATTTTAGTGAACGTATCTACGATCTCCCGCTTAGAGTTGTTCGAAGAATGATTCAAATTGAAGAATTTGAACCGAAAGGATTGCGTTAGTGGATTACTAGAGGTTATTTTTACCAGAAGGAATGTGACCGGACACAATATTGAAGGAATTTTAGAGAACTTTATCAAAAATATTCAGAAACGTTGGAAAATAGACAATAATTATAAAGATGATTTCTGTCAAAAAATAAGACTGTTAGAATAGACCATAGTATTCCCCTTTAAGGACCCTTTAGTTTGCCACAGCATCCGGCCGCCACCAATGCTTAAGGATAGGGCGACGGACATCGGCAGCACCGGTCCGATTTCTCTCCGAAATTTTTCCTCGCGCCGGGCCGCAGCCGTCAGGTCATAAACTCTCGACGGGGGTCGCCGCTGCCTGCTGTGCGTGGCACAAAAAAAAGGTTTTTATGTGCTCTACAACTCCTTAGGTAAACTATCGGTAGGTCTCCTTTATAACATCATGGAAGACGGAAGCGTTCCTACCGCTTGGTGAATTCTTCTTAAATAATGATTTAAAACAATTGCTAAAAAATATATTAGAGACATATCTTTGTTCTGCAAATTTTCCACCGGATCTAGTGTGAAAAAATGTTTAAATATATGGTCGTATTCTACGATTCTTGCTCTTTGAAATACCGTTCTTTTTTCATTGTTCGTAACAACTTGTTGCCATCATTCAGGTTACCTGTCAATTCCCGTATCTCAATGACTAATTAGCAACATGTGTTTTCGATATACAAGTAAAATTACTTGCTTATTTAAAATGCGCCATAACTCTTTCCTTCCAACCTAATACACATATAATATCAAAAATTATTTCGGATACACCGGAAAATAATAAAACGTTAATTTTAGGGAAACCAATAGTGTCATTTCGTCCACTACGATACTTTGCAACTGTACGCATCATGTAAAAATTTCATACGACACACATGAGATGTGAAATACTCCAGTAACTACAAACAGCTGTTAGGTTTGAATTGTTTGTTGTTTCGGGTGAATAAAATTGCTGAATATTCTTTAGACATTACACCTTCCACGTAGTGAAAAACATTTTCAATTTGTTTATGTCCAACAAGTAGTCCAATACACTGTCCCGTAAGTACGAGCGATGGGGGGGAACGGCGCAGTGGGTTCAGATATAATAAACCGCTACCGCCCACTACTACGCGATTGTAGGGACTGGCAAGGCGCCATCTCGTATGGGTCCGAACTGTTGACATATGTACCCCGACGGCACAGTCTGCCCGAGCCCACCGCCGGACCCAGCTAGCCGAGCCCCAGCCCGACACGTTACGGGCTAACGCAATGCTTGGCTCAGCGTTGAGACCAAATCAGGACGATTTAGCCTGGCCCCTGTGCACAAAAGGGCGCGATTTTCACCTGCCGGGGGCTCGAGCCCAGAGCCTGACGGCCGGGCTGGGATTCAGCCTGTTTTTGAGAGGGCAGCACGGTATCACACTAATGTGGCCAATCAGTGCTTCGATTGGGCCCAACTTTTCTCGCGCATGCGCGACACAGGGCGGGTTGCATCAATGTGGCAGTACTTTGCAAATGCGTAGCAGTCTCCCTTGTTACCGACAAAAGTATAATAAGTTAATAAATAAGACCTTTGAGGGCGATTGCTGCCTAGAAGGACCTTTATCTGGCGTTTTTGACTACTGAAAAACCCGTGTTTGTATTATCACGCAATGAGAACGCGAATCCCGCACCCTTGCAATCTTGCAAATCGGCTGAATCCTAGCCCGGCCGGCAGGACCTGGGCTTAGAGCCCTCGGCAAGTGAAAATCGCGCCCTTTTGTGCACAGGTGCCAGGCTGAAACCGAGCCGGTGTGCCGTCGGGGTATTGATGCGAGCCTGAGAAGAAGGTTCCCAGGCAGGACGTATCTAGGTACGAACGCGCGGCCGATTGGATCAGAGTGGAGGAGGCAGACCTCGTTTCACACGCACTTTCGGCTGTCGTCGAAATATTGGCTACACCGGCCACACATACTGCGTAGCGTCCAACGTCAAAGTGAAAACATTGGGGCTACAGGCGCGGGGCTGTGGTGGGGATGATAGCAAGACTTAGCGATAGGCTCGCTTTGTTTATGTGCCGTTCCCGGGGCTGTTCTCTATGGAGAGGTGTATCACAGTTCATTACTATTGAGTTGGAAGTCGGCACTTTCTCGGGCAACATTTGTTGACTGTAAAATAATTTGTAGGCGCCCCGACTTCTCCGGAGGAAAATAAATGTAAAAATGCTACATACAGAGCGACTCCCACTAATATTCGGACGCTCAAAAAAGACGATGACTTTTTAAATATTCTACTATACGATTTTAACTTTTTTGTGAAGCTAGAGCAATTAGTTTACTACAGGATGGGAAAAGAAATTTAAAAAAAAAATTGCAATTGATCGGAATTGTAGAAAAAATACTAAAAGTTGCATTTTACAATTTTTTTATGTGGGCCTATATTGAAAATTTAAAAAGTACGTTTTGTAGGTCTGTGTCAATTGTGAAAGTTTCATCGAAATCGGTTAAAATTCGTGAAAATTGAAATTTTCAACATCTTTGAACGTTTGCAGCTTATTGCAACATCGACTGATTTTGAAGGAATTTTCAGAATTGACACAGATCTACAAAACGTATGTTTTAAATTTTCAATATAGGCCCACGTAAAAAAGAAAAAATTTCCTTTCGCGTCCTGTAGTAAATTAATTGATCTGGCTTTCTAAAAAAGCTCAAATCATATAGTCCAATATTTGAAAAGTTATCGTCTTTTTTGGAGTGTCCAAATATTAGTGGGAGTCATTGTATGTAGTCTTCGAGAACACACGTAGAGGGGAGTATGCACAGGAAAGTAGTAAGTAAATTGTTCATTTTACACTACGATACTTTGCAACTTGATTGACCTTGTACGCACCGTTTAAAAATTTCATACGGTACACATGGAATGTGAAACATCCCAATAACTACAAACAGCTGCACATAGAAGGTGTTCTCCTGTTCGTCCGTTACCTTAAGTCCATAAATTTTATTACAGGTAAAGACAGGTATAAATGAGGGTAGCGTAAAAATAAGTTTCGTTGACGAGCATAAATTACTTTATGACCACCGTCCGACAAAAGCCAAAATAGTTTGTCCCGACATTTCGGGCCAAACACCCCACTGAGCGATGGCTTGTTTAACATTGGTCCCCGCGAGTTTAATTTTTTTGAAAAGTACAATTAGTACAATTAATAGTACAATTAGTATAATTAATAGTACAATTAATTGACATAAATAGTACAATTACTTGACAACATGACGTGAAAAAGATTTGTAGAAAATTGCAATTGGTCGGAATTGCAGAGGAAATACTAACAGTTGTATTTCGCAATTTTTTTGGGGTGGCCCTTTATTGAAAATTTGAAGAGCACGTTGTGTGGATCTACAGGGTGTTTCACGCTATTCCTGGCCAGCGTTTTTCTTGCAAATTATTAGAAAAACATGAAAGAGGAAAAAGTAGTACATACTGTTTTTTATACGCACAACGCAACGACATATGTAATTATTCTGTGTTTATAATATTTTGTTAGATACGAAGGTGACCTTCAATTTTTTTAAATAGAATGCTTTATTATTTCTTATGTCACATGAGAGCGCGTGTCTAGTCGAATTCATTCGTATACTGTGCAGTGACCCTCAAGGTCATGCAAGGTCAGAAACGAAAGAAGCATTTTGAAATACTTGCAAACACATTGGTATTAAATATTCAAAATGCTTTTTTCGTTTCCGAGCTTGCATGACCTTGAGGATCGCTGTACAATATACGGATTTACATCTAACAAAATATCATAAACACAAAAAAATTACATATGTCGTTGCATTGCGTATAAAAAACAGTATGTACTACTTTTTCCTCTTTCATGTTTTTCTAATAATTTGCAAGAGAAACGCTGGCCAGGAATAGATCCACACAACGTGCTCTTCAAATTTTCAATAAAGAGCCACCCCAAAAAAATTTGCGAAATACAACTGTTAGTATTTCCTCTGCAATTCCGACCAATTGCATTTTCCACAAATCTTTTTCCACGTCATGTAATCAATTAATAATTGTACTAACTTTTCAAAAAAATCAAACTCTTTGTTATAACGTTTAAATTCCTTAACAACGTATTCGCCACCTATTGACACGACAAACTCTGACAAGTTCTAGTCAATAGCTTTTTAAATAAATACAGCATGTTATATTCTGCCTATGCCACGCCGGAGCGGCGCCGGAAAGATTTCGGAGAGCTTGGAATTTCTCCGGCGACGGACCGGCGACGGACCGGCTCTAGGATAGGCATCTCCTGAGGTGTAGAGGGGAGTAAAAGATTCAGGGAACCCCTGGGGTTTGTCCGCGAACCCCTGGGGTAAGACACGATCCCCAGCGCTTGGCCTTTGTGCGAGCCTCACGAATTACGACCAGCCCACCGGACACCAAACTAAATGGTCCAACATGTCCGCGCGCCGGAGACGATGCAAACTAAAGGGTCCTTTAATGAGATTGACATTCACGAACTTGAACCTGCAAGAGTTGGGAGGCCATAACAAAATTTTAATCGATGTAGTATTAGATTAATAATTATTATATTAAGAAACAAGTAGTCAGTATTGTAAATTATGTTTTATTTACTTAAAAATATTTATTAAAAATAATTTTTACACAAAATGCCAATTATTTCCTCGCACAATAATTAATTCGCACTAGAACTGACTTCTAGACCACTGTGCGCCAATAACAATTGCTATACCGTTATTCAAAAAATTGTTTGCATTATGAAATATGTTGTTATCTAATCAATTACCATACATTTAGGTATTGTATAAGGTTTCATACCAATTTCATATCCTTAAAATTTTAAAAATCATAGGAAGTGGAAACATTATAGGTCGGATGTTTCGATTTCGAGTTTATGGGGGAAGACTCCGACTGCAGGGAACTATAGGAAATTATGCAAAGAACTAGAATCTAACTAGATTTTGGGTCGAAACTTGGATTTGTGGGACGCGGCTTTTAATAAATAAATATGCTCCTTATATGAGCATATACAAATACACTGTGGATCCTTCAAATAATTTACTTTTACTGATTGTTTATTTTTAGATTCGTTTTTACAAACATGAAGGTCAATCTGATGAACATTATAAACATTTTGATGGAAAGATATCACAGTAATAATAACAAGGAAACACCCAACAACCGGAGAAATTTCCAGGAGAATTGGCTATACATACCAGTCGGTACCCTTACTCTGCCGCGGTAATTAGCACCGCGTCACGCTGGTATCTGCGCCACCTTCTTTAGCTACTGATAAAACAATAAACGACATGTCATCCAGCGTTATTGTTTAAAATACAATATATGTTTATACTAAATGCTCATATTCCGATAAAACAAGCCAGAATTCCTCCACACGCCAGATGCAAGACTATATTCCATTATGCATAATTATTGTTAAATGGCAAAAAAAAAGAAAATCCTGAAACATGTATCCCTTATTTTGGATCAAAGATCACGCACCCAAGTTTACATTAAAATTCACCAACAATAAATACGAGAAACTACAAACAAAATCAAATTTTTAATATATTGTTTAAACAAAAAACTTTTGTTAAAATTTTCTTGCGCGACTACATTGCCCATTGAAAAACACACAATTTAAAAAAAAAATTCAAATTTTTTCGACCTCTGGTTTCCGAGATATCTCAAAAAGTATGGTTTTGACCCCCAACTTTGAGGGCTATTTTCACCCCTTCAAAGTGGATGGTTGCCGATAAAAAAAATACGTGTCAAATATTTTTCAGAGAACTATAAACTCCCAAAGTTTCATCAAAATCCGATTTTCGCATCTGAATATGTTCCCTTGTTAGATTATTAAATTAAAGAAACTATATAATTCCGTTCTCTATTTAAAATATTACTGTATCTAAATCGTACAACTACTAATATTCTAAATAATATTGAAACATTTTTCCACCAAATTTTATCCAGTCCGTGGTGGATCTAATGGTAAACGGTCATTGATTTTACTATGTGGATCGTGTTAAACATTTTAAAGGTTATAAAGTGGTATATACGTAAGTGTTATACATATTGTATATGTATGTCGTATTGCAGCTATTCCAGACAAGTCAAATTAATGTTGTACAACTGTGGTTGGGTCGAATAAGAAGATAGAACTGGGAGCGTTTGCAGATTATAAAAATAATCGTATTCCTTTATTAACAAAGGCATATAATTTTCTCGCAGAAATTGGTTCTTCGAAATATAGCTATAATAAAAAGTGGATACTACAGTAATTGAGAACCCTGTATGTGTATATCATAAAATATTTCGTGCTATTACTTATAATGCATGTGCACCTTGCATTAATCAATGTTCTGATAAATTGATCTCATGTTATTAATGTGTTATGTATGAAATTTTATACAATATCTGCAATATCTTATAACAATAGCCAAACCTTTCGACAGCCTTTATTCACAGAACGACTGACATAATTTATTGTTGGAGAGTAATTAGGAGCGACTCTTATTTACCTTTTTATATACTTATTTATGTATAGATAATAACACTTACAAAATAAGATAGAAGTATTACATGTTCGTTCTGTGTTTTGATACATTCTCTATACTCTATTGCCAACCGCATATAAACAAAATCTCCCAATAATGTGTGCGATCAGGAATACCAACATTTATTGACGCGGAAAGATCAAATAGTTCAATATTTTCAAATGTGATCAGATCCACCAATAGAAAATATTGTAATGACGGAATAATGTTAAATTAAGTTATCAAAACAAACTTTCCTACAGCGGTATTTTTAAGTTTTTTGAACGGACTCTGAACGAATGATTTGTAAGCTTGATAAACGTGGGAAATGTCGCTGCCTGTTTATTATATATTGTTCATTATTCATTATTCATTATCATAATTGTTCATTAATAATATGAAGCTTTTACATACTATTAAGTAGTTTGTGTAATACATAGAATACATAGAAGTCTTCACTTCGGTCGTGCGGTGTTATGCGCACAATATTGGTCTGTTTTTTGTCTTACACGTTTTCTCGTATCATTAAAAAAATGAAAGGAGCCGATAAGAGATGAATCTACATGAAGAAATACGTCGATAGAAAGAATAAAGTTTTTTCGTTTATGATTTCGTTTTCGAGTAAATCCATGTTGAAAAATCAACGTTGCAACTTATTCTTTTTGCTCTCAGTTTTGCATTCTTGTAACAATGATCGGTTCCTAAGGGGGTAGTATAGGCTCGATTTGTAAGTAGAAAGGGACTAGAATCTTACTAGAAAAATGGCTCGAAACATGGGTTTGCGCCCAGACGTTGTTTGACCTTATTTGAGCAAATTGTGGGCTGGGTGAGGGCTCATTCTAAAGAGGAAGGTTAGATGCAGTGCGCTCCAGTCATGAGGTTAACGAGATTATGTTTATAACTAATAATATGAGGTACCCAAAGTAAAATAAATATCTAGGAAAAAAACCCGCAGATTTCAATGCATTTTTTTGTCCCTAAAAGACTTTTTGACTGCTATGATGACCAGAGCGCAGTGTGATGATCCTTCCTCTTTAGAATGAGCCCTCACCCAGCCCACAATTTGCTCAAATAAGGTCAAACAACGTCTGGGCGCAAACCCATGTTTCGAGCCATTTTTCTAGTAAGATTCTAGTCCCTTTCTAGTTACAAATCGACCCCCTTAATGCTTCTCCTTTAACTTTAAATAGTAGTTTGAGATAAGGTGTGAAGATCATTGTTTTAACGAGAAGAGATTGTTGAGCCCAGAAAGCACAAACACGTCTTAAAGACGTCCGAAAGACGTCTCCAGTTGGACATTCAGAAAACTTAAAGATGTTCCGAATGTTATATTAACGTCTTTCGATCGTCTCCTGAACGTCTTGTGTTAGGAAACGACGTCTGAAAAATTGATTTGACGTCTAAAAAACGTTCATGAGGCTTCGTTGGTCATTCGGGAGGTCTCTAAGACGTCCCCAGGAAGCCTTAAAGGTCCATAAATGTTAATTGAATTAAAAGAGAAGGGAAGAGTAAAAATAGAATTCTCTCTCTACAAACACGAGTTTAAAGTTAAACCTAGCTTTATCAGAAGAACGCATGTGGAATTGACATAAAAAGTGTAATGAAAATAACAATTACAATTAAAATCACTATACAAATAACATATATAAAATATATACAGGGTGTCCCAGACCAAGTGTAAGTCCCGGAAATGGGAGGTTCCTTGGGTCATTTGAAGCGACATTTTCCTTTGCTAAAATGGCGTCCGCGGCTTTGTTTAACAGTTATTAACGAAAAACACGGACCAATGAGAGCGCGCCCTGGGCCGCCGCGCCGCGCCGCGCTCGGATCAGAGCGTTGGCGGTACGCCGCGCCGCACAGTGGGGTATTTGGCCCGAAAAAGTGAAAAAAATTCGACTTCTAAATTTTTGCGTATGGCATAAAATTTTTGTTGTTCGTTGTAGTTAAAGGTCTGAAGAATAAGGCTGCAATATTATTTTTTCTATTTGTACACCCGTGAAGTAGTAAACTTCATCAAAAGTCGTGAGATTTTAAGGCGCGCTTAGCGTTCTTAAACAGTCTCTAAGACAGCGTCTGTTCATTGGCGATTTTCAAGTGTTTGAAGGAAAATTCTGTAAATTCTTATATTACAAAAGTTGTTTGGGTAGGTATACAGAGCACTTTCGCATAGATTTTATTTTATTATCATCTAAATTAGTATAGTTATTAATATTTGAATATTACCAATCATTCTGTTAGCTTTTCAAAAATTACAAAACTTTATTGACCATTTTGTTATAGTATAAAGCTTTATTGAGTGCTCTTTTTGGTGTCATTACATTTGGTAAAGATTTGTGATTATAAGCCAACAAAGTTTGATTCCGGATATGTCCGGATTCAAATTGCATGTTAGGCTACGCTTGGCCTCAAATGAAGAATGTAACGCGACGAGGAACGAGACAACCCCAGGGGTGCCAATCCGCCTCGGCACTACCCTGAGATTAAGAAAAGAATCGCGCCGCGACCGAATGTTCTAGAAGGCCGCATGTTCGAGAAACTTCTAAAATCCCTAACAACGCCCAAACAAGGGTTAGCAACGACTAGTATAAATACCGGTAGACGATCGCGGAGAAATCACTTTTGCTGCGCCTGTGGGAGAGGACGAGGTAAGACCACGGCCGCCCATAGGTTAGGGAGAGTACGAAGCAATGCTATCGGACGCCCGGCAGCTCAGGAGAGGACAGGGGTTGCACCTGGACGCCTCTCTGGATAAATGGGAGAGGACGGCCATGAAGGCCGGCCGCCCGCCGAGAGGAAAGAACAGGGTAGCTTCCTGGCCGCCTGAAAGTAGGTTCACCAGGTTACTCTGTACGTCTTGGAGAGGACGGCCATGAAGGCCGGCCGCCGAGCTTACAGAGGACACCTGGTGAAACCGAGTCGTCGTCGTTTTTCCCAATAGGAGAGTACGGTTGAGATAAACCGGACGCCTGATGGGAAAACCTTTTATTAGTAAAATTATTTTAATCTTTCGTTGCTAACCTTCTTCAAAGGTTTATTGTAAATTCTACGAAAACTTTCGATGTATGAAACTAATTGGAAAATATATTCTTTGTTCAGAGAGAAATCCCAATTCCTATTCCTTGCGATACGAGAGAGAGAACCTGTTCCTACTAGTATGTCGGATCCTACAAAAATTTTGACGCCCAACGTGCAGGCCGAGGCTCACGACCTGAATTCCGACTCCATCTCCAATTCTGACCTGAGTCCCAGTCCAAGTATCCAGTTTTCACCGAGCCAATTTTCCCAGCTCCTGGGATCCCTGAACGATAAACCTCCTGTTTGTCTAAAAAGTTTCACGAGATGTAAGGAACGTTTCGATGGCTGTCATGACTACATGAAAGTCAGCGCGTTCATCGCCGCTATCTCGATATTTAAGGATATCGAAAATATTAGCGATGAAAACGCTTTGAAAGGATTACCACTGCTCTTCGAGAAACACGCAGCTATCTGGTGGCGAGGTGTGCGAGGATCCGTATCAACATGGAAGGAAGCCTTGGATACGATCAAAACAACTTTTGCACCTCGACGTCCCGCACATCAGATATACACGGAGTTGTTCCGGACCACGCAGGACGCAAACACTCTGACGGATCTGTTTATTAGCCAGAAACGGGCACGGCTGGCAGAATTGCCAAACCCGCACCCGGAATCAGTCCAAATAGACATGATCTACGGTCTCTTACGCCTTCCACTTCGGAAGAAAATTCCCCGGGAATCGGTAAAAACATTCACCGACCTGATCAAGCGTGCCCGAGAAGTAGAAGATCTCGAGAAGGAGACCCAGGGTAAACAACGACAACCATCTACGCATTACCATCGGACGGAGGGGATATTTGCCAAACCGTATCCCAGGGACCACCGCCGCTGCAATATTTGCCGCCGCCCAGGACACGCCACCGCCGACTGCCGTTTCCGAAAAAACAACGTGCCAGTACCGAAGCCAACGACCACCTCAACCACGCTGCAGCCAGGATTCACGCAGCCCCCAGTGAGTCGCACTCCGCTGCAATGCTACGGATGCGGTAAACCGGGAGTCGTACGCAGCAAATGCCCGGACTGCACGAAGACGGCCAAAACCCCGACGTCTGCAGCATTTTGCACAGTAAGTGCAACCATACATCCACGACAGCGACCAGCGGTCGACATCACCATCGCCGGAGAAAAAGGGCAGGCCTTCTTCGATACAGGAGCGAAGTGCAGCGTTGCGAGTCAGAGCTTGTACTCTCTGTTGAAGACGAAAGGCTACCTATTCGAAGAACGGAAAATGGAAGTCGCGCTGGCAGACGGAAACCCACGCATTCAGGGTGTTAAAGCGGCTCATCTTGAAGTAGAGCTTCGTGGTCGCTGCCTCCGGACCACCTTCATTGTCTTGCCGGAAGGAAAGGACAACCGAACTCTGCTGGGCGTCGACTTCATCGAAGACGCAGGAATTGTATTGAATGTTCCGCAGCGGACATGGCATTTCGTGGAGGCACCAGAAAATCTACACGATTTCCAGGATGAAGTTCTGTTTGGGAATGCATCTTTCGGCAAGGGGGAGACAGGAGTCCCTCTATTATCCTTAACGACAGATGCGATTCGCGAGATTCAGAATTTCGCGAAACCTCCGCCGAAATGTCTGAGCCCGATTCGGGAAGTTACAACAACACTCCAGGCTTACCTGCAGGAGGAAATCGAAATGGAGGAACCAGTGCCAAACGCAAATTATCCAGATATCGACAATTTTTTCGAGAGATGCATCCAAACATTTGAGACGAGGATGGACATCGCTACCGTCGACATCGGGGAAATAAGGGAGGACGAAGCGGTAAGTATCTCCCCCGAAGAAAAGCGAAAACTCTGCGACTTATTGAGAGAAAACGCTGATTTATTTCAAGCCAACACATCACCGAGCAAGGAAGCTGTCCATAGAATAAACACCGAGGACCACGCTCCAATCGCTGTGCCGCCATATCGCATACCACCCGCAAAGAGAGAACTGCTGCGCACCGAAATAGAAAAAATGATGGAAGCAAAAGTCATCGAGGAATGCGAATCACCATGGGCCGCACCCGTAGTTTTAGTGCCTAAAAAGGACGGCAGTATTCGGGTTTGCGTGGACTATCGCAAACTCAACGCCGTTACCATTACTGATTCGTATCCTCTGCCACGGATCGACGACCTGCTCCATTCGGCCAAGAGAACGGGATTCATGTCTGCGCTGGATCTACAATCAGGCTATTGGCAAATTGGCGTACGAGAAGAAGATCAAGACAAAACGGCCTTCACGACACCTTTCGGAATTTTTCGATTCAAGCGGATGCCGTTTGGGTTGAAGAATGCACCGGCTACATTTCAACGCCTCATGGACCGGATGAGAGCTGGTTTAGGAGATCGCAATATTCTCGTCTATCTGGACGATATATTGGTACTCTCCGCCAACTTCACCGAGCACCTCGAGGACTTGAGAGCAGTTTTTAACAGACTTCGCCAATTTGGTCTCCGAATGAATCGGCAGAAATGTCGTCTGGGATGCCCGAAAATCAAATATCTTGGACATGTATTGACAGCAGAAGGCATCCATCCCGATCCTGAGAAGGTCAAGGCGATCCAAGGCATGGCTACACCGGCGAATCTGAAACAGCTGATATCCTTCCTACAAACTTGTTCATGGTATAGACGTTTTGTACCAAATTTCGCTACAGTTGCCCAACCTCTGACCCAGCTAACAAAGAAAAAGGCAACCTGGGAATGGAAGACGAGTCAACAGCAAGCATTCGAGCACCTGAAAGGAGCCCTTATGAGTCCTCCGATTCTGCAATACGCCGACGAGAAACAGTCCTTCATCATACGTACCGACGCCAGTGCCTATGCCATAGGAGCAGTTCTGTTACAAGGCGAGAAGGAATCGGAACATCCCATTGAATATGCCAGCAGATTACTGACGGCGGCGGAACGCAACTACTCAACCACCGAGAGAGAGGCATTAGCAGTTGTTTGGGCTGTTGACAAGTTCCGAGGATACATCGAAGGAACTCCTGTTACTATCGCCACGGATCATCAACCTTTGAAATGGCTGATGTCTCTGCGCTCTCCAAGCGGACGACTCGCCCGATGGGCACTGTTATTACAACCTTACTGTCCGAATATTCAATATATTCCAGGTCGATGCAACGTTGTCGCCGATATGCTGTCAAGGTTACCGAGCGAACCATGGAACGAAGAAAGCAGTACGGAAATCGCAGAAATTTCCGTCGACATACCAGCACGAGGACCAGCAGTAACCCGAGAGGAACAACTAAAAGACGAGGCCCTGAAAACCATAATCGAATCACTTGAATCAACTACACGAGACGACGAAATGATTAAGTGGACCACGAGGGGATATTTGATCAACAACGGAGTGCTCTACCGACACGCTCCAAATGTGGACATGGAAGAAGCTCAGCTGGTAGTACCTTCACACGAGAGGAAAGAAATTCTTCGAGCATACCACGACGATGCCACTGCGGGCCATTATGGAGCTCAGCGTACGCTACATCGGATAATCAGCCGATACTTTTGGCCTGGGATGAGCCGAGAAATCGCAAATTACGTTCATGCTTGCGTGGAGTGTCAAAGGTATAAAGCAAACAATTTGAAACCAGCCGGTTTGTTACAGATGCCCGTCATGCAGCAAAGATTTGAAATACTCGCCATGGACCTCTTTGGGCCTCTGCCGACCACAATGAGGGAGAATCGATGGATCTTCATCGTGGAAGACGCAGCCTCACGATGGGTGGAACTGTTTCCACTGCAGCAGGCAACGGCGGAAGCCTGTGCAGAGATCCTCATCAACGAAGTTATGCTTCGTTTTGGTATGCCACGGCGAATCATCAGCGACAATGGCACTCAATTCATCAGCGGGGTCATGCAGCAGGTAGCCCACTGTTTTGGGCTGCAACAGGCGTTCACCCCTGTCTATCATCCCGAGGCCAACCCGGTGGAACGGAAGAATCGCGATCTGAAGGCGCAGCTTGGAATCTACGTCGGTAGAGACCACTCTACATGGGACGAAAGGCTGCCAACCATACGATTTGCGATGAATTCGGCCCGGTGCGTGACAACCGGGTACTCAGCAGCCTTCCTTACGTTCGGGAGAGAGCTGAGAACGCCCGATGACGCCAATCGGGACTTGAGGACCATCATCCAAGCAGAAAATTTCCTGCCGGAAATTACTCCAAAACTGTTGACACTGGCGGACACGATGCAGATAGCCCAGCAGAACCAGGAACGTCAGCAGGAGCAGAGGAAGGAGTATGCCGATCAACGACGCCGGCCCAATCCTGGTTACGAGAGAGGAGACCTGGTGTGGGTAACCACTCACACCCTCAGCCGACGAGAGAGGAACTACACAGCGAAGTTCGCACCAAAGAGGGACGGACCATACGTGGTGAAGCGCCGCATAGGGTCCAACAGCTACGAGATCGAGACCCGTGAGGACCAGCCTGTGTGCGTAGGGGTGTACCACACCTCGGCGCTAAGGCCCTACAACGGAGCACGGGCGAACCCACCACCAGATCCAGTAACAACCATCCGTAAACGAGGGCGACCTCGTAGGCAGCACGAGGGTCAATCAACACAGCGTCCAACGAAGCAAGCTCGGCGCAAATGAAGGAAGTCCTGGACTACTCGTCGAGGACGCCGTCGTGTCCAGAGGGGGAGACTGTAACGCGACGAGGAACGAGACAACCCCAGGGGTGCCAATCCGCCTCGGCACTACCCTGAGATTAAGAAAAGAATCGCGCCGCGACCGAATGTTCTAGAAGGCCGCATGTTCGAGAAACTTCTAAAATCCCTAACAACGCCCAAACAAGGGTTAGCAACGACTAGTATAAATACCGGTAGACGATCGCGGAGAAATCACTTTTGCTGCGCCTGTGGGAGAGGACGAGGTAAGACCACGGCCGCCCATAGGTTAGGGAGAGTACGAAGCAATGCTATCGGACGCCCGGCAGCTCAGGAGAGGACAGGGGTTGCACCTGGACGCCTCTCTGGATAAATGGGAGAGGACGGCCATGAAGGCCGGCCGCCCGCCGAGAGGAAAGAACAGGGTAGCTTCCTGGCCGCCTGAAAGTAGGTTCACCAGGTTACTCTGTACGTCTTGGAGAGGACGGCCATGAAGGCCGGCCGCCGAGCTTACAGAGGACACCTGGTGAAACCGAGTCGTCGTCGTTTTTCCCAATAGGAGAGTACGGTTGAGATAAACCGGACGCCTGATGGGAAAACCTTTTATTAGTAAAATTATTTTAATCTTTCGTTGCTAACCTTCTTCAAAGGTTTATTGTAAATTCTACGAAAACTTTCGATGTATGAAACTAATTGGAAAATATATTCTTTGTTCAGAGAGAAATCCCAATTCCTATTCCTTGCGATACGAGAGAGAGAACCTGTTCCTACTAGTATGTCGGATCCTACAAGAAGAAATATTATCCGAGGTAGAAATTTCTGATGTGTTTTCGGATGAAAATTAATGGTAATAATTTTTAAATGTTCTTATAATATACAGGGTGTCCCAAAACTCGTGAAAATCCCGAAAGGGGGTGGTTCCTGAGACCATTCTAAGAGACATTTTCCTTTGCACCAATGTCAACTGCGGCTTTGTTTAGGAGTTATTAACGAAAAACACGGACCAATCAGAGCGCGCCCTGGCCCGGCGCGCCACGCCGCGCCGGCAAGCGAGTGTCGGTGGTACGCCGCGACATCGCAACGAACAAGAGTTTCTCGATAATGTGAACCCTCTCCGATTTCGATGTGCTTTGGATATGTTGTCAAGACCATGATTCTGAATAACATTTCTCTTTAGACTTTTTGGCGATCGGCTTTAGTTTACGAGATAAGTAACTTGTAATTGTAAATCGATCGATGTACTATCTGAACTATCTCCTCTCCGATTTCGATGAGCTTTGGATACGTTGTCAAGACCATGATTCTGAACAACATTTCTCTTTAGACTTTTTGGCGATCGGCTTTAGTTTACGAGATAATCGTAAAAAAAGAGAAGAAGCAGAAACTGATTGAATTAAAAACTCACGTATTCAGCCGTAAATCCATTTGCTGCTTCGAAATGTGTGTCACTGGGTCACTCGGTGACGAACTGCACAGATGTCTTCAGGTATACGGCAGTACCGAAAGTCAAGGGACGTACGGCCAGGTCGACGAACTGCACAGCCGGTGGTATGAGGCCTAAGAGATGCGCGGTCAAGTCGACGATCCAGAATTTCACTTTCACTTTCGAATCGATAAATAATTCGTATGTTTATTTCACACAGATGCCTTGAAATTTTTCCACACTCACAATCACTGTTCACATTTGTCAACACATTACATTTTAAGAAGTTGAAAATAATACTATGGTGTTTTGAAATTATTTTAATCTCTCTACTGTCTTAAAATGCACCTACTCATGTTTGCTGCAAATACATGAAATCCGCAGTCTAGTGATTGCATTACCTGATTGTTGTGATTTGTGCAGCAGTACAAGGGATATGGCAATTATTACACTGTCCAACAGCCAAAAAGTATTTCGATTCCCACTATGCGATTCTTGTAGCGTTTTCCGCGCTGATTCCGAATCTGGTTTTATTTTTTTTCCTATACGTCCAGTTTTTGAGAAAATGGAGTTAAAAAAAAAGACATATTTTTCAACTTTAAACAAATATTGCGATGTTATTATAAAAGATATTGAATTTTTCTTTACAGCAAAAGATTCTGTAGACTTTCCCGAATACAGTGATATCCAATATTAATACATTATGATTGTTTAAACATGTTTAAACAATGATTAAAGACAGAGATGCACCACTTTTGCACCAATTTTTGCGGATATTTTCGAATTTATCTCAAAAAATAAGGGTCCAGCGAAAAATTGAACTATACCACGCGAAAGAGCAGACTTTTATCTTGAGAAACCCCCCTGTGAAGTTTGCATGTTCAGCGTTTTTTTCGAACCAGAAAGCAAAATATCTTCGCGCGACATGAGTTTCCGCCAGTGGCGCTCGGGACGGGATACGGCGCAGCGACGGGATACGGAGCGGCGAACGACCGTTCTGGTGGTGAGCGCCACTGGTGACAACACATGTCGGGCGAAGATATTTTGCTTTCTGGTTCGAAGAAAACGTCGACCATGCAAACTTCACAGGGGGGTTTCTCAAGATAAAAGTCTGCTCTTTCGCGTGGTATAGTTCAATTTTTCGCTGGACCCTTATTTTTTGAGATAAATTCGAAAATATCCGCAAAAATTGGTGCAAAAGTGGTGTCTCTCCGTCTTTAATCATAGTTTAAACATGTTTAAACAATCATAATGTATTAATATTGGATATCACTGTATTCGGGAAAGTCTACAGAATCTTTTGCTGTAAAGAACAATTCAATATCTTTTATAATAACATCGCAATATTTGTTTAAAGTTGAAAAATATGTCTTTTTTTTAAACTCCATTTTCTCAAAAACTGGACGTATAGGAAAAAAATTAAAACCAGATTCGGAATCAGCGCGGAAAACTCTATAAGAATCGCATAGTGGGAATCGAAATACTTTTAAAAAGTTGAAATTTGTTGGACAGTGTTATTAGTGCATAACTATGTGTTGACAAATGTGAACAGTGATTGTGAGTGTGGAAAAATTTCAAGGCATCTGTGTGAAATAAACATACGAATTATTTATCGATTCGAAAGTGAAAGTGAAATTCTGGATCGTCGACTTGACCGCGCATCTCTTAGGCCTCATACCACCGGCTGTGCAGTTCGTCGACCTGGCCGTACGTCCCTTGACTTTCGGTACTGCCGTATACCTGAAGACATCTGTGCAGTTCGTCACCGAGTGACCCAGTGACACACATTTCGAAGCAGCAAATGGATTTACGGCTGAATACGTGAGTTTTTAATTCAATCAGTTTCTGCTTCTTCTCTTTTTTTACGATTATCTCGTAAACTAAAGCCGATCGCCAAAAAGTCTAAAGAGAAATGTTGTTCAGAATCATGGTCTTGACAACGTATCCAAAGCTCATCGAAATCGGAGAGGAGATAGTTCAGATAGTACATCGATCGATTTACAATTACAAGTTACTTATCTCGTAAACTAAAGCCGATCGCCAAAAAGTCTAAAGAGAAATGTTGTTCAGAATCATGGTCTTGACAACATATCCAAAACTCATCGAAATCGGAGAGGGTTCACATTATCGAGAAACTCTTGTTCGTTGCGATGTCGCGGCGTACCACCGACACTCGCTTGCCGGCGCGGCGCACAGTGGGCCAGAATGGCTCGGTAGCTGTTCACGCCTATTTCACCATTATTTCAAAACTTAAAGACCACATTAAATAGGTCGTTGAATTCGTCTTGGCGTCAGATATAATGTTATTAAATAAAAAATATATAGTTATAAATAAATATTGAAGCTGACCACAATTTTTTATTTAAAAAAAGAAATTATTCAAATTTTTTGTATTGGGGTTTGTAGAAGACTGAGTACTGATTACTTTTTGTAGGAAACATTTTTTTGTCACACCACCGGAAATGTCTGAAAAATCGTGTGAATAATGAATAATATTTGAAAACTGGGTGTTCACGCCTATTTCACCATTATTTCAATACATAAAGACCACATTAAATAGGTCGTTGGATTCGTCTTGCCGTCAGCTATAACATTATTGAATAAAAAATATATAGTTATAAATAAATAATGAAGGTGACCACAATTTTTTATTGAAAAAAAATTTTTTTTGGAAATTTTTTGTATTGATATTTGTAAAAGACTGTGTACTGATTACTTTTTGTAGGAAACATTTTTTTGTCACACCACCGGAAATGTCTGAAAACTCGTGTGAATAATGAATAATTTGGCCACGATTTCGATCGAACTCACCACTGTGCGCGTGTCACGCGACGCTTTAAACTATCATAATTTTCACGGTGGTCTGAGGGGGGACGCGAATTTTGCAGGATCTTTTAGAGGAGATGTTGCTGAAAATGTTCCACGTTGTTAGAGCCATCATTTTTGATCATTTTTTAACTTATTCCTTGTCAAAGGTGAAAAACTTTGACGATTTTCCTTAGTTGACTCAGTATTTTTTTTTATAACAAATTATGAACAATAATGTTTAGTTCCTGGTGCGTCCTCAACAAAAATATACATTCTTCGTATAAACAAAAATTGGGCACTTAATCTTCAGTAGGTTTTCCAGGACACCGTTATGAAGAAAAGGAATTTTTTCGGTGATAAATCATATCTGAAAAAGTTTGATCTTTGAACGCTTATTGTGACGAGAGTTTTTAATAACTTTAATTAATATTATTGTTTTCGAATGTAATGGACATTTAAGAATCACTGTGCATTGGTTAAAAATCGATATGAGGACTTTCATTTTTTAGCTCATGAACAGCTACCGAGCCATTCTGGCCCACTGTGCGGCGCGGCCGCCCACGGCGCGCTCTGATTGGTCCGTGTTTTTCGTTAATAACTCCTAAACAAAGCCGCAGTTGACATTGGTGCAAAGGAAAATGTCTCTTAGAATGGTCTCAGGAACCACCCCCTTTCGGGATTTTCACGAGTTTTGGGACACCCTGTATACATATATGTATACCGGGGGTGAGTCATCCAAAGTGAAACAGACGTATATCTTCGAAATTAAGCATTTTGGTTAAAAAATGTTTCTGACAAAAGTTGTATGGTTTCGAGGGGGCCATAAAATGGCGTCATTGATTTGACCTTGGATAGTCGTTTGAAAATCACGCAAAGGTCATCTTCAATTTCTTAAATAGAAAACCCTATTGTTTATTGCATATTCTTCTAGCTTGTTTTCAGAGCTTTCCAAAACACTATAATAAAATATTTTTTTCTTAAATACTTTTCAAGTTACAATAGTGCAAATATTCCACTATCGCCTCGCTTTTGCAGGGGTTCTCGATAATCTGAGAAAAAAATGTTTCGAACAAAAGAAGAACAGTATTCAGTCGTCTACAAATTTCAATATATAAAAGTTAAAAAAAATTTTTTTTTTTTTAAAAATGAGGTAAATTTGATTTTTTAAATACTAAAATGTATTTTGGATTTCATAATGTTGTAGCTGATGTTAAGGCGAATCCAACGATATATAATATTATAACCTTGAGCCTATAAATAACGCTACAATAGTTTTTTCCACTTTTTCAGGCCAAATACCCCACTGTGCGCCCCACAGTGGGGTATTTGCCCTGTTTAGCGCGCCAAAAGTCGAAATTTTTACTTTGTTCAAAATGACTAAAACTTTTTACCCATGTACCTGAATATATATGCAAGTAATCTACAATAATATTTTTCCATAAACGGTACTATTTAGTAACCTATAGATACTTGAAAGTAACATATTCTCGTGACCGAGAGAAGCATGGAAAAACTTGTGTTAAAGAAATGATCTTTCTCACAAGTTTAGTGTCTCAAATCGAGATAAAAACATACCTAGGATGTAAAGGAAGGTTTATAGAGTAATTTTACTGCTTTTTGTTTTATACTCTTCGGTGGTTTTGATAGAATAAACAATTAAAAGTGATATAATTTTTTTCAGAAAATTAATATGTATCATGTAATAACTTTTTTTCTCTGCAAAACACCCCTCCAATTTTTTTAGGGGTTAATCATTAGACATTGCTCTATACAATCCTGAAAAATTTATATGCGGTCTCTTGCTGTAACATACCTTTTTATGCGATTTAGATCAGTATGGCATGAACCGACCGTATATCATATGACTGATAATGATGAAATAACTGAGCTGTAGGTGATAGATACTTGGAAGTAAATGAAGGAAAATGAAAGTCATTATTGCTAGAATATTAATTTATATTATAAAAAAAAATTAATAAAAATTAATTAATATTTATAATATATTTTTTTTTTTACGAAAAAATGTTTGAAACAAAAGTTTAACAGTATTAACTTCAATATAAACTTCAATATATAAAACTTCGAAAAAATTTTGTTTAAAACAAAAAAACAAGGTCGCTTCGATTTTTTAAACATTAAGTTGTATTTTTGATTTGATAGTGTTGTAGCTGGTGTTAAGACGAATTCAACGCGCTGAACAGGCCAAATACCCCACTGTGCGCCGTGACATCGCGCGGCGGCCCAGGGCGCGCAATGATTGGTCCGTGTTTTTCATTAATAACTGCTAAACAAAGCCGCGGACGCCATTTTTGCAAAGGAAAATGTCGCTTCAAATGACCCAAGGAACCTCCCATTTCCGGGACTTACACTTGGACTGGAACACCCTGTATACACGGTGTTTAGCTACAGGTGGGAGAAAATTTAAGGGGTGGTTCTCGACGATAATATAAGACAAAAATGAAGAATAAAAAAATTGCGATTTCGGCTTCGTTATTTAGTTATTAACAATTAAAAATCCGTCTAAAATGCTGCAACACTTCTAACAAAAGTGTACGTTGCGTACGTCACACGGGCGCGCGACAGTCTCGTATCAAGTGACAAACGCATGCATACCTTGGTTCTCATTTGGGGCCCCAGCGAGGTGAACATGTTTAAAAAATCGTTGGACGACATTGAACCTACCTACTCGTTAAAATCCACAAGGGCATTTCTAATATCCGCCCTATGGAATTATCAAGTAGAAGGGGTCAATGCCCTTTCACTTTTAAATTCTTCTCAAACATCTCCACAAATCCTTATCCTGCACTATAATTGTTCATAACACCGTACCTAATATACTGGAATAAACGCTCTAGCACTATTTACAATATCATACACACGCACTACGAGTTTACAGAGAGTACAAGTTTACTGAGGGGAATGAGGAGAATGTAAAGAACTGGTAATCCTTTAATGTTGAAACACTGCACTTTATTGAACTTGATGTACGTCGCGAGACTCGCTCACAGACGGAGCGGACATCTTGAGGTCGTGTGATTTCTGCGAACGGAAATCTTCGACGCGTGCGAGAAGAATCGTCCGTACAAGCTAGCATCCGTATGCACACTGATTCAAGACAGCTGATGAGGTCGATGCCAGATCGATAAAACAAATGAAGATCTACAGCAAACTACCGCCCAAACATCACGCGTTGCTATACCAATACATTGTCTATCCTATTTTCACGAATTTCGTGATTCTTTCTCATTCTGTCTGTGACCGCGAAATATCTCATGTGTGTGCATTGACCACATCAGCTGTCTTGAATCAGTGTGCATACGGATGCTAGCTTGTACGGACGATTCCTCTCGCACGCGTCGAAGATTTCCGAACGCAGAAATCGCATGACCTCAAAGATATCCGTTCCGTCTGTGAGCGAGTCTCGCGACGCAAATCAAGTTCAATAAAGTGCAGTGTTTCAACATTAAAGGATTACCAGTTCTTTACATTCTCCTCATTCCCCTCAGTAAACTTGTACTCTCTGTAAACTCGTAGTGCGTGTGTATGATATTGTAAATAGTGCTAGAGCGTTTATTCCAGTATATTAGGTACGGTGTTATGAACAATTATAGTGCAGGATAAGGATTTGTGGAGATGTTTGAGAAGAATTTAAAAGTGAAAGGGCATTGACCCCTTCTACTTGATAATTCCATAGGGCGGATATTAGAAATGCCCTTGTGGATTTTAACGAGTAGGTAGGTTCAATGTCGTCCAACGATTTTTTAAACATGTTCACCTCGCTGGGGCCCCAAATGAGAACCAAGGTATGCATGCGTTTGTCACTTGATACGAGACTGTCGCGCGCCTGTGTGACGTACGCAACGTACACTTTTGTTAGAAGTGTTGCAGCATTTTAGACGGATTTTTAATTGTTAATAACTAAATAACGAAGCCGAAATCGCAATTTTTTTATTCTTCATTTTTGTCTTATATTATCGTCGAGAACTTACCCCTTAAATTTTCTCCCACCTGTAGCTAAACACCCTGTATATATAAATATATATAAAATAATAAAATTGAAGTTTAAATTGAAGAGTTGAAATTGAAATTGAAGTTGATATTGAAAAATTGAAGTTGAACTGGAAGAGTTGAAGTTGAAATTGCAGTTGAAATTAAAAGTGAAGTTGAAATTTAAGAGTTGAAATTAAAAGTGAAGTTGAAATTTAAGAGTTGAAATTCATGTTAAAATTGAAAATTACGTTGAAATTGAAAAATTGAAGTTGAAATTGAAGAGTTGAAATTGAAATTGAAGTTGATATTGAAAAATTGAAGTTGATATTGAAAAATTGAAGTTGAAATGGAAGAGTTGAAGTTGAAATTGCAGTTGAAATTGAAAATAATGTTGATATTGAAAAATTGAAGTTGAAATTGAAGAGTTGAAACTGAAGTGTTGAAATTGAAGTGGAAATTGAAAAATTGAAATTGAAGAGTTGAAATTGATGTTAAAATTGAGAATGATGTTGAAATTGAAAAATTGATGCAAAAACACTAACTCGAACAAATAATACCAATTCTAGTACTGCTAGATTATGGGCATATAAAAACCATACTGTTTATGTTCTTAAAAACGTCTTCTTAGGACGTAAGACTTTCAGACTTGAAATAAACGTAAAATGGACGTCTTTCAGACGTCGTGTACTATCTGGGAGGTGTCCGAATAATTTATATTTAATGGCAGAGACTTAACAATGGATTATTGCCAGACGATAAACATAATTTGTGCGACAATAATGGTGAGAAGTTTAGGTGTCAACTTGTTTCTAAAGGGTGATGTACATACATACATATTGTATATCAAGGATATGTGGAAGGGATATCTAAGTGAGTTGATACATCTCCGCTAATGCAGTCGTGTGCTTTCCAAGGGCTAAACAAGTTCCACTTGATTGTAAAAGTCTTGCGACGATTAAAGCTCGAGACGGCTAATGCGATTAACTAAATGAAACGCAACTGCGACGTTGCTTAACCGTCCTTCGTTATTATCATTACCGAATTAATATGTCCGAGATTAATTTTCCACGACTTATCTAGTTTAACTTGAAGAGCATCTTACTTCGGCCGGGTAGCTTCAGCAATGGCTGAACACCGACAGCTGAGTGCTAGGTAATTGAATATTAGATAATAAATAGTTCATAAATAAACTTTTCGTAACCGGAATAATTTCTTGCTTTCTAAATTATTACATTTTATACCTTGATTTATTCTAGCGTTTGAAAGGATTTCAAGTTTCACTTTCAGAATTCAGAGAATTTTCCGAAAATATTTCTGGCATAATACCAGCTTCATGACTGTGCACTATACATGATATAACTATGCATAAATGAGCATTATTGAGCTACCGAATAGAATAACCTCACACGTAATGGGTATATCATGATTTCTTGGTAACAACTACAGAAACCGGGTAACTATAGATCACACCGACCTAGATCACTTTCTCAGAAAGTAACCTACTACAACAGTACGACCATAATAGTTTAACCTTGATATAAATACAGAAAGTATAAGCACAGTAAAATGACTACTTTCAAATTTCTCAATTTTCTCGCATACTATTTAAAATAATATCTTCCGTAAAAGGGTGAAATCATTATAGTCTAATTTAATACATTAAATTAATTATATTAGAATATACATATATTTTTATTTTAACAAATATGAAACTGTGAAAGATATAAAACATCTAGGAATATTGTTATACGTAAAAATAATATTAAAAGGTGAAATAAATTTTTATTCAACTACGGCCTCCCGTAATCGATGCAGAATATTTTTATTTTGGATAAAGATCCGTAGTCTAACGATTACATCATCTCCTGATATCATTTCCCCGTTTTTAATAATCCCGCATGGATTTATTTCAGTCCGCGTTATTATACCGGGTGAGTCATTTAAAGTGAAACAGGCGTAGGTTAAAATGCCCAAATATGAACCACTTTTTGTTAATGTCATTTTTTTATTATTCTAGAATGCTCTTTTTCGACCAAAAAATTACCAGTTGTAGATGCATTTCCTCCCTATATGATTCTGGGGTCAAGTTTGTTAAAAAATTAATACAGCTTGGGAAAAATATTTTTTTTGTGATGTGTCATTTGCAGGTTCCAGCGAAAGGGGTTCCTAATATGGTACACCTTGAGTCCCTAATGAACCACTTTTTGTTGATGTCATTTTTTGATGATTTTAGAATGCTCTTTCCCGACCAAGAAATTACCAGTTGTAGATGCATTTCCTCCCTATAAGATTCTTTCACACAATCGTCGTAGTAAGAAAAGTGTATTTCTTAAAAACAAAAGCTAAGCTATTGCAAAAATTAGGTAAAATTCGTAAAATCAATGAAATGAAAATTTGACTGGCTTGCGGCACTTTAAAAAATTTATGTAGAACTCGGGAATAAAAAAATTTTTCTTCCCGATGTTTCGTTCCACTCTGCTGTATGTGTTACTCAAGGACCGGCGCAATTTGTAACCGAATTATACGAATTTGTGAGTAATTCGGGCATCATATTATTTAAGGGTTGCCTGTGTATCAACACATATTTCCATCTGTACTTTTCGTGTTATTCCATCTTCCCCCGTCGCGTCGCGTCGCCGCGCCGTTTTCCTTTTCAATTGATCCATCTGTACTGTTGCCGCTTCTTCTATAAACTCCCGTGTCTCTTGTTTTTTCCCCACAGCAACTATTCCGTTTGATCCGTTTAGTAACTTGTGAGCAATATGTGTTCCCTCCATTTTTAAATTGAGATCTTCCTAGCAAATGTAGTTATTTCTTTACTCCTGTTTCTTCCCTTATTTATGTTCCTCGTTTATATGTGTTTTAATTTTCTCTTCCACACATATTCTAGTATTGTTTGCTTTATTTTTCAGAATGTTCAACTCCTACTTCCTTTCCAGAAACAGCGTCGGAAATAGAAGGGGGTAATTCCCGAGGTGGTTCTAAACATTTTTCTTCTTTCCCAATTCGCGACGAAACACTTCGCGTTCGTGTTATTAACGAAAAACATGGACCAATCAGAGCGCGGCTATAGCGGACGGATTCCAGCTTGTCCAACGGCAACGCTAAGCTCAGCGGGACCTGTCGTCGAGACGGAATCTGTCTGCTCTAGCCGGGCTTCGATTGGTCCATATTTTTTTTTTTTTTGGTTATTTTACGTCGCACTTAACTGCCAGGGTTATTTCGCGACGGGATTGGTCCACATTTTTCGTTAATAACTCGAAAACAAAGCGTTTCACCGCGAATTGGTAAAACAAAAAGGTGCTCGGAATCACCTTAGGAATCACCCATTTCTTGTTCCGACACTCTTTCTGGGACACCTTGTATACACTCTTTACTTTGATTCGATGTCTTCTAAACTAGGTACATAAAATGTTGCAAGCTGTTTTCTTCGAAACCACACAAACTATCGACTTATTTCATTAAAGAAAATTGAGACAGAGCGACTTTGTGAAGACTTTGAGTGCTTTTTCTTTTGTTGTTTCTGACACCTCTATGGTGCAATATTTATCAAGGTTTCCTAGCTTCTATGATTATGTCTCGATATATATGTTGTTCGTAAATTACATTCTTTTAGTGAAGTGAAGACATAAAGGCAAGCTGCAATTTTTAATTTAACAATAATATACTGGGTGCACCAGATAAAGTGTTACAAGCTGTTTTCTCAGAATCTAATAAAGATATCGAATTAATTTTTTTCCATTAAATGGTTAAGGCGGGCTAATATTTTATTATGTATTAAATTATTTTGGAAGAGAAAGGGAGTCCCCAACATTTTTTAAAATGGAAAGTATTATTGATTTCTTGTTATTGCGATACCTCTCATTAAATTCAATAGCATTTACTTGAACTTTTTTCTTTATTGCGCATAAGTTCTGTTCGTGTGGCAGTCGCCGTTTCCCAGCAGGTAGGTCGTGTTCCCAAGTCACACTTTTCCTTCTTTTGCGTTTTTCTCGAAACTACATTTTTACAACTGGTGTAACAAATATCTCGGAAACTATACGTCCGATTTACTTCAAATTTGATACACATAATTCTAATAACATTATCTGTCATGTAGCATAGGATTCTTTTGATACAACATCCCAATTGTTTATAACAAAGTTTGACTTTTTTGGTAAAAATTTAATGTTCGTTTTCACTTTCCTCGCATTTGTACAAAAATGGTTTTTTCTTTAAATACCTATGCTACATGATAGATATTTAATCAATAAACAATAAAATCATGAGTTTTTTAGTTTCGAATAATCCTGTGCATCACAAACCGTTACACCGCCTGCGCGCGTCCTGGCGGAGGAGTATTGCAGGACAACGGATACCTCGGCCATTTTTAAATATTTCTTTGTAAAATTTACGCAATATGTCCTTGAATGTATGCTCTGGCTATATATAATAATTAAATAATTGTCACATTCATAGTCTCGTAGAAAATAATTCGTATACTTTGATGTCATTTCGGCCTCCTCAGAGTGGCGTAACCCCTTAAGTTGATATCTTCATTAGATTCCGAAAAAACAGCTTGTAGCAGTTTATTTGGTACACTCTGTATATGAAATGAAGAATACTTTGACATCGGCCGACAGAAATCGTTGGGGGAAAATGATCAGCGGCGCATAAATAATTCTTCAGACCTTAGACGAATATTCAGTACTGGTGTCTTACCGAAACTTTAATCAAATTCTGCAATTTAAAATACGTTAACTGCACTATAACAGAAAAAAATACAGATTTCTTGTTCATCAATAATTCCGACAGTAGTTTTATATGTTCATAGTCTTATAATCTAAAAATAATTCAATATTTCGACGAGAATGAACAGAATTTGAAACATTTCTCACTCAAAATGCGTCCATGTTAACAGTCTTTCAACACGTTAAAGTTTCCGTTCAGAGAATTTGTTGCATAGCACTTCGGGACCGTTTCACGATTGGCTAACTCTGCGTATAGCACTTAACGTGCGCCGACCGACACCACTCGAAGGACCACTTGATGTGGGAATGAACTTTCAGTATAATTTTTGTGGAAACTACTCTCTAACTCTTGGCAAGTGAAGCCGAATAATTTTAATTCGCATACAGTGAGAGTCAAAAATGAATGAAAACACCCCATACATATGAGATTCTGCATTATATTTACAGCATATTTCGCAGAAACCAAAATTGTGATGTTGTAGTACATGGTATTTCTAGTGTCACAATCGTATATAAACACACATAATAGTGAATTACGTTTCCAATGTTTTGTAAACACATGCCTATCTGAACTAGGATTCTTACGAACGTGTCAAAAATGAATATGCACAGCAAAAGTACTGTCCAGTGAAAGAGTGTAACCTAGCGGGACGGGAGCGGGGGCAAGAAGGGAATTGCGGACGCTCCGCCTGATCCCCACTTTTCGACTCACGCGTAGCTCCCGCCGTTCATAGGCGTAGGAATAGATGTTGCTACTATGCATTTCTACTATGATAATTTGTAAATAACTAATAACGCGCGCGCGATTTTATTCCCTCCTGAGGGTGGGCGAGGAAATTATTTCAAAATCTTCAATGGAAACCCCATTCTCAACGTTGTATTTCTCCGACAAATCGAAGAGGGGACTGTTCGACGCGCCACTGTGGGCGTGTGGCGAACTACGTCTTATTACTAGGTATCAAAGGCAGTGCAGTGCGGTCAGAGGTCACATTTCTTTCAGAATTAGAACTGAAAGCATCTTTAACACTTTCTTTAACAAAATGAATCCTGCAACCGTAGAATAAAAAATTGAAATGATTCTAATCAATGGAGAACCAAGATTTGCTATAAAAAAGGGTTTCCCATTGAAGATTTTGAAATAATTCCCTCTCCCACCCTCAGAAGGGTCAATTACGGTGTTATTGAATAGCATTTTTAAAAATATCAAATACGTCTACTTTTATTTTTCTGATCTGATGTGTATTTCTCGTGATATCCCAAATTTCAACGATTTTTTACCCATTTTGATTTTTGTCCATTACAGCGCCATCTGTGAACCAAAATGCAAAAACTGCTAGGTCAAATTTGTGTATTTTTTTCTGGAGAATCCAAATCTGTAATGAAAAATGGGGGTTCCCATTTTAGTTTTTTTATCTTCCCCCACCCTCACCCCCAGGGGTGGCGGTGGGGGCTCGAGTTTGGTATCATTGGATGTCCCCTTCGCGACGAACGACTTTCATTACCCATTTGTTTTGATCCGATGCATAGTTCTCGAGATATTTAAATGTCTTCAGATAAAATGACCACCCTGTATAATACAATACGTCTACTGTTGTGAACTGACGAGAAGATCCCCGGGGGGGCACAGAGGCAAGAGGGGTCTCCAGCTAGCGCCGCCTACCCCCACCTCTGACGGTCCGTACTCGCCGCCTACCCCCACCTCTGACGGTCCCGTACTCGCCGCGTGACCACGCCCTTTCAGCTGCTACGTCACACGACGCATAGTAGTAGGATTCCCGTATTTACAGAGGGCTACGATGTTTCACGACTTACAGCCAATATTCAATGCCGTGAATACGAGGATCCTATTGCAGTCATGAAAAGTGACAATTTACACAAGGAGAATGCAAAGCCTTCGCGTCACAGATTTAGTTGAGACTTTACAGAGTTACAGATCTCGTTCCCCTGATTACGAATATACCCCACTATAGAGGCAACTATTCAGTAATTTTCAAGATATTTGCAAATTAAAGTTTTGTGGACGCAACATGTCAGTTTACATAGTTCACTCTTTTACTAATTGTAAGTAATGGTGTGGCGTAGCGGCAGCGAGCTGAACTGCTATGCCGTGGTAACTTTTTTAATACTTTTTTTTTAGCTTTTTACATTAGAGACAGAGAGCGAGAGAGCGAGAGAGAGAGAGCTTATAATATACATATATACGATTATTAATATGTGCTGTAGAATGTTAATGTCAATACTGATTTGAACATTTTATAATAAGAATAGGAAAATAAGAAAGTTTTACGTCATGACAATTTTTCAGCAGTATTCTGAATTTTGTGCCTACGCCGTTGAGTACCCTCACTGAGTACCCTAGGGTACGTCTGATTCCCTCTCTTCGTCACGCGACTCGAGTAGTGGGGGTGACTGCGTCGGCCAATAGAACGCTCTAGTCGAAACTGCGTGTGAGCCTAGGCGCCCCCCCTCCAAGCCAACCAATCGGGTGCGCATTGTTGCCTACGTCACCGCATTCCTGCCAGGGATCTTCTCGTCAGCTCACAACAGTACCTATACTGTAGATCGAATATTAGCAATTTATTTATGTATACATAAATCTATTAACCCTTTGCACTCGAATGGCGAGTCTGAGGCGCGACTAAAAATTGCCATACCATTTTTCAAAACATTTAACATTATTAAAGTCTGTATTCTATAAATTATATAAAGCTCAACTGTTATACTATATGTATAAGAAAACAGGTTCAATTTGATGTGCACAATGTAAAAAAGATTACATAGAACAAAAATGATCTGGGTTGAAACAATTATCTTGATTTTGGAATTCAAATTGCTTCGAGTGCAAAGGGTTAATGATTTATAAACAAAAGAGCCAGAGTTGGAGTCGGAGTCGATATATTTTTTCCGACTCTGACTCCGTCTCCGAGAGTCGATATAGCTTTTTCTTACTCCGGTTCCGACTCCAGTGATCAGCAATTACTCCCAAACTCCGATTCCGACTCCGAAGTACTGGTTATAATAACGGTTTACTGCGAATGTAGAGAAAATGCACAATGCAGGCCCGATTACCTTATGAAGAATGGTACCCTGAGCGAAAGATTCTTTTCAGGCAGACTTTTATTAATACGTACAAGTTGTTTAGAAGTACTGGAAGTAGGGTTGCCAACCGTCCCGGATTGACCGGGATTATCCCGGAATTGAAGTTGCTGTCCAGAATCCCGGCTGAATGTCAAACTGTCCTTTCAGAGGAATTTCAGAGGAAACTGTACTATTGGAAAACCTCATAACAATATAATTTTAGATTTATTATTATTACTATGCATAAAAGAGGACCATCAGGCTCGTATAATAATTGAAATTAACAAAAACAAACATGAGCCCTTTTGGTCACGAATTATTTATTCCTGGAAAACAATAATGGCTGTGCTAAGCAGTTGTTTGAATTAAATTATGATTTTTCAGTTGTATAAAATATCTCCGAGCAGGTCCCTAAGGGAATACCGAATTACCGAATTCAGATACACCAAGCATTTATTTAGTATGTCCTTAATTCTATCTTGTCAGTATTGTCACACAACTATTGTATAATATCTCGTATGTAATAACTCATTGTCGCATAAAGTTGTTGTTATACAATTTAGTTAATGAATTGATTCACACAATGCAATTATTTAAAAATCAAAATAATTCATTCGATTTAAGTTTAAAATAAGAATACATTTTTTACAGTTATTTATCGAACAAAAAGACTAAACTGTTTGAAATAATTAATTAGAGATGCTAGTAATTCGAGACACAGACGGGAAAACAGTTTTATCCGAGCACGCTCCTGAGGGACTACAGAAGTTGGTTCTTTTTTAAAAATTTCTCTTCGTGCATCGATGCACGTGAACCACTGTAGCTGGTATTGTTAATTCGCTTATATCCTTTTTGTCCGAACAAAAAGGTAATTATTTCTATTCGGACCGAAAACCGCCTAACGAAGCAACACGCTTGCTTCATGGTTGAATCTCCCGTACTTTTATTTTTCTTTTGTGTACTTGGTATAAAAGGCTTGTTGTATTTTATTCGCTATTCTCTGCGTGAGCATCGCCGTACGTAGTCGAGTTTTTCAGCATTTTATTATCCGATACACCGTTCCCTCCCCAGAATTTCGTATTTCTTTATTTGCTAGCAATCCCGTCGACGTGGTGTCAGTTTTATTAAGCCGAACGATATTGATTGATATGAGGCTTTTAATTAATCCAACTAGTTTAAACAATAACAGGAACAATTAGAATGAGTTAAAAATTACATATAGAATATTTAAGTATTTCTGAATAACTTCTCAAATTCGTGTACCGAATTTCGCTAACTAGCGACGATACTGAGGCACACTGGCGGAGTTGATGTTGATCACAACACCTCGTTGAAAGAAATTGAATGATTGTTACACAGATTTTTATTTACTACTTTAGCTTTTTTATTTACAGACATTTTTTAGTTCTTGTTAATAGATGTCGTTCCAATCATTATAATTTAAACGCTTCATTAGCAAGGGTTAACTTTATAACTAACAGTGCTTCCCAATGCGGAGCAGAATTTCAAGACCTAAACCATGTTACAGTCAGAGTTGGGCAAAAATTTAATCAACGATTGACGACTTCCGAGTTTGAGGTCATTTCAAGGTCATAGTGTAATATACTGTTAAATTCGTCTCGACGTCAGAATCCTATGATGTCCAAAACATATGGTGCCATTTAAAAAAGTCAAGGTGACCTTTACTTTTTTACTTAAAAAGCATTTTTTCAAATTTAAGAATATGCGAACATGTAGCTCACCAAGTACTGAGAAACTTTTGTTTAAAACATTTTTTAACTGCACTACTGGAAATGCCTAAAAAATGGCGACATAACTTAACGGACACACCCTGTATAAAACACATTAAAAATAATCATAATGAAGTATTTGATCGTTTACTTGAAGTAAGGTGGAGTGGGGTAAGTGCGCCCCCTTGTTTTTACAAAGTTGGACTTTAAACTGATGTATTTTCAGTCTGGTATGTAAAAACTTAACGCTCTTGGTATCAAACTCTGGCCACAGTTATTACTGATGAATTAGTATTATGTAGCATTATAATTTTGCTTGAAAATGATCATTTTGATAGAATATTGTACAAAGCGTCAACTACTATGCACTTGCCCCGAAAATGGGGCAAGAGCGTCTCTGAGAGTTAAAAATGCTTTCGAACCCTGTTTCAAGTGCTACGGGGCAAGAAAAGAATGATTAACAAGCCTGCTATCAAATGCTTCTTATTGCATTAAATTATATTGTTTAGTTTTATAGTTATCCATTTTTAAAGAAACATGTACTTTTATGGTGAAATACAATATGAAAGGGGATACAACAAAGGGGTTAAACCAAAGTTTAAAAATGCTTTCGAACCTTGTTTCAAGTGCAACGGGGCAAGAAAAGAATTATTATCAAGCCTGCTACAAAATGCTTTTTATTGCATTAAATATATTGTTTAGTTTTATAGATACCCATAGAGTACGGACTTACCCCACTGTGATAGTACGCACTTGCCCCGTGTAGTAATGTTTACGGGGCAAGATCATCTTAGTGTTTTTCTCAATAAATTTGAAAAAATACAATAAAAACGGTTTATTTAATGTAAACCTACATCAATATTGGTTGTACTTACCTAAAATAACAACATAGAATACATTAATAACTTGTAAACTATTGCACGTTCAGGGTAACCTCAAAGTTGTATGTATACCTCGCACGTGACTGTTTGGCATTGGTTGATTTAAGCGAGGAAAACACCTTTATTTTTGGGCGAAATCTATGTCGAATAGTTCATACTGACTTATACTACATTGATAAATACAAGCTAGAGAAATATCGTTCATCTATATATATATAAAAGCGAAGTCCTGACTCACCTATCAACGCCCACGCTAGACCCTTATTATAATAAAAATAACCAATTAACGCACTTGCCCCGTTGACGCACTTACGTACTATTACGCACTTGACGTATCGCTGCTACTGTCGCTGGCACTCCTTGTAGGGTGTGTGTAACTGTAATGTAATTTAAATTACATATCTATTTTCTATAATTATATTTTCATTTACACAGGAAGTACGGTAAGTATTTCATCATTTCAACTTACTTCTCATCACCGAATTTTTTAACTACTGGTGATAAAAATAAAAAAATAAGGTATCATAATCGACATTATTAACCGAAATACGTATTATATAAATTTTTGATAACTATAACAGTACTACACGCTTCACAATTTTCTTCACCGGAGATCGTTCGCTGTTTGCGTCAACTAAAACACTGATGCCACGAAGTTCAGACTGAAAAGTTCTTAAGGGGATATACAAGAATTAATTCTAACAGAAAATAAGGGTCTTGCATCTTGTTATTCCAGAGCGCAGTCTCCTGAGTGCGTGCGAACGATAGGTACTTGAGCGTCCAGAACGCTCGAATATCTCGTGCGTCTAGTTCTTAAGGGGGTAGTACACCCTCGGATGTAACTAGAAAATAACTAGAATCTTACTAGAAAAATTGGTCGAAACATGGGTCTGCGCCATGTCGTTGTTTGACCTTATACGAGCATATTTTGAGCTGGGTGGGGGCTCATTCTAAAGAGGAAGGTTAGATACAGCCCGCTCTGCTCATCATATAAATCAAAAAGTCTTTTAGAGACAGAAAAATGCATTGAAATCTGCGGGTTTTTTCCTAGATTTTTTCTCTACTTTGTGCCATCATATTATTAGATATAAACATAATCTCGTTAAAATCATGACCAGAGCGTGGTGTGATGAACCTTCCTCTTTAGAATGAGCCCTCACCCAGCTCAAAATATACTCGTATAAGGTCAAACAACGACATGGCGCAGACCCATGTTTCGACCCATTTTTCTAGTAAGATTCTAGTCCTTTTCTAGTTACAATCCAGGGTGTACTAGCCCCTTAAACCTGTAACGGTTACATCCTTACCGGCGCGAAACTATCCCCATCAGAGACCACCGCCGGAACCCCGCGCCCGCCGCACCGACAAACACGCCGCGAAACCGCGAGCGCAACTCGCGGCCGCGAGAGGGCCGCCGCGGCGAACCAGTTTCTCGCGAGAGAAACTGAGCACGCTCGGGGATAATTACCCCGAGCAATCAACGATAAGGGAAGTCAGTGCACCACCGTCTACCGACCAGTAGTCCTCCGTGACGAACACCGACCGACACCGTGTGCCAGACTTTGGAAGCGAGAGTGAGTGAGCGAATGAGCGAGCGACTCCCTAATCCTGTGATCATACCTTCACCCGACCAACCGTCCTTCCTGGCCCAAGTGGTGAAATACCGACGGGAGTCCCTCCACCTCAGTGGCGAAACGCCGAGTAGGAATCATCCGGCCCAAGTGGTGAAACACCGACGGGAGTCCCTCCACCTCAGTGGCGAAACGCCGAGTAGGAACCAACCCGGCCCAAGTGGTGAAATACCGACGGGAGTCCCTCCACCTCAGTGGCGAAACGCCGAGTAGGAACCAACCCGGCCCAAGTGGTGAAACACCGACGGGAGTCCCTCCACCTCAGTGGCGAAACGCCGAGTAGGAACCAACCCGGCCCAAGTGGTGAAATACCGACGGGAGTCCCTCCACCTCAGTGGCGAAACGCCGAGTAGGAACCAACCCGGCCCAAGTGGTGAAACACCGACTGGAGCAGTGATGCCAGAATCGGGGACGCGAGGACGCTTCCCCTCCAGCACAGGTTCCCCCTCTCTGACGGACCGTCCTCGCCGTAGCTTCTGCTGCGCACGCGCTACACACGAACGTACTTCTACTCTGCCCGTGTGAGTGCATGCTCGATTGCACGCGCGCTACACAAACAAGCGTACCTCTACCATGTCCGTGTGACTACCTGCTCGACCGAACGCGTCGGCGACGCGTTCCTTCGATTTTCACCAATTTTCATGTTGCCGAAGTTTCGGAAGCACGAGTCGGAAAGTCGGGATCTGGAGACGGCGCGCATTTGAATCCCGGGACGGCGCGGCGCGGCGCGGTGCACATTTTGCTATAACTTTTGATCTAAAAAAGATATCGAAGCGAAATTTGGACTAAATTTTTTTTTTAAAAACCGGGTTTAATGGTTCATCCTAAAATATGTTTTGTATTTCTTAAAAAATTTTTCTCGTTGATTTTTAAAGTTAAGGTAGTCCAGAAGGCCCCCAACACAAATTGATTTTTAGTCGAACCATGCTCAATAAACAATTACGAAAAAATTTATAAATATTCCACTTAATAGCACACATGATTGAGATTTTTTTCAGATTTTTCAGATTATGCAGACATGTTTAAAAAAATTGAAAATCTCGAAACATTCGAAGAAAATGCATATTTCGTATTGAACTTTTCGAGATACCAGTTTTATAAAAATTCATTAGTCCGATATTATTGAAACAATTGTCCTTAATTTTTCTCAGAATTTTTTATAAATTGTATCGTTGTTAAAAAATCAAAATCAATTTTTTCGATACTTCTTTGTTGATGTATTATGTAATACTGAATATTTTTATAATCAGAAAAATAATGTACAGACTTGATAATGCAATATAAAATATTTTATTTACGTTATATTTCAATATACATATGTGCATCACTCCTAACAATTTTGGTAATCACATAATTATTGTAACGACATTTTACATATATCAGGTCGTTAAGTATGAAACTAGACAAATAAAACACAAATTTCAAACACATTTGTCAAGTTTCATACATCTCCGGTTACGAAAATCGATTTTAAATGGTCCCTGCCTTTCTACAACATAAAAAAACACATAGTCAAAGGTATAATTACAAAGTACTTACAGAATGAAATATTAATGTAACGATACACTTCGCTTTTCTTTGAAGTCATTCTTGAATCTGCTATTTCATTACCGCTGACACCCAAGCGTTGCTATATTCAAAGAAAAAGTAGACATAATTAAAATCGTAATTCTAATTGCAATCTTGTAGGACTCAATATAAATAGTAACGTATACTTATCCTTTTTTATCGATGAATATGGTCACTCACTAAAATAAATTCCTAATAAGATAAAAAAATGTTAAAAACCCATTAAAAAGTATTAAAAACGCGACAAAGAAACTGTAGGCTGTTTACTATAATAATAATAATAATAATAATAGTATTTTATTTCCCATTTCGGGGTACAAACGCGGACCTCCGCTCCGCTTACAAACTTCACCTTCCTTATCTCTTCATTCTTAACTTAAATTTACACTTAAACACGAGAGAGAGAGAGAGAGAGAGAGAGCACACCGTTCACTCATTCCTCACACATTCTTCTTCACTCATTCACACACTCTGGACCCCCGGTTCCGCTGCTCATCCTTTCTCTCATCTCTTCCACTCTCTTCATCCATACTGTTGGCTGTTTACTATATGAACTAAACTATCGAACGATTAACGAAGAAAACACGACCTCATTAGTTCGAAAACGAGTGCAAAGTTAATTGATTATAACTTTGCGAGGGCGATGAATTTTCATATAAATGCTTTCCCGACATAAGGGATAAATGTCTGTCATCGACAGACATGGTGCGACTAGACTCCTGTCTAGCTTTCAAGGATGTGCGCACCACACACATGGAATTTAATAGGCCAGCGCCTATTTTATTCCTTCTTCGAGATTTTATGTCGGGAAGCAAAGAGAAAATTCGCTCGGCCTCGGCATTCGAGTGCGGAAGACATCTGACCGTGTTTATTAGAGAAGTTAAAAGGGGGAAACGAAGAACATGATTCGGGTCTGTTTGGTTACAGATGTCTATCCACATATCGTCAAAAGACAGATTCGACCATTGGTCCCTCTGCGACCGGGAAGTGCCGTAGTACAAGAAGTCCCACTTTTTTTGTAGATCTACGGCACTCCAATTCCCTAATTTATTAGCGACAGCTACGAGATTTTGAAAAGTTAAATCTCTGTCGCTGTTAAATAGGGAATCGGGCGATTTGAAGACCGTCAATTGTCTGAGGAAAATATCGTCATGAGGAAGACGATTTCTCAATTCATTGCATAAGGTCACATAAAACCTTAAGCAATTTTTCTTTAAGGTGAACACCTCAACTTCCGCCATTCCATCCCTAACTGCCTCTTCCAAATAATCGTGGCATCTGGAACCAAGCTCCACTTGATCTAGTGGAACTTGATTTGATTCCAACGAGAAATCTATCGCCCTCACCTCGCTAAGCCAATCCAAAAGCGCTGGTTTTAAAATCAATATTAGCAGATTCAAGAGAATGACTTCAAAGAAAAGATAAGTATAAACTATACTATAAAGTTATACATTAATATTTTATTCTATACTTTGCAATCATGACTTTAACTAATTTCTTTTTTTGTTATGTTGTAGAAAGGCAGGGACCATTTAAAATCGATTTTCGTAACCGGAGATGTATGAAACTTGACAAATGTGTTTGAAATTTGTGTTTTATTTGTCTAGTTTCATACTTAACGACCTGATATATGTAAAATGTCGTTACAATAATTATGTGATTACCAAAATTGTTAGGAGTGATGCACATATGTATATTGAAATATAACGTAAATAAAATATTTTATATTGCATTATCAAGTCTGTACATTATTTTTCTGATTATAAAAATATTCAGTATTACATAATACATCAACAAAGAAGTATCGAAAAAATTGATTTTGATTTTTTAACAACGATACAATTTATAAAAAATTCTGAGAAAAATTAAGGACAATTGTTTCAATAATATCGGACTAATGAATTTTTATAAAACTGGTATCTCGAAAAGTTCAATACGAAATATGCATTTTCTTCGAATGTTTCGAGATTTTCAATTTTTTTAAACATGTCTGCATAATCTGAAAAATCTGAAAAAAATCTCAATCATGTGTGCTATTAAGTGGAATATTTATAAATTTTTTCGTAATTGTTTATTGAGCATGGTTCGACTAAAAATCAATTTGTGTTGGGGGCCTTCTGGACTACCTTAACTTTAAAAATCAACGAGAAAAATTTTTTAAGAAATACAAAACATATTTTAGGATGAACCATTAAACCCGGTTTTTAAAAAAAAAATTTAGTCCAAATTTCGCTTCGATATCTTTTTTAGATCAAAAGTTATAGCAAAATGTGCACCGCGCCGCGCCGCGCCGTCCCGGGATTCAAATGCGCGCCGTCTCCAGATCCCGACTTTCCGACTCGTGCTTCCGAAACTTCGGCAACATGAAAATTGGTGAAAATCGAAGGAACGCGTCGCCGACGCGTTCGGTCGAGCAGGTAGTCACACGGACATGGTAGAGGTACGCTTGTTGTGTAGCGCGCGTGCAATCGAGCATGCACTCACACGGGCAGAGTAGAAGTACGTTCGTGTGTAGCGCGTGCGCAGCAGAAGCTACGGCGAGGACGGTCCGTCAGAGAGGGGGAACCTGTGCTGGAGGGGAAGCGTCCTCGCGTCCCCGATTCTGGCATCACTGGACTGGAGTCCCTCCACCTCAGTGGCGAAACGCCGAGCAGGTACCAATCCAGCCCCAGTGGCGAAAGCCGAGTGGGAATCCGCCGCGAACGCCGAGCCACAGCGCCTCCGCTACCCCGAGCGTCCGCTACCCCGAGCGTCCACCACACCGAGCGTCCGTTAAACCGAGCGTCCGCTACACCGAGCAAGCGCTAGTACCGGCCGTCCACCGCGACGTAGGTCCACCTTGGCTCTTCGGGGTTCCGCGACCTTGACAGCCGACTGACGCGGCAACGCCTTCCAACGCACCGAGTAACCGTCACAAACCTATACATATATTCCCTTTCTTTAATGACTACATTTCCATATAAGATAATCCTCATGTTAAGGATATGTAAGCATTTTTTTAATGCTTTTAAAAAGTGTAAATTGTTAAAAGTTTGCACTGTTTGTATACGGATTAAAAAGTGCGAAAAACTGGATTATACGAGTATACTTGAAGTGCACCTCCTAACACATATAAAACCACCATTAAAATCTGTTTTCTGATATTTCAAATTGACATGGGAAACGTTCAATTTTACTTTGAAACACCATTACTGTCGTACTAATTGTAATACGTTACACTAGTAAATAAAGGCTAATATGTAGTACACACACACGACAGTAATGGTGTTTTAAAATTATTTAAATTGAAATATCTGCTGAACTACTAACTTTTCGACATTCACAAGTTAGTACTTTTTGATAACGAATGTCCAGCTGCAAAAAATACCTCATTTCATTTAAAAAAATGAAGGTGACCTTGATATCTCTAAAAAAAATTACATAAAAACAACAATTTTTTGGTATCGTATGAGCCCCATTTTACCATTCAGCTTTGTCCTTCAGACATTTTACGTATCTTTAAAAACAACAAAGATATTTGAGGTGGCAACGTTATGTGACTCACCCTGTATAATTCACTAATAATAAGATTTCTGCGGACCGTAGCAGAGTGGTCCCGGAGCCCGCTTTTTGTGGCCAAAACTATTGTAGCGTTATTTCAAGGTTTGATGTTATATTATTATAGGTCGTTGGATTCGTCTTGATACCAGTTAGAATATTATGAAGTAAAAAATATATGTTAATACTTAAAAAATTGAGGTAATCTTCATTTTTTTATAAAAAAATATTTTTTCTTTAACTTTTTGTATTGAAGTTTGTAGAAAAGTGAATACTGATCAATTTTCGTTGCAAATATTTTTTTCATATCATTAGAAATATTTGAAAAATTGTGTTAATAATGCTCACAGTGTAGCCAAGATTTAATTCTTCATAAGAATTATATGAAATCTAGTATTGAGGGGTTTTGGGGGTCTCTGATTACGAATCTGACATTAAAACTTCAAAATTAAAAATTCAAAATGGCGGATCCAGTATGGCATACTACTACTAATACGTAATAATTTTTGCTTTACCTAATAAGCTTTGCCATCCTGGAAACGAGTCTATCCCCTTAACGAATGCTTTCTTCATTCGATCACTACGATACTTGAAAAAACTAGCTCGAAAAGTTTGGGCTGGCTTTGATGTTTAGATTGATGAGAAAAAACCATTTCTGACTCGGCGAGCTGTTTTTTCCGCCTTTGTCAACTTTGGTCCCTACTCCTGTCGAAGTTTTCGTGCCATTCGCAAGCGTCGAACCTTGAAAGGCGATTCCTAATTTTCCACCAGTTTGGGAAACTGACCAACCCCGTGTCTGCTAAAGAAAGAATAATAGCTCGATGCTACAACGAAACAGACAGTATCTACACTGATAAATAATAACTGTATAAATTATATGTATTGTAGACTGGAAGCTTTATTCAACTGTTCAGTTCAAAGTGTAACCGCTAACTGCTGTTTCAAACGGAATACAGATACAACGAAGGCCTGGTTGTCATCCGCGGTTTTTATATGTTTGGCCTTAGAGCGCGAGTCGTCGTTGGCGACGAAACATAGAGCGACGACCGCGTGCCACAACATGCTCGAAGAACGGCACCTCGTCCTCGCGCAACAGACACACACGTGGATACACAACTGCGCAAAGGTGTTTCTTTTACAGTATAATTTTATAAACTATAATATAAACTGTAAACGATAGGTGTGTAATTAAGTTTAAAATGCGTGACGCGTTCAGAACGTAGCATTAGAGCACGTACTTACTTCGAACGTCTGCTTGTTAAAATAGACGTAGAATTATAAACGGCAGGAACCGGCAGCAAAAATTTACATGTGTATATGTATGTTGAAGGTCTAAGCTTTCAGAAAAATCAAGTCTGAATGCTAACGTTTTTAAACGTTTTTTTTAAACTCTACCTAAAGCTTACATTGCACTTAAATTTATATCCTTCGTATATTGATTGTAACATGCTTATGTTGCCATTAAATAACTGAAATATACCTGCTCACACACACATACGAATATACAGTACAAATTTTCATTTCAGCATTGTGTAAGGAATAATTAAACTATTTAGTTGTTCCTCCAATTTCATAATTTTGAACTTCAAACGCTATATCTGCCCATACAGTTATCCGAAAGACCTAATATTTTGAATTTTGAAGGTTTCAAAGTATTCTTGTTTGAGAGAAAAAAAAATTTGTTGAAATTTGAAAGTCGAAAAATTGAATTGTGGCCACAAAAAGCAGGCTTCGGGACCACTGTGCGTAGTAAGTCTACAGCAGGGTTGCCAGATGCTGCCCCTTACGTTTCCGTCCCTCGCCACCAAACTGCGTTAAGCCTGCCTTCGCTTCCCCCACTCTTACCACTGCCGCAGCCGCGTACCGCGTGGAGCATGCTACCGAGTGGCGCAGAAAACACCGTACGCTTATACAAGCTGATTTGCTTCGGAAAGGTAGGCTATACTGCTATAATGAAATAAATTTATTCGTGTATTGTTAAATAAACACAAATTAAGGTTTGAAAAATGTATATTTGCGACCTGCTAATTACAATCACTGCTATTGCTTTCGCTAGTATTCTATTCTACCTAAAGGTAGGCTATACTGCAATAACGAAATAAATTTATTCTTGTATATTGTTAAATAAACACAAATTATGTTTTAAAAAATGTATATTTGCGATCTGCTAATTACAATCATCGCTTTCGCTGGTAAATTCGCTTTCGCTTCCTATAATTAAATTTTCAAATTCTTGCGGTATACTTTCTTTCTTGTACATATCGCTATTAAAATTCTGTATAAAATCGTCGCTTATAACATAATCGCTACATTTCATATGAGTATTCCTAAATTCTAATTTAACTCTACCGAGTGCAGCAACCATTTGAGGCTGCAGTCGATTGTGATCTGCCGTTTTCATTTCACTTATTAGGGAGAAAAATCGTTCAATTTCAGCGTTTGATTGTGATAACGATAAACATGCCAGTGCCAAACTTGAAATATTATTAAATAGTTTTTTACCGTTACTATCACACATGTCATTAATTTCGCACCAAAATTGAACGATTTTTCTCCCTAATAAGTGAAATGAAAACGGCAGATCGCAATCGACTGCAGCCTCAAATGGTTGCTGCACTCGGTAGAGTTAAATTAGAATTTAGGAATACTCATATGAAATGTAGCGATTATGTTATAAGCGACGATTTTATACAGAATTTTAATAGCGATATGTACAAGAAAGAAAGTATACCGCAAGAATTTGAAAATTTAATTATAGGAAGCGAAAGCGGTGATTGTAATTAGCAGGTCGCAAATATACATTTTTTAAAACATAATTTGTGTTTATTTAACAATATACAAGAATAAATTTATTTCGTTATTGCAGTATAGCCTACCTTTAGGTAGAATAGAATACTAGCGAAAGGAATAGCAGTGATTGTAATTAGCAGGTGTCGCAAATATACATTTTTCAAACCTTAATTTGTGTTTATTTAACAATACACGAATAAATTTATTTCATTATAGCAGTATAGCCTACCTTTCCGAAGCAAATCAGCTTGTATAAGCGTACGGTGCTTTCTGCGCCACTCGGTAGCATGCTCCACGCGGCACGCGGCAGCAGCAGTGGTAAGAGTGGGGGAAGCGAAGGCAGGCTTAACGCAGCTTGGTGGCGAGAGACGGAAAAGTAAGGGGCCTGGCACGTCTAGCATCTGGCAACCCTGGTCTACAGTACTGTCCAGAGCACAAGAGAAAGGGGAACGAGGCAAGAGGGACGCAAAGGCAATCTGAATGGTCAGGCTTCTTCCCTCGTTCCCTTCCCGCTAGTTTTCTCTCGTGCTCCGCACTGGTGGTATACATTCGAAAGTTTAGGCAAAAAGACAAAAACGTGTGACAGCAGCGAATATTGTTTCGCGTTTACTGACAGTAAGAAGGACGAAGGAAAACAGTGGAATATTGACGAATAAACGAATAAGAATGAAAGAGCTCAAACAGTTGTACGATGTTTTGATCAATCGCGTGACAAATCATAACAGACAACACGATAGGGTAAATCTTGTAGTAATGCTTGGTGTGTTTGATAACTGTAGAGAATCAAAGTATTCGTTTTGAAGCTGAATTCACATTGGAAATCTTCTTTGAACTGTGTACTTGTCGAACAACAATACATATCCAATCCGTCAATTCTTAACCTGCAGTAGAAATTTTATTACTGTTGCTACCTCTTTGCACTGAACTTGTACAACGTATCGCATAATCGATTACCGAAGTCTGATCAATTCTATTGTTCGTGATCTTACTACATATGAGATCTTCTACATACAGGGTGAGTCACCTAACGTTATCACCTCAAATATCTTTGTTGTTTACATGATGTCAAATTTTCACATAACACTTTCATAAATCACATAACACTAAACCTACGGAGCCTTAAAAGTATCTGGTTCATGTTCCCTTATAAAAATGACAAGATTGATTTTATTTAGACTTTGTGCAGCTTCTATTATAATATGTGCTCCACTAAAGATATCTATACAATCGTTTCTCATGAAATTATTTTTGTTATATGAATAATCGTAAAATAAAAAATCTAGAACCGGTCATTTTGACCGGTAATGATAGGTTTAGTGTTAACGTTCCGGTGCTATGTTATTTCGGGATTATTGGACCAAATCAAAATGCTTTTCTTCAAATTGCAAGCCTTAGGAAACTGTTCGAGATGCTTACTCCTACTACAGTAAAGTCGCGTTTACTGTCATTCAATAGAGAACACACAATAGCCTGTGTTCTGCACGGACAGTGATCGCATACCGACATTATTTTTTATGACTGCGTCTACCGCGCCGGCCGCTCCTACCGCTCCTACCGCACCGAAAGTTCAAAAGAAGGCCGAACGTAGAGAAGGACAGCATGACAGTGGAGTGGGTACGCACTGGACAGTGATCGCGTACCCGATCGCGGACAGTAAACGCGACTTTACTGTATATTCCCTTTGAAACACTTTTTCGTAAAGCTATTTTCTATTTTTTGTTATACTAACTACCACACCAGTCAAAATGACTAGTTTTACAATTTCATTTTAAAATCCTTCCTTCATGTCACACTTTTTTCCCCGCAATGATGTGATGACTTTTGCAGCGATAAACGTGCAATATAATGAATATTATTTTTGTTTAATTTATTCAGAATTAAAATAATTTTGTATCATGGCTACTTATTCCAATTCTAGTCGTTCTGACTGGTACTTCTCAAAGTAGAAAAGTATCCTATAATTTGTTTAAGATAGTAATAATTTCATTTTTAAGATAGTTATAAATCAATAAATATAAACATGTTCTATTATAACGTATTTTTTAAAGACCAGTCATTTTGGCTGGTTTTGGTACAAATAGCTTCGTCTTAACTGTTTGTAGTTCTACTGTTAAGAACCACTTTAAATCAGGGACTTATACCGGTACGTAAAATACCGGTATGATACCGGTATATTTCGGTTATTTCTTCCTAACCGTTATAGAACCGAAATATCAGAATACCGGTATGACGTCATACCGGTATTTTCATATACCGGTATGGTTGCATTCAGAGATTCATACCGGTACATACAATACCGGTACGTAAAATACCGATAACCGATATGAAATACCGGTATTTTTCGGTTTGTTGGGGAAGGGGAAATGGGGCAAGTGGGATATTCCGCACGCTTCGCCCGATCCCCACTTTTCGACTCGCGCGTAGCTCCTGCCGTTCATAGGAGAAGGAACAGATGTCGCTACTACATACAATGTATTTCTACGGCGACTACGCCAATGGATTCTCGTTCACCGCATCGCTCGCTCTGTCTCGCTTGGTTTTATATAATAATAAAATATATTTATCAAATGTAAGTTTTTATATGAATTTTATAATATGAATTTGGTAAAATTTTAGATAATGTTAACGAGATTTCCCGCTTACGGTCACGAAACAATTAAGAATTATATAGCTGACACTGGAAAACTACACATAAACCAATAAACTAGTAATATATTAATTATACATTTACCGGTAATTTTTTCGGTTCCGTATTTCATTATTTACAATTTTTTAGTATCTAATTTATATTTCCAATTGTAAGATATTCTTATTTGCATTATCTAGTGCCGTAACGAGGGTATGAGGCGCCTGTGGCAAGTGTCTAACTTGCGACCCCCGTAACCCAATAATGACAAAAAAATAAAAAATTTTAATGTAACAAGTTCAATTTTACTAAATGCAATATTTTAAATACTATTAACCTCATCAAAATGAGTTGCCTGTATATACAATAATTTATTTTTCAAGGTATTTGTATGAATAAATCATCTACAACCCAAATAAGAACAAATTTTTATTCATATTCAATGACGACAAAATAAAGGAAATACAAAACGTAGGTATATGTTAAAATAATATAACAAAAACATAAAACATTTCAGCATATTTTATAAAGTAATTGTTCTTGTTTTTTCATTTGCAAACGCATCTATTATATCATCAAAATTTAATGGTATGGTATGGTATGGTATGGACATGATATTTGGTCCCCTCAGGGTTTCAAATTCATTTTACCAATCCTCTCCTTTTTCCACTCTCACCATCGCCTTTTCAGCGGGACCTACTGTTTATGGTGGGTTCCGAACCACCTTTTGCCAACAACACGTGAAAAACACCCCGGGTGGGTCACTTTCCGGTTTTTGACCAGACGGTCACCCATCCTAGTGCCGGTCACGACGTTCCACGTTGTTTAACTTCGGTGATCTAACGAGAACCGGTGCTTTCAACGGGACTACGGTTGTTGGCTCATCAAAATTTAATGTTTTGGCAACATCTTTTTCAATTGATATTATCAACATGTTTGTTAATCGCTCTTGTCCAACAGAATAACGTAGAAGAATTTATGATTTCGGCGCCAGAGAGGTTCGATCAATTTTATACATATAACTATATACGATAACGTAGGTACGATTCTACAATTTTTAATTTGTCAAACGAACGTTTGCAGGAAGTTGTTGTTATAGGCATTATTGTTATGAAAATCCGTAATTCTACGTCTAGATTTGGATACGTGTTTCGTAATGAGAGTTCGTAATTGTTTTGCAAGATTTCAAGAGCATCCAAGCGACCCTCAACCGAGTCGGTATTCTTTGTTTTGCGCCTCAAACCCAGTTGCGCCCGTGACGGGCGCCTCTTTCGCCACGCCCTCGTTACGGAACTGGATAATGCAAATAAGAATATCTTACAATTGGAAATATAAATTAGATACTAAAAAGTTGTAAATAATGAAATACGGAACCGAAAAAATTACCGGTAAATGTATAATTAATATATTACTAGTTTATTGGTTTATGTGTAGTTTTCCAGTGTCAGCTATATAATTCTTAATTGTTTCGTGACCGTAAGCGGGAAATCTCGTTAACATTATCTAAAATTTTACCAAATTCATATTATAAAATTCATATAAAAACTTACATTTGATAAATATATTTTATTACTATATAAAACCAAGCGAGACAGAGCGAGCGATGCGGCGAACGGGAATCCATTGGCGTAGTCGCCGTAGAAATACATTGTATGTAGTAGCGACATCTGTTCCTACTCCTATGAACGCCAGGAGCTACGCGCGAGTCGAAAAGTGGGGATCGGGCGAAGCGTGCGGAATATCCCACTTGCCCCATTTCCCCTTCTCCAACAAACCGAAAAATACCGGTATTTCATATCGGTTATCGGTATATTCTGTTGGCCCAATACCGTTACCAAGATTATACCGGTATTACGTCACACGGCGTAATACCGGTATGAAAATTTTACCGGTATGCGTAATACCGGTATAAAAATTTTAACCGGTATTAAGTCCCTGTCGCAATACCGGTATACAAATTTTACCGGTATTAAGTCCCTGCTTTAAATAGGCTTGTTTGAAGTTTTAGTAGCAAATTGTAAGCAGACCTCCAAAATGTACTATATAAATGCAATGATTCAATTCAATTATATTTAATATTTATCTGTATAGAAGTACATATTAAATAGAAACGTTATGAGATAGTCAAATTTCATCTAAATCCACAAATAGTTGTATTATTATTAGTTACACATTAAATAATTATCGGCATTTTGTGTGGGTTCGCATCGGCCCCAATAATTCACTTATGGGTTAATCTGTTCCTTACCTATCCCTATCGTCACTTTAGCAGTTCTTGATCAATAACAGCAACGTGTTATTGATTTGTAATACGTGGTAATACGTTGTTTTAGTGTAGACCAATTTACAGAAAGTAATGGCACGAAGATGCTACTCGGGACATATCATCATAAAAGATATCATAGAATGCTGGAACTCGAATTTTTCTTATTGTTAGTAGCCTATACAGGATGAGTCACCTAACGTTATCACCTCAAATATCTTTGTTGTTTTCAAAGATACATTAAATGTCTTCAGGACAAAGTTGAATGGTAAAATGGGGCTCATACGATACCAAAGATATTTTTGTTTTTATGTAATTTTTTTAGAGACATCAAGGTCTCCTTTATTTTTTTAAATGGAACCACCCTTTTTCAAACATCAACAATAATAGTCACTTTCATTACGAATTCAGTGACTAAAATTACACAAGGTCATTCAAGGTCACGGACAGAAAAACGTATGAAACTAAAATATGGAAGCAGAATACCTGTATTTCATAAATGTTCGAAATGATGGCCGTCTACGTCGATACATGCCTGTAAACGGGCTCTGAGGGAATGTTGAACTCTGACAAGTTCATCCGAGGTGATATTCGCACATCCTGCGATGCATATCTTCAACTGTTGTTGAAGCATTTTTGTACACAGTCTCTTTTAGCAGACCACACAACAAGAAATCCAGTGGACTTAATCAGGTGAACGTGCTGGCCATGAAACAGTTCCACCTCGGCCAATCCATAGGTTTGGAAAACATAATGAGCAGAACAGCCGTCATGTTGGTACCACATATCATAGCGGTTTTGCAAGGACCAATCAACGGCCCAATAATGAACATTCCGTAGATTAATAGAAGCGTGATTAATGAATGTTGATTCGTCCGTAAACAAGACATTAGAAAAAAATGAACGATTTTGATGTAGTTCCCATTGACAAAAATTAACTCGATTTTGAAAATCGCGTGTAATGCCTGATGTAGGGATGTGTGTCTAGATGAAATATGTCGGGACAGAACTCGTGTTGTGCTACTTTTAGTCCGGTCAACGTAAAGTTGTAGAGGGAAATGGAAGGAACAGCATTTTTAACTTTGGGTCTGTGTTTGAACTAGTTAGGAGGTAAACATACTAAAAGTCCCCACTCCTAGGCGGTGAGCGGGGTGCAGGGGGGCACGTAGAAGGTCCCCTTTTTCGGCTTTCGGCTTATATCTCGCAAACTATGCACCCTAGCGATAAGATTATTTAATATGAAATTAAAGCTGACAAAACGTGCCAAAAGATTGATTCGATTAAGTTTTTCGCTATCTCGCATAGTTTCCGAGATATCCGCGCTCAAAGTTCACTAATTATGAAAAAGAAAATAGCCGGGTGAAATTCGCCTCCGGCGGGATTTTATTCGAGCTTGAACCATTCGATAGCCTACCCAAAAAGACCCCTCCCTGACAAGTTTCAGCCCCATATCTCATCTGTAAGGGTAGTTATTGAGAAAAATCGAAATGCCAGTTTTTGGCTCATTTTCCCTAAATCTGAAAACCCAAAAAAATCTGACACATTTCGGATACCAAACCACATATTAGGTATCATTTCCAGATTTTTCCGTTGCAAACTACGGTTGTAAAAAATGAAAAACACGAAAAGAATCGAAGAAATGCAGATTTCATATAAAAGTAGGTCTCGTACCACTTCAGAGATAATTTAGCAATATTTGACTCATGTTTGCTTCTCGCGCAATTTCTCTCAACAAAGATGCTTGAGGTGATAACGTTCGGTGACTCACCGTGTATATTATATCTGTTTCTATCAGTTGATTGCTGTTAACAAGCTTACCCCCTCGACAACAACACAGGACAAGTCAGTCCACAAGAAAACCTTCACCTTTAATATTGTTTCTCGTTAAAAATACATATTTACTGGTAAGACGTATTGAGATTCTGCAAATCAACATGAAAAATTTATATACGCAGTGTCTCAGACGTAAAACATAGTCTAAAAAACACACTTCGTTAATTTTTAACGATGGGAGGAATTTATAGGAGGATTAAAGTGATTTTGAAAGGCGAAGACCATTGAACAAATCTTGTTTAAAATGCTGAAATTTTCGAGGAGTTTAGATATCATCAAATTGTTTTTTAGAAAATAAATTAGTTTACCTCCATTATGTACGTCTTGTAGTGGGTAGTAAATCAGAAATCCCATCAATTATGAATTTTCCAGCAATTGTGAAGATTGTTGCCTGTCTGAATATTACACTGTCCAACAGCCAAAAAGTATTTCGATTCCCACTATGCGATTCTTATAGAGTTTTCCGCGCTGATTCCGAATCTGGTTTTAATTTTTTTCCTGTACGTCCAGTTTTTGAGAAAATGGAGTTTAAAAAAAAGACATATTTTTCAACTTTAAACAAATATTGCGATGTTATTATAAAAGATATTGAATTGTTCTTTACAGCAAAAGATTCTGTAGACTTTACCGAATACAGTGATATCCAATATTAATACATTATGATTGTTTAAACATGTTTAAACAATGATTAAAGACGGAGATGCACCACTTTTGCACCAATTTTTGCGGATATTTTCGAATTTATCTCAAAAAATAAGGGTCCAGCGAAAAATTGAACTGTACTACGCGAAAGAGCAGACTTTTATCTTGAGAAACCCCCCTGTGAAGTTTGCATGGTCGACGTTTTTTTCGAACCAGAAAGCAAAATATCTTCGCGCGACATGAGTTTCCGCCAGTGGCGCTCGGTACGGGATACGGCGCAGTGACGGGATACGGAGCGGCGAACGACCGTTCTGGTGGTGAGCGCCACTGGTGACAACTCGTGTCGGGCGAAGATATTTTGCTTTCTGGTTCGAAGAAAACGTCGACCATGCAAACTTCACCGGGGGGGTTTCTCAAGATAAAAGTCTGCTCTTTCGCGTGGTATAGTTCAATTTTTCGCTGGACCCTTATTTTTTGAGATAAATTCGAAAATATCAGTAAAAATTGGTGCAAAAGTGGTGCATCTCCGTCTTTAATCATTGTTTAAACATGTTTAAACAATCATAATGTATTAATATTGGATATCACTGTATTCGGGGAAGTCTACAGAATTTTTTGCTGTAAAGAACAATTCAATATCTTTTATAATAACATCGCAATATTTGTTTAAAGTTGAAAAATATGTCTTTTTTTTTTAACTCCATTTTTTCAAAAACTGGACGTATAGGAAACAAATTAAAACCAGATTCGGAATCAGCGCGGAAAACTCTATAAGAATCGCATAGTGGGAATCGAAATACTTTTAAAAAGTTGAAATTTGTTTTATCGATATGCGTAAAAGTAGTTGTTGAAGATCGGATACGAAGATCAGTGGGAGTTCATGAAAGGTCAGTGATAGTATGTCCACTGGTGTCACACACACTTTTAATGTAACGCAGTAGAACTAAACTTAACAATAGACGCGATGTACAACAATAATTATACGCGTATGCGGTGTGAACGACGATGGGGTGAGACGACTGCTAACGGTTGTACGAAGTATGGAAAACGTAAACATGTAAAGCGGTGGCCGTTAACAGTGCGAATGACTCTTGATCAGCCGGTATCTGCCGAAAATCACGCGTTCCGCGGACGCAAAGTGGGGGGCCGCGCGGCTCACGTGACGTCAGCCGCTCGGCTACACGACGTCGCACAGTGTTGCGATTCGAGGTAGTAGCTGGACAAAACTCTCTTGTTATGACATTACACTATAGAGCCACATAGTTATGACTAGTTATGACTATCGTGTGTTATGTGGCTCTATAGTGTAATTTTAACATAATAAATTAATAGTGAATAAAAAATAACAAAACAAGATAAATAAAATTGAAAATAAATGTATTATATTTCATCACTAAATTCTTCTTTACATGATGACATAGCGCTTTCATTAGACGAATTTTCGTCTGATACCAATAAATTCCTTAATCTTGGCTGAAGCGATTTATACTTCTTCGTATGTGACACTCTAAAACTATTTATGAGTGGATCTGACGAGATTAACAACATCGTCAACAAGTCTTTATTTGTGGCAACGCGTGATATTTTTCGTGTATGATGTCCTCGGTATCTTCTGCAGTCCTTATTTCGAGCCTCGTGAGCCTCTTCCGAAAGCTGACCAATAGGTACAATGCAATTGCGAATTATGTCAGAGCTGTGATAGAACAATTTATGCAAAGTTACAGGCATAAAATACCAAGAATATGAATTTAAATATATATCCTTCGTTTCTAAACAGAAAGCATTGAATTTCTTTATATCAATCTTTTGGCTGGAAGATATTGCTTGATAAGAAAATGACTCCCAAGTTCTCTATTAAGTTCTGATCAATTCCTGTAATTTGTGAACTCGCAGCAGAATTTTTAAAAAATCGTCGAGCCGTGTTTCCGTCATTTGTGGAGCCATATCCCTGCTTTGGCATATCTTTTCTAAGTCCCAATTTGTCCTTTGAATTTCACTCTTTCTCACCTTTAAATCAAATTTATCTTTTGCATCTCTTGCCATTTTTTTATGTGTAAATTTCTTTCGAAATGCTTCAAGTTTTCGTCCGGTTTTATTCCATTTTTCATTTATGCGACTGCAAATTTTAGAAATGTTAGTCCGTATAGATCTCTCAGCTTCTGTAGATTTTATTTCTATACATAATTTGTTTAAAATAGAATTATATATTTCATTGAGACGATATTGTTTTACTCAAAATCATTCCACACGTCGAAAAATTCCCTTGGTGAAACAGCGATTACTGTTCCTAAAAACATTAATATTGTTCATTTCAGCACATTTCCGCACTTTAAAATTTACATAGAAAGAAAGCTTGAAGGCTGCTCTAATGCTCGCAACAAAATTTATTGCGTGTATTGGCGTGGATTATCTACTTTCAAGTGTTTATATATTACAAGTATAACCTCAAAAATAAAAATAATTGGCGGAATTTATTAAAACAAACAAAGGCACCTTCACTGTTAGTTTCCATCATAAACATTTAGTTTTAGATATGTAAAATATTATATATAAAACTTATTTTGATAATATCAGTTGACATTGCTTTTGAATAAGAACATATAATAACTGCCATAAGAAATGTAGTAGAGTTTGAAATTAGAATGCTAATAGATTTCTGTCGGTAAAACAGATTTCGGACGTTATACCGACAGCGAAATATAAATATTCTTATTGTATAGACAGTAGTTCATACGAAGAACATCTATTTTTTACGGAATTAAGTTATGAGTTTTGTCCATGTAGTTATCATTGATCGAAACACTGTGCGTCGGTTGAAAACAGATCAGTTGAGCATAGATCGGCCGGAACAGTAGTCGACAAGGAAAATAAATCGACATGAGTGATCTCCGCTATCTCTCCGCTATAGTCTGATCTGTATCCTCTCATTTATATGCTAGCTTTACTACAAGATGTTCAATGTAATCTGACTGAATAATGCAATGGTAGCCTACTGAATAATTAATAAATAATCATATTAATTCTGTACCTTATGCACACTACGTAATAATGTAATAAATAGTTAAAATAATTTATGCTACAAGTATGTGCATAATATATTAATATGCATAACTGCTGTACGTAGAAAACATAGCAGTTTGTATTTTCGCAATTTATAGTTGGACATTATATTATGTTGGTACAGTATAAATGTTATTACAAAGATGATAAAATATTCTGCGGTCATGTTAGGAACACTCAGGATTGTAGGAATAATAATACAAAGCAATTTTTTCTATGACAGTATTATGGTTTAATTCTAATTGAAAATCAACATGTGTGATTATTCCCATCGACAACAACCTATAATAACCGTAAGTCGAGAATTACAAAATCGTGTTTGCGGAAACTCTGTATCTTCGATGTTCTTCTCAAACAGTGTCTATTAGAGAGATGTTTTCACAGAAACTTTACTATCATATTCAGTATGTTTCTCCAATTAAAAAACATTATCTACTCTATCGATTAGAAGGTTCTCTTTATAGCTATATTAATATAAATCGCAAATAGATAAATTTTAGGCTCTTTAATATATTGGGTTGGCAAGAAAGTATTAAACGAAAGAAAGTTATAAACGACCAGAAGTGGTAAAAAGGCCGAAAATCATGAAAAATTGCAATTTTCACTACTTTTGATCGTTTATATAATAATTCAAATAACCAATTTCAATGAAATTTTCCGAACGTATATAATTCATACGACTTTACAAAACATATCTTATAATTTTCGTCACTGACCCAACTAAAAAAGTTGTAAAAATCAAATTTTGCTGTTGTTTTTCACAATTCCGACCAAATGCATTTTTTCAACTTATTTATTAGACGTCATTTACTAAACTGATTCTTCTAGCCTTCCAGAGAAATTGAAGTCGTTTGTTCCATTCATAAAAGAGTTATTCTGATTGAAAGTGTGTGGAATCAGTTATAATCCTTATTGTATATTTGTCAAAAAGCAGCGTGTAAAAACCATAATAAAAATATTTGCGATACATGCATAAAAGCTGAAATTTATGAAGAAGATGATTCTGATTCTGACAATGCATCATTTTATTATTTTGTTTCCACAAAACTTCTTAATTTTTTAATTTTACATTATATGTTTAAAGTATTGTATACTTGTCTTTTAAAAATCAATAACATTTCAAAAATGCTTTTGTTGACAATTTCTTAACATTTTACACGAAATATGTGTGGGGATGCAATTACAGCCCGGTACACGATTAACATTAGAATCACAGTACACTGAGTGAAGGTTAAAATCGCATTGCATCGTAAGTTATACAGGGTGTCCTAGAAATGTTATATTTCCTTGGAAGGGGTAATTACTGAGATCATTTGAAGAAACTTTTTCGTCCGCGAAAATGTTCTCTGCAGCTTTGTTAAGAAGTCGTTAACGAAAAACTCGGATCAATGAGAGCACGGCTACAGTGGATGGATTCCGGCTTGGTCAACGCAAACGCCACACTGAGCTGTAGCCTGCTCTGAATTGGTCCGTATTTTTCGTGCATTTCTCCTTCAACAAAGTCGCCAGGAATATTTTCGCAAAGAGAAAAAGTTACTTCACAGAATCTCTTTCGAGGAAGTACAACATTTTTGGGACACCCTGTATATTGTGCTGATAGCGATATGTATTGTTCAAAATGAGTATCTCGTATCTCTGTATGGACACAGACAGACGTGCATCCACTGGGCACTGGGTACAGCTAGTGCATATCGACTAGGTAATTACTGTGTAGAACTGTAGAGTATATACATAGAGTACAAGGCAGTATAGGAGATATACTGCACTACCACCACTACACATAAGTAGTGTTCCTTCTCGATAATTTTTTCTCGAGAATTTCTCGAGAAATTTTATAATTGTTTGTTTCTCATTCCTCGAGAAATTTAAATCTAGGAAAATTCGTATGAATCTCATTTATTTTATAACATATTTTCGAAAATGAACAAATACATACAGTAAGGAGCATAACTGGTTCCACACACTTTAAATCAGAATAACTTTTACATGAATGTGGACCAAACGACTTCAATATCTCTGTAAGGCTAGAAGAATTAGTTTAGTAAATGACGTGTAATAAATAAGTTGAAAAAATGCATCTGGTCGGAATTGTGAAGAACAATACTAAAAATTGATTTTTACAACTTTTTTAGCTGGCCCAATAAAATTTAAAAAATGTCTTTTGTCAACTGGTATAAATTATATACGCTCTGAAATTTCATTGAAATTGGTTAATTGGTTTACGAATTATAAACGATCAAAAGTGGTAAAAAGTAAAAAGGCCAAAAATCTTGAAAAACCGCAAATTTTTAACACGTGATCGTTTATAATTCGCAAACCGATTATCTAATTTCAATGAAATTTTTGGAGCATATATAATTTATACCAGCTGATCAGACACATGTTTTGAATTTTCGTTATTGGCCCAGCTAAAAAAGTTGTAAAAATCAATTTTTACTATTGTTTTTCACAATTCCGTCCAAATGCATTTTTTCAACATATTTTTTACACATCATTTACTAAACTAATTCTTCTAGCCTTACAGAGAAATTGAAGTCGTTTGGTCCATTCATAAAAAAGTTGTTCTGATTTAAAGTGCGTGGAATCAGTTATGCTGCTTACTGTATGTCCTACCATCAGTCAAAATATTCTACATTTTAATGTAGGTATTTAAATATCTCTGTTACTTGTGATTATACGAAACAATGTCAGAGAAGTTTGCACTGTTCAATAAGGTGAATATAATGGCAAAATACAAATTTTTTGGAAATCATATTTCGAAATTTCAAGGTCATCGTTATTTTTATTCAAAGGAGGTCATATAATTATTCTATATTGCTATTCAGAAAAAAAAGACAAATCCAACGATATGTCATGTTCCATAGTTAAGGTGAATTTCACAATTTTCAAAATTTTCAATTTAAGTGCGCCACGTCATCCTTTTATCCGATCGATCTCAAACTTTGCACAAATTTTTTTCTCACCTAAAGGAACAATAATGGATAGTTGCGTGCATTGTATCTCGATAAAAAGTTTTCTCCAAGTACAGCTTAGGTCTACCCTAATGTACATATTGAACAGGAATAAACATTGAGTTAATGTTTTCTGCGCTTTCGATAAATATTATCAACGATATTCCAAATATCATAAGTTTTCCAATATTTTGTTATTTTATTAAAAATTCTCGAGAATTCTCGAGAAATATAACCTTATTTCTCATTTCTCGAGAAATGAAAAATGTTGAGAAATCAGGAACACTAAACTCGCCCCTCCAATTTATCCGAATAGCGTTTCATCTCGGAGCTCGACGGATCAGACTCATTTACTTGCCAGTAAATGTGTACGCGGTGCGCTTAACCCTTAGCACTCGATTGATGACTTTGAGGCCCACTAAAAATTGTTGTATCATTGTTCAAAATATTATTTAACACTAGAATTACCACGCCAGAATTCTCGAGAGAATTCTAATCTTATTTCTCATTTCTCGAGAAATGAAAAATGTTGAGAAATCAGGAACACTACACATAAAGTCTTGCTTGCTTGGTTTCTTTTATCCATCACAATTGTTCTTTTTTTTAAACCTTCGCATTGCTGAGTACATTACGAAAAGAGAACCCTTTGCCTTACGTTGTAGGTTACAGCTGTAGATTAACAAAACGAAAAGGAATTTTATTTTGGTTTGAAGAGGAAATTAGCAACATATATATGTATTAGATTCTGTTCTGAATCTTCATCAACTTTGCAACGAGTGTGCGTCAGTGTCGGTCACGAGTCTGACACGATACTGTAGGGCCTATACATAGTATCACATAGTATGATGAAGATTCAGAACAGATTCATTCAATCCGAAATAAAATTCCTTTTCGTTTTGTTAATCTACAGCTATTGGGGAACGTACATATTGGCACACAATAGATATAAATTTTCTCCTGCTTTAAGATATTACGATCTACAAAAAAGCTCTAATCACTGAAACCGTAAAACCCAGTAACACAAAGACATCTTAAAGACGTTTTTAAGACGTCTGCAGTTGGACATTCAGACGTCTTAAAGATGTCCGGAATGTCCTATGAACGTCTTTAGAACATCTTCTGAACTTCTTGTGTTAGAAAATGGTACGTCTTGAAGACGTCTTCAATACGACTGTTTGACGTCTAACAGACGTTCAGGAGACGTTCGTAGGACATTCGGGAGGTCTTTAAGACGTCCCTAAGAAGTCTTAAACGTGCATGAATGTTTATTAAAATAAATAAAGGGAAGAGTAAAATAAGATTTCAGTAAAATAAGTGATAATCTTCAAACGTTTCTAGCTCATTGCAACATTAACCGATTTCAGTGAAATACAAAACGCATTTGTTTTAAATTACCGTTACAGATTCAGATAACAAAGTTGACAAGACATAATTTTAAAAATTTTGTACGATTCCTACCAATTGCAGTCTAAACAAATTTTTGTTCACTCATTCTCTAGCAAACTAGTCGATCTAACATCTTAAAAAAATTCTCGTCCTTTGGACCATCTTGAAGAAAGTTATGCGGTTTTTAAGAGTGTCCACTTATAGTATTGTCCCCGAACTGTATATTCTCGACTCCACGTTTTCGAGGCAATAAATTTATAAACTTGAATTTCAAATTCATCTAATTTAAGAATCAGTTTTAGCTTCTTGGAACCACGTATTTTTAATGCGCTGCATCATAAGCGATGCGCCCGAGCGCTGATTGGTTTTAAATAGCAGGCGGCAAGTTTATTATCTCGAAATAGAAATTGTGTTTAAAGCACTGTATAACCACTGTTTTACAGTTAGAGCGAGAAACGTTCATTAAGTGTTATCAGTATTTACGAATATGATAAGCACGTAAACGCTTCCGTAGCGTTTCTATGTAGTAGCCAATTCCATAAATTTGTATAGAATATGTATGTTCATAGCATTCCAGTGCAGAGTTGGGCAAAATTTTAATCAACGATTGACGACTAAATTTCTACTTCAATCGTTAATCGCAATTAACAATTAATCTCCTCGTTTAGTCGTTAATTGCGATTAACGATTAAATTTCTACTTCAGTTCTTAAAAATTTTAATTCTTAAAGTTTAAAGTTCTATAAATTTCTACTTTAGTCGTTAATTGCGATTAACGATTATTAATCGTCAATCGGATAATTGATTAATGATTAACACACTGCTGAAATTTCGAAATTAAATACGTAATCAGAACTGTATGAATACTGAAAAAAATGTAAACTGAGTTTAGTTGTATTGTCATTTAGTCTATTCTTTTATGTTTGAAGTTATTATTCCTGAAAAGCTACGACCATGTTTTTGTTGAAACATGTTTTCGTTGAAATGTATTATTATTTCTGTCAATTCCCCATCGGCTCTCTGCTCCCTCTCTCTCTCTGTCTCTCTCTCCCTCCTTATTACAATTTATGGGTAGACCATGAGCCAATTAACTTCAACAATTGATTAAATCATTCGATTTTTCGATGATTCCTTTTTTTAATCAACGATTGACGATTAAATCAATCGGTTGAATCAATCGCCGATTTTTCGACGATTTCTTCATTTAATCAAAGATTGACGATTAATTTCATCAATCGATTGAATCAATCGTCGATTTTTCGACGATTTCTTTCTTTAATCGTACACATTAATCAATCAATCATGATTAAAATTTCAATCGATTAATGCCCAACTCTGTTCCAGTGTTTGTGTCCAATTCCAGACACACATATCATTATATCTATACACAGATGTTACTACAGTGAAAAAGATGAAAATAGCTGGTATAAGACTGAAAAATAAATTTAAACAGTTTCTATTTTTTCATATCATGTGTGATGCTATTGTTCTTATTATTTCGTTGAATTCCATTCAACGCACGCTAGTTGTTACAAGTGGAAAACCAAAAATTGAATTTAGTCCCTTGGACTTAACTGACATGCTGATGGAAGTAAAACATAATTACAGCAATGATTTGAATACATATTCAGAAAGTATTCCAAAAGCTGGTAATTTTAAATTCGAAATTCAATTATTGTATCTATTATTTTATGTTTAGTAAATATACATAAGAACGCAGAAAACCACGAAGATATTAGCTTTCCAGCAAGAGAACAGAACTCTGATCGTGTACATTTAATGATTACACTGTCCAACACCAAAGTTCCACAATTACTGTTGGGTGGTTCTTATAGAGTTTTTTGCGCTGATTCCGAATCTAACCTTAATTTTTTTCCTAGACGCACAGTTTTTGAAAAAATGGAGTTAAAAAAAAAAGACATATTTTGCAACTTTAAACAAATATTGTGGTGTTATTGTAAAAGATATTGAATTGTTCTTTACAGCAAAAGATTCTGTAGACTTTACCGAATACAGCGATATCCAATATTAATACATTATGATTGTTTAAACATGTTTAAACAAGCATTAAAGACGGAGAGACACCACTTTTGCACCAATTTTCGAAGATATTTTTCTATTTATCTCAAAAAATAATGGTCCAGCGAGAAATCGAACTATTCCACGCGATAGAGCAGACTTTTATCTTGAGAAACCACCCTTTCAAGTTTGGAATGTCGACTTTTTTTCGAACCAGAAAGCAAAATATCTTTGCCCGACATGAGTTGCCGCCAGTGGCGCTTACCGCTAGAACAGGCGTTCTATGTCGGGCGAAGATATTTTGCTTTCTGGTTCGAAAAAAACGTCGACATTCCAAACTTATCATAATCATAATGTATTAATATTGGATATCACTGTATTCGGTAAAGTCTACAGAATCTTTTGCTGTAAAGAACAATTCAATATCTTTTATAGTAACACCACAATATTTGTTTAAAGTTGAAAAATATGTTTTTTTTCCAAAATCATGTTTCTCAAAAACTGTGCGTCTAGGAAAAAAATTAAGGACAGATTCGGAATCAGCGCAGAAAACTATAAGACGGACCCAACAGTAATTAGGGAACATAAAAAAAGTTTAAATTTGTTGGACAGTGTTATTGAATATACACTCTTATCAATTTCAACACCAATCAAACAATTACTTTCTTACAAATTATATTACATTATACATAAATCTTTCATTGATGAACTATTGAAACAGAGTTTTATTTGATACAAGTTCTTGTAAAAATTAGTCGAAGTAAGCCATTTACGAAATTTTCTTTGGAAGAAGTAGTAATATTTTCGGACAATGTGGCCGAAGATAAAAAAACAGTAATATTATTACGAGTAGCTATGTTTTTGCATTACTGTTTTAGAAAATTACTAAATTTTAATGCAATGTCGATGTTTGTATTTAAAAATGTGTTCAATATTATGTATTTGTTTTAAGTAGTAGTTTCAACAGCGACGAAGGTAAGAAAATAGCATGATTTCTTAAAGTGGGCGTAGCTGTAGTTTGTACTGATGTACGATTTTTTATGCTAGTAATGCAAGTCACCATACTCTCATTAAATGCGTTCTCTGAAAAGAATGAATGCTGAAGACGAATGGTATGTTCGGGTTGTTTTATTACATAGTCCATGGTGATCTATTCTTGTCATATAATTATATATTTTATTTCAATAACAAGATTGTGCGAAAAGTCATACAGAAGCAGAAGTTAGTCTGATAACGTGATAACTAGATTGCGGATCTTTATGCAATTATAGCTTTCGAAAATTTTCAAAGAACTGCTGGGATATAAAACACGACAGAATCTAGTACGTTTTGAATTTATACAATTTTTATTGATATCGTATGCAAAACAATGCTTTTAGGTCAAAAGATAATCCCCGAAACTTTTAAGCTGCTAACGCCTCATTTAAGGGTAATATGAGGCTAAACATCCTAAACTACATTTTCATTTTTAAACATCATTTTTTTCGGCTGTTAATTAAGGTGTTAAGATGAAAAAAACGAAAATACTTATATTTACCTATAAGTTTAAAGATAATTTATTAGGGTCGTAAGAAACACTGCACCATATATTGTACAATAATATTATAATGGAATAGTTTCATTCGTTTTTCAATTATTATTTAACTATGTTCCACCAACCCAAAACTTTATCTTTATCTTGAAACTTTCAGGTATATTAGATAGGTAACTCACACAAAGGGTTGCTTGCAACCCCCACCTTTAACAAAATTAATATTTTTTTCTACCCGTCATAGAGTAGTTTCTACCCTTCATATTAATTAATTATGCTTACATATTAATTCACAACTGAGAAAAAAGATTATAAAGTTTAGGATGTTTACCCTCATATTACCCTTAAATGAGGGGTTAGCGATTTAAAATTTTGGCGGATTATCTTTTAACCTAAAAGCATTGTTTTGGGCACGACTTAAAAAAAAATGTTGTGGGGGCCGCTGGACTAATAATTGTGGTTATTTACGTAAGTATTGTGTATGAGAGAAAAACATTGAAAGTTATGTTCTATTTTCCCGATATGCACCAAAACAGTGGTGTAAAACATTTGCCATATTTAAAGATTACATTTTTATTCTCCTCAGAATGGTCTGCTCGTCACTGTGAAATTGATCTATTGTATAACAGAAAGTCACAAAAATTAGCATGTAGAAGGAATTCCAGTCAGATTACATGTTGGGTGCAGGTATTTTCATTATTGTTCGATCTGCTAATATCAACAAATGGGATTATGTAATGGGTGAAGCATACTGAGTACGGAAAAATGAGTGAGGGGTAGATAGAGTTTCGCAATGTTGGAGTTTGTGTAAAAACTACGAAGTACTACGAACTTTAATGAGATATTTGAAAGTACAACATTTATTTCTTGTACTTCAATGGAAAACTATAACTTGTAATGTTGAAATACTTGTGTATTATCAATTAGATAACTTTCCTTTTATTTTAGCATGCAAAATATATGCATAAGTGCATGAAGCCGCTTTCGTTAAAATCATATTAATATTACATTTGCGGCAAGACAGGATCTGGAAAGCATAAAACGAAAAATATGAGACGTTATAAAAACGAAACCGAAGTCCATCAGTTTTGCTACGTCGGTATCAGATAGACTTTATTGACTTTGCGCGTCATTCTTTATGCCGTTACTGTCGTGTATCAGTCTGCCAAATTTCATCGACGTGTGAATACCACAACATGTGCTAGATGTAATTTAACCCTTCGCAGTCGAGTGGCGACTCTGAGGCACCACTAAAAATTGCTGTACCATTATTCAAAATATTGTTCACATTACTAAATACAGGTTGGTTCACGCAACTTGCACACCTATACATATAACTTCTAAAGTGTGTATTGCACGAAAAAGTTTTGTATACAGAAGTTGCATGGTCTGAACGAGTACATCATTGTAGTGTATTTATTTTTCTTACAGGTGGAAGCGTTTCGGAGATTTGAAGGTCGACCTTGTTTTCTTAAATGGAATACTATATTTTTTATACCAAAATATGGAAGAATGTCGAATTCTGAGTAAAAAAGTATTGAGCTCCCAGATAACACACGACGCATTAAAGACGCCCATTTTACGTCTATTTTAGGTTTGAAAGTCTTACGTCCTAAAAAGATGCCTTTAAAACGTCTTTAAGATCATACAGAGTGTGGTTTTTATATATGTATAGCTATAATCTAGCAGTAAGTATTGGCATTGGTATTATTTGTTCGAGTTAGTTTTTGCTTCAATTTCAAAAAATCAATTCGAATTCCAATTCCAATTCAAATTCAAATTCCAATTTCAATTTTAATTTTACTTCCAATTTCAATTCCAATTCAAATTCAAATTCCAATTTCAATTTTAATTTTACTTCCAATTTCAATTCCAATATTAATTTCAATTTCAATTTCAATTCCAATTTCTATTTTAATTCCAATTCCAATTTCCACTTCAATTCCAATTCCCATTTCAATTCCAATCTCAATTTCAATTCTAATTCCAATATCAATTCCAATCTCAATTTTTATTGTGATTTTAATTGCAATTTCAATTTTTATTATTTTTGTTGTGATTTTAATTGCAATTGTTATCTTTATTACACTTTTTATGTCAATTCCACATGCGTTTTTCTAATAAAGCTATTTCTTGGTTTAACTCTAAACTCGTTTTTGTCGATATCTATTTTCACTCTTGCCTTCTTTTAATTTAATTAACATTTATGGACCTTTAAGACTTTTTAGCGGTGTCTTAAAGATCTCCTGAACTTCTTCTGGACGTCAAACAGACGTCTTTAAGACGTACTGTTTTCTAACACAAGAGTTTCAGGAGACGTTCGCTAGATGTTCGTAGGACATTCGTGACATCTACAAGACGTCTGAATGTCCAACTCCCGACGTCTCAAAGACATCTTTAAAACGTCTTTGTGCTATCTGGGCTTCATTAGCCCAAAACCTAATAATTAACGTGTAAAATTTTCAGGAAATAAAGTGAAATTACTCGTTATTATTAGGTTTAGGGCTAATGAAGGTCAATACTTTTGTTCTCAGAATTCGACATTCTTCCATATTTTGGTATAAAAAATATAGTATTCCATTTAAGAAAATAAGGTTGACCTTAAAATCTTCGAAACGCTTCCACCTGTAAGAAAAATAAATACACTACAATAATGTATCCCTTCAGTCCATGCAACTTCTGTATACAAAACTTTTTTGCGCAACGCGTACTGTGGAAGTTATATGTATAGGTGTACAAGTTGCGTGAACCACCCTGTATATCGGTGTCTAACCAATTACTAAACATTTCAGTATTGCGTGAGGTATTATATCAATTTCGTATTCATACAAAGAGAAGGATTAATATAGAATGGAATTATTCTAGGTCGGAAGAAATGTTTAATTTTCGAGTTAAAATAGCTTCAAATACAAAGGATTCATATTGAATATATTCAGACACTTAATTTCGAGTTAATCCTTATTATACTAAATATTATTAGGTAAGTACATGTATTAACGACAACCGGAAATTATTTTTCAATGATATTGCTGTTCTGTTGCAAATATGTATGATAAATCCCTATACATGTATAATGTGGGTTACCATGGGTTCGTCGACAACTCATTTGACCGACACTGTTTTGATCGACACGATTTGACCGACGATAACTTTCGTCGACACTGTTTTCCTCGACATTGTGAAATCGTCGACAAATGATTTGACCGACACTATGTTTTCATAGACACGGTCAAATTGTTGACGTCTGCTGCTTTCATCGACAGTCCGTGTTTAGCGACAGGTTTGATTCGTATTTGCTAATGTTGACTAATCATTATTATCCCTCTTATGTTCTAGACGCATTTAGTTGCTTGTATAATAAAAAATAAAGAGAAGTACAAAGCATTTCTTGAAATAAACAAGCTTTATTAATAGGTGCACACAAATGAACAATTTGACAAATACAATTTTACCGTGTCTATGAAAACATAGTGTCGGTCAAATCATTTGTCGACGATTTCACAATATCGACAAAAACATAGTGTCGACGAAAGTTACTGTCGGTCAAATCGTGTCGATCAAAACAGTGTCGGTCAAATGAGTTGTCGACGAACCCATGGTAACCCATATAATTTAATGGTGACTCAAAGAGAGTTGCCACTAAAAATTGCTGTATCATTATTCAAAATATTGTTTACATTACTAAATATGTTGGTATCTAATCAATTACTAAACATTTAAGTATTGTGTGAGGTATTATATCAATTTTATATTGATACAAAGAGAAGGATTAATATATGTAGAATGGAATTATTCTAGGACGGAAGAAATGTTTAATTTCGAGTTAAAATATCTCCTAATGCAAAGAGTTAAAGATCGTGCGGCTTAGCAATTAGTATGGATCATTTCCAGAGTTTAAAGTTAAAACATTCTCCCTTGAGCTTTGATTTTATTATTTCATGGTTATTCTTTTCCTTTTGGGACGAAAAATTTTGCACTTTTTTATACAGTTCTGTACATTTTGACGAATGAAATCTAAGAATGCAAGTTTTACAGCGCGGCATTCATTCGTTCAAAAGTTATACGCATGTAAAGTTAAGCGATTTCAAACCTTTTTGACAGGTAAAAGCGCCGCCATATTGGTGTTTACTGATCTGATCCAGTGTCAAAGTCAAATCGGAAACCCACACGACCACACCTCTACTAAATTAATAAATAACAACATTAAATAATATAAAATTAAAATATAGTTTTTGAAGATTGGAATTATTTTCAGCATTTCTGACATTATTTGAAGCGATAAAAAACACTAGAAAGACACTGTGACAAGAAAGAGAGAGAGAGAGAGAGAGAGAGAGAGAGAGAGAGAGAGAGAGAGAGAGAGAGAAAGGAAACGATCATTTCCAACATAATTATTTCTAAATACTACATTTCTAATAATATCAAGTTTTAAGTGTTACGTCAAAAGTCAGAAGTGCGAAGCAACAATTCAACAGACATTGATTATAATTGTATTTAATGAACTTAATTTATTAGAACAATAAAACTGTTACGAGCCAGGGCCGCGAGTAGCACGAGTGGCCGGCGAAGGGTTATTACCCTAGGAATATGATATAAATTTGTTAGTTAAGGAACGCGGACGAACCCAATGCAAAATTGGGGAGCCGCTAGGATTACTGACAGCGAGGACGAACCTGACGCGAAGTCAGGGAGCCTCTAGGAATGGAGTCAAACGCAGACGAACCCGATGCAAAACCGGGGAGCTGCTAGGATGTTGTATAATAGCACAGACGAACCTGATGCGAAATCAGGGAGCTGTTAGGATGCGGACGAACCCAATGCGAAACTGGGGAGCCGCTAGGTTGGATAAATCTCTGTTCGGACAATTGGAATGTCGCGAAAGAACCTGATGGTTAATCAGGGAATTGCTAGGATAATTAGTAAGCCTCGTAACTAGTATAATTTAATTGATACAATCCGAGCGGTAAGATTGTATCATGTGGGGACGTTCAATTACTTGGTTAGGATATTGGACGATAATTATGGGTTTAATGAATTTGAGTTAATTATCAAAGAAGACAAATATATTCTTACTATAGAGTTTCGTTCTACAAGTGTATTTGTGTCGCGAATGAACTGAATTTAGAATAGGAAAGAAATTGAAAGGTGATATTACCTAAGCTAAGACGCACGGTGTTGACGCACTGGCAATGCGGGGGACTCGGAGCAACCTTGTCACTGCCTAACAGATTTTAGACCGAACTCGCGGAATCTGTACGGTTAAACTTTGATTCAAAAGGAACGAACGTCCGATCTCACTGGTAGTTGACTTCCGAGATGCAGCACGACGCGACACTATTCGTGATTACGACAGTACTAGCCCCCGAGAGTAGAAATGTAAGGGCTTATATAGCCCTGCAATGACGGGTGGTACTTGTCAGTACCCTTCAAGTGAACATTCGTATTTTGTCAACGACCAGTTGGTCGTGCGTACGTTTGGGCCCTAAACTAACCTAAACAATTATGTAGATTTATCTAGGGAAAAACTCTGTTCGTTTATCTAGGACGGTTCCTGCCAGAGATGATATTGAACACCTGTTCGTCATCCGTAACATCTCCCCACCAAGAAGAAACATCGCGGTTCCCGTGATGCTTTCTCATCAGGAAGGAAACGTCCTAGATACAATAGACTTTAAGAAAAAAAAGAAAAAAGTGGAGAGAAAAAAAAATAAACTGAAGAGAAAAAATTTTTAACGAGTGTAGTGTAGGTGTAAGTGTACTTATTGCTAGGTGGTGCTCAGGTAGAGACTGCTGTCGGTGGAGGTAGTCCTGCTCCTTAGAAGATCGTTATGCATGGTTTCCATTTGCTGCTATATTACGGATTCGGACTATATTTGTTATTAGTTCCGATAAATAGTCTCCATATGTCTTCAAAATTGTACCGGTTGGAAATGAGGTTGGCTCTCGAGCCTGTTTACCAAAAATTAATTCATATGGTGTGAAGTTGGTAGCTTCATGAACAGACGTGTTATAAGAAAACATTGCAAACGGAATTAATAAATCCCAATCCTCGTAGTTCTCCATATAGTGTTTGAGGTATTCTGTAAGAACAATATGGCTTCGCTCCAATGATCCATTAGTTTGTGGTCGGTATCCGGAGGTGGTGATTTGTTTAATCTTGAATATTTCTGACAGATTTGTCATAAGAGTTCCAATAAAGCTGGTTCCCTTATCCGTGAGTATGGCTCGAGGTGTCCCATATATTGCAATAAAATGCCGTGCAAAAGCATCTGCGATGGTAGTGGCTCGGATATTAGGTATCGCTACTGCAATACAATATTTGGTTAGATTGTCCTGCATGGTGAGAATGTATCGGTTCCCTCCAGGTGTAATTGGTAATGGTCCAACGGTATCTAATGAAATTTTTTCAAATGCGTCCAACGGTGTGTCGGTGATCAACATAGGTTGTCGAGTTTTCGTTCTGACTAATTTTTGCTCCTGACAACTTTTACATTTTCGGATGTAATCCTGAATTTCGTTGCGCATGTGCGGCCAATGAAATCTTGATCGAATGCGATTGTAGGTTTTTGTAACTCCTTTATGCCCTCCTATTAGGCTATCATGTGCTTCATGGATGATTTCTTGCCTGTCTTCTACGGAAGGTGTAGTAATAACACAGTTACATATTGTAATTTGATAAGTTGAATCTGTAAAGACTTCTTTTAATGCTTTGAAAAGTTCATCAGGCGATGATTTATGATGATCTCCGGTGGCGGATATTCGAAAAGATTTGCTCCTATTTTGTTCTAAAGCAGATTGAAGAGTTTTCAATCCATTAATTATATCCAATCCTTTTGGTTTATCATAGAAGTTATCGGAAATTACAATGCTGAAGGTTTTAAATAACCCATTGTTTGAAATTATGACCTGTCCCTTTTTCGGTCGTGCAGCTAAAAGTTCTTGCTTATTTATCAATCCCGTGTCCAGTAACAGTTTTCCTACGGGGGTTATTAGGTTGCGATCAGCTGATATGAAATGTACATAATGGTCTTCCTTTGCGGTAAGGGTGTTTGAAGAAATGCTAATCCTCTGTTTCGGTTCCGGCGGCGCTTCCAGGTCAGTTTCGGTAGAAGAACCATCGGTATCGGCGTCAAAGAATGGGTAAGGGTCGGCTGTGCGATCAGGTAGTTGCCGCGTCCTTGCTTTGCGTATTATATTGTTTGGAAATCGAATTACGTTGGGTTGCAAAATTCCACCTATTTCAGGAAATGGTACCTGCGGTATGTTGGGTACATCCTCCTGTAAATTGTTCCTATTCTCTATAACGGTGTTTTCCAGTGGCTCCTCAAACGAAATTAAATCACCAGATAAGGTCGTATTCTTATCCGTAGAAAAAATTTCCGTGGAGTTTGCTGCGGGCAAAAAATGGTGTGCGTTGTCCTGATCTTCGTCTGGCATCACTATCTCTTTAGATAAACTCGGAAGAGTTCTATTTATGTTAATAATTGGTGAGTGTTGAACCTTCCCCAGGGCGGGTTGTTCCGTCTCATCTGAACTGCTGCTTGTTTGTTGATATTTCGGCCGTTTTTCTCGGTCTCGATGTAGTTGTCTGACGCGTTGTCCTATTGAACCAGCGTCGACAGCTGTTTTCGGTATTTGGATTTTAAAATCGGGGTCTTTGAGTTCCCTCGGGGTGAGTGGTAAACAGATGGAAGTAGGATTACGTGACAATGCATCAGCATTCTTATTTGTTTTTCCAGATTTATGGACGACCTGATAATCATATTCTAATAGTCGGAGCTTCCATTTCATGAGTCTTGATGTCGGATCTTTCACAGAATGTAGCCAAACTAATGGTCGATGATCTGTAACCAATGTGAATTTTGTTCCGTACACATATGGTCGGAAATATATGACGGCGTATACCATTGCTAAACATTCTTTTTCCGTGGCTGAATAATTTCTCTCTGCTTTGTTGAGGCTACGTGATGCATAAGCGATCGGCAGATCATTTCCTATTTCGCCTTGACTAAGCACGGCTCCAACGGCATATTCAGAGGCGTCTGTTGTAATGACGAATGGTTTGCTGAAATCTGGATATTGTAAAATAGGCTCTCGACAGAGTTCTTCACGTAACTGCTTGAAACTGTTTTCCTGTTCTTCAGTCCATTTGAATTTTCTGCCCTTTCCTAGAAGGTCAATTAGAGATTTTGCTTTTGTAGTGAAATCTGGTACGAATCTTCGGTAATATCCTACTAAACCCAAAAACTGTTGTATATTTTTCTGTGAGGTAGGCGTTGGGAAATCCTTGACAGCCTTTAATTTTCGGGGATCAGGTTTTACTCCCTGTCTTGAAATAATATGTCCAAGGTATGCAACTTCTTTTCGTAAGAATTCGCATTTATTGGTTTGAAGAGTTAAACCATGTTCTCGCAAGCGGTTTAATAATTTCCTGACTTTAATGTTGTGTTCGTGTAATGACGCAGCGTAAACCACGATATCATCCAGGTAAATGAAAACGTCCGTTCCCTGGAGTCCAGTTAATACCTGATCCATGAGGCGTTGAAAAGTAGGTGGTGCATTTTTCAAACCAAACGGCATTCGTGAAAATTCATAATGTCCATTAGGGGTGGTGAATGCTGTCTTCTGTCTGTCTTTCGGATCCATTTCTATTTGGTGAAACCCACTGGCGAGATCGAAAACGGAGAAGTATTTGGCTCCTCCGAGACGATCCAATATTTCCGTAATTTGAGGCAGTGGATATTTATCGGAAATGGTCTTCTCGTTAAGCGCACGAAAATCTATTACCATGCGCCAACGTTTGTTTCCTTGCGCATCTGGTTTTTTGGGTACAATCCACAAGGGTGAATTGTACGGAGATTTCGACGGAGTAATAATACCATCGGATAATAAGCCATTGATTTGCTTTTTTATTTCCTCTTGGTGTACAGGAGGGTAGCGATACTGTCTCGTGTTAATCGGAATCTCATCAGTTGTATGTAAGGAGTGCTTGAAATCAGATGCCTTCCCTAATTTATCTCCGGGGAGATAAAATCGATCGGGAAATTCCTTTATCAATGCGGTGATGCTACACCGTTCTTCTTTGTTCAGGTGACTCAAATTTAGCGTTTCGGAGATTCCCTGTATCCTATCTTCTCTAGTTTTGAAATTACAATGTTGACGTACCTCTGAATAAATATCTTCATCTGATGTGCTCAAAATGTCGTAAGGTTCCACGATTTGTGGCTCTATTTCTACGTCTATGGCTTCCTCGCTAGTGTTGGTTGCCATAACATGACATTTTCCTCCGTCGTTCAGGATGGCGGCTTCTCCTATGTAGAGTTGTTTGTGCGTTTTTATGCGTGGTAAATAGCCTTCTTTTATCCTTGGATTAGCTATTCTTATGGCAATCTGTTGAGATGTTCGGGCATCGATGCGATGTTTGGTCCGTACATCTGAGTCCTGCTGGTAATTTGAAAATCGAATAGGCCTGATGGGCTTATTTTTTAATACCAGTGTCCCATGGTAATAAGAAATTTCTGCTTCTTCCTGTTTTAAAAATGGGCTTCCTATAAGTCCATCTGCTTCTATTGCAAGGCGCTTCACTACGTAGAAAAACGCAGGAGCTTCGTGTATGTGAAGTATCGTAGTTCCTAGAGTGCGAATTGGATTTATAGTAAGACCAGTTATTTCAATTTCTTCGCGTGAAACAATTTCTGCTCCTTCTCCTAAAACGTCAAGAACGACTAAATTTACGGATGCTCCACCATCAATTAGAAATTCTCCCGTGCCTGATTCCAGTTCTGGGATTTTGATTTTGATTCGTGGTGCTGGAGCTTCCTTGATGAGGGTTTTTCCTCGAAGCGGACAGTTCTTTGGCGAACTTCTTTGTTTTCGCTCATCATGTCGCCTGTACGGTGAGCGCGATCGAAGTTTAAAGATTTGTTCGATTCCACGGACGAATCTCGCGAATCTCTTTGGAATCGCGGACTACGCGGTCGATTCTTGCAGAATTTTCCATCGTGTCCGGATGTTCCGCAATGCCAACAATACGATTTTGACATGCGATTCCTATCGGAATTTTTAAAAATTGTATACCGTTTCTCTCCGTCTCTCACAATTGACGAATCCGAACGGTTGGAGGGGGAACCGGAGGGGCTCCTGTGACGCAAGGTCCAGGCAGACGCTCGTCCTTCTCTTTCCTCCTCAAAACCAGATGGTCTCGTGCGTTGATCCCTGTGTCGGTCATATTTGCTTGGAGATAAGGGATATGACACTTCACGATCGCGGTAGCGAGAGTCCTGGTCATATGAATCTCGGCGGGACCACCTTGATGGTGATTCACTCCGAGGCGACTGTCGTCGATTCCTTAATCTTTTATCTATCTGTAGCACGGCGTCGTAAGCATCCTCCAGATTTTTTATATCCTTCAAGATAGCCGACACCTTCAGGGAAATCCGATCCGGTAATCCATCGATGAAGTTTTCAATGACGTCCTTTTCCATCAATTTGATAAATTCTTCAGCATGTGCCTCGTATTTTTCCCTCATGGCTCCGCGCGTACAGTAGACCAAGTGGCTTGTCCTATCGATGTATTGTCGTAGGCTTTCTCCTTCGCGAATATGTAGTTTCGCGATTTCCACTTGATAATATGATAGGCTCTTGCCGGGAGCGAACCGTTTCTTCAAATGTTGAATTAACGCTTTTACGGTAGTAAACTTGTGCTCTAATGTGCATCTACGTGCTGGCCCGACGAGCTTAGTAAGAACAATTGCCAGATACTCGGTTTCCGTACCCTCCGGAATCAAAGTTAACCCGTCCTCTAAAGTTTGCGCGAAACGAATCAAAGAAGGGTCTTCCCCGTTAAAGGTCGGAATTGTCGAAGTAATATTCTGTAAGCATGTCTTTTGCGTCAACAGCGACATAGAATTTGCAAGTGAAACCGTCAAGTTCATTATGTCAACGGAAGAAGTATTTGCAGCTGAATTCGGCATTTTTAAAGAATGTTACTAGAGAAAACTAGTATATTACCGAAACCTTTCAACTAGGAAAACTAGTATATCGAAACCTTTTAACTAGGAAAACTAGTATATTATTGGTATAAAAGCGTGACTAGCGAAAACTAGTATATTGCTAATAATATTAAGACGTAACTAGGAAAACTAGTATATTGTCAATACTCAGCTACGAGTAATTTAACGTAGCAAACCCAAAATTAAAGTGATCCTAAAATAATTGAACGGATCCCACCGCTGTCACCAGTTCTGTTACGAGCCAGGGCCGCGAGTAGCACGAGTGGCCGGCGAAGGGTTATTACCCTAGGAATATGATATAAATTTGTTAGTTAAGGAACGCGGACGAACCCAATGCAAAATTGGGGAGCCGCTAGGATTACTGACAGCGAGGACGAACCTGACGCGAAGTCAGGGAGCCTCTAGGAATGGAGTCAAACGCAGACGAACCCGATGCAAAACCGGGGAGCTGCTAGGATGTTGTATAATAGCACAGACGAACCTGATGCGAAATCAGGGAGCTGTTAGGATGCGGACGAACCCAATGCGAAACTGGGGAGCCGCTAGGTTGGATAAATCTCTGTTCGGACAATTGGAATGTCGCGAAAGAACCTGATGGTTAATCAGGGAATTGCTAGGATAATTAGTAAGCCTCGTAACTAGTATAATTTAATTGATACAATCCGAGCGGTAAGATTGTATCATGTGGGGACGTTCAATTACTTGGTTAGGATATTGGACGATAATTATGGGTTTAATGAATTTGAGTTAATTATCAAAGAAGACAAATATATTCTTACTATAGAGTTTCGTTCTACAAGTGTATTTGTGTCGCGAATGAACTGAATTTAGAATAGGAAAGAAATTGAAAGGTGATATTACCTAAGCTAAGACGCACGGTGTTGACGCACTGGCAATGCGGGGGACTCGGAGCAACCTTGTCACTGCCTAACAGATTTTAGACCGAACTCGCGGAATCTGTACGGTTAAACTTTGATTCAAAAGGAACGAACGTCCGATCTCACTGGTAGTTGACTTCCGAGATGCAGCACGACGCGACACTATTCGTGATTACGACAGTACTAGCCCCCGAGAGTAGAAATGTAAGGGCTTATATAGCCCTGCAATGACGGGTGGTACTTGTCAGTACCCTTCAAGTGAACATTCGTATTTTGTCAACGACCAGTTGGTCGTGCGTACGTTTGGGCCCTAAACTAACCTAAACAATTATGTAGATTTATCTAGGGAAAAACTCTGTTCGTTTATCTAGGACGGTTCCTGCCAGAGATGATATTGAACACCTGTTCGTCATCCGTAACAAAACTACTGTGCGATTCAATGGGAGGAATTTTGTACAATTTTTATTTATTTTGATATACAAAGGCTGTTTCCATTAAAAATAGAATTTCATAAATAGTAAACATCAATCACAATAGAAAACATTCGCAGTCTAGTGGTGTTCCTTTAAAACAACGATATAGCAAAGCTACTGATCTTTTCTGAAGTGTAAGCATATCAATCTAGTGAGTTGTATTCTCTTAATAATTGTCGCTGTTTTAACGACCAATAACCAGCAGCAGTGCAAATGGATTTAGCTTTTACTAACTTTTCTTATCCCCGGTAAAATTGTTATCTTCAGACATAATGTTTAATAATGGCAATTCAAATTAATTTTAATTTAATTCGAAGCAATTTAATTCAAATTATATTTTAAAAAATATAATTTCATTACTGAAGACATAAAAGTGGGTGTAACTATACCAGAGCTGGGGAAAATAGTATTTTAAATAGTAAATAGTAAATATATATATAATCCTATTTATTTTACAGTGTCTGTACAACTTTGAACATAAAATATTTTATTTAATGCAGTAATTTTTGAAAATAAAATATTTTATTTGATGCAGAAATTTTTGAAAATAAAATATTTTATTTGTTGCAGTAATTTTTGAAAATAGTATTTTATTTTAAGAATATTGAAAATATTTGAGACTTTGTCTTTATTTTGAATTTCAATATTAAATATTATTGCTCAAAATAATGGTTAGCATTCAATAGATTCCTGAGTATAAATAGTTTCCTGGTGATAAGATACACTGTGTATGTTTATCAACAAACCGCAGTAGGCACATGCTGTAAACTGAAGTGGATATAGGCAGTAATAGCAGCAATTAAACAAAAAAATAAAACGCAAATGTGGCAAATGATATAGTTTCTTATATTGAAGACCACTTCTTCTTTAAATTATTGAGAAATATTAAATACGTAATGCGATTTCTGAAAGTATTAGGTATAACAATGCAAAAACTAAAATATTCTATTTTGTGTTTCAGATTATTAAAATAGAAATATTTTACTTTGTGTTTCAGATTATTAAAATAGAAATATTTTATTTTGTGGATGAAATTGTTAAAATAGAAATATTTTATTTTGAGGTTCAGATTGTTCAAATAGAAGTATTTTATTTCGAGGTTCAGATTGTTCAAATAGAAATATTTTATTTCGAGGTTCAGATTGTTCAAATAAAATACTAGTTCCTTTGAGCAAAATAAAATCTAAAATATTAAATAGTATTTCAAATATTTTTTTCGCCAAATAATGCCCACCTCTGAACTACACTTACGAAATCAATATTTCTCTCTCTCTCTCTCTCTCTCTCTCTCTTCGAAATTAAAAATATTTTCCAAGACGAACATTTGATATTGATAATTATGTTACTAATTTTCTAACCCTCCGTTTACAATTTTTATCAAGTGAACCAGGAATTTAACGTAATCTTTAAACGTAAACATGAACATGTTTTTTAGAAGAAAACCAAAAGAAAACTCACAGCGGAAAGAGAATGATCAGAACAGGTATGAATGATAGAACAGGTGGATTTAACATTGCCTTTTTTAGACTATTTGTAGAAGCAATGTTTTAAGCGCAGGTACTTGAGAATGCAAATGGCTGTGTTCTTCTACTTTCTCGCAAATTTTGTCTCACAATATCTCGAAAATCGCGGAAAATTAAGCATACGTTATTATAATAATACAAATAGAAATTACCGCAATCTATACCATAATGTTCTGTCGTGACATGTAATTTTAAATGTAACTAAAAAATTTGATCATGTGTTTAATTCGTTAAGTGTAAATATAATGATACGCTAACACCTTAAGCACGGTGTGAAGTATACATGTTTATGTGCTTTCTATAGAAAAATTCAATACTCGAATTTCTTATTCTTTCCAAATACAAAAGGTAATAAGTAAAAGAAGGTATTGTCAGAATAATATCTACAATAAGTATTTCACATGAAAAGATATAACTATAAACATTCAGAAGAATTATTTCAAATAACTGTAAAAATAATTCATTTCTACATAGATGTCCCGTAAATTTATATGAAAAAAGTTGCATTGAAACGAAACTGAGCATCGTGTGCAATTAAAAAGCAAATTACCATGCATGAATAGTATCTAGTGTCAGTTGGTTACGTAAAAATTATTAAATGCTCGTTAATTCGCTTTGATTCTGTTTGAATCGACAGGAAGATTATTTTTTAGCTTCATTAGTTTTATTCGAAGCGGAAAGTGTTTAACGAAGCAGCGGGCGAATTCACTGTTTGATTGCTCACAGTTCGACGTCTGCTTTGTGTCTGCTAACTAGAATCACCCGTTACTTCTAGGATCGATTTCAACGTTTAAAAATTATGATGATTGGTGAAACGGAGCATTATAATTCGTTGAAAAAGTTATATTTCCAAAAATACATGTTTCCAAAATGATATACAGACAGAGTAAGCTGTAACGACATACATAAATATCTACATATACATTCTATAGTGATAAATATCTGTCATATCATTCTGTCATATGACTTTTGTAATAATTATTGAATAATCATAATGTAATACAGCAATTGAAATTTCTGTTAATTCAAAGTTTGAACTGATTTCGTTTATCGTTGAATAAAATACTGTAAGGTTAATATAAAAGGTAGAAAAAGAAAATAACAAAATACGTCCACAACTAAAATTTAAAAGAACTATTATAAAGAAGAATGCAAATAACCATCTCCAATATTTCGAACGGTAGTGTATCATAGGTGATACTGTACCCCAAATTAATTATGGTTTCTGTCTTTAAATATCTTCGTTATTAATATTTGTGTCCTGTTATATTGTTTTTAAACTGCGGATCTTTATGCATTTATAGGAAAATTGAGTAGATAAAATTCAAAATTGTTGTGAAATTTAAAAAATTGTAGATGTCAATATATGATTTTTCCTCTATTAAAATCATAAGGGAAGAAATAACATTCAATTTAGTTTCTATTTCTTGCAGTCGATGCAGACAATTTTTATTTTGCATAAAGATCCGCAGTCTAATTATTTTATATCAAAACAGATAAATCTGTTCGTCTTTAAATGCTGAAAGCTATTCTAAAAGTAGAGAATCATGTCTAACCCAATAATAGAATCATACGTGTACGAAATAAAATGTAATTTAATGTGTTTATCTGTATTGTTTGTTTAGTTTAGTTCAAGTTAGGTCGATCCAGTTTTTATCTCCTGTCTCTCATACAGTTTTTGACAATAATTAAAAAAATTAACCAGTATTCTATAACCGGAAGCCAATTTGATATGTACTTGAAGTTATTCTAAATTCGAATGGATATATTATTTTAGTATTGCTAAACATCAAGTGTACTCTGATCGGAGAAGCATAAGACAAAGTCAAGGTAGAAAATAGAACAGTATTTGATCAATGTGTTCGCTGACTCAAATTAGAATATAATAAAAGCATCTTATATGTAATTTTCAGCATGTACCAGTCATTATCAGATAAATGCAGTTGGTAGTACCATTTTACTTTTTATGTAAATTACTTGAACTTTTCAAAGTACATTAAATTGTATTAATACTGAATAATAATCAATTTTACTTACATACGTCGCGTCGTTACTTTACATCAAATAGACTGCAGAATAACCTCTTATTGCAGGTTACAACTGTACAATAAAAAAAAACCATACATATTTGAAAGTAGTGGAAGTGATCCAAAATTATACATACAGTGGGTAACGAAAGTATATACAAAATAACTTTTTTATAATTGTACCAAACGACCTGATTTTTTATAATCAATTAGAAACATTGGTTTATGAACTGATATGCAAAAAAGATTTTCCAAAAAAATATAATTTACGAGGTTACATGCAAAAATAAAAAAGGCATTTTTTAAACTTTTTTATTAGGGCACTTAATGAAAATTTAAAATATATGTTTTGTAGATCTATGTTAGTTATACACATGCTAAACATTTCATCGAAATCGGTTGACGCAGGAAAAAACGACACGCATCGAAAGATATACGATTTTGTGGATTTTAAGCAGAAACTGATCAAAAGTCGTGTAAAACTACGATTTTCAACATTTTTAATCGCTTGTAGCTCGTGTGTATGTTAATCGATTTTGATTATTCGTCTTCTTATTCGTCTGCAAGCAAAACTTTTTCGTACTTTTTTAAAACATCCTACATTTTCTTTTCTGACAATAATGTCGATTGGTTGACACGTGTAATGACATTTCTAATGCTATTTTCACAGGAATATGTGGTTTTAATCGTAAATATTCAACGTCAACCAAAGTGACCTTTTCTGTTCTAATAATTTCGTTATGATTTATAAGCGCGGTATCTAATAGTCCAATTATTAAAATTACGCAATCTAGAAGGTTTCTAGAATGAAACTTTTATGGACGTGAAAACGTCGCTCTAATAACATCAATTTATTATATAGACATTTGAGCCGTTTGAAAGCCTTTGCCTTACATTAGTACGATGAAAGATCGATATTACCAATCCAATAATTATTTAAGAAAGATGCGGCTGAAGTTTGAAGGCTGCTTAAATATTTAAACTCCGTAATGCAGCAGAGCGACGATTAACCGGCTTAATCGAGAAAAAGGGAACTCGAATAGATCGAGACGACAAAAATGTAATTTAGTAGTTTCAATCATTGCAATCATCAGGTCGAAAACCAAATTGGAATTGCAAGATAATAATAGTCTGAAAATAGTTGCGAAGGACAGAAACAATTACCTACTATTAAAGTAAGTACATATCTTATCTTAATTTCGGTTCGATCAGTTTCAATATCAATTCTGTAGTAATCATTTTATGATGGACCTAGAATTCTGATAAAATTCTAACATTTCCCGCGTCGCTTCAATTTTGCGCAAGAGGTTTCTAATTAATGAAATGTATGTACAATTTCTGGAATTGTCTTTCAGAATTAATGAAGAGTGATACTTTACGAATGTCTGTACACAAAAACGATGTGGTAGTGTTTACGATTTTAAACTGTGTGCGTCTAACGACTTATAAACAACGTTTTCTCCGTACATGATAATCCAAAAAAATCCAAAGTGCAAAACATTTTTTGTAAATGCATTTGCAGTATTTTTAGATTCTATGCGTCTAACTGCTTATATTGGGTTTTTCAGGGACCATGACTGTTATAACGAAAGAAAAGAAAAGTCTTACAATTAGAATAACAAGTATTTCATCGACTAAAGTCGTATGGGTTATAAATAAGGGTTGTAAGTAACAGAAAATTTTTTCTCTTGTTGGTAAATGTTATCTTTGAGAGAAACTCATTTCGATCGCTTATAACAGTTACCAATGAGAGTTTATTTCGGTCGCTCATAACAGTTATCGATGGGAGAAGTTTTTTCGACCGTTCATAACAGTTATAGATAGGAAAAAGTTATTTCGATTACTCATAACAGTTATCAATACGAGGAGTTCATTTCGATCACTCATAACAGTTATTGACAAAGCAAATTTGTAATAGTTATTATTAAATAGTACAACTTTCAAATGGTAGACAATTAATTATTTCATAAATTTTTTATTCGTTACATTAATTGCTGCAATCAACATTTAATGTGACAAACTAACAGATTTTGTGTTGTTCTTATGGTCTGTTACGTTCCGAACATAGAATTTCATATTCAGGCAAAGACTTGGATCTACGTTAAATTCCAAATTCACTCTTTTCTTAATCTAATATCTAGTCTAGTCTATCTAGTTCAATCGTTACTAAATTAAACTCTTTTAAACGTCTAGAATCGTTCAATATTCATTTCAATATTTCATACCGTTCAGTATTACGCCTTTACGCCATCTTGTCCATTGTCTAATCGTGCGTGTGCTGTTCAGTTTTATTACAGGTTTTCTACAGCGTTAAATATTTGGTTTGAGCACATACATAGACTCGTACGTCACACATTAACAATTTATATAAATAGTGTTCAGTGTTCATTTGGTGTGAGTTGCTTTCTGTACCATTACAATTTGATTATATAATATATTGTTCATGATCACGTGCGAATAATACATATCCAGTAGTAATACATATTCAAAGGTTCATATTTTACACATGCTAGTCAGCATTCAATTGTTCAACATATAATATTGTATGATATAATCCGATATTCTATATTATCTTTTGATAGAATATATTTATGTTTATACTAGAGTTAAACGCTTAGACTCATTGGCGTCATTTACCATCTCTTCCTTTCTTTTTAGCGATTAGGTGAAATTTCCCATCAGGGAGTAGTGTCTCTCCGAACCCATTTTAATGAATATAATTATTTCTGCATTGCCTACGGGAATCCGCGTGTATCTCAATCAGACTTTGGTCAGAGTGAAATTCACGTAGGCAATTCGTAACAGGTCTGTTGATTCGTCTTGTTGTACGAATTCGTCTCCTCAATGAATTTCACAGACTTGCTCCATCCGAAAAAGAGTAGACAACTCAATAATTAAATAAGCAACCAAGATGAATTTTCTCATCAATAGTTATTATGAACAAAAGTGAAACGAAATTCGATCATCGATAACGACGATAACTGTTATCAACGATCGAAATAAAGTTCTCTCATTGATAACTGTTATGAGCGATCGAAATCTTTCATCGATAACTGTTATGAGCGATAGAAATAAATTCCTCTCATCGATAACTGTTATGAGCAATCGAAATGAACTTCTCTCATCGATAACTGCTTTGAGCAATCGAAACAGCTTCAGTTCATCGATAACAGTTATCGAGGAGGATCCAATTTTTTGAACACTAATAAGCAACTGTTACTCTTGTAACCAAAAAATATAAAAATCGATATTTTTTAATCATTTTGTTCTTCGAATTCTTTTCTTTATATTTTGTGTACATTACCTTAGATTTCAGTAATAATCAACTTTTTATTAATGATTTTTATCGTAGAAAATTTTAGAACAACTGTTATTTTTGATCCCTGGGATTTTTTGTTCTTCTAATATACAGGATGTTCACAATGGTAGTAAACAACGTTTAATTCGTATATAATAATTCAGAAAAATTCAAAGAGCAAGACATTTTTTGTCAATATTTGTCAACAAATATTAGATATGCGTTACATTAATGGAAAAGTTATTTGAATTTATCCCATAAAGTGCTTCTTGCAATACCATATCTTGAAGGCGTCTCTTTTAAGCTAACTTTTTTGCCGGAGTTTTCTAAAGTGCACTTTTTACATTATTTTCATCCTCCTTTTCTTTTACTATTTATATTGCTTAGATTTGTCATTCAACCACTGAAACCAAAATAATAAACAGTAATATATAACCGGTTTGTTCGGAACCAGGGGACAGTGTACGTATTAAACACAGTGCCGTAACGGGGGTATGAAGCGCCTGTGGCAAGAGTCTAAATTCCGCCTCCCCGTAACCCAATAATGACAAAAAAATTAAAAATTTTAATGTAACAAGTTAAATTTTACTAAATGCAATATATTGAATACTATTAACCTCATCAAAATGAGTTGCCTGTATATACAATCATGTATTTGTCAAGATATTTGTATGAATAAATAATCTATAACCTAAATAAGAACAAATTTTTATTCATATTCAATGACGACAAAATAAAAGAAATACAAAACATAGTTATATGTTAAAATAATATAATAAAAACATAAAACAGTTCAGCATATTTTATAAAGTAATTTTTCTCATTTTTTCATTTGCAAACATATCTATTATATCGTCATAATTTAATGTTTTGGCAACATCTTTTTCAATTGATATTATAGACAATAAATTTTTTAATGTTTTCGGCACAACGGTTCGATCGTTTATTACGAATTATAAAGCAACTGCTAATTGTCAAACAAAATCAACGTTTCGATCCCAGTTTGGATCTTTTTCAAGATTTATTTGAATCGCATCTGTAAATTAAATATGTTGTTGTAATTTTGGAAAAAACAGAAATATTAAATGATTGATTGTAAGAAAAATTGTTCATAAAGACACACTCACTTGCTTTGGGGAAAATAAATTTATGATAAATGTGAGACACGTGTGTTTATTTAATGCATATTTAATTTACAGACGCGATTCAAATAAATCTTGAAAAAGATCCAAACTGGGATCGAAACGTTGATTTTGTTTGACAATTATCAAAGTTGCTTTATAATTCGTAATAAACGATCGAACCGTTGCACCGAAAACATTTAAAAATTTATTACCAGCAAATACGATCGATAGAAGAAACATAGATATTATAGATATGTTTGTTTATCGCTCTTGTCCAATAGAAGAACGAAGGTACGATTTCACAATTTTTAATTTGCTAAACGAACGTTTGCAGGAATCTGTTGTTACAGGCATTGTTATGAAAATCCTTAATTGTACATGTCTAGATTTGGATACGTGTTTTGTAATGAGAGTTCGTAATTTTTTTGCAAGATTTGAAAAGCGTCCAAGCGACTCTCAACCGGGTCGGTATTTTTTGTTTTGCGTCCCAAACCCAGTTGCGCCCGTGGCAGGCGCCTCTTTCGCCACGCCCTTGTTACGGCACTGATTAAACATCAATTTTTTGTGAAAACCAGTGCACTGAATACGCAAAAGGTATAGGTAACTTAAAAGATACTTACAATAAGATATAATAAGACAATTCACACGTTTTTTGGCCAAGATAATTGCAATTGCTTGGTCCACGCTTAGCGAGACCTGTCGCATAGTGGGCTGGATCGAGAAATTTCCACTAGCATTCATTAAAAAATCATTTCTGTATACTGATAATTATTTTCAAATAATATTTAAAATCGTTTACTTGTTACTTATTTAGTACTTTTCCAGATAATTTAAATCAAAGATGTCTTTGGTTAGAAATTTCAATTTGTAATAATGAGATACTATTTGGACCTCAAAAGATATTCCTAATCAAAGTAGAGGAATTTTCACAATTTCTGTGCCTTCACTGTATATTATAGTTTTAATATATTATTTAAATTAATTTTGAATTGCCAATGTAAATCCTTATCGTAACGGAATTCTCTTCACTTTAAAAGAAGAGCAGAGAAAAAATATTAAATAGGTTAGCGAGGGCATCCAGATGAAAATGAGAATTTTTCTTCTGCAAGACATACTATTTTCAAAATGTCCAACTTTAAGTGTTTGTTACGATTGCAATTTTTATTATGTATTATTAGTTTCTTTATTTTCGAGGTAGATAGATATTTAGGAAGCAATACAAACATTTTTCAAGAAGTTCATTTTTCGACAACATGTCACTCGATTTTCAATTCGGACCACTGTGTGTCGTCGAACCGGTGTTTGTCGTTAATAACTCCTTAACAAAGCCGAGGCGAAAATTACCAGAGTTGGGCAAAAATTTAATCAACGACTGACGACTAAATTTCTCCTTCAATCGTTAATCGCAATTAACAATTAATCTCCTCGTTTAGTCGTTAAAAAATTGTGGTTAACGATTAAATACTTATTAATCGTTAATTGCGATTAACGATTATTAATCGTCAATCGGATAATTGATTAATGATTAACTGCTGAAAATTCGAAATGAAATACGTAATCAGAACTGTATGAATACTGAAAAACATGTGAACTTAGTTTAGGTGTATCATCATTTGGTCTATAATATAAACTCTGTTTACGTGCTTTTATGTTTGAAGTTATTATTCCTGGAAAGCTACGACCATGTTTTTGTTGAAACATGTTTTCGTTGAAATGTATTATTATTTCTGTCAATTCCCCATCGGCTCTCTGCTCCCTCTCTCTCTCTGTCTCTCTCTCCCTCCTTATTACAATTTATGGGTAGACCATGAGCCAATTAACTTCAACAATTGATTAAATCATTCGATTTTTCGATGATTCCTTTTTTTAATCAACGATTGACGATTAAATCAATCGGTTGAATCAATCGCCGATTTTTCGACGATTTCTTCATTTAATCAAAGATTGACGATTAATTTCATCAATCGATTGAATCAATCGTCGATTTTTCGACGATTTCTTTTTTTAATCGTGCACATTAATCAATCAATCATGATTAAAATTTTAATCGATTAATGCCCAACTCTGGAAATTATTGCTAGGGAAAAAAATACTTCAAATGACCTCAGGAATCACGTCTTTCAAGAAAGTATGCTTTGTCAGTTGATTGAACCAGACTACTAGATTACTGTTAATAGTATTATTACGCATGCCAATTGAAACGGTAGGAGTTCAACATTGAAACATTGAAAGGTGTGCTCGATATTTTGCGGGAAATTTTTACACTTTAGTTAGTTTATTCCTCGTACAGTTCATCTTGAATAGGCATACTTTGTTTATAAATCGAAAAAGAAACGAGGAGTAATCGGGTCTGGAATAGTAAAGGTTTTATTGTAATTTGATTGATTATTAAGCACTTAGACTAACGTTTCATTTCATCGAGTTTGATGAGAGACTGGCCTGTATATGTATATGGCCTGAACGTATAGAACGAGATTATATGACAAGTATGCTTCCCAAAGAGGCTTTAATAATACAGATTCAGAATGTCTTGTTTACCAAATGCTGGTATTCAGCAACAATGAACGCGAGAATTTGGATGCAGAACTCGGAGAACTCGGATCTCTGCAAACACTTGATAACTTCTCGTTTTCAATGGAAAGTCAGTATGCGTTATAGAAGCTTTTTAGCATTGTCGCTTTGAAGATCGCCCGACTATTACTTCCAAGCGAGATAACGCGCTAAAAGGAAGAATGGAAAAAAGAGAAAGGAATTTGTTACTTTCGTGAGGAGTCCAGAAAACCCTTGGAAAATTGGACGAATGCAAGAACGCGTAACAGCGTATTGTAACGATATTCAATGGAATTTCGTACGCAAATTCCTCAACCCTTTCTGTCTCTCTTCGGTATTTCACTCAAAACGTGAACTACGTAATTTCAAGCAATTAAATACGTCCATGTGACTTATACGTAGCTATATACTACTCTGCTTTGAATTAATTACTCGTTCGTCCTCGTAAGTTGCTCGTACTCGGAACCTGTGTCTGAATAATGGCCAACTATTAATTAACATATTATTGTAAATCTCCAGTGTTAACTTCAGTAACGACCTGAAGGAAACCGGAAAATTTATCAAGATGTTATAGTTTAAACAGTGCTACTGAATCTAAAAGTTTGAAATACAAATATGTAGTGAGATTTATCTACATCTGCATGTAGATTCTCTATCTACATCTGTATGTGACTCTTCCCACTAATATTCGGACACTTAAAAAGACGTTAACTTTCTTGATATTGGACCATATGATTTGAACTTTTCCGAGAAGTTAGAGCAATTGGTTTGCTACACAAAGTGAAATTTTGAAAAAAATTGCAAGTTGTCGAAATTGCAGCAGAGAAAATACTAAAAATTTAATATTTTTGCAACTATTTTATGGAAAATTTAGAAAACACGTTTCGTAGATCTGTATCAATTAAACATATTCTGAAAATTTTATAAGAATTGGTTGACGTTGCTGTGAGCTACAAACGTTTAAAGATGGTAAAAATTGCAGTTTTTCACGATTTTCGATCTCTAACTGCAATAAATCTAAGGATTCTTACATTTTTAATGTTATTTTAGTACGTTTATTTTATAAATAAACGTAAACCCTCAATTGATATTGAAAAGTTTGCGTTGGTCCATTCCGTGTAATTGTCAGCTATGAACGATTTTTGTATGGATCATACATCAGATAACGCGCGCGCACACAAAAACGCACGCATACGCTCGTTTGAAGGTGTACACTTTTGAAGGTATACACAGTAGCCTTTAAAACACTCTGGTAAACAGCAACTAGCAATATGAACTTTTAATATTCGGACGGCGCGGCAGCAGCCGATTAAAGTTGAATTTGGCAGAGGGAACTCATGCGCTCGAAATTCGTTATTCCCATTCCAAGGATAATCGTTAAATGTAGAAAAATAATTTTGGAAATTTGTAGAAGGCTCAAGTTAGGTAGATCCAATTTTCATGTTCTGTCTCTCATACAGTTTTTGACAATAATTAATCAAATTAACCAGTATTCTATAACCGGAAGCCAATTTGATGTACTTGAAGTTATTCTATAATCTAATGGATATGTTATTTTAGTATTGCTAAACATGAAGTGTACTCTGATCGGATGAGCGTAAGATAAAGTCAAGGTAGAAAATCTCTAATTTTCTGCATATACCAGTTGATATCAGATAAATACAATTACTGACAGGGCTTGAAAACAGTTATTGTACGGGATTGGATTCGATTAAATGGTTCAATCGTAACCCCGCTGCGCTCGACGAAAAATTAATCTCGTGAGGGCTGGTTGGATAATGTGGTTGATGATGATGTGATAGCGAAGTACAACACTTGAAGTTACAGTTCACTTAATAAGTAGAATTCTCCTTTAATAATCAACTATTAATATGTACAAGTTTGGTCTGACAGCGTATTATCATGTTCGTTCGGTGGTTGAGAAGAATCTGATGTTGTGAAAAACGCTTTCCAGTTGACTAGATGTCTTTTTGGGGGTACAATGAATGAGTGGTTGGAGACAGTGTTTAGGGAAAGAGAAAACTACAGAAGAGAGGGAAGGCTGGAAATGATAATAAAGAAATAAATTGCAGGGACATGGATGACCTGAGGGCTGGTGAGTTGGAGAAAAACCAGAACAATTTTGCGGGGGGTTTCTTACGTCATTTTCGACTAAATCGGGGGTGTAGAATCGCGCTATGATGTCCACGACATATAATTTTGTGACACCCCGTATACATACATGTATGCGTTATACTCGTATGCATCATCAAAATGTTCCATTTTTATGATACACACATATGTGCAATGACGTTACATACAGTGAGAGTCAAGAATGAGTATACACCTCGAGAACACGGCATTTATTTAACAATTATTAGATATATGTTACATTAATGGAAAAGTTATATAAAAAACATAAAGTGTATCTAATGAATAATATTTGAGATGCAACATAAAATAGTTGACGACCTGTAAAAATATGAATTAAAATTGAGTATACACAGCTAATAAAGAATGATTTATTTTCATTTATCAATCAAATTACGTACATTCAATACTTTGTTGGTCCACCATCAGCTTTAATTACGGCAGCTAATCGTCTTGGTATGGATTCAACCAACTTCCGTGTTGTTGAAACAGAAATATCATTCTATACTCTCAGTAGTTTGATTTAAAGGTTTTTCTTGTTCGTAATTTTTATTTTGCGTAAGTTCAAACCTAGTATTTCCCACAAATTCTCTGTTACATTAAGATCTGGGGATTGTGATGGAGAATTCAGTTGATTCGGAGCATTTTTTTGCAACCAATCCTTAACAATCTTTGCTGTATAGTTAGGACTAGATCTTACTGAAAGATCGATTAATAAAAGCTAATTCACCGACTCCAGAGGCTGCCATGTTACCCCAAACTATAATATTACCACCGCTAATATTTCGGTTCTAATTCCGTATTTTTTCCTCCAAATTTTTGGTTGCCTTTTTCTTCTAAAAATGTTGAATTTACTTTCATCAATGAATAATGCGTTGTTCAAAAATTCGAGTGGTTCGTTTATGAATTTTTCTGCGAATTGTAATCGCAAAACGCGATTCTTTGCACTTATCGCTGGTTTCTTGCGTGATACACGACCATGCATACTTTGAGAATTAAATGATCCACGAATTGTACTCTTATAGATTTTTGTTGTATTTCAGATATTTCTTGAGCTAATGAAACTGCACTGGTAGTAGGATCTTTTTTCACTATTCGTGTAATTAATCGGTTTTCTGTTTCACTTAACTTTCTCGGACGACCGAAACGAGGAAAGTTTTTTACACTTTTTGTATCTTTATACGTGTCTATGATTTCTTCTACAATTCCATGACAACGATTTACTATTTTCCCTATTTCTCAAAGTGATTTTCCTCCGTTTCTTAATTTAACAATAAGTTTCCTCGTGTCTTCTGAAGTTTCTGTACGTTTTTCACTCATAATACTGTTTATGCACTAAGAATTTCAAAGTAATCAACGCTGATGAAAATTTACACGAATTCACGCTCATTCAGAAGTTATTGCTTCTAGAAAACCACTTTACTGGACTTTCATAACAGACTAGCTACTTTTGCTGCGTACGTTCATTTTTGTCGCGTTCGTAAGAAACCTATTTCAGATAGACATTTGTGTAGAAAACATTGGAAACTAGAAATACCATGTACTATAACATCACAACTTTGGTTTTTATGAAATATGCTGTAAATATAATGTAGAATCTCATATGTATGGGGTGTATACTCATTTTTTACTCTCACTCTGTACCTCTTTAATTGACGAATAAAATCATATAATGATCAGGGGTGTGCGAGAACCCGAAATATTGGGTCAGGTCGGGAACACGTGATTTTTTCGAGATCCATACACACATATGTATAGGATTTGTCAGAATGTGGGGCATAATTTCGGTGATAAATTTAGCACAGCAAAACAAGAAGAAGCTTCATGTATAAATGAATGTCCGATATGACCTTATTTTCGAGTTGCAGTCGTGTATGCCTCTACGTAACTCGTTTAACAATTTGAGTTCCATGGCGTATGATAGTAACAGAGCAGTTTCGGGTACCGACCTTGTCACTTCAAGCAATTTCCGTAACATACGGAGACAGTACTATACAAAAACTGTGATAACTCGAAACAGTCTTATCGAGCATATATTTATACATATTATGAATCTTTTACCGTATTTTAGTAATTTCATAATGCAATATTGGGGTTATTCAGATATAATGTATATTTTGGTACTCCCTATACAATATGTACATCTCTTCAAATATGAAGATTCTAATTTACTATTCAACACTTGATTTACCATTCAACATTTGTAAGACACATGCATGTGTGATATTTTATAGTGAATGGGTAAGTCTGCCGGAAAGTTTTGTTCAATTCCAAAAACCATGTTTGACACTTGTAATAGGTACGGTGTGTCACGTCCGGTGGTCCAGCCATTAGCAATAATTGACAAAAACAATTAGACATATGTATGTATATACATATACCGGGTGGGTCATTTAAAGTGAAACAGACATATATATCTCGGAAATGAAGCATTTTGGAGAAACATGTTTCACAAAAAAGTTGTATGGTTTCAAGGGGAACATAAAATGGTGTCATTGATTTGATCTTGGATAGTCATTTGAAAAAATCTATAATAAAATACATTCTCCTTAAATATTTTTCAAGTTATGCTTGAAAGTGACAGTTAATCCTTACCACATTTATATATATGTATTTATATAATACAGGTAGGTCCGTTTAAATAAGAACATCTAAATATCTCTTCAGGTTATTGTGATAAAAAAATATTTGTTACGTAATGTGCATGATGTCAATGGACCAAATATCTGACAAGAATATTTTTTTCCAAGGGTCATTTTTTTCGGAGTTATCAAGGTCATCGATGTTTTTTAATACATAACTACATTTTTATTTTATTGCATCGGGTAACTGATCGAAAAATGCATTCAGATATGTATAATAACATGACCTTGAAATGACCTTGATCTTCGGAAATTAAAGTTTTACCTTCAGATTTACTTTCAGACTTTTCTTAAATGGAATATTATATTTTTTTCTTCAGAAAATAATAGCAGGTACTGAGACAAATCCAAAAAGGTGCTATACGATATTATTCTGAGTGGGTTAAAGGTAAATCGTTAGCTTACGTTCCGCATCGACCGACGGCCGACAGCTATAATAACCGCTGCTGAGTGGTATCGAATGCGTCGGTACTAAATTACTGCGGTAAGACTCGATATTGTAAACAAAGTTCGAACTTATTTTACACGTGCTATTTTCATTAGTACTTTCATGATGGACAAATTAGTTTGAGACGTGCATTCAGTGACCGAAGAGTCAAAGTATCAGAATTTTTAGTTCAAAGTTATTATTATTTCTGTTTAATTATTGTACTGTTACATTTACCTTCTGTTAGTGTACTACTTCAGTTCTTTTCTTTTAGTGTGATTGCCTCGTTTAATCTTATTAGTGTGTTGTGTGCCTGTTTAATAAATTCAAATGTTGCTAACTGTTAAACAGAGGGTATAATTAGTTCTTCTACGGGGTGATGGATACCTATCATACAGTCAAGTCAGTAGTAAATTCCGCTCACATGGAGATCAATATCGGAGATCATTACAAATGTGCATTTTCAATGATGGTGGACACGTAGACGACAATTATGATTATAATTTATAATTTATGGCATCGACAATAGTCCTCAATCTGTTTATAATATCATAATTACAGTAACTTGATACGGATGCAACCGATGCGCGACGGTGCTCAGCAGCGGCTGCTGGCTATTGGCCATCGACCGATGCAGGATGTAAACATAAGCTAACAATTTACCATTATCAAAATCAGAATAATGTCATATAACACCTGTTTGGATTTGTCTCAGTATCTACTGTTAATTTCTCAAGAAAAAAATATAGTATTCCATGTAAGAAAAGTAGATTGATCTTCAGGTTTCTTTCACTACTCCAACCACAAGAAAACAGTTAATACATACTATGTAATGTAGCCCGTCATACCAAACAACGCCTTCCGAGATATCCTGCTGTTCTCACTTAAACAGGACACCCTGTATATGTATTTGTACTTAATACATGTTTAATAACAATTATTAACAAATGCAAGTACTTTAATATAATAATATACAGGGTGTCCCGTAACTGAGGGTATGTTGGCGTGGTTGCGTCCGAGGATAGAATAAGGAGCAACCACGATGGCGGTGCGCCACCTAGCGGGAGCGCGCAGCGACGAGAGAGAAAAATGTAATACGCGAGACGGTCTGCAGTCAGCAGTCAATCAGTAAGCATTATACGACGTTAAATAAAAGCACAGTATTATACGTTCCAAAGTACGAACCTAACCGGCTCATTATTCATACAAACCCACGCACTTACACTACAAATTGGCGACGAGGATCAAGGATTGAAACGGAGTCGCAAACTGGTGACGAAATTTCGGGAGTCAAGTGAAACGTACATACAAAGGTTCAAAAAAATTCAGTTCGAACACGTGTTCCCCAGAAAGGAACAAGAACAGAATAGCCGAGATACAAGTGCAGAATACATACATACATACATTATTAGACATTACAAAGTGCTGTGCATTACATACATAATACAAAAAAATGGCTGAAGTGATTTTGCAAGGCTCGTTCAGCATTGATACATTTGATCCGACCGTTACGAACTGGAAAAGATGGCTGCAACGTTTCGAGGGAGCTACTACAGTGTTCAAAGTACAAACAAATAGTAAAGTGGCATATTTGCTACATTTCATCGGGGCGGCAGCATTTGATATGATAAGTGATAAGCTGGCTCCGGAGGATCCGTACAAGCAAACGTACGAGAATCTCATTACGAAGTTAGAAGAATTCTACGCACCAACGCCATTGGAGATTGCGGAGAATTACCGTTTTCACTTACGTAAACAAGCTGAAGGTGAAAACATACAGACGTTCGTTGCGGCGTTACATAAGTTAAGTATAAACTGTAATTTCGGCAATTATTTAAAAACTGCTTTGAGAAATCAATTTATATTCGGATTGGCAAGTAAACGGGCACAAGCGCGTCTGTTAGAAACAAAAGATTTAAATTACGACAAGGCAGTACAAATTGCCACGTCAATGGAATTGTCGGAAAAAGACGCGACGCAATTACAAGCAGGAACGGCTAAAGTAGAATACGCGAATTCGGCACAAACGAAGAAAGCCATACTAGACAGGAAGGGCCAAGAGACGTGGAAGAAACCAGCGTCGAAGAAGTTAGACGCCCAACCACGGGCTACATTCTCAGGGCCATCACATAACCTCCCTCGGACAACGACTAATTGCGTTTGTTTCAGGTGCGGCGCGAATCACTATGCTACAAGTTGTAAACTCGATCGAAATATAAGATGTAAAAACTGTGGTATCGCGGGACATCTGGCTAAAGTTTGTAAAAAGAAGAAACTAGATACGAATCAGATGGAAGAGGTTATGTTCGTCGAACATGTAGAGCATAGAGAACCATACAAAGTTACGGTCTGGGTAGAAGGTACACCAGTGAACTTCGAGGTCGACAGCGGAGCGGCGGTTACAATTATGAGTAAGCAAACGAGTGAGCGATTGTTTCCTAATAAAAAGTTAAAAAGTACTACATTGAAGCTACAAACGTTTTGCAAAAATGTCGTTGAGATTGTCGGAATGTACACTGTAGAGGTTAGGTACGGAAATATTAGTAAACAACTGAACATCTACATTACAAATATTGACAGAAAGCCTTTACTAGGCAGAGAGTGGATTAGACAATTAACGATTACATTAGAGGAAACGGTCGCACAAGCGTTTACAATACAATCTAATGAACTAGATAAAATTTTGGGGAGTTATAAAAAGAAACTCGACCCGAACTGTACAAAAATTCGGGGCATGCAAGCGCGATTTACATTAAAGGAGAATGCTAAACCAGTGTTTTTAAAAGCGCGTACGGTACCATTTCGTTTACTTCCTAGAGTAGAAGAAGAAATCAAAAAGTTAGAGAAAGACGGTATTTTCGAAAAAGTTAATGCGTCTGAATGGGCTACACCCATTGTTCCGGTATTAAAGAAAAATAATACAATTAGAATATGCGGCGATTTTAGCGTTACAATTAATAAGCATTTGGTCATCGACGAACATCCGCCCCGACAAGCGATGAACTCTTCGCAGCAATGGCGGGGGGAAAGAAATTTTCAAAAATCGATATACAACACGCGTATTTACAAATGGAAATTCATCCAGGGGATCGCGAACTACTTACATTAAATACACATAAAGGACTATACAGATGTACAAGGTTACTGTACGGAGTCGCAAGTGCGCCAGCAATTTGGCAACGATACATGGAAAATTGTTTAAAAGATATTCCAGGAGTTACTGTGTTCCTCGATGACATTAAAATTACAGCTCCAAACGACAAAATACATTTACAGCGTTTAGAACAAGTATTAGATAGACTTGGCGAAGCGAATATACAAATTAATGTTGAGAAATCCGAATTTTTCAAAGATACAATAGAGTACTGCGGATATACAATTGATAAAGATGGTATACATAAAACAAAAGCAAAAATGGAAGCGATTGATAAGATGCCGCGACCGAAAAACATTACAGAATTGCGAGCGTTCATCGGTTTTGTAAATTATTACGGCAGATTTATTCAAAACTTGAGTTCATTGTTAGCTCCATTATACTACTTACTAGGCAGTCAGGTGCCATTCAGGTGGACTCAAAAATGTGAAACGGCATTTTTGGAAGCGAGAAAACAGTTCAAAAGTGAAAAAGTTTTAGCACATTTCGATCCGAAACTGCCGTTAATTGTTGCGTCTGATGCAAGTGCATACGGTGTGGGAGCGGTACTGTCACACAAATACCCAGATGGGTCCGAACGTGTGTTGCAATACGCGTCGCAATCATTGTCAGAGACACAACGCCGCTACTCACAAATCGATAAAGAAGCGTATGCGATAATTTTTGCGATTAAAAAGTTTCATCAGTACCTTTACGGTAATCGTTTTACACTGTACACTGACCACCAACCACTAGTACAAATATTTTCGCCAACGAAAGCACTACCAACGCATAGTGCAATGAGAATGCAACACTATGCGCTTTTCTTACGCGGTTTTTCTTTCGATATTAAGTACAAAAATACAAAATTACACGGTAATGCGGACGGATTATCCCGTTTACCCATACAGGGAGTACCAGAATTTCGGTACGACGTAGTAGACGTTTACGAGTTAGATAACATAAATACATTGCCAGTCACAGTGGGGGACATAGCTAAAGCAAGTGCAGCTGATACAGATTTACAAAAAATTAAAACAGCATTACAAACCGGACAGCAATTGAGTGCACGCGAAAGATTTAATATTAATCAAACGGCATACAGTTTACAGCAAGGAATTATTTTGTGTAATGATAAAGTAGTGATTCCAGGGAAATTACGAAATAGAATATTACAAGAATTACATACAGGTCATTTTGGAGTAATCAGAATGAAACATTTAGCACGTGGAATATGTTGGTGGCCAGGCATAGACAGAGATCTAGAAAATATTACAAAAAATTGCGTACATTGTAACATGAATAGAAATAATCCAGCGAAGGTAGACACACATTGTTGGGAACCTACAACGACAGTCTTTGATCGTGTACATATTGATTACGCGGGACCGTTTTTAAACCATTATTTTCTGGTAGTGGTTGATTCATTTTCAAAATGGCCAGAAATACGGATTGTTAAGAATATTACGGCAAAAATAACAATCGAAAAATGCAGAGAAATATTCAGTACATTCGGGATTCCTCGCATGGTAGTAATGGATAACGGTACAAATTTCCGTTCCCAGGAATTCGTGTCTTTCTTAAAAACAAACGGGATTACCCCGAAGTTTACGGCACCGTATCACCCAGCAACAAATGGGTTGGCGGAGCGTTTTGTACAAACGTTAAAAGCAGGATTAAAAAAGAGTTTAGAAAATAAGGCACCTACATACGACAATATTCATAGAGCACTCCAACAATTATTGCTACAATACAGAAGAACAACGCATGCGAACACCAACAAATCGCCAGCGGAAAGAATGTTCGCTAGAAACATTAGGACACGCCTGGATCTTTTACGACCCGCCGAACAACGGGTACATACAAAGAATAAGGAGACCGGGAAAATACGTTACCTCAAGGAGGGAGAGAGAGTGCAGTGCCGTAATTACACAGGCACAGGAAAGTGGCGTTTCGGAACGGTCAGGCAGAAGCTTGGAAAACTACACTACAAAATCGAGCTGGATGACGGACGAATGTGGGAACGCCACATTGACCAGATACAGAAGACTGGAGTGGACATGCAGAGACAAGAGGATACAGATCTGGAGTTAGATTACGAACCTCCAGAAACGCCAGTAACGCAAAGAGAAGAACCGAACCTGCCTAATCCGCCAGTACGAGACATATCACCGGAACCACGAAGGCCCATTCAAAACCGGAACCCGCCACGACGCTATGGTGATTGGCGGGAACATTAACACCTTCTTTAAGGGGAGGGAATGTTGGCGTGGTTGCGTCCGAGGATAGAATAAGGAGCAACCACGATGGCGGTGCGCCACCTAGCGGGAGCGCGCAGCGACGAGAGAGAAAAATGTAATACGCGAGACGGTCTGCAGTCAGCAGTCAATCAGTAAGCATTATACGACGTTAAATAAAAGCACAGTATTATACGTTCCAAAGTACGAACCTAACCGGCTCATTATTCATACAAACCCACGCACATACACTACAGGGTACAACCGAGTAGTAAAAGTAGTAAAAAAAGTAAACCGAGTAGTAGAGTAAAAAAATTTTATTCTACATTTTCGATTCAATTTTTCACGTAGAATCACCCCCTACTCGGTTGTACCACCAGTTACGGGACACCCTGTATAATTTATATATATAATATATACTTGAATGTTGTGTGGATAAAGAAAGTTTGAGAAGGACATCTATAAATGTTGGAACTTGTATTTGAAAATTAGCATATATCAAGTATTTATTGAATATTTGATCTATTTAAACATATCATGTTGCAATTTGTACTGTACAGTGTGCATGTTTGGCTTGCTTGTTACCAATTTATTATAATTATACCGGGTGTTTCGTCTAAAACAGGACACTTAAATGTCTCTTCAGGTTATTGTGATGCAAAAAATATTTGTTACGTAATGTGCATGGTGTCAATGGACCAGATATCTGGCACGAATATCTTTTTCTGAGGGTCACTCTTTTTGGAGTTATCAAGGTCATCGATGTTTTTTGATACATTACTACATTTTTATTTTATTGCACCGTGTACCTGATCGAAAAATACATTCAGATATTTATAAAAACATGACCTTGAAATGACCTTGATCTTCGAAAATTAAAGTTTTACCTTCAGATCAAGCTCAAGGTCATGTTATTATACATATCTGAATGTATTTTTCGATCAGTTACTAGATGCAATAAAATAAAAATGTAGTTATATATCAAACAACATCGGTGACCTTGATAACTCCGAAAAAAATGACCTTTGGAAAAAACTATTCGTGCCAGACATTTAGTTGTCCTTATTTAAAGGGACCTCCCTGTATATTATAGTAAAAATCGCATAAAATATAAATAAATTTAATCTTGTTATTTTTATAATACTATACATATACATCAGTCACTTTTGATGGCACATATTTGTGCCAGATATCTGGTCCATTGACACCTTGCACATTACGTAACAAATATTTTTTGCATCACAATAACCTGAAGAGATATTTAGGTGTCCTGTTTAGACGAAACACCCCGTATACTATCACAGGCAGTTCCAACTCTGTAGTAGCTCCGGAGCTATTCGAGGCACCTTCCCCGCGGCCCGCTTAGATTCTTCCCCCACTATTAGACTTCATCATTATATGTTAGTACGCGCGACGCACACGCACACATTGTAACCGTCGAACTTGGTCCCTGTTCCCTCCCACGCCGCCACTGCCACCACTGCCGGCCAACTCACTAACTCTACGGCTGTCCGCAGTGTCGCCAGAAAGTGACCGAACCGTCACTCGAGGGGAATACAAAGTACCCCCTCTCTAATGATCAGAGTAATATGTGACACGTTGCGCGTGCGCGATGGAGACGCAACAACGACTGACATTTCGCAGGTTTTAGGTTATTGCCGCGTATCGTATCGTACATATTATGTACATGTACCTACTTAATGAAATGAATCATGTGGGTCGTTCTTTATTATAAATAAAATTAATTGTAACATGTGGGAGTTTCAGTCGTGAAGCGAAGTATGAATGCTTACGATACGTACAATTGAAAAAATCTTGAAATCTGTATGTATGTAGTACTGAGTTACATTCCAGTAAAATCAATAAATCATAATATATTTTAACACTGTTAGCCCTCATACGCTCCTCAAAAATAGTTGCATAAAAGAGACTGGGATATAAATTCACTCATTTTTCTTCTACACGATAAATTGACAAATTATGTTTTATTTGTAACGTTACATTTTAAAGAAATACAACTCACAACATAGACATAAATGGATCAATAATTAAATAGTATGTGAAATAAGTAAATGGGTGAATTTTACGCGACAATAACCTAAAACCTGCGAAATGTCATGTCATTGTTGCATCCCCATCGCGCACGCGCAACGTGTCTTCCATTCGCCCAGGGGGTGTAAGCTGAAATGGAAATAGTTGGTCCAGTATATGTAGTTCGACCCTAGTGCTGAGGTGGCGTTGGTGTCGCTGCAGTTTTTGCGATACATATACCAAAATTTTCAATGCTGTTATAAGATCGTCGGTGGGCCAATCAGCTAAAGAGTTGGACTACCAAGCGGTAGACCGAGGTTCGAATCCTGTTGGGGTAAACAGTTTTTTTTACAACCGTCTACCGCTTTATATCTATATATACTGCCATTAGTTCGGCCCTACTACTGAGGTGGCGCTGAAATACTGGCCACTTCTTTAACACGGCAGCTTGCACCCCCTGCATTCGCCCCACTAAATCCCCGTCGCGCACGCGCAACGTGTCACATATTACTCTGGTCATCAGAGAGGGGGTACATCATTTCACCGTGACTCCCCTCATCTGGCGACACTGGCTGTACGTAGCAGTGTTGCCATATGAGGGGAATCACGGTGAGATGCTGTACCCGCTCTCTGATGACTTGACCAGTCTACGGCACGGGCACCGTGGTTTACGGTCGTAGTGGGGAACGTTGGAGTGTGCACATAGTGCTGAAATAGGTTAGTGGAAGGGGAAAGGAGGAGAGTACATGATATCCGTTTTGGTGCCAATCTGGTGACACTGGTACGTACAGTACGTAGTAGGGAACCTTGCAGTACTCGGAGGTGAATAAATTGAAACTAACTCTCCCTGTACTATGGTACATATTCAACTACGAATAAAATCGAATGGAAATAGGAGAATCTGTGATAATAGTGTACGTTTAGACGAGTGGATAAATTGATTAGTAGCGTTACGCTCATGCGATGAACTGCAATGTAATGAAGGTAAATTGCAATAATTGTTGGTGAATTCGGAGTTACGTTTATTCCATACGGGGCCTTTCATAGAATCCGTTACGGTGATAATGTGTGGAGCTTACTTTTAAAGGATTAATTAAATATATAAAAATAACTGGTTTCATATTCTAAAAATGTGTCGGAAATTATAATTTGTCATCATTTGGTAGTCTCTATGGAAGGAAATCCCGCAATCGAAGACTGATTGTCGAAAATTATTCTAGTTTAATTTAGTGATTATTCTAGTTTGATTCTAATCTTTTGTTTCGTTTTTCTAAAAGATTCATGTAACATAAGGATTTCTACATATAACGCGAGAGTAGAATTTCTTGTTCTGGAGACGAATGTGGATGTGATCTCGATGCGCACCGATATGATCGTGATTCTTTAATCATTCACACAGGTAATCCCTTTCCAGATTCAAATGATAATCGAATTTCTGGTAATAATCTGCGTTCTTCCCTGCACCGTATGTATACAGGGTGTCCCAAAACCCCTTCAAGTCCGGGAAATGGGAGGTTCCTCAGGTCATTTGAAGCAACATTTTCCTTTGCACCAATGTCAGCCGGGGCTTTGTTTAGGAGTTATTAACGAAAAACACGGACCAATCAGAGCGCGACCTAGACGCGCGATGCCGCGTTCAGCCTGGCGCGCCGGGAGACGAGCGTGGTGTAACGCCGCGATGCCGTAACGAACAAGAGTTTCTCGAGATTATGTGAATCCTCCCCGATTTGGATGAGCTTTGGATATGTTGTCAAGACCATGATTCTGAACAACATTATCCTTTGCAGTTTGTGTCGGTCGGAAGAACTTTACTTGTCAATTCATATGGGTGTGGATCTCTTTACCCGACTTACGGCAACTTTACTCGAACGAGAGAGGAAGCAGAAACTGATTGTATTAAAAACTCACTTATTCAGCCGTAAATCCATTTGCTGCTTCGAAATGTGTGTCACTGGGTCACTCGGTGACGAACTGCACAGATGTCTTGTCACGCCGTTTACCTTTTCGCGAACGAATCGGTAACCGGACACGGGGAATTATGGCTTGGAGGCCGGGCCACGCTCGGTCGCGCGAAACGTGGTCCTCCCGGGACAAACAATCACTCGCAGACTCGGAATCGAACACTTCTTAGCAGATCGAATTATCGAAACTCGGGCGCCAGGCACGTTACCGTGCCACGTGAAAACTCTCGAACTTGTACCGAGAAGTGTCGATTCTTCCGAATCCACGAGGATTGCGCGATAACCATGGATAGCCTTGAATTGGCCCAGGATTCCACGTGGGGAAAAGGACGGGGCATTCCCCGCGGCGGGAACGTTTCTCACAGGCGAAATAAGTCGTAATGAATTGGGCAAACAACAACCGTTTATTGAGAACGGGATGGTCAATTAAGCCACCGGTAGGAACCGGCGGCAGTCAGAGTATTTGCCGGCGCGACGGCGCACAGTGGTCTAAAACGCGAAATTTAGTGACATTTTGGTATAACTTCTAAGCTATTAAAGATATCGACGTGAAATTTTGGGTGTAGGATATTAACATGTAATCTTTTTTAATAATGTATAATGTGGAATACTTTTCGTTTATGTAATAGTTTTTTTTACTATTTTTTAAACATATTTACAAATTTAACAACTTTTAGCAAATTTTTTTGAAACGGAATACATTCAGCTTAGTCAATATATTATTTTTCTTTTTTGAGAAATCGCTATTTGAATAAAATTTGTGTCTTGATTTTCCAAAGCCTCCGGAGAAAATTTATCTGATCCTTATAAATTCACAATCTATAGTACCTGTATAATGCACAAAGTGAAATGTAAACAATTATAAAATCTATTGCAAAATTTGCCACCGAACAGACAAACAAACAAACAAACAAACAAACAAGAAAACGAGCTAATAAAAACGTGGTAATAAATATAATAAATTCAGATTTGTACGGAACGCCTCCATTCTTAATAAATAATAAATAGCAGAATAATAAAGGAAGAAATGTTGAACACGGAAAATAGTTAACATAATAAATGTTCAACTATTTATGTACTTACCAAATATTAGTGGAACGATATGTTTTATCACGAACGAGATATAACAAACACAAAATATAGATATAAACGCAATATAACAAACACAAATTATATAACAAATACAAAATATAAATTACTGTAAACAACGTATGACTCGTGCTGAGTTAAAGTATGTTGCAGTGAGTGTGTGATGATGAACGAAGTGACAACAATATAAATTTGGAGTAGGCGTGAAATTGACGATCGGGCAAACCAATTCATCGATAGCATTTTTTTCTGAATATTGATGGGAGAAACGGTCGTATAAGATGATTGTTTAAAACGTATACAACGCGTTCGGAGAATTATACTTAATTCTCCTTGTATATTAATATAAACTGTACTAAACGATGGTATAATACTGAACTAATGCATAAAGTATACTGAGGTACGCACTAAATATAAACTGCACAAAACAAAATTTAAATAAAAAGGTAAAAACATAGTATATAACGCTCAAAAAATTGTAGCATAGCATAAAGATTTGAAGTGTTTCAAGTCTAAAGTGTTTCTTACAATTAGTTGTCACGGAGTCCCGACGATGGATGCGAGAACCAATACGCACAGGCGCACGGACGGCTTTAAACAATAATAACTTTTGATATAGGACGATCTAGGAAATGATTTTTGCATGACTACATAGAGGAAAGTATGCTGAAAATATTCCATTTTGTCAAATTCTATGACCTCTTATGATTCAAAAGATATTCCTTGCGAAGTCTTGATAATTTTACAAATTTTCTTCATTACATTTAGCGTAACATTTTTAATGCATTACAAATACTAATTTTCAATTGACAAAGATTAATTTACAGCTTAAAGATAAACCTTTCATTTAAAAAAAAATTGGAAGGAAAATATTAAACAGGATCGTCAGGGCATCTTAAAGAAGTAAAGCAATTTTTTCCATGAGAAAGGCTATATTCAAAACTTCCAACTTTAACTGTTTGTTACACTAATGGTTTTTATTAAATTTTATTAATATTTTCATTTTCGAGGTTGATGGATATTTAGAAAGCAATAAACACTCAACAGATATCTAGTATATGATACAGTTGGTTTTTGGGCAAAATGTCACTAAATTTCGCGTTTTAGACCACTGTGCGGCGGTAATATTCGGCGGATGATCGGCCGGTCGCGCGTGACCTATTCTATTTCGCGTCGAGCTCGGCAGTCACAGGACTTCGCGTGCAAGATACAAGCCTAGAAGGCACGATTTCTGCCGAGCTCCGGTAGAATACGCGTCGCTAAATAATCGGACTAGGCGAGGACGGCAAACACGTGGTGAGATCGAAACGGGCGCGTCGCGTCGTCCCACCGTGGAACTTCCCACCGTGGAACTTCTTGGAAAAATATCGTACGCCCCGCAAAACCACTCGGGGTCGCTACGATATACTGCTTCGGCGCCATTTCGAGAAAGCTCGTCTCGGTCGTCGGACACGCCGAAGCACTTGGCCCGCGCAACGAGGTTAGAGAACCTGTCAAATGACGTCCCGAGCCAACACGAGCGTTCACAGATCTTCGACAATAATAACGTGACCGGCACTTACCAATGGAGGAGTCTCGATAACGTCCTCGGTATCGGCCGATGCAAAAACTAATATTTGAGAACTCGCGATCTTAGAATCGATATTAACTGATTGCTGTCCTTCGTCCTAGAAAACTACTTCGTGTCGGCTCGGAACGCGGAAGCGGAGCGTCCCCACTACTTCCTCATCTATCTTCGCTGTCGCGACGGTCGGACCTATCGCGTGGCTCCTCGCTGCCGGGCCGAATTCAGTGAATTCGGACCCAGGCCTCCGATAACTGTTTAGTTTCTCGGGGCCGCGTCCGATAACGCTGCGAGGGCGGTAGGGGTGGACCCGAGCCATTCCGGGTGGGCTCTCATGGCCATTCCCGGATGAGAGTCGACAAGGTTGGGCCGTTGGACATCCCTAAGAAGTAACTTCCTTGTCGGCATCTCCGGGTTGACGGATCCGAGCTCGGTCCAATCCCCGTTGTCTTCTCCGTCAGCGCCGTCTCGCGATAGGTCTGCCGGGCGTTTTCTCGTGGTGATTATCGCCAATTAGCAGTCAAAGATAGGTATCGGCTCCCCTTGCAAGGGAGCAGGCCCTGAAACCTCGTGTCGCGCCCAGCGGCGCGACATTCAAATGCGATAAATTGTCCGCCGCTGGAAACCGGTTGTCTCCAGGGAGATCGATCGCTATGCCCGCCTCGATCTGCATCGGCTCGAAAGTGACCCGGTCTCTGTTAAAGGGTTCGGATAGACGTCGGCAAAACCTGCCACGTCACAGTCTTTAGGTATACGGCAGTACCGAAAGCCAAGGGACTTACGGCCAGGTCGACGAACTGCACAGCCGGTGGTAGAAGGCCTAAGGGATGCGCGGTCAAGTCGACGATCCAGAATTTCACTTTCACTTTCGAATCGATAAATAATTCGTATGTTTATTTCACACAGATGCCTTGAAATTTTTCCACACTCACAATCACTGTTCTGTAATGGATATTTTTATCCATTGTAACAATCGCAAAACACACTTAAGATGAACTGACAAAATGGCGCACTGTAAACAAACTAAATGACAAGTGACGCTCAAACTCCGCGTGAGTATAGAGGACAGTTGTGCCAACTTAGCGACAAAAAGAATTTCAACAATCCCTCTAAGCGGGCTTTTTAAATTATTGATTCCCGATACTTTCTTGACAGAATGTTCTGTAGGTAGAGAGCGGGAGTCGCTTAAAACGCGTTGTACAATAAAAATTAGGCTCCAGCCGTTGTGAGACGTTGTAATCGTTTCGCGTCTGTAAGCACGAATCTGAAAAAACCGCTCACAAACATTGTGTTAAGGTCAACTTTGCGGTCCATATTTGTAACAGATCTCCACCAATTCTGAGTTGCAGAATCGAGCTATAGTGGTCACGACATATAATTTTGAAACACCCTGTACTTACTCGTGTATATGATCCTAGCGGAGAACTACAATTGATTTTAAAAAAATTCATTATTTTAGCAAGTAACTTGAGCTTCCAAACGGAGAAGTTATTTTATACACTCCGTGTTGGATTCTAATGGTCGTCACTCACTAGAACGCACCACCGCGCCGCCGCCTGACCACCTCCGCTGTTTTGACTTTCTTCTATGTAGTTCATAGTTCTATGTTTTACATCACGCATGGGCAAATTTTTGCTCGATCGGAGGCATTTTCAAGGGATACGGCACTACGGCCGCCACGAGGAGCGAGACGCGCGGCCGGGAGAAGTGGGGGTATCCCTTGAACATGCATCCGATCGAGCAAAAATTTGCCCATGGGTGATGTAAAACATAGCACTATGAACTACATAGAAGAAAGTCAAAACAGAATAGGCGGTCATGCGGCGTGCCGCCGCGATGCGGCGTGCCGCCGCGGTGCGGTCTAGTATGTGCCAACCTTAAACATCGAATACGACAACCACAATGTATACTTTTCTGACCAGTTTACCAACACATAAAAAAGACTGGCGTGAATCGGACTAACACAACCCGCGAAATTATAAAATTCCCGTTACTTTTCAACACATCTCGTATGTAATTATTAGACTGCGCATGTCAATGCAAAATAAAACATGTCTGCATCGATTCCCAGACACAGAAGCTAAATAAAAATGTCTTTTTTCTTTTAATTATTTGATTAAATTGGAATTAACCCTTAGCACTCGAGTGGCGACTCTGAGGCGCCACTAAAAATTGCTGTACCATTATTCAAAATATTGTTTACATTACTAAAAATATGTTAGTGTCTAGTCAATTGCTAAAATGTAAGTATTGCGTGAGGTATTATATCAATTTCATATTCACACAAAAAGAAAAGAATTAATATAGAATGAAATTATTCTAGGTCGAAAGAAATGTTTAATTTTCCAGTTAAAATAGGTCCGAGTGCAAAGGGATAACACGTTGACGTTCTTAAATTTTTATGTCTACTGCTTTAAATTGTATGTACATACCAGTTTTTGTTATAAATGCATAAAATCCGTAGTGTGTCTAGTAATTATAATATAAAATAAATATCAATATAAATATCAAAGGAAAGAATGTATTTGTATTGTTTTCGTCGTAGGGACAATTAAAGTCTCGGTCAAGCCTTGTCGATCGATCAAGATGATATTGAGCGCATGACGCGTGCGTTATTAAATCCATCCCACGTCGGCGTTGTTAGCCCGAAAAACGACGTAATTCTGAGAAATGGTCAGAAATCGTCGAGTTAATATCGGCAGAGGGAACATTGGTGTGTTCGGCAGGTAAGAAAAGGACGGTGGCATGCCGTGTGTCGTGTGCAATACGGACGTCATGCAACCGTGCACGCAACCACAAAAATCTCGTGCAACACACCATCACTTTACGCCTTTCTGCGCGCCCCTATGCCTACACGTTTCTCTACGTTTAGCTGCCGAAGTCTACTTAAAAAATCATGCACCATCATCTACAAGCTGTTCGACCGTAAAATACCAGTTAGACCAAGTTTTCATAAATCCAATCTTTTATTAAAACTGAAGAAAGTTTCTCGCAATGAACATTGATAGTACATCTGTTTAATGATATTTAATTCGCTATACATATGTATATGTCTATGCGCTGAGCCAACTGAGCTGTTGGAAACGTGATTCATATTTCTAGATGTAATGTTCATACTGTAGAAATATTAATTGAGTTGATTTCATTTTTTAATTACTTCTGTAGAATGCTCAAGGTTTATCAGAGCCTGATAGGCTTACAGAATAAATAGAACGTAACAATTTTAAGGTTAGCTCAGTTCTTCGCGGAAAAAACGTCGAAAAAATCGGTTTTTATTTTTTTTAACAACGGCGCACCAAACCAAAAAATCTGAAAAAATTCATGAACAATACTTATAACAATATACTGCTACTGTAAAAATATAAATGTTGTCACTCTAAAACTTCCATGTGAAATCTGCATTTTTTCGATTTTTTTGAGGTTTTTGATTTTTTACAAGCAGGATTTCCATTTTAAAAATCTGAAACAAATTGCAAAGTATGTATTTGGGTTTTTGACATGTGTCAGATTTTTTTCAGAATTTTTAAACGTCATTAACTAGGGAAAATAGGCCAAAAACTGATTTTTCGTTTTTACCCCATAACTACCCTCCCGATCGAGATACAGGGTTGAAATTTTGCACAGTATGTTTTTTCTTGGTGCTCTATCGAATGGCACATCGTCGATAAAATTCGGCTCAAGGGCATTTTTGACTATCTTATCCGGCTATGCCCTTTTAGTACCCTAACGGCGTCCAAGGTTAAAAACATGCGGTCTCATAGTGGTCATTCATAACTAGACTGCGGATTTTATGCATTTATGACGAAAATGTTTAGGTGAAACACAAAACAGTAAAAATATCTGAAGATTTGAAAAATACGATTATATTGCCTGTGGCGTAATAAAATTATTAAGACAAGAAATAAATGTTTGTGCAACTCCTATTTTTTGTAATTGACTTGGAAAACTTTTACTTTGCATAAAGATCCGCAGTCTATTCATAACTGACACTTATTTGTTGATGTAACAAACTTTGAACGCGGATATCTCGGTAACTATTCGAGATAGCGAAAAACTGAATCCAATCAATCTTGTGGCACATTTTGTCAGCTTTAATTTTGTATAGAATGGTCTTATCGCTGGGATGCATAGTTTCCGAGATATAAGCGGAAAACCGAAAAAGGAGACCTTCTACGTGCCCCCCTGCAACCCGCTCACCTCCTAGGAGTGGGGATTTTTAGTATGTTTACCTCCTAACTAGTCCAAACAAACACCCCAAGTTAAAAATTGTGTACCTTCTATTTCCCTCTACAACTTTTCGTTGACTGGACTAAATATTAATAATAAAGTTGTTAGAAACAGATTCTATAATTCTACATCGAAGATGTGAAATTGAAATATAAGAACATATAGAATGTGTCAATCAAGTCTTCATACATATAGATATCATATACAAATATGCATTATCATTTCTATTCAATATAGGAAATCATAAAAATAGAAATTTGATAGAGGAAAAAAAAGTAAAAATTCAATACAGGAAAATTGAAATTCAATCTCAAATAGTAGTTCAATACGGGAATAGTTTTCTACGATAGTTCTATGATAGTTGATCTATAGGATGATTTTTTAGAGGCCGCAAATCCACGTTATGCGAAATAAATATTAAAACTCGCTTACAATTAATCAATTTAGTTTTATAAGTGTGCATTTTAGTTTTACAAGGTGTATTTGACTCAGAAAGCTAAACGGATATTATCGAGACGCGCTCTGAATAGCTTTACACAGTCGTCGTACTAGAGCCACGTGAGAAACAGACCCTGTCGAATTTATTGTTGTTACTCCTTATTGTATATTGTTGTTCTTCATTTCATTTTCCTGAAAATTTGCATACCAATTTTTAAATCCCAAATCAACAAACGAAGAATTAAAATATATTCTGTCACAATTGAATAAGTTGTTAGTCCTTTCGGAAAGTGTGTGTACAGGGTGTCACAAAATTATATTTTTTTCCGATTTAGTTGAAAATGACATAAGGAACCCCCAGCAAAATTGACCTTGAACAAGAAAAACAAGGTAAAAAAAACAAATTTTTTTAATATTAAAAATCTTAAATCTTAAAAGAAAACTTCGGTATAAAAATTTAAAAAATCTTAATCGTTAATAGTATCTGTGATCCATAGGGTAGGGCAGGCATGCACAGCTCTTTGCTCTCAGAGCAGCTCCCGTGCTCCCAAGTTGCTCCCCGTATGCTCTCAAGAGCAGATCGGACGTATGGAAGGGTAAACAGAGCACGAGAGAAGACGAGTGGGAGGGGCGTGGGGAAGTGGAGAGCGCGCCGGAGTGGTCAGACTACAACAACGTAGACGCCGCCCCCACTCTCATACGCTCTTCTTCTCGTCTTCTCTCGTGCTCCGTTTACAATTGGTGGATTCCCCTTCCATACGTCCGAGCAAGGTCACTGCTCCGACCCTGCTCAGGAGCAGGGTCGATTGCTCCTGCTCCCAAATCGTCCACCTGTGCATGCCTGGGGTAGGGTATAGATCAATCAGGGATCCTTAAATTTGGTCTTTTTACCTTGTTTTTCACGTTCAAGGTCAATTTTGCGGGAGGTTTCTTACGTCATTTTCGACTAAATCGGGGGTGTAGAATCGCGCTATGATGTCCACGACATATAATTTTGTGACACCCTATACGTGCGTAGATGGAAAAGATAGGTGGACTCGACTTTTTAACCGACTTCGAAAAGGAGGAGGTTACTCAATTCGATCTGTATGTGCCTTTTTTTCTCACATCTGTCGCTCCTGGCTTGGTTACTTAAAACCGTGCTAGCTATTGCTGAGAGCTGACAAGAAGATCCCCGGGGGGGGGGCACAGAGGCAAGAGGGGTCTCCAGCTAGCGCCGCCCACCCCCACCTCTGACGGTCCGTACTCGCCGCCTACCCCCACCTCTGACGGTCCCGTACTCGCCGCGTGACCACGCCCTTTTAGCTGCTACGTCACACGACGCATAGTAGCAGGATTCCCGTATTTACGGAGGGCTACGATGTTTCACGACTTACAGCCAATATTCAATGCCGTGAATACGAGGATCCTATTGGAGTCATGAAAAGTGACAATTTACACAAGGAGAATGCAAAGCCTTCGCGTCACAGATTTAGTTGAGACTTTACAGAGTTACAGATCTCGTTCCCCTGATTACGAATATTATTATAGGAGCATTATAGAACCCCATTATAGGAGCAACTATTCAGTAATTTTCGAGATATTTGCAAATTAAAGTTTTGTGGACGCAACATGTCAGTTTACATAGTTCACTGTTTTACTAAGTAATGGTGTGGCGTAGCGGCAGCGAGCTGAACTGCTATGCCGTGGGCTCGGGTTCGAGTCCCGTCGTAGTAACTTTTTTTATACTTTGTTTTTAGCTTTTTACATTAGAGACAGAGAGCGAGAGAGCGGGAGAGCGGGAGAGAGAGAGAGAGAGAGAGAGAGAGCGAGAGAGAGAGCGAGAGAGAGAGAGAGAGCGCTTATAATATATATACGATTATTAATATGTGCTGTAGAATGTTAATGTCAATACTGATTTGAACATTTTATAATATAAATAGGAAAATAAGAAAGTTTTACGTCATGACAATTTTTCAGCAGTATTCTGAATTTTGTGCCTACGCCGTTGAGTACCCTCACCGAGTACCCTATGGTACGTCTGATTCCCTCTCTTCGTCACGCGACTCGAATAGTGGGGGTGACTGCGTCGGCCAATAGAACGCTCTAGTCGAAACTGTGTGTGAGCCTAGGCGCCCCCCCTCCAAGCCAACCAATCGGGTGCGCATTCTTGCCTACGTCACCGCATTCCTGCCAGGGATCTTCTCGTCAGATCACAACAGTACGGGACCGTCAGAGGTGGGGGTAGGCGGCGCACAGTGGTCTAAAATGCGAAATTTAGTGACATTTTGCCCAAAAACCAACTCTATCATATAGATATCTGTTGAGTGTTTATTGCTTTCTAAATATCCTTCAACCTCGAAAATGAAAATATTAATAAAATTTAATAAAAACCATTAGTGTAACAAACAGTTAAAGTTGGAAGTTTTGAAGATAGCCTTTCTCATGGAAAAAATTGCTTTTCTTCTTTAAGATGCCCTGACGATCCTTTTTAATATTTTCCTTCCAATTTTTTTTTAAATGAAAGGTTTATCTTTACGCTGTAAATTACTATTTGTCAATTGAAAATTAGTATTTGTAATGCATTAAAAATGTTACGCTAAATGTAATGAAGAAAATTTGCAAAATTATCAAGACTTCGCAAGGAATATCTTTTGAGTCATAAGAGGTCATAGAATTTGACAAAATGGAATATTTTCAGCATACTTTCCTCTATGTAGTCATGCAAAAATCATTTCCTAGATCGTCCTATATCAAAAGTTATTATTGTTTATAGCCGTCCGTGCGGCTGTGCGTATTGGTTCTCGCATCTATCGTCGGGACTCCGTGACAACTAAGAAACACTTTATACTTGAAACACTTCAAATCTTTATGCTATGCTACAATTTTTTGAGCGTTATATACTATGTTTTTTCCTTTTTATTTAAATTTTGTTTTGTGCAGTTTATATTTAGTGAGTACCTCAGTATACTTTATGCATTAGTTCAGTATTATACCATTGTTTAGTACAGTTTATATTAATATACAAGGAGAATTAAGTATAATTCTCCGAACGCGTTGTATACGTTTTAAACAATCATCTTATACGACCGTTTCTCCCATCAATATTCAGAAAAAAATGCTATCGATGAATTGGTTTGCCCGATCGTCAATTTCACGCCTACTCCAAATTTATATTGTTGTCACTTCGTTCATCATCACACACTCACTGCAACATACTTTAACTCAGCACGAGTCATACGTTGTTTACAGTAATTTATATTTTGTATTTCTTATATAATTTGTGTTTGTTATATTGCGTTTATATCTATATTTTGTGTTTGTTATATCTCGTTCGTGATAAAACATATCGTTCCACTAATATTTGGTAAGTACATAAATAGTTGAACATTTATTACGTTAACTATTTTCCGTGTTCAACATTTCTTCCTTTATTATTCTGCTATTTGTTATTTATTAAGAATGGAGGCGTTCCGTACAAATCTGAATTTATTATATTTATTACCACGTTTTTATTAGCTCGTTTTCTTGTTTGTTTGTTTGTTTGTTTGTTTGTCTGTTCGGTGGCAAATTTTGCAATAGATTTTATTATTGTTTACATTTCACTTTGTGCATTATACAGGTACTATAGATTGTGAATTTATAAGGATCAGATAAATTTTCTCCGGAGGCTTTGGAAAATCAAGAAACAAATTTTATTCAAATAGCGATTTCTCAAAATATTGAAAAATAATATATTGACTAAGCTGAATGTATTCCGTTTCAAAAAAATTTGCTAAAGGTTGTTAAATTTGTAAATATGTTTAAAAAATAGTAAAAAAAACTATTACATAAACGAAAAGTATACCACATTATACATTATTAAAAAAGATTACATGTTAATATCCTACACCCCAAATTTCACGTCGATATCTTTAATAACTTAGAAGTTATACCAAAATGTCACTAAATTTCGCGTTTTAGACCACTGTGCGGCGCTAGCTGGAGACCCCTCTTGCCTCTGTGCCCCCCCCCCCCCCGGGGATCTTCTCGTCAGCTCACAGCAATACACAGCTCTTACGGCTCCTGATTAGTTCCTGCATACGAAAATGCGAATATCTCGAAAACTAAAAGCAACCCCCTATATTGGAAGAGGAAGAAGTTGTTCAAAATGTCGAAATCTATAACATATTTAAATTTTATCAAAATCGGAGAACAGTAAAACAAGTAAAAAAAAATTTTAATGAAAAAATAAATTAATTAATAAGTAAATAAATATTTATTTTCTTGTCATATAACCGTTGTACTTGTGGCATGCTTTCCACAAATTTTCAAGCAAATTTGTAGGCTACTTTGGTTTTTATAGATTTTTTTCCGCTTTTTGGCCATTTGGCACCACTGTGCGCCGCGCCAACTGTCTATTGGCCGACGGTTCCAGCTGACGTCTAGGTCGCGCTCTGATTGGTCCGTGTTTTTCGTTAAGGGGGCCGTCTCCTAGCAGATGACGGTCGCGCGTGAACACTCACACACCGCTAGAGTACATTCACACACCGCTAGACCACGTATACGTACGCGAGAATTGCTAGGATCAGGGAAATGCGTTCTGATTTCTCGATAATGCAAAGACGGGGGTTTTTATTAGTCAAAATCGCTAGATAAAAGATCAATCTAGTGCGCTGTTTGCTTCAAAAGTCGTTCTTTTACGTTTCCGAGCAATGATTTTGCAATATTCGGCTGCATGTTGCCCGTCGGAGAGGCTAGTACGCCGGCGTGACTGCAGCGCCATCTAACGGGCAACATGCAGCCGAATATTGCAAAATCATTGCTCGGAAACGTAAAAGAACGACTTTTGAAGCAAACAGCGCACTAGATTGATCTTTTATCTAGCGATTTTGACTAATAAAAACCCCCGTCTTTGCATTATCGAGAAATCAGAACGCATTTCCCTGATCCTAGCAATTCTCGCGTACGTATACGTGGTCTAGCGGTGTGTGAGTGTACTCTAGCGGTGTGTGAGTGTTCACGCGCGACCGTCATCTGCTAGGAGACGGCCCCCTTAATAACTCCTAAACAAAGCCGCGGATAACATTTTTGCAAAGGAAAATGTCGCTTGAAATGGTCTCAGGAACCACCCCCTATCGGGAAGTTCACGAATTTTGGGACACCCTGTATAATAAATATAATATAGTAAATATATAACACCTTTCTTTAAAACAAAATAATGCAACATGCCTTCCCGCAAATGCTGCTTACTTGCAACAAAAGTCGACATTTTTCACGCGAAAAATTGACTGCTGTTCACGCTCGAAACAATTGCCACTAACTGCGTTTTGAAGCTTAGACATAGACCTTTCAAAAACATGTACTACGTTCCATCAAATACGCTATCGGTACTTGAGTACAACGACATCTGTCAAAAGGGCGGAAACTTATTCCCATACCCAATAATAATTTTTCTTAAAATGTATCAGTTCATAAAATACAGGCTGTTTACCTACAGGTGGGAGAAAATTTAAGGGGTGGTTCTCGACGAAAATATAAGTCGAAAATGAAGAATAAAAAAATTGCGATTTCGGCTTTGTTATTTAGTTATTAACAATTAAAAATCCGCCTAAAATGCTGCAACACTTCTAACAAAAGTATACGTTGCATACGTCACACAGGCGCGCGACAGTCTCGTATCAAATGACAAACGCATGCATACATTGGTTCTCATTTGGGGCCCCAGCGAGGTGAAAATGTTTAAAAAATCGTTGGACGACATTGAACCTACCTACTCGTTAAAATCCACAAGGGCATTTCTAATATCCGCCCTATGGAATTATCGAGTAGAAGGGGTCAATGCCCTTTCACTTTTAAATTCTTCTCAAACATCTCCACAAATCCTTATCCTGCACTATAATTGTTCATAACACCGTACCTAATATACTGGAATAAACGCTCTAGCACTATTTACAATATCATACACACGCACTACGAGTTTACAGAGAGTACAAGTTTACTGATGGGAATGAGGAGAATGTAAAGAACTGGTAATCCTTTAATGTTGAAACACTGCACTTTATTGAACTTTATTTACATCGCGAGACTCGCTCACAGACGGAACGGACATCTTGAGGTCGTGTGATTTCTGCGAACGGAAATCTTCGACGCGTGCGAGAAGAATCGTCCGTTCAAGCTAGCATCCGTATGCACACTGATTCAAGACAGCTAATGTGGTCAATGCACAATGCACACACATGAGATATTTCGCGGTCACAGACAGAATGAGAAAGAATCACGAAATTCGTGAAAACAGGATAGACAATGTATTGGTATAGCAACGCGCGATGTTTGGGCGGTAGTTTGCTGTAGATCTTCATTTGTTTTATCGATCTGGCATCGACCTCATCAGCTGTCTTGAATCAGTGTGCATACGGATGCTAGCTTGTACGGACGATTCTTCTCGCACGCGTCGAAGATTTCCGTTCGCAGAAATCACACGACCTCAAGATGTCCGTTCCGTCTGTGAGCGAGTCTCGCGATGTAAATAAAGTTCAATAAAGTGCAGTGTTTCAACATTAAAGGATTACCAGTTCTTTACATTCTCCTCATTCCCATCAGTAAACTTGTACTCTCTGTAAACTCGTAGTGCGTGTGTATGATATTGTAAATAGTGCTAGAGCGTTTATTCCAGTATATTAGGTACGGTGTTATGAACAATTATAGTGCAGGATAAGGATTTGTGGAGATGTTTGAGAAGAATTTAAAAGTGAAAGGGCATTGACCCCTTCTACTCGATAATTCCATAGGGCGGATATTAGAAATGCCCTTGTGGACTTTAACGAGTAGGTAGGTTCAATGTCGTCCACCGATTTTTTAAACATTTTCACCTCGCTGGGGCCCCAAATGAGAACCAAGGTATGCATGCGTTTGTCACTTGATACGAGACTGTCGCGCGCTTGTCTGACGTACGCAACGTATACTTTTGTTAGAAGTGTTGCAGCATTTTAGGCGGATTTTTAATTGTTAATAACTAAATAACGTAGCCGAAATCGCAATTTTTTTATTCTTCATTTTCGTCTTATATTATCGTCGAGAATCACCCCTTAAATTTTCTCCCACCTGTAGGTAAACACCCTGTATATCATAAAGTGTGTGAAGGGAACGTAAACCTACCATTTCCAGTTACAACCGTACTGATAATATCATATATAACAAGACACTAACACAATTTATGCACACTTCAAGAAAGAACTCGATATTTTGAGGTTATAATCTGTAGCAATTGACTAACGCAGAAAAACAATATGTAGTTACTGGAATGTTGACAGTCTTGCCAACAATAATACGGTGATGTGATTTACTAATTTTGCTCTTGTTTTTGTAGTATACATATCAAACTATCATACAAGTATAAATTTTAATAGATTTACGTTAGTTGGTATTTTTAATTTATTCGCGCTGGAACTGACTTTTAGACCACAGTGCGACGCTGCACAGTGGGCCAGAAACCGATCTTTTTGGACAAGAATCTGATGACAACTCAGTTTTTCATCGAATCAATTGGAATTTTTTTAAAAATGTTCGTGAAGGACTATACTTTAACTGTCACAATCAAGAATCCTTACCTACAAAGCCCAATAACTCCGATACTTCACACACACACACACATCCGCCCATACCATAAATTTCTGCATGTCCCAGCTGAGTTGCCGACACTTCTTAACCCTAAACCCTAAACCGCAAAATTTTAAACTGTAAATCTGGCCCTGAAAATTACCAATTGAATAGAATTACATTCGCCACTTATGAGACTTGCCATTAATTTATTGATCCAACACCAGCATTTTCGCTTCTTGAGAAAGAACTTCCTTGTGCTTGCCATCCTTTATTCTTAGAGAGCTTATAAGGGGATCGGATGATAATGACATATGCCGTATAATATCTATATTTGTCTTTTTGCGGCAACACATTCGGGAGTTCTCAGCTCGTGATTTCCCGAAGACTTTATTATTTGCCTCTTGTGGCTCTTCTGAATACAAACCAATTAGCAGTTCAAATGTAGCAAGTACTTCACTTCCATGTTACAGTATCTTATGAACTGATGGAGGTAGTTTATACCATGGATAAATTTTAATGCACGATTTAGTCGTCTCCGAACAATATTCTTTGAATTTCACAGAATCAACTTTCTTGTCACATGTAATTACCTGATGAATGTTATGCAATCTGGTGATAATAACCGCGTTTAATCCAGTCACTGCAGCAACTGATTCGGCTTTTCTAAAGAAAGTTCGGGCCACGTTCTCAGTATTTGATGTGCCAGCTCCCTGTTTGACAACATCAACTGCGATTGATAGCTCTTTCAAAGAATTTTGCACTTTAACTTAACGATTTTCGCGCAGCACGTCATCAAATTATAGTCCTTCACGAACATTTTAAGAAAAATTCCAATTGAATCGATGAAAAACTGAGTTGTCGGCAGATTTTTGTCCAAAAAGATCGGTCTCTGGCCCACTGTGCGCTGCGCATTCCCAAATGCGAATATTTTGCCTTTCATGGGTTTTGTAGAAGAAAGTACATATTTTCATTCTGTAATTACAGAATTTTCAAAAGTTAATGAAGTTTCCATATACCCGTGTTCAAAGGTAGTCAATTTTTTGCTTCATGCATTTCAGCTTTTAGAATGGGAGTAATTTACGCGTATTCGCCGAATCTCCTGTTTGATTTCGTAATGTAGACTCTGTTCTATAATTCTTGTAAAAATCAGCTGTCACTATTTGCAACTAATTGTTTAATGTAACTTTAAAGTAAGTGAACAGTTTGCGATCACTCATAAAGAGGGTTTAAGATTTTTGTGGTTCATAGTACTGACTGAGAGGAGTAAAAAATGCTTAATCAATGTAGGTCATAAAATTAATACTTCTAGTGTCAAACGGAATTTTATGTTTTCTTGTGACAGCACATAAACGAATAGGATAGCTGTATGAGATTTAAAAGACTGACACCTTATATTACCTACTTACTTAATTGTATGTGATATGAAGAATGTTTTGTGAAAGATTTTTTTTAATATTCTGAAAATTGACAGGATTAGAGTAAAAATTCCACGAGTAAACATGACAAGCAATGATGACTGTGTGCCCACACGGCGATAGACGAACATTCAGTAATCAATGAAAACTCTGAACAGGATTCTGGTTACTATAAATGTTTTCAGAAACGACGACTTTCGGTTTTCCGTAAAAGTCAAGTGACTGGTGACTACCTGTCTATCATAAAATAAGAACCTGACGCGATCGTGGGGCCTCGGCTGCGGCCGCGAAGTCTCAATCATGGTCGGGAGGAATCGGCCTCGGTCGTAAGTGTTTTCCCGTAATAAACACGAATTTTTGGAAAAAATGGCTATATTTCCCTGTCTAGAGAATGTCAATATCTCTTCGTGCGTTTTGCCGTGTCCATCGTTGAATAAAATTTCATTGTGTGTGCTTTGACAACAGTTTTTTATGACTATAAAAAGTTAAAAAAAGTTTTTTTGTGGTCCAAATTACCATAAATTTAAAGATTGAAGTCTCCCGGTTACAACGACTCCATACAAGTTGCAATAGGAAGCTGCGTCTGATCATTATGATTTTTTATCAGCCAGATTGGCATTTGGGCCCACTGTGCGCTGGCTCAAAAAACACATGTTGCTGCTACTCCTTTGTTGGAGTGGACGTGGTGGGGACCGTCTTACCGAGCAAGAGAAGGAGAGAAGCAGCAACATGTGTTTTTCGAGCCAGCGTCGCCCAGGTCTACCTTACACTGTAAATGTTTTAAAATATATTTTCTACTCTTACAATAATCTTTTCATTGCAATCTTTGCACTCGGAGCTATTTTAACTCGAAAATTCAACATTTCTTACGACCTAGAATAATTCCATTGCATATGATATTGTTCTTTTTATGAACATGAAATTGATATAATACCTCATACGATACTTAAATGTGTAGTAATTTATTAGATACAGCAATTGTTAGTGGTGGCTCGAGTGCTAAGGGTTAATTTTAAACAATATTCTAATACCGCATTGTATCGAGACTATGAACAAATATAAATAAGTGGAAGAGCGAGTGTAGTCGTTACATAAACGCAACATATGAGCTGATGGAGGCATAAAGAATTTCCTCCGAAACAAAAAGACTCTTCACCTTAGACAGAAAGAAATTTCTCTTAACTAGGAGGTCATCATCGCTAATGATCTCCGTTCCTACTATTTAAATATACATGACATTGTGTCGTTGTTTTTAAAAAAGGATACTCGGTCCTTCTGCGAAAGTATGAAAACATTTATTTGTTTTCCAACAGTGCACACTTATTATAAATTTGCATCATCATCTCCTAACCCGCAAATATACTGAAAAAAACATTTGTATGAAAAACATTTCACGCTGCTTATATATGTTATATTAAAAATGGTGGATAATAGACAAAAATTTCATTAACACAATTAAATAGTTTCGACTGATAGAGACGTTTGGAGGACTTCATTATTTCAAGATTTTTTTAGAAGTGTTTGTTTTTTTAGAAGTGAACAGTATACTAATAAATTGCTTGTATATAATTTGACAATATATATATATATATATATATATATATATATATATATATATATATCATTGCCTTAAAAGTCTCCGTTTGCACACTCAATTCATTTTTTTTCGTAACGTCATTCATTCCGAATTATTAAAATTTCATGCGCCGATCATTTATATCTTCCTTATTTTCATTCTCACAATTAGAAATTTAATTTATAGCACATGAGTATGCAAAATATAATATGAAACTTCATGCAATATTTAATAGAATCTTTATTTTACGTTCCACCTAATATATCTTTTGACAACTGATACATGTAAGTTTCTTTTTCTCACTCTATTGCAAATTAGTCTCTGGAAAGATACATTAGCATAAACATCAGTGTAGTTATATGCGACATTCAATTATGGTTGATTCGAAGCTTTTGAGCGGCGGTGTACAGCGTCTCTGAAAAAAACTTGACCTTAATTTTTTATCCACCGTATATTTGTCGGTGCAGAGTTAATATGTGTTATGCGAGCGTGGCGTTTTACTCATACACATGTGAACAGGACATGCACGTACAACAACTCGTGTGGACCTACTTGTTGTAAGGAAAGGGTGGACTAGTGGGGTGGTGGGTTGTTTTGTCGCAAATCATAGGTGTTGCGACGAGCGGGCGCACGATCTAGTCGACGATTTCTTTGTAAACTACCGTTGTCGCCACGAAGACTCATTATGTCCGACCGGACCGGGGGAATACAATATGGACGTTATTTTTAGAATTCTGAACTCTCGGTCGAACCCTTCGCCTTGTGCTGAACCCTCGAAGATTCATGTTAAAAGACTGATTAATAAATTCAATTTATTCTACTATTAAATCATTGAATAATTTTCATAGCATTATTACCATGTCACTTTTCCATCAAAGTGCAGTTGCAGCCCCCCGCCCCTTTCCTAAATAGATTTTTAATGAATTTTTTAATGATCAAGAGACAAATAATAACATACAGTACCGTGCAAAAGTTTTAGCCCTCCCTGTAAAATTTTAATCATATTCGAATAAGTAAATTATGCATACTTGTTACCATGCTGTAGATTTGAATACTTCATTGTGTCTTCTGTAAAAAGCACGCATTTTCCCGGGTTTATTGTAAAATGCAGCGAATCAAAAAATGTAGATGAACTGTTTGAGGTGTTACGACCAGAATAGCGGAAGATTCCCATTCAGGTTATTAATTGAATACATGAAAGCTGTACGAGAAGGGTCGACGCTGCAACTAAGGTAAAAGATGGCCATACAAAATAGTAAAGTGTTTGCCAAAATCATATTATTACGTTATATAATATTATAACATTATATGTCGAATGTGGTTGCCAGGAAAAACGCCGCATATCACAATTTCAAAAAATTTCAGTTTATGGATTAATTGAGATTTATAGTATAGAGGATTTACGTCTTTATCAGAAAAAATCGATATCCTATGGCAGGGGTCGGCAACCTTTTGAGTCGGATGAGTCAAAAATTACAATTTACAAAATTTCAAAGTTTTTAAAGAGCCACAAAATTTTTTCTTGCCAACAATAAATAGTACTCGCATAAATAATTTATTCATATTTATTCATAAGAAAAAATATCTGTTTATTCATATATAAGTAGTGTTTTTCACAACAAATTAGATAATATATATGTATATTGTATGTATGTACATACATAACTTTGAGAAGATAATTCGCTTCTAACTCTTTTACTTGAAACAACAAACTATACGTCTCAGCCAAAGCACTGGTGAAGACGCCAAATTGTCTTGCGTCGAAAGCGAATTAAAACCCACATAGAAACATGCGACGACGGCGTCATTCGAGAGCTTCCGACGGACTGACGACAGTGACGACGCGTGTCACGGGGGAGGGGTGCGGTGAAAAGCGAGTACAAGTGGCTGAGAGATAGAATCGGTGCCTAATCCTCGTTAATCAGTTCAGAACGATGTTTAAATGTTTTTTTTTATAAAATGAATAATATTTGCGTATGGAACTAAAGAGCCGCAGCTTCACATCCAAAGAGCCGCATGTGGCTCGCGAGCCGCAGGTTGCCGACCCCTGTCCTATGGCAAAGCATTAGTGACCAAAACTTTAAACGGCGATATCTGGAAAGTGAAATTATGTGACATGCGGCGTTCGGCAACCATATATTTTTTACATTAGAGAACTGCAGTGGACAACGAAATTCATTTTTGCTCCTTGGCAGTTGCAATACTATTGCTAAAAATCCAACAAGGAGTGTATACAATAACTTCTCCGTTTGAAAGCTCAAGACAATTGCTAATATAATGCATTTTTTCAAATCAATTTTAGTTCTACACTAGGATCATATGCACGAGTAAGTACAGGATGTTTCAAAATTCTATGTCGTGATCATTATAGCGCGGTTCTGCAACTCAGAATTGGTGGAGATCTTTACAAAAATGGGGATCGCAAAGTTGACCTTAACATTGAATCCCAAAGTCAAAATTGTTTTTTATTTCATCGTATAGCACACATCGCAACGAACAAAAGTCTGAATGGAACCCTGCGTCTCATGTCAACTGTTCTCTTAGAAAACGACATTAAAGTTTCGTAAATTATTTTATTTTAAATGTCCACAGAGTGTCCCAAGATGGTACAAACGTGGAGAAGATGATTCTACTTGAGAAAATATAGAACAAATTTCTTTCATTTGCCTCCCCCTTGCCGTGAAAACGTATATCTCTTTAATCGTGGGGCTTCAGTTTGAAAATTCGGCGAACACGCGTGCTATTGAATAGGAATCGTCCGACGCGTCTGTTTATGACCGACTCATTCTACTTCTTAAGAACGCTAGCTACGCGAAACTTGATGGATTTTTAGTCAATTTTCTGGAACACGACACATGTTTCTCTGTGCCATCTTTCGTTGGACGAATAATATCAACGTACAGAATCGTCGAGAAATATCTGGAATATTTTCGACAAAAAAGTTGTAGGTAATGCAAACATAACCAAAGCAATTACGTACAAGGCAACTCTCTATATAAGCCACTAATTAGTGAACAAGTGAAGGAAGATGTGAGTCATGAATCGAGAATACGACCAAAGAGCGGCAATAGCCGAATTGCTTCCCGCCGGAAAATCGCCCGCGAAAATCATTGTGTGGTTTGGCTAAATGAAGATGCAAGTTTACGACCTGGCCAAGAAATTCCGGAGTTCTGACAAACAGTAAAAGGGAACTGCATCAGAGGCAACTCACAGGAATCGTTCTGACCGCAAAGGATGCGAGAAACTCTTTATCGAATGGAAGGAAAAGATTAATCATCAGACTGCGGATCTGTATGCATTTATGGTTTCTGAAAATGTTAAAAAAAGCTGGAATATAAAATACGATAGAATTTTGTACTGGTTTCATTTGTTTTGGATCTACAAAGGCTGTTCCCGTAAAAAAATATGATTTTATTTCATTCCATTTTCTTAAAGTTTGTCGCTTTACGCCCTGAATGCCCTATTATAAATAATTACCAAAATTTATTCTACATCTATACTTGATTCAATTTTCCTTAGAAAAACCTCCAGCCCAATTTTACCACCAGATCTGAAAAACACCATAATTATTTTAGAACAATTTTTTCCTGTTTACTTCACATTATATGTACGGTAAAGTCGCGATCTAGCTCCCATCGCCTGTTTCGAACAGGGACAGAGATCGTGTAGCGAAACTATTTTTTTATGATTGCGTCGACCGCGCCGAAAGTACGAACGATGCCGAGCGTAGAAAAGGACAGCATAAACATTTCTTTCGACCTAGAATTCCATTCTGTATCGATATTTTTCTTTGTATGAATATGCAATTGGTATACTACATACAATACTTAAATATTTAATAATGTAAACAATATTTTTAATAACGATACAGTAATTTTTAGTGGTCTCTCTCTCTCTCTCTCTCTCTCTCTCTCTCTCTCTCTGAATCAGCACTCGAGTGCTAAGGGTTAAACATACTAGACATATTAAACATATTAGACACCGCTAATAATAAAAAAACAATACAAATGTGCTTCATCAAAATTTAAGTGGTAGCCTGTAGTATTTTGAATTTACCTAATTGGAACCATGATCCAATTTGTCCTAATTTCCAAACCACGAGCAATTTTATGCTTTTATCAAGTTGTTCTTCATGCTTTTAATTAAATTGGGAAATTCCGACTTGGCTCGTGTCAATATTTATTCATCTCCCACGATTCTAACGAAATATTATTGTATTTATTTTATGGTACATGATTTTCAAATAATACTACCGCAGGCAATTTCCCTTTTCTTCTTAGTTCCGGTTTCTGTTAAAAGTTACGAGTAAACAATAATTTGGTTGACCGATGTTTGGCATTTCCACAAACCGCTACGTCGTTTGTTGGAAACAATGTTCAATTAAATGTTCTCTAATTTCGAAATCCAATACGCTCACCAACATTTACTTGTGCACACGTGTTTATCAATATACTCCAATTACTGGATCGTTCGGTTATATTCAGCATGTAAACCATAACACTGTGTATCGTAACAGTTGCAGTATTTTATTCGAATTCTTCAGCGTGTCGTTTTTATTCATTTATTTGAAAACTTTCCAGTAAAAACCACCGTGCCATTTTGTTTATTGTACCACACCTCAGTGAATTCGAACAGTTAACGAAAGTCATTTTCTTTCGTATATAAACACAATAAATGTATCTTCAAGGAACTATTTATATTTATTTATTCAAAATAATATATTTTTAGTATACTTAGGTCGTAATTTACAATACAAAAATTTGTTCTGCATTTTCATCGTGAAGAATATAATGTTTAAGCATTTATAAACATTTGTGTACCTATAAACATTGCTTATGACCAAATGTTGTTAATTAATCGGTTGAGGTTATGAACAGCCACGTGTTAGGTATCGAATTTAATGAATACATGTGTACAGTGGCCGAAATAATGATAGGATCACTAGCCGCATGGGCTGGTTTACTGCTTCTACTTTTATTTTCGTTTTCGGAAGTGCACTGTAGCATTTGTTTTTATTTCGCAAGAATGCGTTCTCCGCATTGTGTAAGCAGTCAGTCCACTATCGACAGTATTAGTGTAAAGATGTACCTGTTCCCAAAATACTTTGAAAATGATCGAGTACAAGATACGAAATAATCTTAGGTTCACGGAGAAATATTTAAAAATCACTATTGATAGTGCAATTTTCTGAACGGTTTTGTATGGTAAGTACACAGATTTATGAAGTTTAAGAATTATACAAAATATTTTATGTTCGTTTAATATTATTAAAGCACAATGACACGGGGAAATCGTTAAACGATAACGAGAAGTGCCAAATTATTGCTTTCCACAATATGAGTCTCTCTAACAGAGAAATTGCAAGAAGATTGAAAAGGTCATTAAATTTCATAAACAATTATTTAAAATTGGAAATAAAATACGGCAGTAAAAAATCTACAGGTTATCCAAAAAAATTAACACATAGGGATAAAGATAAAATTTTTCAAGAAGCACGGCAAAATGTGCTTAATGCCTCCAAAATAAAAATGAAATTAGATTTTCCAGTTGGTGTTCGACGTGTACAGCAAGTTGTGAAATCGAGTGGGACACTTAAATATTCCAAAAAGCGAAAAAACCTCCGCTAACTAAATTCCACAAGAAGGAGAGATTAAAGTTTGCAGAATATCATGTCATGGACCAAAAAGTGGAAGACGGTGATTTTGTCTGATGAAAAAATATATAATTTGTACGGCCCAGATGGGTATTAATATTACTGGCACGATCTGGATGATGAAAAAGTGTAAAAATGACAAGAGTACCTACATGGAGGAGGATGTATAATGATTTGGGCTGCATTCGGCTGGAACGGTAAGACTCCGATAATGTGATTCCCTCCAAAAAGCAATGCTGAAAAATATCAGGAATTATTGTAATACGTACTGGGTGAATATGGCGACAAAATTGGTGGACCTCCTTTATTATTCCAACACGATAATGCAGCGATACATCATGCAAAAACAATTAGAAACTACTCTAAGAGGGTAAAAATTGAAGTTTTACCCTGGCCATCAAGGAGTCCGGACTTAAGTCCGATTGAAAATCATTGGGGAATATTAGCACGAAAGGTATACGATAATGGAAAACAGTATAGCACTGTTTCAGATATGAAAAATGGGATTAGAGAGGCGTGGTCTGAAATTAAATTAGAAACATTACAAAAATTAATTTAATCAATTCCACGCAGAATATGTGAAGTTATAAAACACAAAGGAGGTTCAACTAAGTACTGAATTATTTTTATTTTTTATTTTTTTTAAATTTTTTATGTGACAACACATAATGAACCTATGTTTATTTCGAACTAAAATTCAAGAGTTGTAATAGAAAATTTGTAATTGACAATAATTAACATTGTGTTATTCAATTGAGATGTGTATTTTGTTAATTTTATTAGAATCAATAAATAATAATAAGTATAATCAAAAATACTGCATTAAACACAACATTATGTCAACAAATTGAAGTGAACCTAACATTATTTCGGCCACTGTATGTACAGTACAGTGACTCCGATTAATATTCCGACACTCTGAAAAACACCATCTTATATAAAATACCTACAAAATCTGTCATAAAAAATGAAATAGCTTTATTTTTGTTATAAAAAAATGAATAATTATTAAACAGATGATACGAATAAGTGAAAATATTAATTTTTTTATTCGTATAGTTCGATGTGAATACGTCTGAACCACGTCGGAAGATAAACAATTTCAATTTTTGAAAATTAAGGTCGTGTCAACATCATATTATTATACATACATGCATGAACATACGAAATACATGTATAATGAAAAATAAAAATGCCTAAAAAATCTTGGATATAAAACATTCTTGGTGGACATTGATCTTTAGATAGCATAAATATTATGTAAAAGAATGTTTATGCTAATTCTTCATAATTCGAAGAGATGTAAAGCGACCTCATTTAAATGGACAATTATTGACAAAGTGTTGCCACATATTTCGTGTCGTTTATAAGCGGGCATTCTCTTTGAGTAATTACGCAATGTTAGTAGCGAAATTTTGTGTTCAATTTTAGTAAAATGTCTAAAGATGTACTGTATACTTACTGCTTTCAATACAGGTAAGAAAGTTGAAATTGAGCGATGAGACACATTGTTTGCGTAAAATTACATAAAAGAAGTTGAATGTAGAAGAGTACCGGTGTCCCACCCACTGTACTTTCTAATAAGCATTCCGTTTGTGGAATTTTTTCATAATTATGAATTTAAATATAGAAGAACCGTTGCACAATATTTCACATTTTTGCTAATGAAACGTAATGAATAACGTGTTTTATTAAAATTATTGCATTACTCGTAGAATTATAACACCGACTGAAAATGAAAATATGTATCGGTTACTACTACAGCATACATATACATACATGTGGGATGTGAAGTGACGTAACGCGCAGACAATTTTCTCTTATTTCGTGACTTCCTTTATTACGTATTATTTCCTCTCGTTCTTTCATTTTCTTCTTCCTCATCTTCTCACCGCTCTGTTTGTTTGTATTTCTGTCCTACTCCCTCTTAGGTTGTGTCCTGTCCTTTTTACTTCTTTCTTTACCTTTTTATATGTTTTGCTCGTTCCGGGCCACGATAAAAGTGATCACAACGTAGCAGAAAATTGTCTGAAACTTACGGCTACCTTCTGGAACGCCAATGTATACGCGTACGTGGATAGGATCATATACGTATACTTGTACTACGTGAGCACGCTGTGAATTATAAATGGTGACCTTCTGGAACATACACTCCGCGACAAAAAGATAGGACATTATACAGATAAATGGTTTTTTAGCTTTTCAAGTAGTATATTACATTGTTTGTGACCTGGATACTGGGTAATAATAATAAAAAATTATGTCGATATGTTTCTATGCATTCATCACAAGAAGAAACAATTTTATTGGAAAATATGTAACATTAAACGAAAAATCGGTGCGTCAAAAAGATAGCACAGATTTCTTACAATAACTAAAAAATAATATATAAAAAAATAATGTCTTACTATTTTGTAACTCCGCCTTTTGTTTGTATAACTTGGAATAAATGTTTTGGTGTAGATTTATGTAATTTTTTAACCATGTTTCTGCTTAACGCGATACCCAGTTTCGTTCCAAATAATTTTTTTATTCTTCCGTCAGCATATGGCAACGATTTGGCTAAATAGGCCCAGCAATTTTCTTTATATTTCAATCTGAAGACCATAAATCTGGCCACTCCAAGATTTGAATATTTTTTTAATATTGCGCGGTATGAACACTTGCATTATCTTGCTGATAAATAAAGTTTGTGCCCGCAATTTTTACAGCACGTATCTTCGATTGTTTGTCGATTAATCTAATGTACCTTGCACTATTCATTTTTCACCTATAAACTTACTTTCCGTGTTTCCATAGTACCCCATTCCCGCCCACAACATTGCTCCACCACCACCGAATTGTCGACTGCATAACATTTTTTGTTCTTTACGCAAATCGTGGAAATAACAACGGTAGCCATCCGGTCTATCTAACGTAAATCTCTTCTCATCACTAAAGACAACTTTTCGCCATTTTTTCTTCCAATGAACATACTTCTCAGAAAATTGTAAACGAGCTTCTTTATGTTGTTTACATAGCGGTGCTTTATGCATTAATACAGGGTGTATAAAAATGGTCCTCCGTTGTGGGGGTGCATCTACACCTTTGTATCGGTGGACATATGTAAACGACACTTTCTGCAAAATTGTTTATAACAAAGAAAATTATTGTTAAAGTTTGTTTTCACATCGATGCCACCTACACTTCGGGACAAAAAGATAGCACACTTTTCAAAGATAGCACAATTTCAATTAATGTAATTTCTGTTTATTAAACATTAGAAATTCAAGTTTTTTATACACTTATTTTTAGTACTATGTCTTTCTTAACATATATGAATGAAATGAAACAAAGCTTCATTAACTTATCCATTTTTATTGAATGCAGTAGAATTATCAGCGAAATATAGACGTACAAAATGATAGCACACTTAAGGATGTTCTGGAGGTATACAAAAACGCAACAAAACTTTTGAAAATTTGATAAGATATAATTCTTACTAAATTAATGCAATTACCAAAGTTTGGGTTCGATTCACTGCACCGTTTAAGAATTATAGCAACTTAAAGTTTGCACATTTTAACACGTCTTCTTATGGAGAATTCATAAAATTCCACTTCAAATCCTATTTAAACCTTGAAAAAACGCAACTAGAAACTCCAGTTTTTTTTATATATAGTAAAAATTATGTAATTAATTATGTTAAAAATTTATTAGGATTCACTAAACAGTTACAGAGCAAAAAATTATAAACTGTTACAAAACGTCAAATTTATCGTGTTGTCATTTCACTAGCATGGAAATGCGACAACTGTGTAGACCACTGAATATATCTACAATCAGAGGGTACAATTATTCGCAAAAGTCACTTACAATTTTTTATAATATGATGACAATTTGATTAAAAAATAAATATAACATGAAATTCACTAATTAAACGAAAGCTTTTTAAATTAATCTATTTTTTTAATGCAAAATATACTCATGAATGGCTTTCATTGCCAATATATTGATGGATTTCGAATTTCTTGTACTTTTGTCTCCCATTTGTACCTCCAAAGCATCCTTAACGAAAAGTTGAACTATAACTGAATTAATCGATAAAAACCAATGCTCAATATTTTGTAGAACAATTTTTTAATACTCTCTTTTGGCTAATATTCTCCCATTCGTCCAAAATGCTCTAGTTTTAATCGTTAATATTTTGGAATTGAAGGGATGGATGGATAAAGGTGTCAAGTTTATTTTCTGTAAAAGAGTTTTTAACAAAATGTGTTCTCCTTTTTTGATTGAAGATAATTATTATCTTTTTTTGTATTAGAGATGAACCATAACAATATGTATATATATATATATATATATATATATATATATATATATTTGTAATTGATTTGTGTTATTATCTTCATTCATCAAGAAAGGACAACATATCTCGCTAAAAACTCTTTTACAGAAAACAAACAATTTGTTACTTGACACCTTTATCCATCCACCCCTTCAATTGTCTGCCATTTTGGTACACAGCTCTGGCAAGATGTCCCCAACAATTTTCAATAATGTCGAGGTTGGAGCATAACTAAGCTAAACAGCATAAGTGTTTAGTTGTTCATTTATCATTTCAATATACCGTTCACTATTCATTCGTCCTTTTTAAAATTTGATTTCTGTTCTACCCCAATATCCAATATCGGCCCAAATTATCACACAGCTGCCTCCCATTTGGCGACGCGACGGTTTAAAAATAGCTGTTCTTCATTCTAATTATGATAGTAATAGCCTACGTCGTCTGGATCATCCAAATTAAATCTTTTTTCGTCAGTAAATATGACTCTTCGCCGCTTTATCCTCATATGTATATGCTTTTCGGCAAATTGTAAGCGGAGCGCTTTATGCTCCTTCTTCAACCAAGGTTTTTTCTGCAATTATCTTCGCCCACAGTGCTTGCATTTTTGTAAAACATAACGTACATTCTTTCCGTTAGTGTTTACGCCAACACTTTCAGCGATTTGTCTCGCAGTCATCCTCGAATTTGATGCTGTTCTCAATGTTGCACGTTTTTCGCGGGCAATTAAACTTTGTGGACGCCCAGAACTCTTCTTTTTCCCGTAATTTTCAGGATTTTTTAACAAGCTCATAATAACTTCTCGGCAACTATTTACAATTTTTGATATTTGTGTAATTCAATCTTGTTCTTCCTTTAACTTCAATATCGTATGTACTTCACATAGTACACTTACAAGGGAAGGACCCCAAGTGTCCGACTTTGATTTTGATGATTTTTTGTGAGACGATGGTATATGAATACCTAATGATGTCTGCAAGATATTAGGTGTAGTTACTCAATAGTTTTAAAGATATAAACAATTAAACTTTCATACCTTGTTGATATAGCATGATTTGCAGCTCAAGTTTTCGAAGTTCCATTAGTCGTGTAAACAGGTTGCGTGAAAGTTCAATTCTTTATATCTTTAAAACTATTGAGTAATTACACCTAATATTTTGCAGACATCATTAGGGATCCATATACCATCGTCTCACAAAAGATTATCAATATCGAAGTCGGATACATACTTGGGGGGTCCTTCCATTGTTAATTTTTTTCCACGACCCATTCTTAACACTTTAGTATGTTGTTTTATTAATTAAGCACGCCCACTTTATCAATTACGTTTTGCAATGAATGTTTGCTCTTCAGTAACTTCTGCACAACTGACAAGTGTAAAACTGCTATTTGTGCTATCATCTTGTCCCGCTTGTGCCATATTTACGATTTCATTTCGAAAATTCTATTGAAGTAAATATGGTGGATGATATTCAGTACATTGTACGTACAGGCATGTCAGAATATGTTGACATATTAAAATATTCATTTTCTTCAGTTTATTGTATCAAATGAGGAGAAATATAGAAGATGTGCTATCTTTTTGTCCCGGAGTGTATAGTATGTACTCATCGAGAAGAGAAGAAGTTTGAAAGGAGCCCCATATCGCAAACAAATAGTTATTGACATATAAGCTGTTAAAGTTCTTGCAAACTTTGCTTGTGTAGAATTATACGTACAGACAAAAGCCTACTACTACAGTCCACACGACCGTATCGATGAAACAGAACATAATCGTGTGCGTGCCTTAAGGATGTTCTGGAGGTACAATGAGAGACAAAAGTACAAGAAATTCGAAATCCATCAATATATTGGCAATGAAAGCCATTCATGAGTATATTTTGCATTAAAAAAATAGATTAATTTAAAAAGCTTTCGTTTAATTAGTGAATTTCATGTTATATTTATTTTTTAATCAAATTGTCATCATATTATAAAAAATTGTAAGTGACTTTTGCGAATAATTGTACCCTCTGATTGTAGATATATTCAGTGGTCTACACAGTTGTCGCGATTCCATGCTAATGAAATGACAACACGATAAATTTGACATTTTGTAACAGTTTATAATTTTTTCTTTTTGCTTTGTAACTGTTAATTACATAATTTTTACTATATATAAAAAAACTGGAGTTTCTAGTTGCGTTTTTTCAAGGTTTAAATAGGATTTAAAGTGGAATTTTTAAAATGTGCAAATTTTAAGTTGCTATAATTCTTAAATGGTGCATTGAATCGAACCCAAACTCTGGTAATTGCATTAATTTAGTAAGAATTATTGTTGAGCCGTTCATAATCTCGCGGCAATAAGCACGCGACAATATAGCGACACCTGTAATAGGTTATTGGTATCGTGCGGTTCCCGCGCGTTCTTTGTTCACTGTTCTTCACGTGTCGCATGTAACCGCATGCAGTCGCATGGTCGGCATCGCAATAGTTGATAATTATGTAATATTATAGTATTTCATTAAAGTGTGTGTGTGTGTTCCATATTAAACAATTATCTTTTTATACACATACTTATTCTGTTCCCACGGAACAAGACCTTATATTCCTAACAATTATCTTGTCAAATTTTCAAAAATTTTGTTGCGTTTTTATATACCTTCAAAACATCCTTAAGCCAAACGAAGTTTAAAGGGACATTCGTCGCTAGGCCCGTACCAACTGATCGTCTCCCTGCCCATTCGGATCGTTTTATACTACTGTAGTTATTAAACTATATTTGCGAAAATTATAACAATATTGGATAGTGTGCTATATTTTGTCGCGGAGTGTATGCCCAACCAGAGCTGGGGAAAATAGTGTATTTTAAATAGTAAATAATAAATATAATCATGTTTATTTTGAAATATGTGTATAACTTCGAAAATAAAATATTTTAGTTGATGCAGTAATTTTTGAAAATAAAATAATTTATTTGAGGCAATAATTGTTTTTTGAAAATAGTATTTTATTTGAAGAATATTGCAAATATTTGTATTTTGTCTTTATCTTCAATTTCAATTTTAAATATTATTGCTGAAAATGATGGTTCGAATTCAATACATTTTTGAGTGTAAATTGTAAATCGTTTCTTAACGATAAGGTAAGCTGTATGTTTATGCGGTTTCTCAGAGTATTATAGCAATGGAAAAAGTAAAATATTTTATTTCGTATTTAATCTAAAATTTTAGAATAGAGAAATAGTTAAAATAGAAATATTTTATTTTGTGGATCACATTGTAGAAATAGAAATATTTTATTTTGAGGTTCAGATTGTTAAAATAGCAATATTTTATTTTCGAAATTGTATATCTTATTTAAAATACTATTTTCTTTGTGCAAAATAAAATCTAAAATATTAAATAGTATTTGAAATATTTGTTTCACCAAATAATGCCCACCTCTGTGCCCAACCACGAGCTTAGAATTCTCTTCAGTCTGTAATGCCTAAGTATTGTTGGGAGCAGATAGTAAACTCCTCATTGATGAGCCACGAGTAAAATCATTCTAGGAGTATCATGCTAGTTAACAGACGAGATAATGCATAACAAATATTAGTCCTCCAAATTCCTCATCATTGTCGATTTATATACAAACTTTTGTTTTACTTACATACAGGCTATTTGGTCATTAACTTTCGTGTTTAATGAGAAGAATAATTGCCTAGTCTAAAAAAATTACCCAACTGGCCTACTCTATGTGCACAAATAATATAATCAGTATATGTTTGTACAGTAGGGTGATCCTTAATTTTCAATCTCTGATTTTTCTCGTTTTAGTCCCCAAAATATGACACAGTATGATAGTAGTAGAAAAGTTTTCGAAATAAAAGTTGCATTGGACAGCAGGGGTCGTAGCGTGGCGTTAATCTTTTGTTGCTAGGTGGAGAAGCTTCAGAGATGTGAAGGTCACCTTTAGTGTTACTGATTTCTCAACATTCTTCATTTCTCGAGAAATGAGTAATAAGACTATATTTCTCGAGAATTCTCGAGAATTTTTAATGAAATAACAAAATATTGGAAAACTTATGATATTTGGAATATCGTTGATAATATTTATCGAAAGCGCAGAAAATATTAACTCAATGTTTATTCGTGTCCAATATGTACATTAGGGTGGACCTAACATAAGCTATACTTGGAGCAAAATTTTCATAGAGATACAATGCACGCAACTATCCAGTATTGTTCCTTTAGGTGAGAAAAAAATTTGTGCTTTGAGATCGATCGGATAACAGGATGACGAGGCGCACTTAAATTGAAAATTTTGTAACTTGTGAAATTTACCTTAACTATGGAACATGACACATCGTTGGATTTGTCTTTTTTCTGAATAGCAATATAGAATAATTATATGACCTCCTTTAAATAAAAATAACGATGACCTTGAAATTTCGAAATATGATTTCCAAAAAATTTTTATTTTGTCATTATATTCACCTTATTAAACAGTGCAAATTTCTCTTCTGACATTGTTTCGTATAATCACAAGTAACAGAGAGATATTTAAATACCTACATTAAAATGTAGCATATTTTGACTGATGGTAGGACATACAGTAAGCAGCATAACTGATTCCACGCACTTTAAATCAGAACAACTTTTTTATGAATGGACCAAACAACTTCAATTTCTCTGTAAGGCTAGAAGAATTAGTTTAGTAAATAACGTGTAAAAAAATATGTTAAAAAAATGCATTTCGACGGATTTGTGAAAAACAATAGTAAAAATTGATTTTCACAACTTTTTTAGCTGGGCCAATAACGAAAATTGAAAAGATGTGTCGGTCAAATAGTATAAATTATATACGCTCCCAAAATTTCATTGAAATTAGTTAATTGGTTTGCGAATTATAAACGATCAAAAGTGTTAAAAATTGCAATTTTTCAAGATTTCCGGCCTTTTTACCACTTTTGATCGTTTATAATTCGTAAACCAATTAACCAATTTCAATGAAATTTTCAGAGCGTATATAATTTATACCAGTCGACAAAAGACATTTTTAAAATTTTTGTTGTTGGGCCAGCTAAAAAAGTTGTAAAAATCAATTTTTTGTATTGTTTTTCACAATTCCCACCTAATGCATTTTTTCAAAACTTATTTATTACACGTCATTTACTAAACTAATTCTTCTAGCCTTACAGAGAAATTGAAGTCGTTTGGTCCACTCATATAAAAGATATTCTGATTTAAAGTGTGTGGAATCAGTTATGCTCCTTAATGTATGTATTTGTTCATTTCCGAAAATATGTTATAAAATTAATGAGATTCATAAGAATTTTCCTGGATTTAAATTTCTCGAGAAATACTGTAATTTCTCGAGAAATGAGAAATAACCAATTATAAAATTTCTCGAGATACTCTCGAGAAGGAACACTAGTAAATACACCTTTGTTTTTTTAAATGGAATGCCATGTTTTGGTGCTTGTTTTTTGATAGCGGCTATTGGAGGCGAATCCAACTAGGTGCAACATTATGGTCCTCGAAGGTCAGCAGAGGCGATTTATGACAAAATCTTAACTTTGGTAGTTCTAGTGTTAAGAGAGCTCAGAGTAGCGCAACCATTTTGATCATGATATGTCTGTGGTTGTCATGAAGAACGCCGCATGTTACATAATTCCACTTTCGAGATATTGCCGTTTAAAGTTTTGTTCACTAAAGGTAGACGCACACTAGACCGCACCGCGACTGCACGCCGACCACCCGCTTCCACTGTTTTGACTTTCGTATATCTATTTCATAGTTCTGTTTTACATCGAGCGTGGGCAAATTTTTGCTCGATCGGAGGCATTTTCAAGGGATACCACCACTTCTCCCGGCCGCGCGTCTCGCTCCCCGTGGCGGCCGTAGTGCCGTATCCCTTGAAAATGCCTTCGATCGAGCAAAAATTTGCCCATGCGTGATGTAAAACATAGAACTATGAACTACATATACGAAAGTCAAAACAGCGGAAGCGGGTGGTCGGCGTGCAGTCGCGGTGCGGTCTAGTGTGCGCCTACCTTTATGCTTTGCCATAGGATATCAGTACAATTGCATTATGTTTTCAAGCCTTTCGAATTTATTTTCATGACTTTTTTTCTGATAAAGATGTAAATCCTATAGTATAAATCTCAATGAATGCATAAACTGAATTTTTTTTTAATTCTGACATGCGGCGTTTTTCCTGGCAACCACAGATGTAATCACATCAATAAGATGCGGTAATAAATACAGTATTATCATATTCAAACTATTCCTCGCATTTCCGACCTTCCATCACATTAAGGGTCATTGTGTACTACGCGCGGATTGACTTGAGACAAGTGGTACAAGAAGCGGGCATAGACACATTTTATTTGATTAGAAATACGTAAAATAAGTAAAAAATGTTAGGAATAGAAAACTATTTTATTGAATATCCGGGGAACTAGAAGGTATAGACATCAATTCCTTTTCCAATTGTATGCTTTAATATTGAGAATTCACTCATGTGAGATATTGAAAAAGGAGGTCATTAGTTTCAATAAAATACACAAGATTAAAATTTTTTTGTCATATTTTTAATTAAATATTAATTTAGGTTTGTGTGTGTGAATTCAATGAAGGTATGTGTTTCTAGAATTATTTGTTTATTTTATTTATTTTGTTTATACCCTAGATTTTTCGGCATACTTTCAAATATGCAACATTGACTACACATAAGAGCAAAAGACCTATTCGTTCTTTAGTGATATGTGGTAAGCCTGCTCACTGTTTATATTGGAGGTACTTATTGATTCCCAACAATTTGAACTACATACGTGTGGACATAAAAAATAGGTATACAAAGATGATAAAACACCAGAATTGAAGGTACGCGACGATCAAATTCAACAATAAGATAATTTCTTAGAGGTAGACTCAAGTAGTAAAATCTGCACTTTAGTAATTTTATCTATTCTCACATTTCTTGTAAAATATATTTCCAGTGTAGTGTGAATTATGAAACGGATCGATGGACACAATTGAATAAAACTCGAGAGAACATTATATCAAACTTGAAAAAGGAAATCCTGAAGTTACAGATACTCGAGTTCCGAGCCAGACCGATCTAACTGAGAACCGACAGTTAATTTGAGACCCGGCTCTTGATTCAGGACTCAATTTTTCAATTCAAACTAGTATTTAAACTTTCAAGTTTCGAAACGTTTTCAGATTATGAAAATCGGGGTCTCGGATCGAAGGTTGGGTTGCGAAATGACGGATAACCGGATATATTTATGCGTTATCAAACTTTTGGGGTATTGATCTGACCCGAGTCATAATTCCGGGCACCCGCATACCTCCGCACGCCATTTGAAGAATAGTATCGAATTCAGCATTACTTTTCCCATAAATCACAAAAGAAGCGGAGTTTAATTTTTAGTCAAACAAATCCTTCAGGTAGTTGCAACACATTTAAACGGAGAAATCTAAAAGAAGATGCCGTTATGACCCCACACACTGTGAATAGAAAGAAACTGCCTTCACTGATGAGAAAATGTTTATCTTAAATGGAATGGTTGGCTGCTGTTAATATCTTCATGATTTGAGAAAAATTAAATTTCTGAAACAACGTAAAGTGCTAATACATAGAAGAAATGTTATATGTATTTAATGCGATTTATAGAATTATATGTATAATAGAATAATATGAAACATTTGCCAAGTACCTAGATTAACCTATTGCACTCCGAGCTATTTTAACTGGAAAATTAAACATTTCTTCCGACCTAGAGTAATTCCATTTTGTATGATTTTTTTTCATTCATACCTCATAAAATATTTAAATGTTTAGCAATTGATTAGATGCCAACATATTTAATACTGTTTATAATATCTTGAATAATGGTACAGCAATTTTTAGTGGTGACTCCGAGTCACCACTGAGTGCTAACGTTTTTTCTCGAAACATCGTTTATATTCTACCATTATTCGTACCAATTAGAGGTCGGCATTAGAGATACATATACAGGGTGTCCCAAAATTCCTTCAACAGCCGGAAATGGGAAGTTCCTGACGTCATTTGAAGCAACATTTTCCTTAGCAAAAATGTTATGTGCGGCTTTGTTTAGGGGTTATTAACGAAAAACACGGACCAATCAGAGCGCGACTTGGACGCGAGTTGGCACAGTCGGCCAATAGATAGTTGGCGCGCCGGGCTGACTGTGCCAACTCGAGTCTAAGTCGCGCTCTGATTGTCCGTGTTTTTCGTTAATAACTTCTAAACAAAGCCGCGCATAACATTTTTGCTAAGGAAAATATTGCTTCAAATGATCTCAGGAACCTCCCATTTCCGGCTATTGAAGGAATTTTGAGACACCCTGTATAAGGCAGATTGCTGTTTTGGTCTCTCGCATATTTCCGACATTTTTCATATGTAATAAATACGTTTGGCACTCGATAAAATTGTTGAGAAATGTCGGACCACACTAGATATTGTATGAGGTAAAGTCTGCTCGTACAAACCTCTACAGCCAACTCGCAGAACAACATCGCCATAAACCCCATCACAGGAAGACACTAACAAACTCGACACGGTCAAGGAAACCCATAACCGTCGAATTGAATGCAGTTTTCATGTGCGGCTGGTCTTAAAAGAGAGGCTTGCTCCACTGCAGTGAAGAGGAAAATCGGCGTGCATTTCTCTTTTTCGCAGTGAAAACCCATTAGAGGGTAGAATTCAGGAATACGCCAATTACGCGATTTCTAAATTCTCCTGGCGAAGCGTATAAGTGCGTTCAAACACGTCCAAACTCATTTCAACGGAATTATAAGTGCGCAGCTCAGGATCGACAACCTTACGATCAACAAATATACGTAATCTATCGACCGAGAATCATCTATCATAATTATAATATCTGAAGTGGTATCAAGAGATGATACTAGACTGCGGATCATTATGCGTTTATAGCAAAATTGAGTAGGTGAAATTCAAAATTGTAGTAAAATTTGAATAATTGAAGAGGTCAATTTCTCCTCTATTAACACCATTAACACTAAACCTACCGACCATCAAAAGTGACTGATGTACAAAAAATAACAGGATTAAATTTATTTATATTTTAGACGGTTTTTACTATGATACAGTGGCTGAAATAATGATAGGTTCACTAGTCGCGTCGGTTCAACGTCAAAGAACTTTCGATAGAAATGAGGTAGAGCGATGAAATTTTAAAAAAATTAAAGCTAAAACTTTGCAGAATATGGTAAAAATAGGGAGATTATGGTACGAACGTTTTTTAATGTTGAGAAAATTCGTTAAACATGTAGAATTTCAAGAAAATGTGGTTTCTGCAGTACCACGCGCGGAAAAAATTTTTTTTTTACATGCTATATATCATTTCCCGTAGATTTTTTCATGCTGATTTCAAATCTGGTCTCAAAATTTGAAATCAGCGTGAAAAAATCTACGGGAAATGATATATAGCATGTAAAAAAAAAATTTTTTTCCGCGCGTGGTACTGCAGAAACCACATTTTCTTGAAATTCTACATGTTTAACGAATTTTCTCAACATTAAAAAACGTTCGTACCATAATCTCCTATTTTTCCCACATTCTGCAAAGTTTCTGCTTTAATTTTAAAAAAATTTCATCGCTCTACCTCGTTTCTATTGAAAGTTCTTTCATTTTGAATCGAGTTTGGCCCAAATTTTCCACTGTGCGCGGCGCCGCGCCGCGCCGCCGCGGCGTAAATCCAATTTTTCAACTTTAATATATTGAAAAAATTTTTCTTCCTATAAAGTAACAACCCTTCAAAGCTCCCAAATCCAAAATATTATTCATTTTAGATAATTCTGTGATGAGATACAGCGTTCTAAAGACAAAGTCAGAAAATTCAAAGTAAAATGAAACGTTTTAGATTTCAATCATCAAATATCAGAAAATAGATTTTAATGATGCTTTTATATATGCTAGTAAGCGCATTTCAAATATTTAATCCATTTTTAAGCATTGTTTAGTCCATACACGAATAGCGTAAATTAATAGCATTACAAACTTTGAAAAGTATTATACAAAAACGCTTAATACCGCTAGGTTCGGACTTATTTTATATAAAAGCTTGAACATTTACTAAGAAGATCATGTCAATTTTAACTGCAATCTTGAACTAGAAACGGATTTTAACAAATACTGGCCCGCGGTTATTCGACGCCTGGATACGCAGTTCCACTTGAATTGTATGTATATTGTATACGATTTCTCTGCGCCAGTCAGAGACCCCGAAAACCTCTCATTACTAGATTTCGTATAATTTCTACGAAGAATTCAATCTTAGCTACAATACTTTTCCGCGATTTCTAGAAAATAGTATGCATTGTGAGAATTGTTAACAAGATTTTTCAAATATTGCCGATGATCTGACAAAAAAATGTTTCCAACGAAAGTTAATCAGTATTCACTTTTCTACAAACTTCAATACAGAAAGTTAAAGAAAACTCTCTTTTTCTTATAAGAAATGAAGGTCCCCTCAATGTTTTAAATATTAACATATATTTTTACTTCATAATATTCTAACTGGTATCAAGACGAATCCAACGACCTATAATAATATAACATTAAACCTTGAAATAACGCTATAATGGTTTTGGCCAAGCGACCTCTTAGAAGTTAGCCCCCCACTTGTTAAATTAAATACTTTCAACAGTTGTGCTGAACTTTAAATCGTTGTGCTGGAGAAATCGGAAGTTGTGCTGACTTGTACTGGGCTAGCACAACTCGGATATGCAATATTAAGTTTGTCGGATCACCGGAAAGCCTAATTAATGATATACTATCGAAGCGCGAAGAGCCGCGGACAAGAGTAAAGTGCCCTTTTAATCGTTGTGCTGGAGAAATCGGAAGTTGTGCTGACTTGTGCTAGACTAGCACAACTCAGATATATGATTATGTGCTGTTTGGATAATTGTTACTAACTTAAACGTTAATTAGGTGTCCAAAACGATTATTTACCATAACTTCTTTATTTATTATTTTTATAAAGTAATACTTTGGCACAATCTTAGCACAACCTAGCACAATTGAGAAAATTGAAAAAAATGAAAAGTGGGGCTACTCAAAAAATCGTTTTTTTCAATTTTTAGTCTTATTTTTGATATTATAGCTGTAATATTCAAGCACAATGTAGCACAAACTTAGCACAACTCAGCACAGCTGTTGAAAGTATTTAATTTAACAAGTGGGGGGCTAACTTCTAGGAGGCGAGCTACCAGCGCGGCGGTAGCGTATTCAGAGATGTCAGGCAGCCGCGCCCTGTATGTGGCGCGCTAATTTCTGCGAAGCACTAACTTCAAGCACAGCTTCCATAGGTAAAAAATTGTCGCAGCTAGTTCATGAGGTACTCAATCGAATCGGTAGAATCTCTGCTTCAATCTGACGTTCGGATCATGGTATTACGATCATTTCTCGCTGAGATATAGCGAGTTAAAGGAAAAATGGAAATTGTGCATTTTTTAAGCATATTGTCAGAAACACCTGGTATATCGAAATGTTAATGAAATTGAAAAAACAAACGAAGTGCCTTGAAGATAAAGAAACGCTCTTTCTATTCCTTTTTTGCACAAGATTCTATGTTACTTTTTTCGCTTTCTGGAGCCAGATAAATTTAAACAGCCCATATTTACTTCGATGTTGAATAACTCGAATAAAAAAAATCGCACAATATTCAACAACCACACAATTTACACAGGAAAGATAGCCCTTCCAAATGATATTAACGCGATTCATCAAAAAAATTTGTTGCTGCCCGTGTGATGTTCTAAAGTTGCACAAAGTTTTTGTTAACCGTCAATGTCGTCTTCATCTCGCTATAACTTTGTAAAAAACCAACATAGCAACAATTTGAAACAGATCATCTGAAACGAGAGGTTTCAGGCTTTGAAACCATTGTTTAACGATATCGATACGGCAATTTTTGACGGAGTTATGATCACGTAAAGTGGGACCAATTTTTCGGGTTCGCACAAGTGATCCCTTAATTCTTTTGAGGAGTGTATCATATTTAAAAATTACTATTGACAGCGCAATTTTTTGAACGTTTTAAAGTTTAAAAATTATAAAAAATATTTTATGTTCGTTAAATATTATTAAAGCACAATGACACGGGGAAATCGTTAAATGATAACGAAAAGGGCCAAATTATTGCTTTCCACAATATGAGTATGAGTATCTTTAGCAGAGAAATTGCGAGAAGATTGAAAAGGTTAATTGTCATAAACAATTTTTTAAAATTAAAAGAAAAATACGGCAGTAAATGACCTGTAGGGTCATCCAAAAAAAGTAACACATAGAGAAAAAAGTAAAGTTTTTTAAGAAGCACTGCAAAATATGCTTAATGCCTCTAAAATAAAAATGAAATTAGACTTGCCAGTTGGTTTTCGACGCGTACAGCATGTTCTGAGATCGAGTGGGACACTTAAATATTCTAAAAAATTGAAAAAACCTCCACTAACTAAATTCCACAAGGAGGAGAGTTTAACGTTTGCAGAATATCATATGCCATGAACCGAAAAGTAGAAGACGGTGATTTTTTCTGATGAAAAGAAATTTAATTTGGACGGCCCAAATGGGTTTTAATATTATTGGCACGATGTGCGTGATGAAAAAGTGTAAAAAGACAAGAGTACACGGAGAAGGATGTATAATGGTTTGGGCTGCATTCGGCTGGAACGGTAAGACTCCGATAATGTGGTTCCCTCCAAAAACCAATGCTGAAAAATATCAGGAATTATTGGAATACGTATTGGATGAATATGGCGACAAGATTGGTGGATCTAATTTAATATTCCAACGCGATAATGCAGCAATACATCGTGCAAAAACAATTAAAAACTACTTTGAGAGGGTAAAAGTCGAAATTTTACTCTAGCCATCAAGGAATCTGGACTGCAAGTCGATTTATATTATCCGATTCAAACAAAGTCAGCGGAGTATTTGTTAGACCGGATCGACAAAACTTTTTTTTCGAAATCGAAGAAGCTCTGGGAAAAGTTATGTTTCGACGCCCTAATGGCAGGATTAAAATCTCAAAGTAGTGCGACGTTGTCTTCAGATTGCGCATTGAGCCCAAAATTTGAAAATTGAGGGAAAATTTCGACATTTTTAAGCATGTCAAACTCGAAATATATTCTGTTATGGACGGCGCAGAAGCAACCAAAAACTATGATTACACATAACACTGTCCAACAAATTTCAACTTTTTTTATGATTTCAATATACTGTTGGGTCCTTCTTATAGAGTTTTTTGCGCTGATTCCGAATCTGTCCTTAATTTTGCTCCTATACGCACAGTTTTTGAAAAACATGGCTTTGAAAAAAAAACATATTTTTAAACTTTAAACAAATATTGTGATGTTATTATAAAAGATATTGAATTGTTCTTTACAGCAAAAGATTCTGTAGACTTTCCCGAATACAATGATATCCAATATTAATACATTATGATTGTTTAAACATGTTTAAACAATGATTAAAGACGGAGAGACGCCACTTTTGCACCAATTTTTGAGGATATTTTTCAATTTATCTCAAAAAATTAGGGTCCAGCGGAAAATCGAACTATACCACGCGATAGAGCAGACTTTTATCTTGAAAAACCCCCATTTGAAGTTTGCGACATCGACGTTTTTTTCGAACCAGAAAGCAAAATATCTTCGCCCGACATGAGTTTCCGCCAATATCGCATAAAAAGAAGAACGTTGAATCGTAGACCACTAAAAACTCTCATCGTGCAATTTCTGTCACACTCTGTGTACGTGCGTTTGTTTGTGGACACTCGCGAGTGGCGCGCGGATGATTGTTCCTCTCAAGGTTGTAAAGTCGACTCGCGAATGTCGCTTGATTAGGATTTTGCCCGCCAAATTAATATTGGGCAGCCATTTCAATGGTCGAGTGATAACGAATGATAGCGATTGATTCGAGTTAAAGGAAAGCGTTTCGTCCCGGACCTGCTAGTGGACTCGTCAGTAAGGCTAATCTAGCAGGTCCTGCCTTAGACGCTAGCGGACGCGAGGGATCTTGACTGATGCGATCCCATTTTCGTCGGTTTGTCCTGATCGCTGGTCAAGGACATACCGGTGTGCAAAGCCTTGCAAATCGTATGAATGATTGACAAAGACAACGGCTTGTGCGTTGTACTTCTCTACCCGAGGACTGCATAGTGCCACGGCGTTTGAGCGTAAAACTCAACTGTGTGATCTCGACCAGTGTCGCCAGATGAGGGGAGTCACGGTGAGATGATGTACCCCCTCTCTGATGAGGGTGTCACATCTTACACTACTCTGGTCATCAGAGAGAGGGTACCTTGTATTCCCCTCGAGTGCTGGTTTGGTCACTTTCTGGCGAGTCTCAGTGTCGCCAAGTCGCCAGCAATCGAGGGGAATCAAGTACCCCCTCTCTGATGACCAATTGACCAGTCCAGTCTACGACACGGGCACCGTGGTCTACGGTCTTAGTGGGGGACGTTGGAGTGTGCGCATGGTGCTGGAATGGGATAGTGGAAGGGGAAAAGGAGGAGAGGAAATGAAACCACTTTCTACCTCAACTGGCGACACTGGGCGACTCTGATCTCGACCAGTGTTGCTAGATGGTACGGGAAAACTCGCGCATGCGCGACGATTCCAGCGTCACTGAAGTACGAAATCGGGCACCTTGGTTGCCCCGCATAGCTTCGCACAATCTTTTCTTCTCGATTTTCAAACATAACGTTTAACATGCGTATGTTATATTAAAATTTGATGTGTATGTACATGTAATATATAAATATATTCTAATTGTATATATACAGTAATGGACAAAAGTTTAAGACCGCTCTAAAGAAAACTTGCCCCACAAGCTACGGACTGTAGAACGCAGATACGTTCCTGGATTCGCCGCGCATGCGCGAGTTTTCCCGTACCATCTAGCAACACTAATCTCGACTTCCAGTTCTAACGCGATGTTCTCGAGGATCCCCTATGCGCGAGGCGGCGCGGCGTTTCTCAGTTTATCCAGTGGTGCTGTGTCGCCGATTGCCATGAGAAAAGAAAATGCACTGGTTGGTTCCTGCCGAAAGTTGCATTTCCCAATCAGCACACTTTTGACTGTTCAGGCCTCCTTCCCGTAGCTCTGAATGAGGCCTTGCGAAGGAGGACTGATAATTTTCGAAATTTCGATAATTAGAAACCGAAAAAGATGCACAAAAAACTAAACATCTGGCAGATGCCTCAAATGGTCGCCGAATGACAATAGTTTACTTCATCCTCGAAGAAGGTTTTCAGTAACGAAAGCCACGTGTACGGTTCCTGCGCGACGGAACACTCTGCTTTTTACTTGGTTTACACGTTTTCAAAAGGTGTGATGCTCCTCCCTAAAACAGATTATCTCATTATACATATACTATATGTAAATTCGCATTAAAACCTAGTCCGCACTGCACGTTGACATTAACCATTCTATCATTTGGCATGTAAATCGGTGACTGTTTACGTTCACGGTTGTGTACATTATGTACACACAGAATAATTGACAGAAGCGTGGCAACAAATAAGTAAAGGGAGTACAATGTTTTGGACGAGCATTGGTTACGATGGAAAGACAGACCTCGTATTCATCGATGATTAAATCAATGGCATCGCTTATCGTAATTCAATGAAGCAAAGTATTGCTTCATGATAGCAATTTCATAGTTCATACTGCCAAAATTGTTAAATATTATTATTTATCTGAAAGTATTCCATTCCATGGTTGATCAACCTATACTCATACGCGATTGAAAGCATACGAACGCTTGCAATTCTAACATTCAACTAATGAGATATGTATGTTAGATTAAAGATTAAAGCATTTGAGATGTAATATCTCAGATATAACAAGGGATGGGTCTCAAGACTACATAAACAAAGTTATAAAATAATTTAACACTAAACCTACAACGACCAGACAAATGACCGTTTTTAAAATTTGGATTAGAATTTCCTATACATATATGTACAACGTAATTGCACCGCCTTTAAACTTCACGGCTTTTCCTACAATATACGTACAATACATTCTTCAACATTCACTTCTTTTTTTATTGTTTGTTTTCTGAGAAAAATGTGTAATCTGTCTTAACTACTCCACACACACACACACACACACGTCGGTCATTTGACCGGTTGAACGATTTATATCTTTTTGTAATACTAGTCTCTCACAGACTCAATTCTGAAACTATAAAGACGTTATAAACGAAAGGTAATGCAGGTGTGGCTTGATTTTAACCGAAAAGTGCCTTCCAGGGTCTACTTTACGGCGGCACCCCCAAGTGTTTACAGTTCTCGTTCGTATATCGGCCTCGCGGTGACATTTGCCAGATGGGTATCCGAAGCGCTCCGCGAAACCTCCTATGACTGTAAAATAAATAAAATCATAGCCGAAGGGAATACCTAGACATCTTCTCACAGATTCATATCTTTTATTATTCAGTATTTTTATTCCATTATTATTCCACTCTTATTTTATATATTATATTACGTGTTACAAGAGTGTCATTTTCAAAAAAGTGAACAATACCAACAAAACGTCGTAGTAAGTTTCACATTTTATCTTTTATTAATATTTTTATCCATGTTGATTTACATTTTTATATTTTAGTTTTTATTTTATGCTTTGAATATTCATCCCCAAAATGTCAAGACATTCAAAGAGTATGAATTTATACTTCTAAATAAAAGAGGCTATACTTTTATACTGTCAAATTGGCTATTATCTACAGTAAGGAGCGAAACTGAACCAATAACCACAAGTTTGGTATAAATCATTATTTATTGCCAGGAATATAGAAGAATAACAAAAAATCAACATTATAATTATTTTTACCATAGTTAGAAGTAACTTAAGAAGTTTTTTTCAATACTTAATGTCTCCTCGTTTAGCAATGACAACGAAAATAGATTGACTCGGTTTTGCACCGGTCCCTACAAGAAATGTTTACGTGTAATGTTCTCGTAGTATGTTTACATCTAGCACTTTGGTATGTTTACAAACTACTAGTCTACGTCTTAACACTCAGTTCTTCGCAATCAGTCGAACGGAAAAGCACGCAAGTGAAGTAAGAATAAATATGAAGTCAATTGCTCCAAATTGTGTAAAAAAAGTCATTTCTCTTTTGAATGACGGCTTGTCAACACGTAAGACAGCGAAAACTTGCAGTGTTAGTCAATCGACAGTGCAGAGAATAAGAAAAAAATACTGTAAAAGTACATTATTAAATGTTGGAGGAAGACCAAAAATATTATCACCGCAGGATGAACGAAGGATTATACGGTTTGTCACATCTGGTGAAGCTTCAAGTTCCATTATGGCTGCAAAATTATTAAAAGAAGATACGAATATACAAATAAGTCAGTGGACAGCACGAAGAACCCTCAAAGGAGCTGAGTTTAGAAGCATTAAGAAAATAAAGAAGCCAATGTTATCGAAAAAAAATATTAAACGTCGTTTGGAATTTGCTACAAAATATCAAAACTGGACAACTACTGACTGGGAACGGGTTATTTGGTCAGACGAGACCAAAATTAACAGAATTTGTTCAGATGGCATGTCTTGGTGCTGGATTCGTAAAAATGAAAGGCTTAAACCACGACATGTGTAACAAACGTTAAAGCATGGAGGCGGATCCTTAATGTTCTGGGGGTGCCTAACAGCATTTGGTGTTGGATCACTGCACCGAATTAATGGCATCATGAATCAGTACATATACAAGGATATTTTACAAGATCATCTCATAGATGCTGTTGAAAATATGCCTTTTGAAGAAAAAAATGTAATGTTCATGCAGGATCGAGACCCTAAGCACACTGCTAAAAGTGTAAAAAATTGGCTCAGTACTAAAAAATTTTCTGTTCTGGATTGGCCTGCACAGAGCCCTGACCTCAACCCCATAGAGAATCTATGGGGTTTACTAAAAAGACGACTTCGGGATTCATATGACTCCCAACCAACTTCAATCACAGATTTGTATGATAGAATTCAAGAACAGTGGGAACAAATATCTCCGGATTATTGCAAAAAATTAGTAGAAAGTATGCCAAAGCGAATTAGTGCACTTTTACCAGCACAAGGGTTGTGGACGAAATATTAAAAATAAATAATATATTAAATGCTGCCAAGTATTGGACGTGGTGCAAAACCGAGTCAATCTATTTTTGTTGTCATTGCTAAACGAGGAGACATTAATTATTGAAAAAAATTTTTTAAGTTACTTCTAACTATGATAAAAATAATTATAATGTTGACTTTTTGTTATTCTTCTATATTCCTAGCAATAAATAATGATTTATACAAAACTTTTTGTTATTGGTTCAGTTTCGCTCCTTACTGTACATTCTATATTAACCTTTAACTACCCGCGCTGGTGTAAAAAGTACACCATTATTTTAAAAAATGCTGTCCCATCACAGTGCGACTTACCCCACCACTCCCGCTTCATGTAACCTACGCCCAATGTATACACAAGATACATACGAAGTATTATTCTGGTGGCGGCACGTTGAACTGCTGTTTTCATGTATTCATTCGTACAGAAGAAGGAAATGAAGAGGAGTCGCCACCAGCTTTGGCAGGTATTTTGATACGAGCGAGATGTTTTATCTGCGGTAGGAAGAAGAATCGAGTAACCACTATCATCTGCGGCAGTTGCAAGAGATCAGTATGTAAACAACATATGACCACCGTTATTACATGCGATTCGTGCAAGATCGGCGAACAGAGCAGATTTTCTTTTTTTATTAACAATTATTATATTCATTTATCGTTATTTTCTCAATAAATATCGTAATTCATCAAGATAATGTATTTTCTTGTACTAATACAATGATATATGTACTTAATCACACAGTGATACATACGGTGTACAAAATACACCGTGCGAGTACTTAAGTGAAAATTCAGGGCGCGGGTAGTTACAGGTTAAAAAAGTTGTTTTAAAGACCGGTCTTTTGTCCGGTCGCGGTAGGAATAGATAACATAAAAACTGTCGGTAGGGGTTTAGCGTTAACAATATATTTATACCGTTTTTGCAATACATATATTGTAAACACCTACCAGACGTGGCTCGCAAAAGTATTCGAACTTCGAACTTTGGACAACTAAGAATTTTTTAAACAAACAATTTCCAACGCTCACAGAATGGAAAAAACATTGCTTATTTCACTAGCAGTCAGTCCAGGCGAAACAGTGTTAAAAATTTCTGTCACAATTTTCATTATAACATTATAAAAAAATGAATCGCAAAAAATCCGAAACCAGCAAGTCAATTAATAGTAAACTGGTATGGGGAGAGTCGTGCAGTACCGACCGGCGACCATCCAACTGTCGTGCAGTACCGACCAATCAACCGTCGACCAGTATAAGCCAAACTTTTCTTATCTGTAAGTTCAATCTGTTAGCATTTGAAATGAAGTTAGAAGATGTGTATTTAATCTTTCTTCTACCTTTTTCCACAGAAAAATGTCCGAAATTCCAAAGCAGAAAAAACCATCATTACCGCTTACTTTAAATATTAACGATAATTTTTCATTAACTTCTTTGCCTGGTGTAACTTAAAATTTCATGGAAATAGTGAAATCAATCCCTCCTAGAAAAGACACATTAGAGTTGCAAACAAAAAAGAGAAGAAACGGACGCAACAATCCGAAATCTATACTTCGACCGTTTTTATAAACGAAGTTCAGAAAAAAAAGAACCTGGCTGAAGAAAAAAAGATAAATGCGGAGAAAAGAAAAGCTGCAAGAAACGAAAAAGTCAAAGAAGCAGAAAAAAAGCTGCAAGAAACGAAAAAGCCAAAGAAGCAGAAAAAAGAAAAGCTGAAACTCAATTAAGGAAAGGAAATAAGGAAAGATGTAAAAACTGAACAAAAAAATTACATAATATATAAAAATATATAATTATTTGATTATTTGTATAAATAAAATTTGAATAAAAATGCGTATTCTAACATCTAAATGTCTTTTTTTAACATTATTAAAGATTTAGACTGAAAAATCTACTAAATACTTAATTGGTTGGTACTGGACGTCTGGACGACAATTCTTTGTTTCCTTCAAATTCTAATATCTTTATTCTTACAAATAATGAATACTAATTATTAAATTTCCCAAAATTAATTTCTCGCCTTTTATTAAGTTCCCTTTGTGTTACAAATTCCTTTTTTAAATTTTAATTTTTACCGATTCTAGTCCATCTAATAACAAGAAAACTTAGAGCGGTCGGTACTGCACGACTCTTCCCTAAGGAAAGGAAATCATACAGTGAAATTGCAAAACTTATAAACAGAGATAAGTCCACGATTCATTATATTGTGATGGAATTTAATACGCAAGGTAATATTGCTAGAGTAAGCCTCGTTGTGGACGTCCGAAAAAGCTGACTGAAAGAGAAGAGAAAACAATCGTACGAAAATTCAGACAAGATCTTTTTTTATTTCTGGATCACAATTGGCATCAATGGTGGCTACACAGTTCCAGAAAGAAGTGCATCCCGAATTGTGTCGTCGATTATTAAGAAATAATGGTTTACGTGCACGAGCTCCAAGGAGAAAACCAATTATTAGGAAGAAAAATAAAATTAGGCTCTCTCTTTTACAATTAGCCGAAAAATTTATTTATAAGAGTAATTCGTTTTGGGACACACTATTATTCTCCGATGAGAGTAAATTCAACGTTTTTGGTAGCGATTGACGTAAAAGAGTTTGGAGGAAACAGAACACAGAATTGGAATCGTGAAATCTACGGCCGACTATTAAACATAATGGTGGATCTGTATTAGTTTGGTTTGGGGCTGTATGGCATCTAGTGGAGTGCGAAACCTTGTGTTCGTTGACGGAATAATGGACAAAGCAAAGTACTTAAAAATTTTGCAGGAAAAGTAATTATTGGTTTCAATCGGACAATGATCCTAAACATGCCGATAAAATAGTCAAACAATGGGCATTGTTTAATGCTCGACACGTGTTCCACATCCACCGCAAAGTCCCGATTTAAACCCCATTGAACATGTATGGGATGAGGTAGAAAGGAGATTGAGAAATATACTTGCAGTTATTACTTCGAAAGAAGCGTTAAAACGAAATATTATTGCAATACGGTAATTACATATACATATAATAGATCCAACGGTTACTTCTAAGTTAGTTCACTCAATGGAAAACGGACTTAGGGCTGTTATAAAAGCAAACGGTGGTCCAACTTCCTATTAAAACTTTAAATTATTCAATTTAAATAACTATTACATGTTCCGTTCGAATACTTTTGTGTGTCACTTCTAGTACGTTTTTATAATAAATGTATTGTAAAAACGATATATATTGTTGGATTATTTTCTATTGTTACTTATGTAGTCTAAGACCCACCCCTTATTATATGTATATGGCAAATTACATCAAATACTTCAATGCATATTTCATTAGTTGAATGTTAGAATTGTAAGCGTTCGAATACTTTCGCGTATGAGTGTATCTCATAATCTCATATAAGAAGAAAATATGAATTGTTTGTAAATCATTAATGTTTGTCTGATACCGCAGCTGACTTTAGTTAATTATTTTATTTTAGTTTTTTTTTTATCCGAAGAGAAAAGAAAATATATATTTTTTGTATGGCTACATTTATTTTAACCCTCTGCACTCCTTTGTCGAGTGTGACTCGACATCAGAGAAAGAGAAATGTAAATAAATCGGGTTTTTATATGTATTATATACGTTTTTCTCCTATTTCTTTAATTGTCTTACTTTTTAGTTATAAACAAATACAAGTTCCACAAATATAAATTACAACAAAGTTTGAATAATATTTAATATATAATTAGTAAACAAAATTGTTTAAAATATGTAGTAGTCAAGGAACTGTCCTTTGAAGTAAATTTCAAAAGAAACACTTCAAATAGTAGGGAGTTGTCGGTAAGAAAATTGGAAAATAATTCGGAGTGCAAAGGGTTAATGCTTAAATGTTGATTACAATTGCATCTATAACATGTACATTTGCTAGGCTTTGTTAAACTTTGTTTGATATCTTCTTCACGAGTCTGACTCTACATATAACACGGCAAGTTTGAAAGACTTATTTGGAGACTGATGGTTCAGAAATCTACCGCTAGAGGGCCTAGGAGATGAACTGCTTTCCCGCAGTTAAAATGATACGGTGTAGATTTGAAGTATCGTCCAGAAGGGAGGGATAGCATACTTACCTGGCGTAGAGGTTACCGTGATCACGAAGGCGGTTCCTCCAGGGTGAGGCTCTTCCATTGCACTTAGGTTGTAGCTGACTCTTGCGAATATCCCTAATGTGGATATCTCGAACGTATAATTTTTGTTAGTCGGGACTGCGTTCGCGCTCTCCCGGATAAATAAATTTATAAAATTAAAATAGTCCACATACAAACAATATCATAAATTGTTCAAACGGTTTTCACAATCGTTTAGCTGTTCAACGCATGCATGTTTATTCCAATATAAATATAAATACATGTAAAGTTTACCAGACTGGCTGATCTTTATGCAAAATAAAAATATTCCGCATTGATTGCGCGCGCGCGCGGGAAGCCGGAATAAAATAAAGTTATTTAATTCCTTAACGATTTTGTTACGTTAAAAACATTACAATAATCTTGAATTTTTTTAAATCTTTTACTGCTTTATATTTCACCCAACAAATGTCTTCATAAATGCATAAAGATCCGCAGTTTAGTTATTACTATTACGACGCGAAAGTGAATTGTGTGCCCGATTTTAGCGGTGAAAATTTTCAATTTTTAAAACTGCCACAAATAAGTATAGTGCTACAATAACCAGAACAAAATTATCGCCACAGATCTTTTATTTCTTTTCCAAGATTCTGTCTAAATCACGAACATAAAATATTTTACATGAATATTAATGCCAAGTTTCTTTTTAGGTGAGTGCTCTATTCAATTTACGCATTGAGGCTGTATCACGTAAGTAATAGTTGTATAACAAATTACGATATGCTACGGTAATATTTAATTAATCAGTTCGTCATACATGAATATACTGGGTTATGTATATTAGACTGTTCCAAAAGTTTCTTTCGGAATGTGTTCCTTTAATGTTGCTAAATAAATATAAACAATGCAATAATCTTTATCTTAATGTTTCAGTACTTCCTAACATGAATTTGCATTATGTGCATGAATCGAAAAGTAACTTTTGGAACAACCTAATATGATCGATGTACACGAGAGATTTTCGTAATATACACATTTGTTTAGTGCAGTAAAGTCTTGATCTAAAAAAGACCCTTGGGTCTGTGCTGTTTCTTACATCGCACAGTGGGCTGTATGCCCGATTTCAGCGGACAAAATTCAATTTTTAAAACTTTATATAAATTGTAAAATTTTTGTGGCTTGAGTTAGTTGAATATCTGAGGAACAATCTCCCATCATTCGTTTTCCCATTCATGTATCCATAAAGCACTGAAACTTGTCGGAAGTTTGAAATTCTGTTAAAACGCTTTCATTTTTCAACGAATTCACCTATTAGTAATAATTGTTACCTTATTTACATACACTAACAGATTTGGTTCATAGAAGTTTTTTTTTAGCTAACAATAAGTATAACGTATACTTTTAAGAGAAATTCACTTTTGTAGTATATACATTTTTTTAGTTATTATTATTATAGGATCTCAGGAAAAATGAGGGCACCGCCGCACAGTGGGCCAGAATGGCTCGGTAGCTGTTCACGCCTATTTCACCATTATTTCAAAACTTAAAGACCACATTAAATAGGTCGTTGAATTCGTCTTGGCGTCAGCTATAATGTTATTAAATAAAAAATATATAGTTATAAATAAATATTGAAGCTGACCACAATTTTTTATTTAAAAAAAGAAATTATTCAAATTTTTTGTATTGGGGTTTGTAGAAGACTGAGTACTGATTACTTTTTGTACGAAACATTTTTTTGTTACACCACCGGAAATGTCTGAAAACTCGTGTGAATAATGAATAATTTGGCCACGATTTCGATCGAACTCACCACTGTGCGCGTGTCACGCGACGCTTTAAACTATCATAATTTTCACGGTGGTCTGAGGGGGGACGCGAATTTTGCAGGATCTTTTAGAGGAGATGTTGCTGAAAATGTTCCACGTTGTTAGAGCCATCATTTTTGATCATTTTTTAACTTATTCCTTGTCAAAGGTGAAAAACTTTGACGATTTTCCTTAGTTGACTCAGTATTTTTTTTTATAACAAATTATGAACAATAATGTTTAGTTCCTGGTGCGTCCTCAACAAAAATATACATTCTTCGTATAAAAAAAAATTGGGCACTTAATCTTCAGTAGGTTTTCCAGGACACCGTTATGAAGAAAAGGAATTTTTTCGGTGATAAATCATATCTGAAAAAGTTTGATCTTTGAACGCTTATTGTGACGAGAGTTTTTAATAACTTTAATTAATATTATTGTTTTCGAATGTAATGGACATTTAAGAATCACTGTGCATTGGTTAAAAATCGATATGAGGACTTTCATTTTTTAGCTCATGAACAGCTACCGAGCCATTCTGGCCCACTGTGCGCCGCCGCGGGAATCGAACCCCGGCCTCACTGGTGGTAGCCGATCGACTAACGCGCTCACCCACGGAACCCTCCCATTCTTCCCAATCTCCTACAGTATACTTGATCTGGGGGTCCTGATCCCACAATATTTAAAAATAACCAACGATTCAGTCACTTTCTTTATGATTCTAAGACTTTGGTAACGACTTTGTTATACCTCCGGGTGCGATCGGGTGTTCATTTCTGTGCCATTGTGTCCTTTGAAGTTTTCTGATTAAGATGCAAGAAAAAAGGCTGCTACTACGCGCTACTCCGTGTTTTATAGTTGATCTACGAAAAAATGGCCATCGCGCGCGCGCGAAAATCGCAGCATTTCTCACATCCTGCATGTTCGCATTCGCTATATATCTTCGTATTAACTTAAATAAATACTAAATAATAATAATAAACACACAATATATACTGAAATAAGAAAACAGTATACACATGAAATTTAAATAATACATTATACAGGGTGGGGCAATAACTATGTCCACTTTGAGTATTGCCTTTATTTGTCATAATATGAAAAAATGTCAAGGACAAAATTTGCGCGGTATAGAGGGAGACATGTTGTGACATAAACATTATCTGCGTGAGTGGAGGCATGGAGGAGATCTCAAGGTCACCTTGATTTTTTAAAATTGAAACATCTACTTTTTGTATCATGAATCGATGGACTATCGAATTGTGAGTAAAAATCTATTAACCTCCATATGTCTTAAATCAATTAGTTAACGAGATATTATCGAAATAATTTTCTTTCTTCTTTAGATAATATCTCGTTAACCATTAGGTTTAGGACATACGAAGGTCAACACATTTATGCTCAGAATTTGATACTCTATCGATCTATGGTATAACTAGAGGGTTATTGTTGCTCGCTCGCTTCGCTCGCTCGCGGATAGGACTGTTCTTGCGAAAGGGTTAGTGGTACGCATGGCTAGTAGTACCTATAGCTATTAATGTTTTTTTTTATTTGGTGTGTAACTCTCCACGAGCCACACAAAGAACTTCCCGATTCGTTAGTTGCAGTATATCATTTTCATTATTAAGTGTACGTTTTAAGAATATTATACGTTTTGAGGGAAATTCAATAGTTTTCTACTTATCAAAATGTTTGGTATATGGCGTCGCATTACATGAACATCGCAGTCTCATTGCTCGCTTGGTTCCTTGTTATAGCATACTAATGTTGCAAAATAAATTGTCTTAATTAGTTTTTCGAAAACGATACAACTCCTCATTATCCGGGTTTGCAGTATTGGTCTTGGTTTTCTTCGATACTGTTAATTTAAATTGTCCCAAAATATATAAACCGCGCTCAATTTTGAAACTCTGCTCAGTGCTACATACAACTTTTATGAATCGTAATCGCTTCAGCAGGAACCACTAGAAATTGACTACGTGTGATTTGATATTTTTCCTCACTCGACATATTTACTTGATTCGATATTTTTATTATTGGTGTTAAATTTTGATGAATATTTGCATTTTTCATATAATCACGATAACGAGTTCTTACTTTCACTCCTACTCTGGCCAATTGAAAATCTAACCACAATATAGACGGAATTTTAGTATTTTCTTGAAAAGTAATAAATTTTAATATTCCGCATGTGTGCTCCATTAACCAATCCGTTTTCAACATCAATGTTATGAATAATTATCATATAGTTTATATTAATTTTCAATTTAATCTCAGTTAATAATTCGTTTTGAACTGATTGTTTTTTTACAGATTGTAATATAAATTTTTTTTGTACTTTCATCGATATTCTTTGAAACTGTATTCTCGGAAGTAGAGATGATTAACTCACTCTTGCATTGGGATAATTTTCGATTATTGTAAGCGGAAACATTAGCGTAAGGTACAAAAAAAAAAAATTTTTTTTAAATTAAAAAAATTTTTTTAAATTTAAAAAAAATGAAAAAAAAATTTTTTGTGTAATTACGTTTGTTTCTTCGATGGAAACTTTCCGTTCTCTCGTATAAATTGCATTGTAGAATCAACTCCTTTCGAAAAAAACTAAAAATCTAAAAAACTACTTGACCAATATGGACCAGAATCTAATCAGCTCTAAGTTACGACGGGACACATCGATTGCATCATTCATCATTCTGATCGCGTTGTTACTTTTTTAGAAAACGTTAACGAAAAATTTGATAACATAGAAACAGACATACGCACACACACACACACACATACGAACATTTTGCTGAAAATAGTCTAAAATGACTGCAATGACCATGAAACGTGAAGATCTGCTAAAAAATCGATTTTCGATTTTCGGGGTCATTACAATAACTTCCCTATAAAATCGGGAAGTTAAAAATAGGACATTCTGTTTAAAAAAATTAAGGTGACCTTGAAATCTCCTCTATGTCTCCACCCACGCAGAAAATGTTTGTGCAACAACATGTCCCCTCTGAACCGTGCAAATTTTGTTCATAACATTTTTGCATACTATTATAAATAACGGAGATTATTCTTACACTTTTCGATAGTGTACATAAAATAGACGAATAACGTTAAAATATTGATTATAATCCGCAGTACTTGATTTAAAAATAGCTACCAACTTTACAATCTAATACGCTCCCCTTTATGAACAAATTTTGCACTCCAAACATCCGTTTCAGCAAAAACGGTATACAGTACAAAGAGTAGAAATTTCAAGCTTTAAAATGGTTGTTTTTCATCAAATTTGGATAAATTTTAGCAAAGTTACAGCAGTTTTAATACTGAGCGAATTTTGAACTAGCTGTGACCGCTGAAATCAGGCATAGAGCCCACTGTGCGACGTTTACTAAAAAGAACGGTATGGGAATGGAAATATTAAATATTGTCAAAAGAAATGTTTAATTTTCGAGTTGAAATAATTCCGAGTGCAAAAAGGTTAATAAATAAGCCGAATTGCTATTACTACGTCTACATATGTAGTACATAGAGCGGTGACTTGTGTTAATATTTACCCCTCGGTGTTATTTTTACCCAAACATAGCTGTTTGTTTTTTCCGGAGTAACAGTTCTGGTACAGTGCATGATTCTTCACATTCGTGAAATTTTTATATAAAAAATGTCGCTCAAATTATTGCTTTGATCTCTAAAGCAATTATTCTACTTTGTCACACATCGATAAACTCATAGCTCATTGTCTAATCTTGTTACAGGTTTACTCCTGTCACTGTCGCCTATTTTGTGATTTTATTCTTTTTAAACTATCTAATACATTCCTTCTTCCTTGCTACAATATTTAGGATATGTAAGTATGTATGCAAATCTGCAATAGCTTTCAAAGTCTTTGTACTGTAACTGTTTCCTTTATCTCGACCGACAATTTGTTAATAACGTATATTAATGTTTTCAGCGCATTGGTTCGATCTGTTTAGACCATTTTCAAGAAAAATTTTCATATAATTGCGTCTGTAAAAATTATTAAATTAATATAAAGTGTAATTTATGTTGCGTTCCTCACAAAAAATCAAATGTTCTAAGAAAAAACAAACCTATTTGCTAAGTAAACAAATTATTTTAAACTCTTTACAACTTTATAACACATGTTGATTCCATGCCTGTGATATACGAACTGAGGCAAACGTTAGAATTTGAAAAGGCAATGAATCAGAAAACATCGATCGACTCATTGGCCAATCAATATTTGGCGGTAAATATCCAGTAGGAAATAATTCCACTGTTTGTATAACATACGAAGTTGTGGTAATTTATTAATTGACATTCAATCTACTTTTGATGTATTTTAAACCTTTAACAGATTTTATTTGTTAGAAAAATTCATCATAAAACATTACTGGTTCAGTAATGCTGCGTAATATTCATGTATCTTAGGTGTTTCATATCTAAGATTTACGGTATGTTGTTTAATCATGTGAATTGTTTCTAATAAAATCCTTTGGTGTAAATTGGCTTCTTTTCCTACTATTTTTACATTTTCGAAATCAAAAGCATGGTCAAACTCTATTGAATGCCTCGTCAATGCAGTGTGTTGTGCTGGAGGTAAAAATATGTTATGTCTATGTTTTCTGATCCGAGTCTCCAAAAGTCTAGACGTTTGTCCTATGTATAGTTGGCTACAACCCTTACAAGGTATTGAATAAACTAAATTGCAGTTTTTTACCAATGGTACTTTATCTTTGATCGCGGGGAAAAATTAAATAATGTGGTATTTTGAAAATTGTGTGAATTCCTACCTTTCTGAATATTCTCTTAATATCGTTAGAAATATTTTGAACGTAAGGAATAACGACGGTATTTTTCCAATTTATTGTTCCTGTCCTGTCTTTGAACTTTGCAGTAAATCAATGTCGTGACGAACAGTGGACCGCGGAAACTTGCTGGTCTCTGCTTATGCATTCAACAGACTAATCTAATTTCCAATTTGAATCTCGACTTCCGATAATTGTATTCTACTTTCAAGATAATGAAGGATCCGTAGTCTACGAGAAAGTAAATTTCGATACGCAAGATGGTCTCGATGATCGAACTGCTTAAGGGATCTTCATAGTTCAACACTGTGATTTTAAAACATACTATGTATGATGAATTTTTTAAGGCATTACTTTTATGACATTTCTTTTATGACATTACTGATTCTAGAGAAATCCGAAAAGTGGGTGAAAACTCTGAAAAGGTCTCAATAATGGGATTGTTGATCCTTATTTTATTAATGAGGTACTAAGACGGCGAATATGTATAGTACGTAACGTCTCTATCGTACAATTCGGTTAAATTGGAAGAGAATGTTGCATTAAATATTTATTGGACTACGTGACACTAACATGATGGTTAACCTAGCTCATTATTCACGAGCAGCTATTTAAGTGCTCAATCAAACATTCCCAAACTGGTTGATTTAGACAGGAACCGAGCATTTCAGAGGACATGATTAAACGTATAATTAGAGCTTCCTGCCTTCTTGCATCAGGAATAATCGAACAACATTGCAAATAACGTTTATTCGTTTTTCATAGTGCATAGCGTCCAATGGATATCACTTACATTAAAGCATTTTTAACACGAATTACACACACACGTTCACGTACCATTTCAATCCCTTTCTTCTTCGAACTGAATCCTTTATTTGATGTTTCAATTAATACTTTCGATATATTTGTATATGTTTCATCGTTCGCTACAAGATATAATGGAGCTTATGTAGATTGGTTCCCCTATCAAAAATACAGAGCGCATTAATTGAAAATAAAAGATTGATTCTAAACGTGAAAGTGTCCACAGTACGTTATATTCAAATTAATCGTGAACTAAGTCTTCTAATGATTTCTATTTTGTAACTCTACAAAAATAATTCGAGAAAGTTTCTAAATGCGTATTAGACGCCTAAATCTGTTTCTCCTTTCAACCAGAATATGTTGAAACGAATTAACGATTAATGAAACGAAAAGCGTTTTGAAGTCTAACGGTAACAAAGTATACGACCTTAATCGTTGCTATAGAAGATTTCTAATACTTAAATCTGCATTCAGAAAATTTTTAATATTTTTTAATCTTTTTTCGTTTCATGATATTGTTTGGAAAATAAAGAAAACATTTAAGTTTGCTTTAAGACCTGAGGCATCAATTATAAAATACACGTATATAACAAAACTGGTTTTATATAAAATTTTTTAAAAGTTAGTACAGTTTTGAAACGAGTGTAAATTTTCCTGGAAACTGTTTACTAACTTTCATTGAAACTGTTTGTCGATCATCCATGAAAATGTGTCTGGCGTTCTAGCTTTATGTAAAATTTCATTTTTACCACGTTTTTAAAAAAATTTTTTTTTTGCAATTGATTTCAAACTAACTTCCCGATGAGCTAGAGGCTTGAAATTTTAAACATAGCTCAGAACTGGATGACAATGCATTATTCAAAAAAATTTTTTTTAAAAAGTCTATCCGTTTCGGAGAAATAACAATTAAATATTTACCTACGCGTCGCAATACCGTCTGAAATTTACTACATGTCTCTGTTATGATCTCATCAAAATGTTTAAAATCGATTCAAAAATTTCACACACACAAGACTAAAAAGCAGAAAATAATTATTTAAATAAAAGTAAATTTTAAAAAAATACCACGTTTTTAAAATGGACTAAAAAGTATAAAATAATTTTTCCTAGCCCCGTACAGATTCCTAACCACGTACAGATAATCCTGAAAATTTGTGATTGTGAATTTTTAACAGCTACTCAAATACTTGTAAGATTTAAAACGAAAAACGTGGGGCGCATGCAACAGATAATTGATGCATGAATAGTTCACCTAAATTACTAAAAATTTTATTGCTTCGCAAATGATATGAACTGTTGTGTGAGATTTCTCAACGGCTGCTACTCTCTACACTCCTTACTATTATCTTGCGCCCCACGTTTTTCGTTTTAAATCTTACAAGTATTTGCGTAGCTGTAAAAATTCACAATCACAAATTTTCTGGATTATCTGTACGTGGTTAGGAATCTGTACGGGGCTAGGAAAAATTATTTTATACTTTTTAGTCCATTTTAAAAACGTGGTATTTTTTTAAAATTTATTTTTATTTAAATAATTATTTTTGTGATCGTAATTTCGATACGATTCCTTTGTCACATGTACATAAATATAAAAACCCGGTTTCGATATTTCCAAATTCATTATATCTACGTTTCAACTATATCTACTGGGAAAATTCTTTTCTTTTTCTTTTCTTCTCTCATCTTCCTCCCTTCTTCATCGACCTAACCCAGACCTTCGATTTTGAATCAGTCAACAAAATTGCAAGTGTACAATAATTCTTTGTTGTTTCTTAATGTATCAATACTAGGTACATAGATACTTTAATCTTCAGGAACCTAATATTATCCTAGTAGGATATACACAATCTTTCCTTGATCTGTCTTGTCTGACCTTGTAAGTACCTATATACATATTTGAATACCCAATACTAAAAGCATAATGCGGTGTTCCAAAATTCGAGGGTTTCGTTTGTGAGTTTTTCAGCCAATTGCAATCGCAAAACGCGATTCTTTGCACTTATCGCTGGTTTCTTGCGTGGTACTAGGCCATGCATACCTTGAGAATTTAATAGTCTACGAATTGTATTCGCACTTAGAGATTTTTCTTGTATTTCAGATATTTCTTGAGCTAATGAAACTGCACTCGTAGTGGGATCTACATTTAATTACTACTACATTTAACTTTTTCGGACGACCGAAACGAGGAAAGTTTTTTACACTTTTTGTATCTTTATATGTACTTGTCTATGATTTCTTTACAGTTCCATGACAACGATTTACTATTTTCCCTATTTCTCGAAATGATTTTCCTTCGTTTCTTAATTTAACAATAAGTTTCCTAATGTCTTTTGAAGTTTCTGTACGTTTTTCACTCGCAATTTTATTTATGCACTAAAAATTTCAAGGTAATCAACACTGATGAAAATTTACATGGATTCACGCTCATTCAAAAATTACTGCCTCTGGAAAACCACTTTACTGGGGTCCCATGGAAATTGCCGACACAAATTTCCCCGACTCGGTTTTCACCGACAACATTTCACCGACTCCAGATTTAACCGACCGAGTATGTATTATCATACTGTGGTCGTCTCGAGTCGTTGTCGACCAAATTCGTTGTCGCTCAAAATCGTTGTGGATCAAATTCGTTGTCGGTCAAAATCGTTTTCGGTTAAAGGCGTTGTCGGCCAAAATTATTGGCGGTCAAATCTGGAGTCGGTGAAATGTTGTCGGACTATCTTTCATAACAGACTAACTACTTTTGCTACGTATATTCACTTTTGACGCGTTCGTAAGAAACCTACTGCGGATAAGCATTTGTTTACAAAACATTGGGAACGTCATTCACTAAGATGTGCGTTTATATACGATTGCGACACTAGAAATATCATGTACTACAACATCCCAAATTTGGTTTTTGCGAAATATGCTGTAAATACAAATGTAGGATCTCATATGTATGGGGTGTATACTCGTTTTTGACTCTCACTCGTCTCACTGTATATGTAGAATGTATATTATAATATAGTCCGTACGTAGTAACGTTTTTGCCCAATAAGCATCAGGCTATTCTATTATTTTTGTCATATTTCGGTACCTTACTATACAAATGTATTATTTTTACACAATTTTGTACTTACTATACAATTTATTTACTAATACTTGTTTTACAGAAATTATTACTTCCCCCCTAAATCTAAAGGAATGTATCGATCTATCGATATGCGTGGTTTTCTTTTTCTGATTGTCGAGCCCGCAACGAACATTGAAGAAATATCAAACGATCAGTTCTCACGAACGCTGAAAGAGTTCGCAGCAAACATTCGACAAGTTTCTGCGAACACGTGCACAAGATAAAATCGACCTTCGCGTCGACTAGTTCGAGACGACATCGATACTTTAGCAATACTTCCTTACCATAGAACTTTGGTAACTTGAAAATTCTGATTTTTTTTCCAACTCTTCAAATCTGTAGAAGTCTTTAAAAGAAGTGTTTTATAATATATTTATAAAATTCCTTTTTTTTCATTCAGAGAAGAAACACCTTTTAACAATTTAACAACCTTATTACCCTTTCATGTTTGGTGGAATTGTTCCACATTCGTAATGAATGCGTTGTATAAAGAACAAAACTGCTCCAAATTGTCGACTTTGTTTCCCAAGTTTATCTCTGCATATCAGCATAAAGAAATCAATATTTCACTACTACAAATATATACAATATACATACATATATATACGTATTTAATTGAATGATGCTTTTTGGCGCTACCGTTTCGATCACTTAGTAAATCTAGCAATTTTGCAATAAACTTTTCTTCTTTCCTAACGTTTCGGTTCAGTTTTGAACCTTTTTCAAAGGAAAAATTTGCGTCTACAAAACAATATATATATGTAATACAGTAAGTAAGTATTTAGAATAGGTGAATTGAAATTGAGCAAAAAGGATATTAATACATACGGATATATACGCAAACTTTTCCTTTGAAGAAGGTTCAAAACTGAACCGAAACGTTAGGAAAGAAGAAAAGTTTATTGCAAAATTGCTAGATTTACTAAGTGGTCGAAACGGTAGCGCCGAAAGCATCATTAAATTAAATATTTAACATTTACGATCGATAATCGGGATTATCATATACATACATACGTGTTATGGCGGATTATCTAATACTTTAAATGCAATAAATCAATCATTGTACAATACAATTTGTATATATGTAAAGATATTGTTTGTCATTATATCTTATAATTAGACTGCGGAACTTTATGCAAAATAAAAATTGTTTGCATCAACTACAACAAACAAGGGCCAAATAATAATTTCTTTCATCCTTTAATAATGTTCGTAAGCTGCAACTAATACATTGATGTTCTTAAATTTTTAAAATTTGTCCATTGTTTTAAATTGCACCTACCCATTTTTGTTATATAAATGCATAAAATCCGCGGTCTACTTATAATTATACTGGGTGCTTCTTTCTTTTGCACAGTGGTGTACCTACATGTTTATGTGTACATAGTATAGTTAAATTGGTTTCTTCACGAACTATAAATATACGAATCGTAATCTCGAAATCTCAGAAGTTGATTTTTGAACAAAACGTTTTCTTTAGAATTATATTTACTTCGACAATTCGTGGATATTAGTGGATGTATCAACCACTATCTTTTTTGTGTTGTCTAGCTGAAAAAATATATGCAACTGTTCTATTAAAGATTAATTTGAATTAAAGTTTTTACAGTGTCACTGAAACCAGAGTTGGGCGTTATTCGAATGAAATTTCATTCGAATAACCAGCGAATAAAAATTACGAATAAATTTTTATTCGCTGGGTTATTCGAATAAATTTTTATTCGACTAAATTTTTATTCGAATGAATTTTTATTCGAATAACCCAGCGAATAAAAATTTATTCGTAAAAACCCAGCGAATAAAAATTTATTCGAACAACCCAGCGAATAAAGATTCATTCGAATAAGCCAGCGAATAAAAATTTATTCGAATAGCATAGCTCAGCAAATAATGGTGTCGAATGACATCGCGTCACCGACATCGCACGCGGCGCTCGGTTCGGCAGTCGGCACCAGCGACGTGTACTGTTGTGAGCTGACGAGAAGATCCCTGGCAGGAATGCGGTGACGTAGGCAAGAATGCGCACCCGATTGGTTGGCTTGGAGGGGGGGCGCCTAGGCTCACACGCAGTTTCGACTAGAGCGTTCTATTGGCCGACGCAGTCACCCCCACTATTCGAGTCGCGTGACGAAGAGAGGGAATCAGACGTACCCTAGGGTACTCGGTGAGGGTACTCAACGGCGTAGACACAAAATTCAGAATACTACTGTAAAATTGTCATGACGTAAAACTTTCTTATTTTCCTATTCTTATTATATAATGTTCAAATCAGTATTGACATTAACATTCTACAGCACATATTAATAATCGTATATATATTATAAGCGCTCTCTCTCTCTCTCTCTCTCTCTCTCGCTCTCTCTCTCCCGCTCTCTCTCTCTCCCGCTCTCTCGCTCTCTGTCTCTAATGTAAAAAGCTAAAAAAAAAAGTATAAAAAAAGTTACTACGACGGGACTCGAACCCGAGTCCACGGCATAGCAGTTCAGCTCGCTGCCGCTACGCCACACCATTACTTACAAGGAGACCCCGCGTATCGAGACACCCAGATCTGAACGAAATTTTGTGTGAACATAGCTTAGACATCCTCATGAACTATCCCATTGGCTTTCTCTTGAATGGGCACCCGTTTTCGAGATAATCGATATTGAAATGCGACATGTAAGTTATATTCAATGAGTGAAAGCCTCTTGTCACAGCAGTCTGTGGCCCAGTGGGTTGAGCGAATGTCTACCACGAGGTTGGTCGGGGTTCGCGTCCCGTGTCGGCATTTTTTTAAAAATATTTTTTTCACTTTTTTTAAATTTTTCTACGTTCTACACATTATTTTTAATATAATAAATAACAAGTAATCTAGTTTTACGATAGACAAGATATATGTTTGATAAAAATCTAACATATTCGTTGTGGTAAGTATTATAACGCAAATTATTTTTGCTGTGTTGAGGCCTTTAGCCAAAATACGAAGACTCTAATAAATTATCATAAAACAGTATCTTTTCAACTTCAGTCTTTTAAGTAATCGCCCTGTAGCGGCCATCGGCACGCACAATGAAACATTTGGCGTGCAAATGGTCGGGACGGTTTGCGAGGCAAGCAGCAATAAAGCTATTTTTGAGCCGTTTTTAATGCGTACAATTTATTGTTAGATGTTGTAGACCAGACCTGGGCGACAATGGCCCGAAAAACATATGTTGCTCTACTACTTTGGGACTGTCTTTCCGAGCAAGAGAAGGAGAGAAACAGCAACATGTGTTTTTCAGGCCACCGACGGCCAGGTGAAGGGATAAAAGGAAGGAAAAGAAATGAAAAAAAATATAAAAGATAAAAAAAAATATAATTATATAATATTATATTCATTTATACGCCAACGTGAACGAGGTAGCGTTTCCGGAAGATTTAAAAAAAGAAAAGTGCAACTGCAACGAAAGTGCAACAGTATTTGTGCGGTGTTCGTGGTGCAGAATATACTTATGTTTCGGGTGCTTTTTCGACGACCATCACCCCACTACGTGCTGGCGGGAATCGTGGTGTTAATATATTTAATTTCTTGCTTATTTGTTGTAAACTTATTTTACATTATTGAAAAAACTTCGAAAAAGAAACAAAAAAATTTCCCCGCGCGGAAACATATATCTTGTCTATCGTAAAACTAGATTACTTGTCATTTATTATATTAGAAATAATGTGTAGAACGTAGAAAAATAAAAAAAAAGTGAAAAAAAATATTTTTAAAAAATTGCCGACACGGGACGCGAACCCCGACCAACCTCGTGGTAGACATTCGCTCAACCCACTCGGCCACAGACCGCTGTGACAAGAGGTTTTCACTCATTGAATATAACTTACATGTCGCATTTCAATATCGATTATCTCGAAAACGGGTGCCCATTCAAGAGAAAGCCAATGGGATAGTTCATGAGATGGTCTAAGCTATGTTCACACAAAATTTCGTTCAGATCTGGGTGTCTCGATACGCGGGGTCTCCTTGTTAGTAAAAGAGTGAACTATGTAAACTGACATGTTGCGTCTACAAAACTTTAATTTGCAAATATCTTGAAAATTACTGAATAGTTGCCTCTATAATGGGGTATATTCGTAATCAGGGGAACGAGATCTGTAACTCTGTAAAGTCTCAACTAAATCTGTGACGCGAAGGCTTTGCATTCTCCTTGTGTAAATTGTCACTTTTCATGACTGCAATAGGATCCTCGTATTCACGGCATTGAATATTGGCTGTAAGTCGTGAAATATCGTAGCCCTCTGTAAATACGGGAATCCTACTACTATGCGTCGTGTGACGTAGCAGCTGAAAGGGCGTGGTCACGCGGCGAGTACGGGACCGTCAGAGGTGGGGGTAGGCGGCGAGTACGGACCGTCAGAGGTGGGGGTAGGCGTCGCTAGCTGGAGACCTCTCTTGCCTCTGTGACCCCCCGGGGATCTTCTCGTCAGCTCACAGCAGTATGTGTATCGTGGCAACAAAGTATGTGTAAAGATAACGAAGGTCCCAGTCCCGGACTTAGGGTCTGTCACCACTACTAACCTAATCACTAACCACTACTATTTAGGCGTCAAGCGTTATTTGGAATAATTTACTACTGAATAATTGTTTACACCGAATGAAATCATTATTACATTCACGAATAAATCCTCATATTTTGTTTATTATTTTTTATTTGTTACAGTTACGGTTACGGTTAGGATCCCTGCCCTCAGCCTCGAGGTGTCGGGTGTCGATTGTCGATTGTCGCCGGCGCCGCGCCGGCTGCGCGCTGCGCATATTCTCCGGCCTTTATTCTTATTCGTTGCCGTCATTTAGAATAACGAATAACGAATAAAAGTCCCGGGATTCATTCGTGACTAACGAATAACGAATAAAGCGTTATTCGTTAGCTACGAATAATTTCCAGCGAATAAAATCGTTATTCGTTATTCTCGAATAAATCCTGGGATTTATTCTTTATTCTTTATTCGTTATTCGAAATAAATTTTGCCCAACACTGACTGAAACCATTATTTTTCTTACTATTAGTAATAGTGGCCATTCTACACTGTTTGTGCTTCCCACCGATTTCAATATTTTCGTGCAGTGTAAATGTTAGCTAAAGGATACGAAACTCTTGTAGCAAAAAAGGAGTAAGGTAAAGGTACCAGTAGTTGACCATTTTATAGAAAAACATAAAGAATAAGATTTTTATAAGCCGTTTGATGAGAGAGAGAGAGAGAACCTCGGATGACATACCATCTGTTGGTTAAATTTCAAAACAATTACATGCATAGTACCAACGGATGTCTGAATCACGGTGCATTATACAGGTGTGCCGACCTAGCATCTCTGTAATGCTGAAAGGAGGCAGATGAGTCGTAATTCTCTGGCTGCCGCCAGACGGCGCATGTTTCCAGGTACCGTACGTGTGCGAATGAGTTTGTATGTATTCAGCAGCGCGTCTGAGCGATGGTAGGTAAGGCGCTTTTTTCGCGCATGCGCGAGTTTCGTCAGCACCGTATCTACGTCCGAAGTTTGTGGGAAACTGTGGCGGTCTCGGCGGCGCCCTACGCCGCGCTGTGCCGCTGTCACACAGTGGGCCGAAAAACGGGAATAAAATATTGCAGCGTTATTTATGGGCTCAGGGTCATAAAAAAGTAGGTCGTTGGATTCGTCTTGACGCCAGGTATAACATTATGAAATTATGCGAAATTAGCGAGGTGGCCAAGGTACCCGATCTTCGTACATGACTGAGGCCGTCTGAGGTTAGAATAGCCGCGCATGCGCGAAAAAAGCGCCTTACCTACCATCACTGGCGCGTCTGAATACACACCCAATCTCATTCGCACACGTACAGTACCTGGGACTATGCGCCGTCTGGCGGCGGCCAGAGAATTACGACTCATCTGCCTCAGTTTTTTTAGGGAAGTCGGCACACCTGTATAATGCACCGTGGTCTGAATTCATTAAGGTTAGTAATATGCCGACATATTTATATTTCTTTAACGTTTCTGTTAAGGACAGCTGTACGGTTCAGGTAAAAAAATCCATACTTTTTGAGACTGAAGTATTTGCTTTTTAAATTCTCACAGAGTTTTATGAGTGATAAATGCAGTGTTTTTGTTATTCTAACTTGAAAAACAATAGTATATTAGGTTGTCAAATACTGAATATTGTTTCTGAACAATTTTCAGAAGTTGACAGGCGTCAATTACTGACGTGACTCATTTAAATTTGTTTACGATTTATAATGTATCCATTTTACTTCTACGATTGTTAGGAGTACAAAATATAATTCTAAATTTTGTAGCATGCTGTGTTTTAGAGGATGACCACATGGTCAATTATTGATTGCATTCACGGTCAAGTATTGACCAGTGTCCACTTTTTTAACACTTTACCGACCGATAGCCTATTAATCGGTGAAGAAAACGGACTGCTGAATAACAATAAATGGCCTGCCTGGTTGCCTGTTGAAAAAGTTGTGAACGAACACGTAATATTTTTATATGAAGGAAAACATTTCCCCGGAAAAATTCTGCGTGCAAAACTAAATAGTCCAGTCGCCAGGTACTTTTAATAGGAAAGTATTCCGAACTTAATGAAATTTTGACACGTCATTTAGGAGTACTCTGGGGTATCGAATCTCAGTTTTCGACCTCGAGGACCCTGTGCTAACTTGGGGTGGGGGGAAAAACCACGATTTTTATTACCTTGTTTTGGTTTTTCGCCTATTACTCAAAAACTGTGGGTCCTACGAACGTTTTTCTGCATTTTTTGAAAGAGCATTAAATTTCCTTCAAATTTCACTAGTCAAACGTATTTTTTGATCCAATAGGTACCGAGAAACAGGCGTTCAAAATTAGGAAATGTTTCTCAAAATGTCATTTTGAGCCACACATTGTGACATTTAGGAGGAAATTGCAGGTTTTTGGCTCACAAATTTAGTTTTTCAACATATCTACATATAATCTACATACTATGTATACCCCTTCCATTTTCACACTCCCCTTCGGACACCCCCCCCCTCCCAACCCCCGGGAAGACGAATTTGAGAAATACGTAAAAAAGGTCTCTCTTTCTCCAAAAACCCTAACATTGTACTCTTATCAATCTGACTTCACATGGTTTCAAAAATGTGTACAAAAGTTATGCCTCTCCGTCTTTAATGATTGTTTAAACATGTTTAAACAGTCATAATGTATTACTATTGCACATCACTGGATTCGGGAAAGTCTAGAGAATCTTTTGCTGTAAAGAATAATACAATATCTTTTATAATAGCATCATAATATCTGTTCAAAGTCGAAAAACGTGTTTTTTTTTCAAACTCAAATTTCTCAAAAACTGTGCGTGTATGAGAAAAATTAAGGCCAGATTCGGATTCAGCGCTAAAAACTGTATAAGATACACCCAACAGTTATATGGAAACATTTTTGTTGTTGGACAGTGTAATTTGCTCCGTTTTTCCCTATATTCGTCAGTTGCCACTTAATTTCATAATTTAGAACGCCTGTTTCTCGGTGCCTATTTGGTAAAAAAAAAGATTTACCAGTAAATTTTGAAGGAAATTTAATGCTTTTTCCAAAAATGAAAGACAAAAGTTCCCACAGTTTTTGAGTAATAGGCGAAAAACCAAAACAAGGTAATAAAAACCGTGGTTTTTTCCCCTTCCCCAAGTTAGCACAAGGTCCTCGAGGTCGAAAACTGAGATTCGACACCCCAGAGTACCTCTAAATGTCGTGTCAAAATTTCATTAAGTTCGGAATACTTTCCCAATAGACGCCTTTTTTCGACCTGCCGACTGGACTAAAAGCGACTATTTCATCCATGGAAATGTATGGGCGATTATGGAAGTGGCCAGAGATGCCTGATGTGCTGGACTACGAGTGGAAGGCTGTACTTTCTCATATCAATGAGCCCATGAAATCGAGCAGAACTCGCAACGTCTACTCCAGGCATGCACAGCTCTTTGCTCTCAGAGCAGCTCCCGTGCTCCCAAGTTGCCCCCCGTATGCTCTCAGAGCAGATCGGACGTATGGAAGGGGAACCCACTAAGCGTGACTTGTAAACAGAGCACGAGAGAAGACGAGTGGGAGGGGCGTGGGGAAGTGGAGAGCGCGCCGGAGTGGTCAGACTACAACAACGTAGACGCCGCCCCCACTCTCATACGCTCTTCTTCTCGTCTTCTCTCGTGCTCCGTTCACAATTGGTGGGTTCCCCTTCCATACGTCCGAGCAAGGTCACTGCTCCGACCCTGCTCAGGAGCAGGGTCGATTGCTCCTGCTCCCAAATCGTCCACCTGTGCATGCCTGGTCTACTCTGTTCCTGAATTTACCTTTTTATGGAATTGATTTGTTTTATTTCTTATTTTATTCTTTAATTATAATTTGTGCTAGTAATTGTTGAAACTAAATGATAGTAAAACGATTCCCAACATTATTGCTTTAACCCTCTTTCTAGTATAAGTGGTCAACTACTAACGAACAGAACGTCAATTACTAGATTTTTCATTCTCAAGAGTGGTCAACTTCTGAAGCAATTACTGAATTTTTTAAATATGTTTCTTAAATTTGTATAAGTAAACTTTTTTTAACAAGTGGCCTTGGTACACAATCTAGAAGACTTAAAGAGTGTCTTGAGGCATCGACTCTCGCTATTTGATGACAGAGCAAGTGGTTACTATTGTTCGCGTGGAAAACTTCTCTTAACTGGTCAACTAAATACTAGTATATTTCGGAAACTATGAGAGATAGCGAAAAACTGAATAGAATCAATCTTATGGCACATTTTGAGAGCTTTAATTTTGTATAGAATGGTCTCATCGCTAGAACACATAGTTTCCGAGATAGCGGAAAACTGAATAGAATCAATCATTTGGCACATTTTGTCAACTTTAATTTTGTATAGAATGGTTTTATTGCTGGGACACATAGTTTCCGAGATATAAGCGGAATACCAAAAAAAGGGTCCTTCTACGTGCCCCCCTGCACCCCGCTCACCTCCTAGGAGTAGGGACTTTTTAGTATGTTTACCTCCTAACTAGTCCAAACAAAGGCCCAAAGTTAAAAATTGTGTTCCTTCCATTTCCCTCTACACCCCCCTTATGAGCATTCATTGACTGGACTATTACTTTTAAGGCTCGGTTGGTTTAGTGTTAATAAATAATGGCAAGAATCACTATAGCGCGGTTTATTAAGGTCATATTTGTAATTAGGGACTGTCTAATTTCGTGAATGCATGCATTCAAATTTACTTAAAAATGTGTTGTTGTTGGATGCAGTAGGTATGCCAGAAAGATAAATTCGCGACAAAAAAGGAGCTTTGTTGACCCGCCTTTTGTAAAAAATGGGATAAATGGATATCATGTCCTTTGACCGAGGAGAATAAACAGGCGACGCGACGCACAGACTCGCGTTGGTGTTGCTTCTGGACTCGTCAAAAAATAGAGGTCAGATGGAAAGATTTACTTCATTGTAACTAACGCTTCTTTTTGTCTGTGTCTATGACAAACATTTTCGTGAATACATATGTTCGAGTAACTGTGTTTTAAATGTAGAATTTCCCTCAATGTAGGATTTCCCTCAATTTAATGATTTTACTTGAAAACACTAAAAACATGATTTCCATTCATAAGAATGACGTTCTTGTTACTGCAGTTGTTGGAATTTTCCTTTAGTTGGGTGATTCGGTCATTTCTGTTTGAATCAAGTGACAGTTCGAAGGCTCCTAAAAAATAACGACGAAAGTGCATCACGGTTGAAGACTTGGAGGGTAACAAAAACAGGGGAAAGCATAGAATGAAAGATACAAAGGTATGTACTTGCTAAATATATGTATTATGATATGTGTAGATAGGATCAATATTGTAGGAAATGAAGTATACATATAAGAAAGGAATGAATACATGAAATTCGCGTGAGGGGATGTTGTAAATGCGTGGAATCTAGTTTGTAATAAACACAGCGTACGAGTATTGTTAGAGACGGAATGAAAAAGAGCAGAGTCAGAATTGAACAGAATTGAACAGAGTTGAACAGAGTTGAACAGTGAAAGAGTGCGGTAAAATAAGGTGATTAAATAGATAAAGGAAGAACCAAACACACATATAAGAACCCGTTTTATTTACATTTTCCTTTCTCTGATGTCGAGTCACACTCGACAAAGGAGTGCAAAGGGTTAACACAGTTCCATAATTACTAAGTTACGACTATACAATAAAGTCGCGTTATTTTGGAAACGGCTGTGTTCTGTACGGAGAAATATCGTGTAGGGCAGGCATGCAAAGGTGGACGATTTGGGAGCAGGAGCAATCGACCCTGCTCCTGAGCAGGGTCGGAGCAGTGACCTTGCTCGGACGTATGGAAGGGGAACCCACCAATTGCCACGAGAGGACGAGTGGGAGGTGCGTGTAGAAGTGGAAAGCGCGCCGGAGTAGTCAGACTACAACAACGTAGACGCCGCACAGTGGGACGAATGTACGAAAACCCGCGACATTGACTAAAATTTGAAGTTTATTATAAGACTTTGGTGGCATATACAGGGTGTCCCAAAATTCGTGAAAATCCCGAAAAGGGGTGGTTCCTGAGACCATTCCAAACGACATTTTCCTTTGCAAAAATTTCATCCGCGGCTTTGTTTAGGAGTTATTAACGAAAAACACGGACCAATCAGAGCGCGACCTAGACGCGAGTTGCCACAGTCGGCCAATAGACATTTGGCGCACCGGGCGGACTGTGGCAACTCGCGTCTAGGTCGCGCTCTGATTGGTCCGTGTTTTTCGTTAATAACTCCTAAACAAAGCCGCGGATGAAATTTTTGCAAAGAAAAATGTCGCTTGGAATGGTCTCAGGAACCACCCCCTTCCGGGATTTTCACGAATTTTGGGACACCCTGTATATTGCTGAGAGCTGACAAGAAGATCCCTGGCAGGAATGCGGTGACGTAGGCAAGAATGCGCGCCCGATTGGTTGGCTTGGAGGGGGGGGGGCGCCTAGGCTCATCACGCAGTTTCGACTAGAGCGTTCTATTGGCCGACGCAGTCACCCCCACTACTCGAGTCGCGTGACGAAGAGAGGGAATCAGACGTACCCTAGGGCAGGCCTGGGCGCGGTTGGCTCGGGGAACACATGTTGCAGCTTCTCCTCTTCGTTTGGTCGGCAAGTCAGTCCCCACCACGGTCACTCCGACTCTTCCCTTAGCCTTAGCCTTAGCCTTGGCACGAGCACCCCCACGAAATTAAAGGAATTGGTAAATGCCGCTAGTTCCACAGCTTCGGGCAAGGGTCTTATGTGCGTGTACATGTTTACATAGTAGTGGTGAGTAACCTGCCGGTGCAGCATCGTGGGGGTGCTCGTGCTAGAACTAAGGCTATGGCTAAGGCTAAGGCTAAGGGAAGAGTCGAAGTGGCCGTGGTGGGGACTTACTTGTCGACCAAGCGAAGACGAGAAGCAGCAACATGTGTTCCCCGAGCCAACCGCGCCCAGGCCTGCCCTAGGGTACTCAGTGAGGGTACTCAACGGCGTAGGCACAAAATTCAGAATACTGCTGAAAAATTGTCATGACGTAAAACTTTCTTATTTTCCTATTCTTATTATAAAATGTTCAAATCAGTATTGACATTAACATTCTACAGCACATATTAATAATCGTATATATATATTATAATCCTATCTGTAATTAACACCATAAATTAATATCTTTCTATTATATTTATACATTTTTCTATTGTATAAAATAGTTTTTGAGAGAGAGAGCGGGAGAGAGTTTTCGTAAGTTTATTCCAGAATTCATAATTCTCTCTCTCTCTCTCTCTCGCTCTCTCTCTCGCTCTCTCTCTCTCGCTCTCTCTCGCTCTCTCTCGCTCTCTCTCTCCCGCTCCCTCTGTCTCTCCCGCTCTCTCGCTCTCTGTCTCTAATGGAAAAAGCTAAAAAAAAAATATAAAAAAAGTTACTACGACGGGACACGAATCCGAGCCCACGGCATAGTAGTTCAGCTCGCTGCCGCTACGCCACACCATTACTTAGTAGAAGAGTGAACTATGTAAACTGACATGTTGTATCCACAAAACTTTAATTTGCAAATATCTGGAAAATTACTGAATAGTTTCCCCTATAATGGAGTATATTCGTAATCAGGGGAACGAGATCTGTAACTCTGTAAAGTCTCAACTAAATCTGTGACGCGAAGGCTTTGCATTCTCCTTGTGTAAATTGTCACTTTTCATGACTGCAATAGGATCCTCGTATTCACGGCATTGAATATTGGCTGTAAGTCGTGAAACATCGTAGCCCTCCGTAAATACGGGAATCCTGCTACAGTAATTTCTCGTTCGTTGCGAAACTGCCGGGGGTTTGAGTTCGCAACGAGCAAATAGGGAAGCCTTTTGTGATTTATGACTGCGTCCAGATACACGCCGACCGCGCCGAGCGAGACTTCAATAGGGAGCCGAACATAGAGAAGGACAGAATGAAATACGGATCGCGTGACCGAAGCGTGTCGCCGTCGCCGGCACAATTTAAAGGCCCGTGAGTTCTTAGAATGTATGTAATGGCAGTGATGGAATTGTTAATTTTCCATTAGGCTTTTATGGGACTTTCACTAACTCATTTCTGGCATTTTTCTGATTAAAATAATACCAAACACGATATAATTTGGCCAATATTTAGTGGTTTAATTGACGATGAAAGTTTCGAACGTAACAAAGAAGAGCGTATAGGAAAGAAAGAGACAGCGGACAGTCGTTGCCGCCGTGCGGAGCGACTCGGCCGACTCGGCGTTGACAGGCAGTGGAGTGGGTAGGCACGTCGCAACGAGCGCGTAGTACATTATTCCCAACGAACGAGAAATTACTGTACTATGCGTCGTGTGACGTAGCAGCTGAAAGGGCGTGGTCACGCGGCGAGTACGGGACCGTCAGAGGTGGGGGTAGGCGGCGAGTACGGACCGTCAGAGGTGGGGGTAGGCGGCGCTAGCTGGAGACCCCTCTTGCCTCTGTGCCCCCCCGGAGATCTTCTTGTCAGCTCTCAGCAATGCAAGTCACGCTTAAAGTCTGTCTCATGAGAGAAGGGACTTGGGTAACGACCAGTTTGTGTCGTTCGCTGCGCAGGTTCGCCCTGATTGGTAGTACTCCCAATGCACAACGCATGCGCGCAGTGGCACTGAAGCGACGCCACGCGCCGCAGCGCTGCAGACTGCCTCATTCGCGTTCTACCGGGTGCACTCAGGTGTACTGCATTACGCACGCTTCCACAGTTTTCTTTGTGTTCTCTTTGCACAGTGTTTTTGAAGTGTCAAAATTATGTAGATACAATATATTAACACACATCTACAAAAAATGTACAAATTATATATAAAATTAAATAAAATATATTGGGTCTTTACATAATTCAATCATATTCTTTGTGTGTAAATCGTAATTTGTACATTTTTTGTAGATAAGTGTTAATATAATAACACATATCTACAAAAAATGTACAAATTATACAAATAAATTAAATATATTATTTATTACGCGTGCAAATAGTCCCGATTTCCCATTCCGAATCATTTCATGCTAACCCGTTTCACTCCGGTACACCGTGTACATGAATACTCGCGTCGAGTAGAGTGGGGAGTGGGTAGTGGAGTGGGAGCTCGGAGGTTCGCAGCAAGCCGCTGCCTCAGTCGAGCTGCGCGAAACGAGTCCCTTCTCTCATGAGACAGAGTTTAGTGGATTCCCCTTCCATACGTCCGATCTGCTCTGAGAGCATACGGGGAGCAACTTGGGAGCACGGGAGCTGCTCTGAGAGCAAAGAGCTGTGCATGCCTGGTCTAGAGCGGGCCCTGCCACAAGGCAACAAACCGCTCACATGTATTTGTATACGGTGCGCGCCATTCATGCGTCGTAGATTTTCTAACCTCACATATGGCAACATATGATAATTTTGTAATAAAAAAAAATTTCACAAAGATGTGATTTTTTTCCTTATTTTTCCCTTAATATATTAATATCAATTTATATTAATATTTATATTAACATATTGTATATATATACACTCTTTTTTAGTAATGTTTGATAAGTAGTAACTGTAAACAAAATATCGTGCATTTAAGGGATAAATTAAAAAAATACTGTTTGAAAATAAGCATCTGTTGTGTTTGTCGAAGAATCAAGTCACGCGAGAATATATAAGCGTTGTAACGTTTATAACATATTTATAACAATAACATGTCGTGTCTTTTCGAGTAGAACGTCGCTTCTGGATTGATCGATTCAAGGAATAGTTTGTGAATGACGAGTTCCGTAATCACCCTTCAACTGGGTTAACACCAGTTAAAGGCCACACGGCTTAATGTGTGTCCGTTTGCCTAGCTAGTGTACACACGTGTTACGTAGATGTACGAAGTTGATTAAATCACTTGCCGAGATTCGGCCGGGAGAGCGCGATAATTATCGCTCGTTAGTTCGTTATGTTATCTGAGTTAGTAATCAATATCTGTGGAAATCTGAAACATTGGACAGCTCAGTCCTTTGATATATACATATACATACATACATATATTTGCAATCTTCCCCGCGTTGTATTTTAATTAATCGTAAACTAAAAGGCTAATTTATCTATCATTTGCCATTCGGAAAGTGGTTATGGAATATTGCCTGGCTGAAGCGGATCAACTATAGAAAATAATGACGATGTGCTTGAGCTTGTGCACATACTGCAATCGATTACTATCAAACTCAACGATTCAATATTTCATATTAAATTACACGTAATATAAATAATACTGTGGTATTTAGGTGAACAATTTTTCTATTGATATAGTAGAATACATGCTCGTTAGGAGAGTTAGGAGTATTAAAAATATTTTGTACAATACAATGTATAACTAAAACAGATGTATCCTACACAGATTTAGATCGCAATCAGTGATTACTACAGAGTTGGGCAAAAATCAACTAATAATTAAGAATTACTAATAGTCAGATTGATTATTAGTCACAACTTAAAAAAAGTCAGTGAAAACTTTTTGATTAGTTAGTGATAACTACATGGAACTAGTTAGTCACAACTCTAAGTAATCAGCAGTTATTGCTTATTAGTTATGATTAATCATTAGTTAGTCTAAATGATCAGTTATCAATCTTTAGTCACCAGTCACTATTGTGCGATTAACATACATTAATATGTATACTTAAACCATATCGGAATTTGCAGTGACCAAACGTGTCATAATCAGTATTTTATACGTTTATAAACTAATAGGATATTTTTTTGTTATTATTATGTGTTATTTTAACTTATAACCATTTTTAGTCATTAGTCATAGTGAAATTCTGCTTACCTGTTTAGTCATTAGTTATGGCATTATAGTCAGTATTCAATATTCATCCTTAATAAAAATTTAGTCATTATTCATTAGTCATTACGCTCAAATACTTCAGATGAGTCATTGCCCATAGTCACGCTCAAGTATTTACTTAGTCATTAATTATTAGTCTCTATTGTAAAGCTTATGAAGTCATTAATCAATAATCATAATTATGACTAGCGTTTGCCCAATTCTGGATTACTAGACTGCGGATGTGGAATCAAATAAACCCTTACATATTTTCAGTGGCGGTAGTCATTCGACATCTGAAATAAATAAGAAATGATACTAAACTCTATTGAACTTTATATTCATATAATATCATATTTATATCCAGTGATTACAATGTAATCGTTCTATATTAAATACGACATTTGCAATGACTAGATTAGTAAGCGCTACATTACTAATCAAATATTTGATAATCTAATGAACAAATAAACCGATGGCAGATCTATACGCAAAGGTTCGCTGGAGGATCGCATTCGGTAGTCAACAAACAGTATTAGGACATTATAAATAAGGAATAGTATTTCCATTATGTGTCTAGTATGTAGTACTTGTTTGAGCACCGTCCTTTTAAATTCGTATAGTCCATATTGCTGGTTTAGAACTGTCTACAAACATTCACTCTAGTCCAGTCAATGAATGCTCATAAGGGGGGTGTAGAGGGAAATGGAAGGAACACAATTTTTTACTTTGGGACTTTGTTTGGACTAGTTAGGAGGTAGACATACTAAAAGTCCCTACTCCTAGGAGGTGAGCGGGCTACAGGTGGGCACGTAGAAGTCATCTTTTTCGGTTTTCCGCTTATATCTCTGAAACAATGCGTCCTAGCGATAAGACCATTCTATACGAAATTAAAGCTGACAAAATGTGCCACAAAATTGATTCAATTCAGTTTTTTCCTATCTCACATAGTTCCGCGCTCAAAGTTCCGCGATCCAAGATATCCGCGCTCAAAGTTCACTAATTGTGCTGAAAAGTCAGCTAGTCAAATAAGGCTCTTCCTTTTCACAATTAATGAACTTTGAGCGCGGATATCTCGGAAACTATGCGTAATAGCGAAAAATTGAATGAAGTCAATCTTATGGCACATTTTGTCAGCTTTAATGTTGTATCGAATGGTCTTATCGCTAGGACGCATAGTTTCCGAGATATAAGCGGAAAACCGAGAAAGGGGATCTTCTACGTGCCCCCCTGCACCTCGCTCACTTCCTAGGAGTGGGGACTTTTAGTATGTTTACCTCCTAACTAGTCCAAACAAAGATCCAAAGTTAAAAATTGTGTTCCTTCCATTTCCCTCTACAACTTTTCGTTGACTGGACTACTCGTTTATACACTTGTTACGTCCTGACGTGGACGTTTGAAAGATTTGAAGTTAAATTTAAAGATTCGGATTGAAGATAAAACGCAGTTTTGAACCTACCTGCATTCACCGGCTTCAGTTCGGGTAATTGAGGATTTTCTTAATACTAATTGTAAGTGACCTTGTTTGAGGATTTGGATATAGGTGAAATCGAAGTTGGGTAAACTCTTTAAAAATGATTTGACGTTTTGATTTAAATAAAAATGAACAAAGGTATATTTTAAACACCAAATTTCGAATACATATAGTTATTGTGATCTTATTATAAATTGTTAGTATTTACCGTACGCTGATTTCGCTCGAGATTCGCTTAATTTGACGCTCAAACGTTCGTTTGAATGATCGCTTATGGTGGTGGTGATGATGATGATAATGATGATGATAATCCAGCTGGTGTTGAAGATGATGATAATACTGATGCAGAAATCCGGCGGGTTAACATGCCTTCACGAGCTTAACTGAACTTTAAATACTGAACTCAGAATATCGACTGACTTGAACTTTGAAATATTGACTGACTGTGACGAACGACGTAATGATTTCGGACGACTTTCGAACAGCGACCGAATAAATTCGAACATGGACTGGGTTGGATTTCATGAAGAGCCATCCCTTTTATAGATTAGTCAATCCTTTGTTCTGAGCCTAATCTCCATGGGGTGAGTGTATCCTCGAGCATTCTTCGAAATCAGTTTTCCTATGAACTATTACCTCTCGACCGGATGAAGAGTCTTATACATTCTGCCAGTTAATTAGTCACCAGCTTATTATTTATCAATCTTTGTTCATTTCAAAGTATCGATCTTCACATTCTTCAGCGATGAACAGTTTTTAACGGATATGCATTCGCAATTTATATTTCAAATCATCGCTTTATATTTAATAATAATACATTTCGCTGTGTTCTGAATTTATTCAATGATATTCTAAATTTAAGTCGAGTTTAAGTTTAAAATAAATCACATGAGTTAACAATTCCATATAATCAGCTGTGAAATATATCTTATACATTTTTCTTAATTCTATTGGTTCTGCCACTCGCAATATGATATAATATACGACAGATCAATATTAATTATCAACAATAGTATTTAATATTTAATTTCTCATACAACATTATTAAAATATATGTTATACATGATTATGATCAATTATTATTGATGGCTGAACCAACGGACGTGATACACTAAATTCAAACAAAAATTGTGCTTGTTTCCTGAATTACACATTGTATCACGTTAATAATGAAATATACGTATGCATACTTGTAGTGCACAAAATTGATACCTTTATTGTCTCCACTTGCAAGTGCAGGCACGCCACTTACAATTTAATTATTATAACAATTCTTAAATATTTTGAACTGTCTGATGTTTCCATAATTAAATACAAAATAGTGAATAAAGCAACATATGTACAGGGTGAGTCTCGTAACGTGACGATCTCAAATAACTTGTAAGTTATTTGTTTTACAAAAAAATGTTCAAACAAATGTTGCATGGTTCCTAGGAGGACATACAGTGCTGCAATCAGATTTTTGTTAATTCGATTTTTTATCAAGATATAGAGGTTACCTTCAGTTTATTAAGTAGAATGCCCAATATTTTTGATTGAACTCGGATGAAGCATAAAATTCTGCGTAAAAAGTATTGACCTTCATATATCATAAATCTAATAGTTAACGATTATATATGATGGATATAATTTCCCATATGTATAATAGCTATTACCTGGAAGATAGTAGGTGCTGGAACTGATACCCTCAATTTGAATAAGTACATATAAGAAATTATATCGATCATATCTCGTTAACTATTAGATTTATGATATATGAAGGTCAATACTTTTTTACGCAGAATTTTGCGCTTCATCCGAGTTCAATAAAAAATATTATTAAATATTACTATTTAATAAACTGAAGGTGACCTCTATATCTTGATAAAAAATCGGAGTAACAAAAATCTGATTGCAGCACTGTATGTCCCCCTAGAAACCATGCAACATTTGTTTGCACATTTTTTTTTGTAGAACAAATAATTTACAAGTTATTTGAGATCGTCACGTTACGAGACTCACCCTGTATACGTATCGGTTGCGTACTTAAATATTTATTTTTTCACAGATGTAACCGATCATGGTGCGCCACACACTATTTCGTTTTCTACTACATTAACAAGGGAATATACAGGGTGTACCAGATAAAGTGTTACAAGCTGTTTTCTCGGAATCTAATGAAGATATCCACTTAATTTTTTTTTAAATTAAATGGTTCAGATTTCAGTATGTACTACATTTTTCTATTAAATGGAAAGTATTATTGATTTTTTGTTATTGTGATATCTCTCATTAAACTCGATAGCATTTACTTGAACTTGTTTTTATTGCGCATAGTTACAGAGTTATAATGAACAATTTGTTGTGAATTGAAACGTTGAAGAAACGAAAATATAATATAACATGGTTTCGCTCTAACACGATAAGAAAATTGCGAAAACCTTTGTACAACACACAAAAAAATGTTTGTTTTTATGTAATAGGTTTTCGGAACGGAACCCCCGTTTTTGTACTGGCTCTGGGTCTCATATAACACGGTTTCATAACACGGCGTTTTAGGAACCTATCTACCGTGTTATAGGAGGGTTACCTGTAATCTATAAAGAAAACCCTAAATTCTACTTACTCTTCGCATTAGAACAATACAGTAAAAAACTGAATATATACATTTTGTCAAGAAAGTACCGGGGATCGATCATTTACAAAGCCCGCTTAAAGGGAGTGTTGAAATACTTTTTGTCGCTAAGTTGGCACAGGCACAACTGTCCTCTATGTCCACGCGAAGTTTGAGCGTCACTTGTCATTTAGTTTATTTACAGTGCGCCATTTTGTCAGTTCATCTCAAGTGTGTTTTGCGATTTTTACAACGGATAAAACTATCGAACAAAGAATCGCTGTGTGTCGAAGCGTTGAAAATGTTACATAAGGCTTACGGTGAATCGACTTTATCAAAAACACGTGCGTATGAGTAGTACATACAGTCGATACAGTGCATTTAAAAGCGGTCGAAATGTGGTGGAAGATTGCCTCGCTCTGGTCCGCCATCAACGTCTTCAACGAAACTTCACATCGCTAAAGTAAAGGAAATGGTGACTGAATATCGTCGTTTAAGTCTGAGAGAGATAGCCACTGAAATTTCTGTGTGTCACGAATCAATTCGTACCATTTTAAACGATTGTTTGGGCATGAAACGCGTTGCCGCTCGACTAGTGCCGAAAGACCTGAATTTTCTGCAAAATCTCAATCGCGTCAAGGTCGCTGAAGACAACAAATCTTATCGAGCAGCCACTGTATTCCCCTGATATGGCTCCGGCCAACTTTTTTCTTTTTCCAAAACTCAAATTACCACCTCGAGGCACCCGTTTTCAGTCGATAGGTGACATAAAAGAGAATTCGCGGCGAGTACTGAAGTTGATTCCAAAGAATGCATTTAAAAAAATGTTTTGATAATTGGGTTATTCGTTGGCATAAGTGTATTATTTCGAAAGGGGCCTACTTTGAAGGCGATACAATAAATTTGGATGAATAATACATATTTTGTGTTTCATTCACCAATTCCCGGTACTTTTCTGACAGAATGTATACTACAGTTTAGTGTTCGAGATAATCATTTGTTGAATAATTGATTTAGTAGTTGGTTGGTATTATAGTGTAGAAGTAATTCCGGAAGTTATTAAGGGTGGGCCAAGCAAGGCTGCACTTTACAAGTAATTATACCGAAATTAAACTATTAATTTATCTATCCGACTCGCCTTGTTCACAGCGATGAACATGGGACGAAGCGTGAAAAGCACAGGGTGTACCAGAGCTGCGGGAAAGAAGTTACACTTTACGTGAAAACTTGGGAAAAGTTCTTAAATGAACGAGTAAACGACAAATTTGTCGTCACACTTTGCATAGAAAATGTAGCTGCTTAAATCGTTTGAAACTTGTTCTATGTGTATCGCCGATCGTTAACAGATTATTCGCGAACAATAAGAATTGTTGTCTGTTGATAATCATAACAAGTTATGTTAGGATAAACTGTACAATGATTGGCACCCTAAGCCAAAATCGTAGTAAAAATCTTTTTATCTTTTCTTGAAATGTTTGAACGAGCTTAACTTGCTATTATTATAAGCTAATAGAGATTTTCCAGAAAAATCAAATAGTTTTACGAGTCATAAATCTTTTATTATAAAATATATTCAGTGAATAACAATCGTAAGACAAATAGTACAGTCATTGGCACATTTGGTACAGTTATTGGCACAACATGTATCAGTTATTGGCACTGAAGAACTGAATAGGAATTATTAACTTAATAAAGAAAAATAATGAAAATAGTTGGTACTGCATGTAGGTTTAAATTCTGCATAATATATAATTTATGTCTGAACTAATATCATGAGCTTAATACATACGTAGAAATAGCTTGAGACGAAGATAATGCTCAAAGAAAAAAAAGGAAAATATTTTAAAGTTTACACGTGTCATCCGATTCAACTCTTCCTTTTGTGGTGAATGTTCCTCTTGTGTAAACGAATAATTTTATTTTTGTTTATTTAAGATTAAGGTTATTTATTTATGATGTACAGTTTGTAGCTTCTTCCCTCTCCCTTTTTCATTTTTCCCTTTCCATTTCTTTCTTCCGCCGTTTTTGTTGGCCATGCCATTTTGAATTGCCTCTATGTATTGCCTGAAGTAAATCTGCCTCAGAGTATTTTTTAGTATATCTTATCCTTCTTCTTCTTCTCTCTCTTCTCTCTTCTTTAATTAATATATAAAAATGGACGTTTGTATACATATATGTATATGATTAATAGACTTCGAAACTGTTTGACTGATCAACATGAAACTTGGCACATATATGTATTTTTTGATGGATAAGGTTTTTACGCTATTCAATTTGTTGTAACTCGCCGCTGTAGATGGCGCTGTAATACATCAACTTCTATACCGTTGAACCTATCGCTATGAAAATTGGTATACATAAATATTTGAGCACGAGGAATATTTTCGCGCTATCCACTTTGTAACTCGCCATCATATTGACGACAAAACAGAATCTTCTGTGACAGATAAAAACATGCTTTTAAAAAATACTGAACCACAGCAACGCGTGGCGGGGGAAAGCTAGTTCTATATAAGAATATGAGTGGTTTGCACAAGTAGGTAAATAAATAGTAAAACGATTAACTCTCTGACGTCCATTGTAATGATTGGCACCTTATTATCCTATAGTGATTGGCCCCTTCAATGTACAATGATTGGCAGTGCCAAGAATTGATAAGAAGACTTATTTCAACGAATTACAGTCATATTTCTAATTTGTTTTAAAGATCTAAAGCATTAATCTTTCGAATATTAAAAAAATCCAAAACTGTATATCTAGTAATTGGCATAGGTGCCAATTAATTAAACTTCCATACAAATAAATGAGCAATTCATTGGCATCTGAAAATCTGAGGTGATATCTGACATAATCAGTAAGAAGTAAATGTTAAACAGACTATTTGATTTGTAATTAAACATACACGCACTTATTACATATGTAATACAGTTCCAAATTAAGGATGTTCTGGAGGTACAATGGGAGACAAAAGTACAAGAAATTTCAAATCCATCAATATACATATTGGCAATAGAAGCCATTCATGAGTATATTTTGCATTAAAAAAATAGATTAATTTAAAAAGCTTCCGTTTAATTAGTGAATTTCATGTTATATTTATTTTTTAATCAAATTGTCTTCGTATTATAAAAAATTGTAAGCGACTTTTGCGAATAATTGTACCCTCTGATTGTAGCTATAGGACAACACGATAAATTTTACGTTTTGTAACAGTTTATAATGTTTTGCTCTGTAACTGTTTAGTGAATCCCAATAAATTTTGAACATAATTTTTACTATATATAAAAAAACTGGAGTTTCTAGTTGCGGTTTTTCAAGGTTTAAATAGGGTTTGAAGTGGAATTTTTTATGAATTCTCCATAAGAAGACGTGTTAAAATGTGCAAACTTTAAGTTGCTATAATTCTTAAACGGTGCAGTGAATCGAACCCAAACTTTGGTAATTAAATTAATTTAGTAAGAATTATCTTGTGAAATTGTCAAAAACTTTGTTGCGTTTTTATATACCTCCAGAACATCTTAAGTTATGAAGCGATAATGTCCTCCTAGCATTGCTAACAGTCATATATGGAACTCTGTTATAAAAACTTACCACGTTGCTTTGAAATATACTTAAGAAGCAATAAAGAATGATTTTTCTTACCAGGAATTCTTAATATTTGCCGTTTAAGTCGAAAGTGCCAATAACTACTGAAGTGCCAGCAATAGTACAATTTACCGTATGTGTTCTCGCTGTTATCTTAATTCAACATGTAGGACTATCCTAATTGTCTGATGCTTTCTAATTGTAAGAATCAATGGCATTACGCAACAACAGAAACTCATTTTCTCGTTCAACAGTCAACTGTAATTGAATTGGTGAAATAAAGAACAAATATTTAATCTATTATATTTAAATCGCAGCTCTAAATAGGCGATTAAGTTCGAAAATCCGAGATACACAATTCACAGTTAAATGCGCGGATTATTATCCGTTGCGTTGTAGTATTCCGCTTACGGATGCAAATCAGTTAACATAGTTTCTATGAACTTTGCAGAAAAAATACAAAAATTTCTTTTCTGATGCAACTGGTAAATATTACATTTTTTGTTAATTTTACTGAAATTTGAGTAAGGTGGAGTGGGGTAAGTCCGCCCTAGTTTTTGTAAAGTTGGACTTTAAATTGATGTATTTTCAGTCTGGTATGTAGAAACTTAACGATCATGGTATCAAACTCTTGCCACAGTTATTACTGATGAATTAGTGTTATGTAGTATTCTAACTTTGCTTGAAAATTATCATTTTGTACAAAGTGTCAACTAGGACGCACTTGCCCCGAAAATGGGGCAAGCCAACCTACTATTTCAATGAATGAAAAGGAATGCGCCTCTTAAAAGAGTTTCATTTAGCAATTTTTGCAAAAAGTACATTTGAATATTAATATTAATGACAACATTATTTATCATACCTGAAATAGTAAATAAGTTGTTGATTAATTCGTTGATTATCCTGCGATTATCAAATTCCATCAAAACTGCAATATGCAATAGGTATTAAACGCAAAGTGTATTTCCACGACAACCCGCGAGTCACGAGTATTGAACTTAGGATGGGTGAATTCAAATATAAATGGGAAAAGCTCGCGCGTCAAAGTGGTTTATATTCAATACTACCGATTCCGAAGATTTCTTTGGGGATCCTTAAAGCAGTCAGGTTTCGTGGTGGTACGGAAAAAGGAAAAGCTGTTGTATGTGTCACGAATAAATTTTCCATTGGTATGTATGCACGTATCTATATTTTACATGTAATAAATTAATATTCAAATAAAGTTTCTTAGTTTATACTAAGATTCTATATGTTACACACTTTTTTGTAATTTTTAAAAAATCATCATTTCATTTTTTAAAAAATTGAAAAAAAAATTTTTTGTATAATTACGTTTGTTTCTTCGGTGGAAACTTTCCGTTCTCTCGTATAAATTGCATTGTTGAATGAACTTCTTTCGAAAAAAACTAAAAAAACTAAAAAACTACTTGACCAAAATGGACCAAAATTTAATCAGCTCTAAGTTACAGCGGGGCACATCGATTGCATCATTCATCATCCTGATCGCGTTGTTACTTTTTCTGAAAACGTTAACGAAAAATTTGATTACATAGAAACGGCCATACGCACACACACACACACACACACACACACACACACACACACACACACACACACACACACACGAACATTTTGCTGAAAATAGTCTAATATGTCTGCAATGACCTTGAAACGTGTAGATCTGCTAAAAAATAGATTTTCGATTTTCGGGGTCATTACAATAACTTCCCTATAAAATCGGGAAGTTAATTATATCGTGTTTAGTGTCATTTTAATGAGAAAAATGCCAGAAATAAGTTGCTGAAAGTACCGTAAAAAAATAATGAAAAATAAAGAAGTTGTAACTTAATTGCATAATTAGCAATTAAATGAAGTGAAAGGTTCGAATTATGTAATGCAATTACAATGTAATTCAAATACTGTGTATATAAAATACAATGTAATTAAATCACGTAATTCCATTACAATGTATTTACATAAATCAGGATAACTCTGCTCATGATCTAATTGTAAGAAGCAGCACGGACCCGAGGGTTTTCCTTAGCTTACTTAGTTAGATCAAGGCTGTACCGTACATTATATGTATGTATGTCTAAATTGTCAATCTTTCTTTAAAAAAAAAAATCGTTTCAAATAATTGTCTGTTGGCATAAAATTTCAAGAACGATTTATTTCACGAATTGATAAAAAATTAGTGCTTGATCAAGTTCTGTAACGTGTAGACGCACATTACCGTGTAAATTACTGATCCAAATAGACGTTGATCCTAAACAGTGCGTACATACAGACGATTCTGTTGGCGAAACCTCCATTCGTATTATTAAACATTACTGGAGCATGCGATCTGGTGAATAAATTCCAGCGAAATTGAATACCCGTCAGACTTTTCAAGAGCCTGATAATTAGACAGGTTGAAAAATGTATTCGCACAACTCCGCCGCCTTTGACCAGAGTCGGCGCCACGGTGGTGGTTTCTAGTGTACTGACAGAGAGGACGATGATGCTTAAAAAGCGACATTTAGAATAAAAAACGTGAGCGCAAACGAGAAAAATTCAGCGTGAGAAGAATACGTGTTTTCTTAATTACGTTTTTGTTATACTCCCCCTTTTACTATTTTCTTTGCGTCTTTCAACAGTTCTGAAAGGAACCCCGACAATTTTACCGTATGTTGTAGTTGTGCTTTTAACGTACAATATAATCGCAAATCTTTCTATAATATTTAATTTCATACTTAAGCGTGAAACATGATCAATCCAACTATTATTACTAGACAGCGGATCTTTATGTAAAATATTGGGTATAGGAATAAGTTTCCGCCCCTTTTTGTTAAAAAGAAGCGTATAAACAATTCCCATAGCGTGAAAACGTTTTCCAACAGTAGATCGCGATCGACGTTAAATTCAAAGACAGTTCTGCAAGTGTTTGACGTGGATTTCCATCAAGTAATGCTGGGAAATCTGTATCTTCGAATTTTTTGGCACACCATCGCAATCTTTGCCCTTACGTCGAAATCGTGGGTTCGATGGAGCATCGTCCCCGTAAATATATAATAAGTAAATATAGTAAATGTATAATGCCTTTCTTTAAAACAAAATAATGCAACATGACTTCCCGCAAATGCTGCTTACTTGGAACAAAAGTCGACATTTTTCACGCGAAAAATTGACTGCTGTTCACGCTCCAAACAATTGCCATTAACTGCGTTTTGAAGCTTACAATTAGACATAGACCTTTCAAAAACATGTACTACGTTCCATCAAATACGCGATCGGTACTTAAGTACGACACACATCTGTCAAAAGGGCGGAAACTTATTCCCATACCCAATAAAATTTTTATACCTGTATTGCAACAAACTGAAGAGAGGTAGAAATATATTTTCTTCGTCAATACGTTTAATAGGTGGAAAATAATATAACAGTGTTTTTAAATTCTTTTCATGTCTTCACTACTTTAAATTATATCATCTCATTTTCGTCATAAATGCATAAAATCCGGAATCTAATTATTACACTTGCATATTACTACACACGTTCTTAACTTTTTTCATTACTATCACAAATAAACCTTTGAATTAAGAATGTTTTCAGAACACTGTAATTATTATTACCGAATAAAAAAAGGCATTTCGTGTTCCCGCTTTTTAGCAACGATAAATTACATAGCGTTTTACATTGTGTACAGAAAAGGTAGATTCACTTGTAGATATTCTTATCGAAAAGATCCCGTTTACGCAGAATACTAAATCAGGATTCAATGCAAAATGATATTTTATTACACTTCGCTTTCAGTGAAATATTTCGTTCAATCCGAACCGTAATGAATATCTCATTTATAATGAACGTTTTATTTAATTCCTACGCTGAATTACAAGCTTCTCCGTTTATTAGTTCTCGTTACGCTATTCAACAGTTTCTACAGACTGTTGCTGTTAGTTCGTTTGCTATTAGTTCTTAAAAAATGGAAAGAGATACGACAAAATTGCTCTGGCGAAAGATGTTCTATTCTTGCAAAGAAATTTGTTTATATTTACGACAACGTTATTGTATAGTGCTAGTAGTATAATTTATTGATTTCCCTTTGATAATGTAAGCCAAGGGGTCGGAATAGAGCGTTTTCCGTTCTCAGGGAAGAGATTAGACAAATTCTAATCGAAATACACAATAAGAATATTTTCCATACATAACATAGCTCTAACGAAAATTAGACACATATCTAGGTGCACGGTAGTGCACCAGCCAAGTTCTCGCACTACCTCCTTTTACACGAAACAACGTAGCCGTTTTTTAGAGGTTTATAACTCGGCACTGGAGGCAGATGGAGAGATGTAATTTCGTACACTTGTTAAATGTTATCATGTCTTAATATTGACAAAATATTAATCGTCCAACATTAGTAGGTTCCGAGATATAGGACCTCAAAAATCGCTAAATTTGTCACTGACTGACTGACTGACAGATCATCAAAACATTTTGGGTACTTCCCATTGACCTGCAAGCTTGAAATTTGGTACATAGATCCACCATAACAAACACTCAAAGGAATAATTATCAAAGTTTGAAATTTTACACCTTCAAGGGGTGGTATTGAAAAAAAAACATTACGAAATAGGTACGTAAGATAGAACATTTCAGCATAACACACATAATTATACGTTTTATTAGCTTCGACGTCGCAACAAATACTGATGAAAAAAACAATCGCTCTAACATAAACAAAAGAAACTGCACCAAGCATCGTCTATAGCGGCGGCGGGGGGCAAACGGATCCGACCGTCGCCGGCAGAGTGTTAATCTTCGATACATTGAATTTGGATTTTGTCTTGCAGATTAGAAAAGGATTCGTTTTCTTTGATACCTACTTGATAATTGATGAAATTTCAACAAAAATTGATATAATCACAACAAAAACATCCTGTAAACAGGAGCCAAGTTCCTATGGCCGTAAAAAGTGGTGAGATCAAACAAAATACGGCCAAGTTCGTTAGCTTAGAAATACCTCTTGCAATACTGAAAAAAGCGTTTGTAAAAATTGGCTTAAAAGAACGCTATTTATTTTTTAAAGAGTTACATGGAGGGCTAAATTATTCAAACTTGGCCGCTATCTAACACCTTTTATGGCCATTGGTTTAAAAAGTAACGGCCAAGTTTGGATAATTTAGCCCTTCGTAACTCTTTAAAAAATAAATAGCGTTCTTTTAAACCAATTTTTACAAACGCTTTTTTCAGTATTGCAAGAGGTATTTCTAAGCTAACGAACTTGGCCGTATTTTGTTTGATCTCACCACTTTTTACGGCCATAGGAACTTGGCTCCTGTTCACAGGATGTTTTTGTTGGGATTTTATTTGCCATGAAAAGTAACATATGATCCACATTTATGTAGTACACAAACTTCTACGATTTATGAAAATTTAAAATTGACAATTTTTCAAAATTCTCGACGGTGACATTGTAAACACAATGCGTGAATTCAATTACATATTTTGTCTTCTGTGCGTTATAAAGTGTCGCTACACAAGACAGACAACCTGTTTTCATTTAGATTTGATCGACAACACTTTCGAATCGGTATTTAACGTAGTTTTTACGTAATTCGTCCGGAATGCTGTAAATTTCCATTTGCTACGCACGCAAGGCGTGGTACTGGCGGAAAAAGGACAGTGTGTGACCATCATGCTTGTTTACCGCCGGTGCCTATTGTTTACCAAAAACCCATTTTCATTCCCGCTATTGTGTTCCTCTTGTAGCATCAGACATGTACCAACACTATAACGATTGATTCGAGTCCTTGTTCTCTTGAAAATTTACGAATGGCGTCATGATTTCACTATACCGTTAATTGTCAGTTTAAACGAATCGCTTTGTCCTGCTATATCATTCAGATCCTCCATAACTTGTGTAAACACTGAATGTTTCTACTGTGATCACTCATTTTATTGCACTGTGTAATGCGGATTTCACATCGCATAACAGCAATGCATTTTCTGCGATTTTTGCCTAGTAGTTTTATTATAATTGCCTAGAATTGTCTAGACATCGTGTTTGGGTTTGTGCTACGATCGAGTGGAACATTGTCATTTTCGATTTATTTATTGGCATGCTTGACCTTAGGATGGATTTATAGTGGAGCAGCGAGATGAGCTATGCGGTGAAAAAAAAGAAAAACAAAGAAAATACATATGTACTTTTTCATTAGTATGTGTCGAAATGTTGTCACGAATGCTAGTTTCTTTTCACGCGCCGCTATCATCGATGCTCGCAGCTCCACTATAAATCCACACTTAGAATTAAGCGGCCTATTCACGACCAAGCATTTTGCGCAACATGATTGATCGTGAATGATAGTGATTGACTAATTGCGCAACGAGCTGTTGTGTAAAATCAGAATTTTCTGATATTTTGTGCACAACAAACGGGTTGCGCACAAACCACGCATACGAAACTATAGTACGTATTAGCAATAGTTCTTTGCAAATATCTCGAAAACTAAGACCGAGCACCGGGTAGATGTAATGGCAAAAGTTGTTCAGAATGTTGTCCTTGACAACATATGTCAAGGTCAAGGTGATCCGAGATGGGTGTGTGTAGTGGCTCGTAAGCAAACCAGTTCAAACTAGCTGCAAATAAAACCTACTTCAAATCACTCTTTCTTCGCGAATATCTCGGGAACTAAGGCCGAGCAACGGATAATTTGTAAAGCAAAGTTGTTCAGAATGGTGTCCTTGACAACATATGTCAAGGTGAAGGTTGTTACGTACGGAAGCTTTGCCTACGTGACTTTTGCTTCCTTCTTGAAACCACGTGTTCATGCAGGAGGTCCAGCCCGTATGCCCAAATAAGCAGTTTTCCTCTTATGGGAAATTACATACATCTGGGAAACAGACAATCTTCCAAATTTCCGTTTAGCCCCACTACCATTTTCTGAGCAATTTCACTAGTATATAAAGGGCTCGGTCTTGGCCATCACGGGCTTAGTTGAAGACTGAACACGAATCTGTACGCGTCTTGTGACATTGGGTTTTATTCCCTCTTGATCATAATAGCTAGAAAGAAGTTTCGAAACGCGATTCTTAAGGCAAGTCAACTCACTTACCCCCGCATTTCTCAGTGCGTCAAAACCGAGAGCTCGGGAATTAGCTTCCGCGAATAATACGACACACTACAAGTGTATTTCCATTTTACTATAGAATATATTGTACTCTTGATATTAGATAATTGAGAGTCTTTAATATCATCCCTACATCCTTTAAACTCCAGCAGCTAGCATTTCACCCATATCGATAAACCTTTACCGCTCGAGGTTTATCAACAATTCTATATAGAGTTACGAGAGAGAGCTGAACTTCCTAATACCCTACCTTTTCCGAAATCCTGTGACACCCGGTGGTGAAACAGACATCGGCTAGTTCACGATTTCCTATCTAGTGGCGACCTGGTGGTGAAACAGACATCTGCTAGTCCACGAAAACCCTTTCCCTATCTAGTGGCGACCCGGTGGTGAAACAGACACCGGCTAGTCCACGAAAACCTATCCTGTGACACCCGGTGATGAAACAGGCATCGGCTAGTCCACGAAAACCTATGCTGTGACACTCGGTGATGAAACAGGCACCGGCTAGGTCACGACAATCTTGTTCACACGAACAAACCTCGGCCACGTCTATCTGCCAGTCCTCGGCTCGTAACAAGGTCATCCGAGATGGCTCCCCTCAAAGCTATATTTACCCTTTTGTAGTGCCTTTTGTAGTTGATAAACATCTTCTTTTAACTTTCTCCATAAAAAAATCCTATGGCGTTAGGTCTGGTGATCGCGGTGGCCATTTTCGATGTCCAGATCGTCCAATCCAACGATTCTTAAATGTATTGTTCAAAATATTAGCAACCCTTTGGGCAGAATGTGCCGTCGTATTGGACCACAAAAACTGCCGCACATTTAATGGAACATCATTTAATAAATTGGGCAGTACATACATCTATCAAAAATTTTGCATACTTTGTTTGATTTGAAAAGTCCCCTTGCCTTCCTGACTTTTTGTCATGAAGATCAAGTGCCATGACTTCTCAACCGGAGAGTACCCCTGAGTGAATGTAAACGTAAACAAACTTTGTCGAAACGCTTAAGACTAAATATCTGTAACTTGAAACTGATGAGAATATTCCATTTCATAAGCATTTACGATAAATTTTTGTTTTTCATCAATTTTAAAGTTTACGCCCTTGAATGATCTTGGATGATTATATCGTTGAATTTGTCTCGAAAGGGCTACAATCGTAGGAGTTCAAAAATATGTGGTTCCATTAAAAAAAACTAAGTTGACCTTGTAATCTACTAAGCACCTCCACTTGATAAAAAGTTATGTAGACCACGTAATGGACCCCTAGAAACCAAACAACTTTTGTCTGAAGCATTTATCCTATCTCAAAAAATGGAGAAGTCATTCAGGTGGCTTGTCTTAGGTGACTAGTATTATATCATGTATTTCATACTACAGGGTGGCGCAAAATGATGTTTCTGGTTTGAATTCTTAATAACTTTTTTATTTCAACATTTTTCAATTTTTTTCAGAATTTTGTAAACAAGGTTTCTAGAATGTCATATGGAAAGATACACAACAGATACTGCAAGGGAAACAATGGCTTTGTTACGAGACGTCTTTGGCGAACGCATTATTTCGCGCAATAGTGACTTCAACTGGCCACCGCGTTCACCGGACTTAACCGCTCCCGACTGTTTTCTTTGGGCGTATTTGAAAGAGCGAGTGTACGTCAATAAGCCAGCGACCATTCCCCAACCATTTCCCAATATTCGCAATGAAATGCGTGCAATAACACCTGAAATTTTGCGAAAAGTCATGGAAAATGTGTTAGAAAGAGCACGAACGTGTCAAGCAGAAAATGGCCGCCATTTGCGAGATGTAGTCTTTCACTTCTAGTTCAATAGAATTCCTCTTTTGTACACTATATTTTTTCCAATATGTATGTATTTCACTCTAAAATTAAAAAAGTTATTACGAATTTAAACCAGAAAGATCATTTGGCCACACCCTGTAAGGCAGGCATGCACAGCTCTTTGCTCTCAGAGCAGCTCCCGTGCTCCCAAGTTGCTCCCGTGTGCTCTCAGAGCAGTGACCTAGCTCGGACGTATGGAAGGGAAACCCACTAAGCGTGCCTTGTAAACAGAGCACGCGAGAAGACGAGTGGGAGGGGCGTGGGGAAGTGGAGAGCGCGCCGGAGTGGTCAGACTACAATAACGTAGACACCGCCCCCACTCTCACACGCTTTTGTGGGCCCAAAGCTCTATTTGCCTATTTTGAGAGCGACAGAGCGATACAAAACGGGCGAGACAGAGCGAGCGATCAATCAATTGCAACAATCAATTGCCATGGTCGGCGTAGTCGGCGTAAAAGTACATACATAGTATGTTTGTAGCAATACCTGTTCCTACTCCTATAAACAGCGAGAGCCACGCGTGAGTCGAAAAGATTTTCCCGAAACTTGCAATATTTGGAGATCACGTATCCAAATGTATTTTAGCAAAGCAGTAGCGCGCAGTTCTCAATATTTTCCGAGAAAATTGCATTGAAAATCGGTTTAGACGCGCGATTTGTAAGGAGTTCGCGTTAAAAGGTTAACAAGAAAATGAGTAGCCGAGGGCGTAGCGAGAAATACTAGTAATCGGTAGGTTGCTGGTTCGAGTCCCGTTTCCGATATTTTTTTTCTTGAAATTGATACCTACCACAATTTTAAGTTTTAAAATCTATTATTTATAAGTTATTTTTATTTTTTAACTAGAATGTTTTTTATTTGTAGACGTCGGGAAATAAATCGAACATAAAAATAATACAGAATGTTATACATACACCGCTTTGTATATTGCTGAGAGCTAACAAGAAGATCCCTGGCAGGAATGCGGTGACGTAGGCAAGAATGCGCGCCCGATTGGTTGGCTTGGAGGGGTGGGGGCGCCTATGCTGATCACGCAGTTTCGACTAGAGCGTTCTATTGGCCGACGCAGTCACCCCCACTACTCGAGTCGCGTGACGAAGAGAGGGAATAAGACGTACCCTAGGGTACTCAGTGAGGGTACTCAACGGCGTAGGCACAAAATTCAGAATACTGCTGAAAAATTGTCATGACGTAAAACTTTCTTATTTTCCTATTCTTATTATAAAATGTTCAAATCAGTATTGACATTAACATTCTACAGCACATATTAATAATCGTATATATATATTATAATCCTATGTGTAATTAACACCATAAATTAATATCTTTCTATTATATTTATACATTTTTCTATTATATAAAATAGTTTTTGAGAGAGAGAGAGAGAGAGAGAGAGAGAGAGAGAGAGAGAGCGGGAGAGAGATAGAGCGGGAGTGGGAGAGAGAGAGAGAGAGAGAGCGGGAGAGAGTTTTCGTAAGTTTATTCCAGAATTCATAATTCTCTCTCTCTCTCTCTCGCTCTCTCTCTCCCGCTCTCTCTCTCTCCCGCTCTCTCTCTCGCTCTCTCTCTCCCGCTCCCTCGCTCTCTGTCTCTAATGTAAAAAGCTAAAAAAAAATTTTTTAAAAAGTTACTACGACGGTACTCGAACCCGAGCTCACGGCATAGCAGTTCAGCTCCCTGCCGCTACGCCACACCATTACATACTTAGTAAAATAGTGAACTATGTAAACTGACATGTTGCGTCCACAAAACTTTAATTTGCAAATATCTCGAAAATTACTGAATAGTTTCCCCTATAATTGAGTATATTCGTAATCAGGGGAACGAGATCTGTAACTCTGTAAAGTCTCAACTAAATCTGTGACGCGAAGGCTTTGCATTCTCCTTGTGTAAATTGTCACTTTTCATGACTGCAATAGGATCCTCGTATTCACGGCATTGAATATTGGCTGTAAGTCGTGAAAATCCGTGGAATCCTGCTACTATGCGTCGTGTGACGTAGCAGCTGGAAGGGCGTGGTCACGCGGCGAGTTCGGGACCGTCAGAGGTGGGGGTAGGCGGCGCTAGCTGGAGACCCCTCTTGCCTCTATGCCCCCCCGGGGATCTTCTTGTCAGCTCTCAGCAATACATCGGACTTGCTCTGTCGCTCTCAAAATAGTCAAATAGCGCTTTGGGCCCACGAAAGCGTGTGAGAGTGGGGGCGGTGTCTACGTTATTGTAGTCTGACCACTCCGGCGCGCTCTCCACTTCCCCACACCCCTCCCACTCGTCTTCTCTCGTGCTCCGTTTACAAGTCACGCTTACAATTGGTGGGTTCCCCTTCCATACGTCCGAGCAAGGTGACTGCTGCGACCCTGCTCATGAGCAGGGTCGAGTGCTCTTGCTCCCAAATCGTCCACCTGTGCATGCCTGCTGTAAGGTGTCCCACCCGATTTCGACATCTTGATTTTCTCGCTATTGTTACTCGTAACAAAAAATGTTTCAGCAGAGGCTTGAATGGTATCGAGTGGAGCATATTTTGATGTTATTAGTTTTTTCGTGAGTGGACGCGTAAAGGTCATATAAAGGTCAACTTTGTTTTTATAAATGGAATGAGGTATTTTTTAATACATCAATCGATGCAGCTGGACATTCGTTATACAAAAGTACTAACCTATGTATGTCGGAAGGTTAGTAGTTCAGGAGATATTTCAATTTAAATAACTCTAAAATACCATTACTGTCGTACTAATTATAAGACGTTACACAAATAAGTAAACATTAACGTCTTAGTACGACAGTAATGGTTAGACTGCGGATTTTATGCATTTATGACAAAAATGGGTAAGCATCATTTAAAGCAGTGGACATATTAAAAAGATTTAAAGACATCAGCGTATTGGATTCAGTTTAATTAGATAATTAAACGAAGAAAGAAATATTTATTTCGCTCTTGTGTCTTGCAATCAATGCAAACAATTTTTATTTTGCATTGGTAATTTATTTTGCCTAGTAATGGTATTGTAGTTTTTATTTTTACTTAAAAAGTTGACCTTTATATGACCTTTACGCGTCCACTCACGAAAAAACTAATAACATCAAAATATGCTCCACTCGATACCATTCAAGCCTCTGCTGAATGGGTGAAGCCTCGGGTGGAGCACCCTGTATACTATACATGTATATGTATATTGTCAACGTATTTTCGATTAAGTTCCGTTGTACCTTGCAGATAAAATACTAATTAACGGAATACAACAAGCATAACTTACCGTACGAAGACCATATTGCTTCTACGAAACCAAACATTTTCTTCCTGAAACATTTTTTCGTATTACTAAAACCTCACCTTGCATAATCGAATTTGTCTTGACGTCAGCTACAACATTACGAAATAAAAAAACACATTTAAACATTTAAAAAATCAATGTGACCTTCATTTTTGGTTGAAGAAAACATGTTTTTAAAATTTCTTTCTATTGAAATTAGTAGACACGTAAATACCAACTACCTTTTGTTCGAAACATTTTTTTGTAAAATTATCGGAAACACGTCACACAGTGTGGTATTTTATCGGAAAATTACGGTCATAGTTAGAGATCGTACGGTTAGGTAAAGTCGCGTGAATCTTTTTACTTATAACTGCGGTAAGTGCAACGTATTTTCCGGCAAAGTTTTGTAATATAATTTACATTGTCAAGAGAGGCTTTATGCAACATAAATCAATAAGGAACGTATTACTTGTTGTTAGGATATTGTCCCCGGCATACAGAATGTAAAGGAATCGTTTGTCACACTGTTAGGACTACGAACAGTTTGTAGATTTATATCATAGCGCTGAGAAGGGATATTGCAAATTTTCCAGCAACGTGTAGCACATCATAAATCTAGGGCGATGAGACCAGTATTCTTCACTGTAACTTGACCAGTGAGGACCGCTGGGAAGGAATTTGTATCAGCACAATTTCTGAATGTTAGACTCGTGTTCTGGTAGCAACAGTACAAAATCTGAAATAAGTAATGTTGGATTGCTGTGCTATTAATCGTGCACTGGAAATATCATCAATCGACATAAATGTATAAACTTTCTTATCCTTACTTTAACTTTGAGCGTGATTAAATCGCTAGAAAAACCAACACTTCGTTATGCTACTAATTATCACCTCCTTGAAATTAAAAATAAATACTTTACCTTTGTATCTAACAACAATAATCAAAACCCGGGGACAATATACGATGTATATTGACTGTAGATACAATGTATATACATACAGGTCAAGAGCCGATTCAATCGATTCTTCCATCTAAAGATGATGGATTAATTTTGTCCTTTATTTATGAAATAAATTCCAACAAGTAGCAATTTATTATACTTCATGTATCAATGATATTCATTTCTACAATTTAATTTGATGTGTTATTTATCCGACATTGTGTATTGTTACATGCGATTCCAGTAAGAATTCAAAAATACAAATCCTGATGTTACGAAGCATTCAAATTTTGTTCACATTGGTAGACAAAATATTTATACGAGTTCTGTTTATTTTTCTCGTACTTTACCATGTCATATTTAATTAAAAACTACTTACTGTAACACAAGGGCGTCTCCATGTATATAAAATGTATACAAACAGTTTTATGTGTTTATACTTTTATAGTGTTCCTGATTTCTCAACATTTTTTGTTAAGGTATTATATATTATTGAGTGGAATCAAACAGAGTCCAGTGAAATAGGTAACTGAAAAATACTTTATTGTAAAACGGTTAATATGTATACATAACTGTACCAGGTATGTCCTGCCTATACCGACTCTTGTATCGAACTGAACAAAATCGCGTCTCGCGACTCGATCGTCGCTTCGGCTGCTGATCGTCATTTCGACCGCCGATCGTCACTTCGAGGTGACACACACCACCATACATCATACATTACATTATAACGGCATTTTTGGATTCTGAGTTTTCATTTCAGGACTGTTTTATTTCAACATTTTTCATTTCTCGAGAACTGAGAAATATGACTATGTATATTTCTCGAGAATTCTAAAGAATTTTTAATAAAATAACAAAATATTGGAAAACTTACGATATTTGGAATATCGTTGATAATATTTATCGAAAACGCAGAAAACATTAACTCACAATGTTTATTCCTGTCCAATATGTACATTAGGGCGTAAAATTCCGATTCGGCAAATGCTAATGCTAATGTTCGCTGCAGCTGCGCTCTGGTTGTGTGTGTGGTCCGTGGTTTCTTCTTAATAATTCCTTAACAAAGCCACAGAAGACATTTTTGTAAAGGAAATGGTTACTTCGAATGACCTGAGTGATCACTTCTTTTAAGGAAGTATTCAAGGTTCTATTCGACTGTTGATGTGAAAGGTGAAATAAAAGGTGAACGATTTTAATAAATAATAAAAGGCGAAAGATTTATGCGTGCTTTATATCGTCTCTTATCGCGCGGTGTGTTTTGTTTGCACGATTGTTTGTGCATAGAAAATTAGTGTCGTCCATAATTATTCAAGGATAAGCTACACAGCTTAATTACTCCAAGTGTTGCGACTAATACTCGATGATGTCTGATCAGTTGAATCCTCTGCAAAAACTTCGTGAAGGGTATGAAAGTCTTGTAGGTCGCCCTTGATGCGACTCTTTAGAAGAGGGATTGGAGGTGCTCTATGGCGTAGGGATGAACGGTACTTTGGCAACACGCAAACTTGCCGCCAGGTTCCACTATCCTCACGGTGGCAGTTCCCAGTAACCGTTAAGCCCAAGGTGCGCGATGTTACTCTTTCGAAACCTTGAGTTTATGACACGTCGATAGCCATACAAGACTTCTCTAAGTTGCGTGCACCTAGAACATTTGCTTCCGAAATGTCAGGGACATGTTTCTTTAAATTCCTGGAGATCATAAAATATCGTAAGCGCCTCGTAACTGTGTGCTTGTCGTAAATTCTTGCAAGCATGTACGTTTGTCGTTAGGTAATATGAAGCTACAACTTCAAATAGGCATTTATTATAACTTTTTTTTATAGTTATACCCAATATAATTGGGGGATTTGGTAATTGATTAGATCCTTTAATAATTGCAGTCCCTGATACAGCCTTTCCTCGAATTAATAATATAAGATTTTTATTACTTATCCCCTCATTATTTATGGTATTAATAAGAAGAATTTTATCATCTGATTCAAGAACTGGGTGAACAGTCTAGCCCCTCCCCCCCTTATCCTCTATCATACATATATCATTCATCTATTTCTGTAGATTTTACAATTTTTTCATTCCATATATTGCAGGAATTTCATCTATTATAGGAGCTATTAATATTATTGTTTCAATTGTATTGATAAAAAATATCTCTATTATTTATGACCAAATTCCACTATTCCCTTGATCAGTAAAAATTACTGCTATTCAACTATTATTGTATCGGATCAATCTCACACATTATTTTCAATGAAAGAGGAAAAAAGAAATTTTTGGCAACTCAGGGATAATTTATGACACACCAGGAATTGGATTTTTAGGATTTATTGTTTGAGCTCATCATATGTTTACTGTTGGATTGAATGTAGATACTCGAGCATATTTTACATCAGCTACAATAATTATTGCAGTACCAACAGGAATCAAAGTCTTTAGATAACTTGTTACATATTGTGGATCAAAAATTCACTTAAACCCTTCTATTATTTGATCCCTTGGATTTATTCTATTTACTACAAAAAATAAAAAAGTGAGTTTTTTATTAATACTTATTTTTTTATGGGAATTTCATTTATTATATTTCAGGCATTTTTCTGATCAAAATAATACTAAACATGATATAATTTCAATTGTATTTAGTGGTTTAATTGACGGTATGGAGTAACCAAGTTATGCTTCACATGTACAGTAAATACGGGCCAAATTGTATCTTGTTTGGTGTCATTTTAATCAGAAAAATGTCACAAATAAGTTGGTGAAAGTCCCGTATAAAAATAATGAAAAATAAAGAAGTTTTGTAATTGGATTAGTAGTGGTTCACACCGACACGCTTCGGCCGCGCAATACGTATTTACATACTGTCTTTACATACTGAATGTATTCTCGGCGCGGTCGGCGCGGTATAGACGCAGTCATAAAAAAATAATGTCCCTACACGTTGTGTGTCCATGCAGAACACAGCCGTTGCGTTGGAAAAATATCGCGACTTTACTGTAATATTAGGCATAGTTGGACAGTTCAGATATTACACGCTCAAAAAATGAATTATTAAACAGGATCAAACAGAAGATATCATTATGTTTTTTAATTATAGATATGTAATATTTCTAATGTTATTGTTAACATTTTATCCACTAAAAGAGTTCTTTACCTATAATAAGTTTTTTTTATAATAAGTAATTTTTTTTTACCGATAATATACCTGCGGTAGATAATACACCATAAATGGAGATAATTCGTAACAGACACGAGCAAAATATGTAGAGTTTAAGGGGGTCTTTTCCAGCAGACAACGCTCGTGCGTGAACACTCACACACCGCTAAGGTACACTCACGCACCGCTAGACCACGTATACGTACGCGAGGATTGCAAGGGTCCGGGATTCCACTTCTGATTTCTCGATAATGCAAAGACGGGGTCTTGTAGTAGTCAAAATCGCTAGATGAAAGATCAATCTAGGGCGCTGTTTGCCTCAAAAGTCTTTCTTTTACGTTTCCGAGCAATGATTTTGCAATATTTGGCTGCATGGTGCCCTTCGGAGAGGCTAATACGCCGACGTGACTGCAGCGCCATCTGACGGGCAACATGCAGCCAAATATTGCAAAACCATTGCTCGGGAACGTAAAAGAAGGACTCTTGAGGCAAACAGCGGCCTAGATTGATCTTTCATCTAGCGATTTTGACTACTACAAGACCCCGTCTTTGCATTATCGAGAAATCAGAAGTGGAATCCCGGACCCTTGCAATCCTCGCGTACGTATACGTGGTCTAGCGGTGTGTGAGTGTTCACGCGCGAGCGTCGTCTGCTGGGAAAGACCACCGTAAGTGCGCGCGTATGCGGCATACATACATACATTCAATATCGATTAGTTCAAAGTTCAAAAGCAAAGCGTTATACATAAGTATGCACTTATGAAAAGCTTTTGTTGTCTATTATTACTGATGTATTTTTATATGCAGTAGCAGATCTTTTTCAGAAATACAACTTTTTGGTAAACACATTTTAGTCACGAATAAGAAGAAACGTACAATAATATAAATAGTTATTTTATTAATATAATTCATCATTAAGATTATATTAGTGATTGAAAACGAAAAAGGGCAAACGCTATCAACAAAAACTAAACGAACAAAATGTATTATAACTAGACCGCGGATTTTTATGCAAAATGAAAATTGTCTACCTGAATTGCAACATACTGGAGAGAAATGGATAATTATTTTCATTCTTAATATGTTTAATGAATTGAAAATAATATAAGGATATGTTTAAAATCTTCTAATGTATTTACTGTTTTAAATTACACTTACTCATGTTTGTCATAAATGCATGAAATCCACTGTTTAATTATAACTATACATATAATTATGTACGTATTCGCGCAATGAACAAGGTAACCAATCAATTCTGTAAAAATTTCTGTTCCTTATCATTACTGTTACGGTTACAATAGGACTAAAATACCTATTTCTCCTATTATCGTTTCTCATTTCGTTCACGTATCTAAGCAACCATTCGTACTATACATTAATTAGCAATATGTAACCGACTCGGTTCGCTTGCAAATTATCAAGATTGCAATTACTGAGATTTGACCTATTCACTGCATAGATTGCGAATGTTTATAACTACAATGCAGTAAATATACATGCATTAAAAGAATTCTTTTTTATAATGTAGATTCTCGACAGTTTAATAAAAAAATATATAAAGTTATATTACTATTAACGCTATAGTAGCGACGCGACGTCAGAGTTGGGCAAAAATTTAATCAACGATTGACGACTTCTACTTCAATCGTTAATCGCAATTAACAATTAATCTCCACGTTTAGTCGTTAAAATTGTGGTTAACGATTAAATACTTATTAATCGTTAATTGCGATTAACGATTATTAATCGTCAATTGGATAATTGATTAATGGTTAACACGTCCCGTGCCACGTGTACTACCGGTAGTACCACAAAAAGGGCTTGGCACGGAACGTGTTAACTGTTGAAATTTTGAAATGAAATACGTAATCAGAACTGTATGAACACTGAAAAAAATGTAAACTGAGTTTAGGTGTATTGTCATTTGCTCTATAATACAAACTCTGTTTACGTGCTTTTATGTTTGAAGTTATTATTCCTGGATAAGCTACGACCATGTTTTTGTTGAAATATATTATCTCCTTATATTGCACACAAATGATTACAACTTATTACAATTTATGGATAGACCGTGAGGCGATTAACTTCAACAATTGATTAAATCATCCGATTTTTCGATGAATCCTTTTTTAAATCAACGATTGACGATTAAATCAATCGATTGAATCAATCGCCGATTTTTCGACGATTTCTTCATTTAATCCACGATTGACGATTAACTTCATCAATCGATTGAATCAATCGTCGATTTTTCGACGATTTCTTTTTTTAATCGTACACATTAATCAATCAATCATGATTAAAATTTTAATCGATTAATGCCCAACTCTGCGCGACGTTACACTCGATTTTATTATCAATAGGGAAATGCTTCGATGTATGTATAGTTGTACACAGTATACATATTCAGCATTATAAAACTCGAATACATAATGGATCTGTAAACAAGAACGATGACCGAGTTGAAAAGAGCAAACTCTCGTCAAGTACGAAACCGAAATGAATTTAGAATGGCACACAGTAATAAAATAACGCCAGTCCATAAATAAAGTTTTAATTTGTGATTTCACGGAATTTGTAACATTGAAATAAATATTTGACCTGGGCGATAGGTATTTTTTAATCAATTTGAAGCATACGGGTATTATTAATTTTACGCTGGTATATAATTTTCATATAAAAATTAAACAAAACTTTGTATTTTCGGAGAGTACACTTTTAATGTTTCGATTCGTTCGACATTTGTAAAATAGGTACATTTTTTAACTGACTTCGAAAAAGAAAGAGGTTACTCAATTCGATCTGCATGTGCCTTTTTTCATTTTTTTTTCTATGTATGTTCACCGATTACGCTGAGATAGATGGACCAATCGGAACGATACCTTTTGCATCTTGTAGAGTATGTCCCCAGGGTGGTCCCGTGAAAAAAAATTTTGCGTTTTTTCATTCCTTGCGGTTTTTAGTGCAAATAACCAATAAGACCGAAAAACCATCCTACCATCAACCATCCCTAATAATATAATCTAGCAATTTTGCAAAAAATTTACTTCTTTCCTTTTGTGAAAAAGGTTCAAAACGGAACCGAAATGTTACGAAAGAAGTACATTTTTTCAAAATTGCTAGATTATTGAAAAATGTTCAAAACGGAACCGAAACGTTAGGAAAGAAGTGAATTTTTTTCAAAATTGCTAGATTATTATAAACAGGTTCAAAACGGAACCGAAACGTTAGGAAAGAAGTAAATTTTTTGCAAAATTGCTAAATTATTAAATGATCGAAACTGTAGCGCCGAAAGCATCTTTAAATTTGATATTCAACATTTACGATCGATAATTGGGATTATTTCATAATGAATTATGTTTGAAAATTAGACAACCAGATGCACTAGTAGGATTCCAGAACTAATTGTAAAATCAAAAGGTTTTGTTATATAAAATATAAGCCGACTCTGGCTTCTAGGCAGTGCGAACAAAGACGTGTAAAGTAACCAATGTGTTCAAACTTCAAACTTGTACAAAGTAAATAACTAAGTAGGTATTAATCTAATTTTAATATCATTTTTCTAACATTTATGTTTTAAAATTACTACACTATGTACTTACTAAAACTGTTACTACAGTTACTAAAAATAAAAGATGTTATACATATACATAGTATACTTTTAAAAAATTTTCGGTTTTTCTGTGACACTCTTTTCAGTATCATCAATAGTTTCAGAAATATTCGCAGGCATAGATTAGAGCATACAGAACACCCCGTGTATTAATAATGTCTGTATATCAACATTATATCTACGGTATGCCTGTTTCTTTATGTAGCTTAATATAACGTTAGGGGAACTAATTGCGTTATAAAAAGTTATTATGTGCCATAAAATGTAACAACTATTATGTATCACGTTGAGTACGCGAGTTGCTGGTAACATTGTACACCAACAGTCGACCAATAAAATTACTAATCCATTGATTATCTGGGTACAAAGTTTTGCAATTACGTCCTTTTAGTACGTCTTCAATACATTATGAATTCGAGTAACACAGCCAATGAGTTTATAAAATGTTTCAAAACCCTGGAGAAGAAGTAGAGGAGGGTAGAAAATGACATTTCTAGAGATTTCTGGGAAATTGTTGATACGAAATTAACCATAAATTAAGACGTTTACTTTTAATTCTATATTATTTTGTTGAAATATAATAAGTTGATCGAACATAAACAGTTTGTATTCACTGCACGTAATTGAAGAATCAGATCTTTGCCAGAATTGAATGTCAACTGTGTTTCAATTTAATTTTCAAAATATAAATTGAATGTCAACTGTGTTTTAATTTAATTTTCAAAATATAAATTGAATGTCAACTGTGTTTCAATTTAATTTTCAAAATATAAATGTACGTATTTTCTGAACAGCGCACAAGTGTTTTTATCGACAGAAGTCTTGTTAAAAAGTATGTAAGGACGTTGAAAATTGATTTGATAGAACTACATCTTGATGTACCATTACCAAAGAGTTTCAATCAAATCTTTCGTTCGGTTAGTTTCTTAAATTATACATCTTTACCATACTTTATTCTTCAAGATTTGATGATGTTTTCTCTTCTTACGTCAACGTCTTTCCGATATTTATTCTTTTATTAATCCAGGAACACTGCATGTCTTTTGTCCTACATCTCGCATCTGTTTTTTATTTCGTCTCCTTTCATTCTTCTTCTTCTTGTTCTTTCATTTTGTCTTTCCATCTACAGTCGTTTATTTTTTTCCAGAGTCTCGTTTATTCTCGTTCATGCACCAACTCCATTACATTTTTTAACAGTTCTTCCTCGCCACATTTCCGCCATTTTCGCATACCTGTTCTCTTCTCCGCCACTCGTTCTTTGCTATTCTTCTTAAACTAAATTGTATTTTTCTCCGCCTCTACGTCCAGTCGTCTTCCATTGTCTCTAACCTACCTTTCAGTACATAGCACTACACTCATATTCAATTTCTTTTAATTCTTTTATTCGTATTTTTAGATTTGCAATGTTTACTTTCGTGTAATTACCTCCATTCTCGGTTCCTCTGTCTTTCCACCCAGACCTTTTACCACTACATTTCTCCTGTTCTTTATTCTGTTTACCAATTTCAATGTCCACTAAATTATTGTTGAATTTTCCCTTTTTTCTTCATCTTCTGTTCCCTATCTCTCATTACTACTCTGCTCCCCCACCCCCTTCCGACTTTCCCTATCGAATATATTTTCCTCTATGATGTCATTATCTCTTTTATCCATTTTTTCTCCTTCTTGGCTATATCCTCTCATACTGTTTTATCTCTATCTTTATGCTATCTTCTTCCTTTATTCCTTGGTCCTCTTTTCTATCTGATGACCTCCTTACTCTTTTGTTTCCTTGCTAACTTTTTTCATATTTCTTCTAAACTTCTTACTTTTCCCTTCGTTTTCCTCCACATATTTCTTAACTCTGCTTGTTTCCTCTCGGCCGCCTTCCTTGTAGCCTTTCTTTTCCCTTGTTAACCTGTTCATACCGTTCCCTTTTCCATAGATCTCTGTCTTACTAAATTGCTTTCGTGTTACAATAGATAATTGAAATAGCTATTTTCAATTTTGAAATATTCTATGCAATTTAAAGAGAGTTCATCAAATATTTTAACGATGTTAAAATATTAACCAACTTGTATACGTAACTTGTTTGCATACTGAAAATTTCATCGAAATCGGTTAATGTTGGAATGAGCTACAAACATTTAAAGATGATCACGTGATGGCGAAATGCTCTGATACGGCTGAAAATTTGCTTTTTAAATTCTCACAGAGTTTTATAAGTGATAAATGCATTGTTGTTGTTATTCTAACTTGAAAAACAATAGTATATTAGGTGGTCAAATACTGAATATTGTTTTTGAGCAATTTTCAGAAGTTGACAGGCGTGGTCAATTACTGACGTGACTCATTTAAATTTGTTTACGATTTATAATGTATCCATTTTACATCTACGATTGTTAGGAGTACAAAATATAATTCTAAATTTTGTAGCATGCTCTGTTTTAGAGGATGACCTATTGATTGAGGTCAACTATTGATTGCATTCACGGTCAAGTATTGACCAGTGTCCACTTTTTTAACACTTTACCGACCGATAGCCTATTAATCGGCTTCAAGAGGAAAACGAAGAAAACGAACTGTTGAATAACAATAAATGGCCTGCCTCCCTGGTTGCCTGTTGAAAACATTGTGAACGAACACGTAATATTTTTATATGAAGGAAAACATTTCCCTGGAAAAATTCTTCGTGTAACTAAAACTAAAGCGACTATTTCATCTATGGAAATGTATGGGCGATTATGGAAGTGGCCAGAGAAGTCTGATGTGCTGGACTACGAGTGGAAGGCTGTACTTTCTCATATCAATGAGCCACCGAAATCGAGCAGAACTCGCAACGTCTACTCTGTTCCTAATTGAACTTTTTATGGAATTGATTTGTTTTATTTCTTATTTTAGTCTTTAATTGTAATTTGTGCTGGTAATTGTTGAAACTAAATGATAGTAAAATGTGTGATTCCCAACATTATTGCTTTAACCCTCTTTCTAGTATAAGTGGTCAACTACTAACGAACAGAAGGTCAATTACTAGATTTTTCATTCTCAAGAGTGGTCAACTTCTGAAGCAATTACTGAATTTTTAACAATGTTTCTTAAATTTGTATAAGTAAACTTTTTTTAAAAAGTGGCCTTGGTACATAATCTAGAAGACTTAAAGAGTGTCTTCAGCAAGTGGTTACTATTGTTCGCGTGGAAAACTTAACTGGTCAACTATTAGTACCTTTTACCTTAATAAATTATAGGAGAAAGGCAAAAACGTTTGGTCCCGTAAAGTAATGTTTACCCATTTCTTTCGTTTTCATAATAAATTACTTATATAAACATTTGATACTCCCGTGATCTATTTTTCTTCACTACGTTGTCTACATAATGCCATGAATGAGACAAGCATTCAAATGATTAGCCTAGAAATTTGTAACGGCACTTATTTTAATTATAATGTATCGGTAGTCAGGAACGTGTCCCAGACGCGGATCGAGGACTTCGCAAAAATTTCTAACGTTTATGAAGCAATGAGAGAAAATGAATCGAACATTCCATTTCAGACGCCTTTAAGAAAGAGAAGAGAAAACGTTCCAGACGTACTCATGTGGGACGATGCTTCCGTATTAAATGAGTGTATTATGAAACCTTATCCAGCTTGCCTTTTGAAAGGATCTCCTGAAAGAATTTTTAATTATAAAATATCTCGAGTAAGAAATTCGTTCAGGAAATTCGTTGGTCTACGTTCCCAGAACATTTCGAAAATTTGTACCGTTTGTTAGACATCATAAGATGTTATATTCTGTATTATGTTAATAAGTAGAGACTTTGTGTTCGACTGTTTTTGACAGGCAACCGCGGATTCAGAAGTTATGCGCATAAGTTATATTCATGCGATATGCTTTATACAACATCGGAGAATTTATCTGATAAATAATTTATTTTATGCATTCATAACAAAAATCATTATTTACTGCATAATTACATACATTTACTGCATTTCTTTACACATTACTCTAGGGCAGGCATGCACAGGTGGACGATTTGGGAGCAGGAGCAATCGACCCTGCTCCTGAGCAGGGTCGGAGCAGTGACCTTGCTCGGACGTATCCAGCGCGCTCTCCACTTCCCCACGCCCCTCCCACTCGTCTTCTCTCGTGCTCTGTTTACAAGTCACGCTTAGTGGGTTCCCCTTCCATACGTCCGATCTGCTCTGAGAGCATACGGGGAGCAACTTGGGAGCACGGAAGCTGCTCTGAGAGCAAAGAGCTGTGCATGCCTGCTCTAGGGATTGGACCTAAAATATATATTTGATTTTTTATCTAGGTGCACGGTAGTGCACCAGCCAAGTTCTCGCACTACCTCCGTTTACACGAAACAACTTAGCCGTTTTTTAGAGGCTTATATGTAACTCGGCACTGGAGGCAGATGGGAAGATGTAATTTCGTACACTTATTAAATGATATCATGTCTCAATATTAACAAAACATTAATCTTCCAACATTAGTAGGTTCCGAGATATAGGACCTCAGAAATCGCTGAAGTCACTGACTGACTGACTGACAGATCATCAATATCTTTTGGGTACTTCCCATTGACCTACAAGCTTGAAATTTGGTACATAAGTCCACCATAACAAACACTAAAAGGAATAATTATCAAAGTTTGAAATTTTACACCATAAAGGGGTTGTATTGAAAAAAAACATTACGAAATAGGTACGTAGGGTAGAACATATACGTAAGTATACGTTTTATAAGCTTCGATGTCGCAACAAATACTGATGAAAAAAACAATCGCTTTAATGTAAACAAAAGAAACTGCACCGAGCATCGTGTATAGCGGCGGGGGGGGGGGGGGGCAAACGGATCCGAGAGTCGCCGGCAGAGTGTTAATCTTCGACACTTTGAATTTGGATTTTGTCTTGCAGATTAGAAAAGGATTTTTTTCTTTTATCGTCGCTGCGTTATTTAGATTTTTTCCCTGTCCTCTACTTTGCCATTCGGACTGTTCAGGATTTAATGACTTAGGGATAAGAGTAATCCCAACAAAAACATCCTGTAAACAGGAGCCAAGTTCCTATGGCCGTAAAAAGTAGTGAGATCAAACAAAATACGGACAAGTTCGTTAGCTTAGAACAGTGGTCGGCACGGAGGAGACTCTGCAGGCCGTTTTCGGCTCGCACCGCCTCTTTTCACCGACCGCACGTCCCGTTCCCCGTAACGGCCCTAGTCCTCGAGGCAGCTCAGGCCCGTACCTATCCCAGACCGTATGAACTGCGCGTGGCGCATTAGGGCGACACCCGTATCAATAGGTTTCCACATTACCATTGAGGTACTATTGTAAATGCGTTTTTTTATGTGGTTTCCCCTGTAGGCCTATTCCACTCTGTTGCATGACAATTTCTGAAACTAACTTTGAACGAATAAACACGGAAAAGAGAGAGAGAGAGATATATATATACAGGGTGTCCCAAAACCCCTTCGACTCCGGGAAATGGGAGGTTCCTTAGGTCATTTGAAGCAACATTTTCCTTTGCACCAATGTCAGCCGGGGCTTTGTTTAGGAGTTATTAACGAAAAACACGGACCAATCAGAGCGCGATCTAGACGCGCGATGGCACGTTCAGCCCGGCGCGCCGGGAGACGAGCGTGGTGTAACGCCGCGATGTTGTAACGAACAAGAGTTTCTCGAGATTATGTGAATCCTCTCCGATTTCGATGAGCCTCGGATATGTTGTCAAGACCATGATTCTGAACAACATTACCCTTTACAGTTTTTGTCGGCCGGCTTTAGTTTACGCGATAAATGCAAAAACTTGTAATTGTAAATCGATCGATTGTACTATCTTCTACCCGATTTGGATGAGCTTTGGATATGTTGTCAAGACCATGATTCTGAACAACAGTTCCTTTAGACTTTTTGACGGTCGCGGAAGAACTTTACTTGTCAATTCATATGGGTGGATCTTTTTACCCGACTTACGGCAACGTTACCCGAACGAGAGAAGAAGCAGAAACTGATTGTATTGAAAACTCACTTATTCAGCCGTAAATCCATTTGCTGCTTCGAAATGTGTGTCACTGGGTCACTCGGTGACGAACTGTACAGATGTCTTCAGGTATACGACAGTACCGAAAGCTAAGGGACGTACGGCCAGGTCGACGAACTGCACAGCCGGTGGTAGAAGGCCTAAGGGATGCGCGGTCAAGTCGACGATCCAGAATTTCACTTTCACTTTCGATTCGATAAATAATTCGTATGTTTATTTCACACAGATGCCTTGAAATTTTTCCACACTCACAATCACTGTTCACATTTGTCAACACATAGTTATGCACTAATAGTAATTGCCATATCCCTTGTACTGCTGCACAAATCACAACAATCAGGTAATGCAATCACTAGACTGCGGATTTCATGCATTTGCAGCAAACATGAGTAGGTGCATTTTAAGACAGTAGAGAGATTAAAATAATTTCAAAACACCATAGTATTATTTTCAACTTCTTAAAATGATCACAGTGAGAATCAAATATCTGTCTGGCTCCTGTCCCTTGTAATAGCGGCAGCCAACATTAATGTTGCATAAAGATCCGTAGTCTAGTGATTAGTTTAAATATTACTATCAAAAACACAGCTAATAGCAACCGTTAGCTTTGAATTGACAAGTCTTTGGAGATGTTCTCTCTATCGCGGCTCGAACGACTCTGATTTTCCGCAAGATTTTTCTAAAGAATTTAGGAAGGGCATTTAGAGTGTCGAAATTCGAAATGCACGCTGAAGCACGAAAACGACGGGACGGTTAGACGAAAAACAGGATCCGAGAAGGACCGCTGTAAGCTTTGTAGCAAACACATGTTTAGTTTTTCCTGCAGGTTGGTACGCAGAGTGGATGGGTAACTGTTCGAAAACGTCATCCGTCCTTTTACCCAGCAAGGGGTAAAAATTTCAGGTCAGCGTAGAGAGAGCATCCCTATTGTCCTATACCTTCCTTAAGAAACTTTCTAAAAGAAGGACAGACGACGTTTTCGAACGGTTACCCATCGACTCTGCGTACCAATCTACAGGAAAAACTAAACATGTGTTTGCCACAAAGCTTACAGCGGTCCTTCTCGCATCCTGTTTTTCGTTTAACCGTCCCGTCGTTCTCGTGCTACAGCGTGCATTTCGAATTTCGACACTCTAAATGCCCTTCCTAAATTCTTTAGAAAAATCTTGCGGAAAATCAGTGTCGTTCGAGCCGCGATAGAGAGAACATCTCCAAAGACTTGTCAATTCAAAGCTAACGGTTGCTATTAGCTGTGTTTTTGATAGTGATATTTAAACTAATCACTAGACTGCGAATGTTTATGCAATATGAATGTTGGCTGCCGCTATTACAAGGGACAGGAGCCAGACAGATATTTGATTCTTACTGTGATCATTTTAACAATTTGAAAATAATACATTGGTGTTTTGAAATTATTTTAATCTCTCTACTGTCTTAAAATGCACCTACTCATGTTTGCTACAAACGCATGAAATCCGCAGTCTAGTGATTGCATTACCTGATTGTTGCGATTTGTGCAGCAGTACAAGGGATATGGCAATTATTATTAGTGCATAACTATGTGTTGACAAATGTGAACAGTGATTGTGAGTGTGGAAAAATTTTGAGGCATCTGTGTGAAATAAACATACGAATTATTTATCGATTCCAAAGTGAAAGTAAAATTCTGGATCGTCGACTTGACCGCGCATCCCTTAGGCCTTCTACCACCGGCTGTGCAGCTCGTCGACCTGGCCGTACGTCCCTTGGCTTTCGGTACTGCCGTGTACCTGAAGACATCTGCGCAGTTCGACCCAGTGACACACATTTCGAAGCAGCAAATGGATTTACGGCTGAATACGTGAGGTTTTAGTTCAATCAGTTTCTGCTTCTTCTCTTTTTTACGATTATCTCGTAAACTAAAGCCTATCGCCAAAAAGTCTAAAGAGAAATGTTGTTCAGAATCATGGTCTTGACAACGTATCCAAAGCTCATCGAAATCGGAGAGGATTCACATTATCGAGAAACTCTTGTTCGTTGCGATGTCACGGCGTACCACCGACACTCGCTTGCCGGCGTGGCGCGGCGCGGCGGGCCAGGGCGCGCTCTGATTGGTCCGTGTTTTTCGTTAATAACTCCTAAACAAAGCCGCAGTTGACATTGGTGCAAAGGAAAATGTCTCTTAGAATGGTCTCAGGAACCACCCCCTTTCGGGATTTTCACGAATTTTGGGACACCCTGTATAACTTTGACAAATACTTCGATAACCGTTTCACTGATTTCGATTCCCTTAAAAATGATTTCAGACTATTTCAGAACCCCCTCGCGGCCATAATCGAAGAACAAGCTTCCGAGTATCAAGAGGAACTTCGCGATTTTCATCAAAAAGTTCCTCTGAAGACTAGGGAAGAAAACAGTGTCGAATTTTTTAAAATATTAAATGAATCAAGATATCCTCTCCTCAGAAATTTCGCACTGAGAATTTTTTCAATGTTCGGATCGACATATCTGTGCGTATGTTCGTTTTATAAAATGCGGAATATTAAATCGGAAAAGCGCACCCGGTTGAATGACGCTTCTTTATTGTCTGCGATGCGAGCCGCGACATCTAATCTTTCATTTGATATATCTGATATTCCGAGTACATCTAAACGTCCACGAAGAAGTTTGTCTGAATGACTGTTTAAAATTTTGGCAATGGAATTAAGAAGTAGTTCTCGACATTTTTAGTTCGGACGACATTTTTTCAAAGGAAAATGTCGCTTGAAATGATCTCAGGAACCTCCCATTTTCGGCTCCGGACCTAATTTTGAGACACCCTGTAGTATACAGGGTGTCTGTTTTATCTCAACACAGTGAAATATCGTTCAAGAGAATCGTGCTGTGAAAGAAATGCTGCAATTGAAATGCTTCCTTATTTTTATACTTCATTACTTTTATCTTTATTGTGTGAAGCCCGACATGAGTTTCCGCCAGTGGCGCTCGGAACGGGATACGGCGCAGCGACAGGATATGGAGCGGCGAACGAACGTTCTGGTGGTGAGCGCCACTGGTGACAACTCATGTCGGGCGGAGATATTTTGCTTTCTGCTTCGAAAATAAAGTCGACCATGCAAACTTCACACGGGGGTTTCTCAAGATAAAAGTCTGCTCTTTCGCGCGGTATAGTTCAATTTTTCGCTGGACCCTATTTTTTGAGATAAATTCGAAAATATCCGCAAAAATTGGTGCAAAAGTGGTGTCTCTCCGTCTTTAATCATTGTTTAAACATGTTTAAACAATCATAATGTATTAATATTGGATATCACTGTATTCGGGAAAGTCTACAGAATCTTTTGCTGTAAAGAACAATTCAATATCTTTTATAATAACATCGCAATATTTGTTTAAAGTTGAAAAATATGTCTTTTTTTTAAACTCCATTTTCTCAAAAACTGGACGTATAGGAAAAAAATGAAAAACATATTCGGAATCAGCGCGGAAAACTCTATATGAATCGCATAGTGGGAATCGAAATACTTTTTGGCTGTTGGACAGTGTTATTATACTACAGCCAATCCTGTTTTTGTGCGGTCTTTTTCTATGCGATTTTTTTTGTGCGATTTTTTTATGCGGTATACATATCAGATCGGATCAGCAGAATATCTCGGAAGATATTGTCGTTCTTAAGAAGTAGAATGAGTCGGTCATGAACAGACGCGTCGGAAGATTCCTATTCAATAGCACGCGTGTTCACCGAATGTTCAAACTCAAATTTCTCGAAAATGAGGAGACAAATGAAACAAATTTGTTCTATATTTTCCCCTCCACGTTTATACCATCTTGGGACACGCTGTAGACATATGAAATAAAGTAGTTTACGAAACTTTAAAGTCGTTTTCTAAGAGAACGGTTGACATGAGATCAGAGATGGGCAAAAATTTTATCTGAATAAAAATTTCGAATAACGAATAAATGATAAAAAAGTTTTATTCGTTATTCGATGGTTCGAGTTGTGGTTCCGTTGAGACTTTTCTTTGTTGCGATGAGTACTACACGATGATATAAGAAACAATTTTGACCTTCGGATTCAACGTTAAGGTCAATTTCGCGATTCATTTTTGTAACAGATTTCCACCGATCCAGAAGTGCAGAAACACGATATAGTGGTCGCAACACATCATTTTGAAACACTCTGTACACTAAAGTGATCTACGGAGACTGCAGAATCGTTGTACGCTGTAAACTGAATTTCCACCAAGATTTTTTATTCGAGATTTACATTGAATTGTAAATAGATACACTGAAAGTCCATCGCCAAGATCTAGGCACTAATAATATTAACCCTGGAACTACACCAATAAATATTCACATTTTCTACTTTGTTTTCTGTTAAGACATTGTGAATTGCCATGCATGCTGATGTCGAGAGTTTCGGTGCGTGCGCATCTAACGGTCGAGCGTTCGTGGCGGTTGAGTCTACCGATCATTCCTTTGTCCGTCTTGTCTCCGGTCAACACGTGTGTACAGCGTCTCGCCATTATTCTTATTAAAGTTTATTCTTGTGTGAGACACATAGTTATTCTACTTATTCCAATCCCAGTATTATTAGTTGATATTATACCTTTAATATTTTCTAAAAAAGAACTTTGGGTTTCTGATACCCGAGTGTGAAGTATATGTCTAAAAAAATAAGTGTGATGTTCTAGGGTTAACTCCGATTATTTAATAGTTCACAGTTTATAATATAATATTATACAAAGCTCAGAGTAAAAATACAACGGGTTCGAAATACAAAAGCGTTCACATTCAGAGTCTAAATAGTTCTATACAGATTCGAAGTTCAAATGACTCCGTTCTAAATAGTTTTCTACAGGATCGAAGTTAAAGTTATTCTGTTCCAAGATTCTTACACAATTCCCCATAAAAACTCGGGAAGAATCATTTCTTTGGTAGGGCTAACAAGTGGGCGAACCACCAGTTTGAGACTCGTTCACAGACGGAACGGACATCTTGAGGTCGTGTGTGATTTCTGCGAACGGATATCTCCGACGCGTGCGAGAAGAATCGTCCATACAAGCTAGCTCCGTATGCATTCTGATTCAAGACAGCTGATGAGGTCGATGCCAGATAGATGAAACAAATGAAGATCTACAGCAAACTACCGCCCAAACATCGCGCGTTGCTATACCAATACATTGTCTATCCTATTTTCACGAATTTCGTGATTCTTTCTCATTCTGTCTGTGACCGCGAAATATCTCATGTGTGTGCATTGACCACATCAGCTGTCTGGAATCAGTGTGCATACGGATGGTAGCTTGTACGGACGATTCTTCTCGCACGCGTCGAAGATTTGCGAACGCAGAAATCGTATGACCTCAAAGATATCCGTTCCGTCTGTGAGCGAGTCTCGCGACGCAAATGAAGTTCAATAAAGTGCAGTGTTTCAACATTAAAGGATTACCAGTTCTTTACATTCTCCTCATTCCCTGCAGTAAACCTGTACTCTCTTTAAACTCGTAGTGCGTATGTATGATATTATAAATACTGCTAGAGTGTTTATTCCAGTATACTAAGTACGGTGTTATGAACAATTATAGTGCAGGATAAGGATTTGTGGATAGAATGTGTGAGAAGAATTTAAAAATGAAAGGGCATTGACCCCTTCTACTTGATAATTCCATAGGACGGATATTAGAAATGCCCTTGTGGATATTAACGAGTTGATAGGTTCAATGTCGTCCAACGATTTTTTAAACATTTTCACATCGCTGTGGCCCCAAATGAGAACCAAGGTATGCATGCATTTGTCACTTGATACGAGACTGTCGCGCGCCTGCGTGACGTACGCAACGTGCACCTCTGTTGAAAAGTTGCCGCTTTTTGGGCAGATTTTTAACTGTTGATAACTAAATAACAAAGTCGAAATCGCAATTTTTTTATTCTTCATTTTCGTCTTATTACACTGTCCAACACCAAATTTGTTTTCAATATACTGTTGGGTCCTTCTCATAGAGTTTTTGCGCTGATTCCGAGTCTGTCCTTAATTTTTCTCCTATACGCACAGTTTTTGAAAAACATGGCTTTGAAAAAGAAACATATTTTTCAACTTTAAACAAATATTGTAGTATTATTATAAAAAATATTGAATTGTTCTTTACAGCAAAAGATTCTGTAGACTTTCCCGAATACAGTGATATCCAATATTAATACATTATGATTGTTTAAACATGTTTAAATAATGATTAAAGACGGAGATTTTCCGCTGGACCCTTATTTTTTGAGATAAATTGAAAAATATCCTCAAAAATTGGTGCAAGAGTGGTGTCTCTCTGTCTTTAATCTTTGTTTAAACATGTTTAAACAATCATAATGTATTAGTATTGTATATCATTGGATTTGGGAAAGTCTGCAGAATCTTTTACTGTAAAGCACAATTTTCAATATCTTTTATAATAACATCACAATATATGTTCATAGTTGAAAAATATATCTTTTTTTAAAACTCAATTTTCTAAAAAACTTTACGTCTAGGAGAAAAATTAAGGACAGATTCGGAATTCCCGGTTTACAACGAAATACCCTACCGTGAGACAGACAGTTGGCAAGTTTGAAGTAATTGTATACATATAAATTATGTCTTCTTCGTCAGCTGTATTTGAGGTCCCGTCATATCGATTTGTTCTTAAGTTTTTGTAGTAATTATGTTTAATAAGATGGCAGTTAGTTCCGTTAGTTCCTGCCAAGCGGCAGCACTGTTGCTTGAGAACGTGGATTTCATTATTGCAACGATTTACATTAGAGTACGGAGTTAATCAGAATGGCTTCTGAAATAAATTATTTATTACTAGCTTTCTCCCCCGCCACGCGTTGCTGTGGCTCAGTATTTTTTAAAAGTACGTTTTTACCTGTCACAGATGTGACACATTTATATGATGTAATTAATAATCTAAAAATACTAACCAAATATTTCAATTCAAACGCAGATCAATCTACTCAGCTGAATTCCAATGCAATGAGAAACTTACAGAATAAATCACTCTGAATAGGTCAATTTTTCTATTTATATATATTTCACGTTATAATTCGAAGCAGAATACCACTGAGAAGATTCTCGTCGTGACGCATTGGTGATAATGCGAATCAACACGAAACCATATCGATTATATTATACATCAATGTTTTCTCAAACGCGCCACATTCACATAACTTAAAGTAAGCAGTTAGCGTTGTGGCCGGTGGAAAAAGTCGTCAAAACTATTGAACGAATGGACTTTTTCGGATACTGATTTCTCATAAACCTTTCCGAAGAAACGCTGCGTCTGATGGCTCAAAACCCAGCTTTCTACGTTCAGCCGTTACGGAGATGTTCGATTACAAACAAACAGACATTTACATTTTTATTTATATGTATAGATTCGGCGACCAAAAAATTTTGTAATTTAATGTTGTTAATCTGTATTATTTGCGAAATTGATTATGAATAAAAAAGGTTATGACTGAACCAAGTGGTTTTACACTTAAATTTAAAATATTTCAAAACGTGTGGAGTTCATCGATTTGGCCTGTGAACGGCTCATATAATAAAAGAACCGAGCATCCGTCGAGACTTGTGTTACAGCTAGCCGCGACGTGGGACGAGCCTCGTGTACTCGAAATTTTATGTATCGGCGCACCTGTACCGTGGCCATACACAGGTTTGCACAAATACGGGGAATACTTTTCCTTGATACGACGTCCGGTATCGCAAGTTATGGGACATTCTAAGCGTACGTGGTGGAGGTCGGACACATAAGTACGTGTAATATGTACACACCAGCAGAGCGCAGCAGCGCAGCGTCCAAAGAGCCGGCTAGCAGCTGGTGCCAGTTTCAGATTACATATCGTCTTCGTAGATTCCGCCAAATACGTATTCGCGCCGTCTGGCCCGGTTGGCACGCCATGCGTTCTGTTAAGAAGTGCAGTTAATTACGAAGATAATTTCGAGTCGTATGTTTGCGTGCTGCACATAACAAGCTTCCGACTTCGGGAGTTTCTCCCATGCAAGCCAATCTGCGTTACACCCCCCCCCCCTCCCCCGTACCTCTCGATTCATGCTAACCCCGTCCCACCCCGTCCGACCCCGTCCCACCCGATTGCACCCTCTTCGACTGCCCCTTGCCACACTTTACCCTTTTGCCATATCCCTTGGCCGAGCGCGATCGTTATCTGCCCAAGAGATTAGGATGAAACCCTCTGATCATTTCCCAGAACTCTTTTTAATGTTCGTCCTCTGCACCCTTTGTGCGGACTTCACCATCGTTATGAATCGACGAGATGATCTTTTCCCCATTCGTACCAGCCGAGTTAGCATCGATGTACAAATCGATAGCAGACACGATTTCCTTTCAATAGTTTGCCCGTTTGTCTAGCCGTAATCAGTTCAGTGCGATCTTAGCTCGTGCCGACTGTCTTTTAGAACTCTCTGTAGGCCTTATCGCTTACATCAGATTTACAAATGAGGCGGAGGATAGGAGATCCGTTACTTGTTACATGTAACAGATACATTATCGCGGGGAAAGCAGAAATTGTGGAAACTTTTTCCATTGTACTTTCAATGTATAACAAAATTATGAATTACATTACACATACACCTAAGTCAAATAATAAATTCTTATCTAAATCTGAAATGAAAGAAATGGAACAATTTCTAAAACAAAACAGTAATCTATTGTTGCTTAAATCTGATAAAGGTAATACAACAGTTATAATTGATAAAGAAGTATATAACTCAGAAGTGCTAAAAACGTTGAATGATACAAATACTTATAAAATCAGCAAATACCAATACACAGCCACGTTTGAAAAGGAGGCCAATTCTATCATTTCCAATTGGGTAAGAAAAACTCAAATAGAAGAATCACTACGTAAAACATTAAAAACATACAATGGGGTAATACCCAGAGCTTGTACACTACCTACGACATAAAGAAAATTTATCATGGAGAATTATTGTCTCTTCCATCGGCGGTCCCACTTATAAACTGTCCAAATTTCTCGCTAACATTTTGTCCAAAATAATAGGGTAATCCCCTTATCATACAGTAGATAGCTGGCAATTCGCCAAAGAAATTAGAACAATTGAAATTCCAGATGATTCATCAATGTTAGTATCCCTTGATGTAACATTTTTATTTACAAACGTACCAATTGAGCTAGCTTTACAGGCACTAGACTGTCGTTGAGACGAAATAAAACAACATACTAACATACAACATGACGAGTTTCGTCATACTGTTAAGTTTGTATTGGAAGCCAAAATGTGTTCATTTTTAATGGTGTTTACTACAAACAAATATTTGGAACAGCCATGGGATCTCCAATTTCCCCAGTTGTTGCAAATCTTGTAATGGAAAGATTAGAAGAGAATTCTATTTTAAAACTGCCCTTTGAATTGGTTCTGTATAAAACGTATGTTGATGATATAATCACATGTATAGAACCTGAACAATTGAAAATTTTGTTCGATACATTTAACAGCTTTCATGAAAGATTACAATTCACATATGAAATGGAAAGCAATTCGAGTCTAAGCTTTCTCGACGTGAGTGTCATTAGTACAGAAAATGGGTTAAAAACGAATTGGTTTCATAAAACTAGCTGGTCGGGTAGATATGTAAAGTTCTACTCGTTTCACCCTTTGCAACATAAAGTGAGCTCAATCAAAGGTTTGATAGATAGAGCTATCTTACCCTTTGATCCTGAATTTCGACCCAACAATTTGCTGTTAATAAAAAATGTGTTAAAACACAACGGTTATTCAGAAAATTTTACGTCAAACATCGTCGAGGAACGTATTTTTGAATTATATCATCCTCTTTTGGTTGTGAAAAACGAAAGGAAGATATATTTAAAAGAACTGGTCCAATCAATTGGAAAAATACGGTTGTTATACCTTATGTTGAGAACATCTTAAATGACATAAAAAGGATCTTTCGAAAAGTAGGAATTCATACAATTTTCAGGATACCACATTGTCTTAAAACCTTGTTTCCACCTGTTAAAGACAAGCTACCACGTTTAGAATGTTGCAATATCGTATACTCCATACCTTGCTTAGGATGTAGTCAAGTATACATATATATATTGGACAAACGTCCAGAAACTTGAAAACCCGTATCACAGAACATAAGCATAATATTTTCTTACCCCCACTACAACATACTGCATTGACCGAAACATTCACTTGAAATGGATCATATATTTGATTTTGAGAACGCCAAAATTATTGACAAATAAGAAAATTTATATCAAAGGTTACTATTGGAAACTATGCATATGATTAAACATCGCAGCGTAAATGTTAGGTATGAGACACCTAAGATACATGAATATTACGCAACATTACTAAACCAGTAATGTTCTATGATGAATTTTCAAATAAACCTTACTATATTGTCATTATCCAAAAATTTTGAACTAGCTTTTTGTCACATACAATTAACTGTATGAAACTGATTCCAATAAAAGTTGAACGTTAATAACGATTTATGTACCATCAAGGTATCATATATTCGTAAGAGTGGATTTAAGAACATACTATTACCTTTCAAATTTACCGCCTTATATCGATAGATATAACCTAGATCGTTTTCAATACGTTCTTACATCAGTGTCTCGACAACAAGCATTTCCGACGCACATAACACACGCGTGCCACACAATTATTATAAATTTATTTTCCCCAAAGCAAGTGAGTGAATCTTTCTGAACAATATTCCTTATATTCAATCATTCAATAGTTTTGGAAATTATTATAACATATTTACTGTTGTGAGCTGACGAGAAGATCCCCGGGGGGGGCACAGAGGCAAGAGGGGTCTCCAGCTAGCGCCGCCTACCCCCACCTCTGACGGTCCGTACTCGCCGCCTACCCCCACCTCTGACGGTCCCGTACTCGCCGCGTGACCACGCCCTTTCAGCTGCTACGTCACACGACGCATAGTAGTAGGATTTCCGTATTTACAGAGGGCTACGATGTTTCACGACTTACAGCCAATATTCAATGCCGTGAATACGAGGATCCTATTGCAGTCATGAAAAGTGACAATTTACACAAGGAGAATGCAAAGCCTTCGCGTCACAGATTTAGTTGAGACTTTACAGAGTTACAGATCTCGTTCCCCTGATTACGAATATACTCAATTATAGGGGAAACTATTCAGTAATTTTCGAGATATTTGCAAATTAAAGTTTTGTGGACGCAACATGTCAGTTTACATAGTTCATTATTTTACTAAGTATGTAATGGTGTGGCGTAGCGGCAGGGAGCTGAACTGCTATGCCGTGAGCTCGGGTTCGAGTACCGTCGTAGTAACTTTTTAAAAAATTTTTTTTTAGCTTTTTACATTAGAGACAGAGAGCGAGGGAGCGGGAGAGAGAGAGAGAGAGAGAGAGAGAGAGAGAGAGAGCGAGAGAGAGCGGGAGAGAGAGAGCGAGAGAGAGCGGGAGAGAGAGAGAGAGAATTATGAATTCTGGAATAAACTTACGAAAACTCTCTCCCGCTCTCTCTCTCTCTCTCTCCCACTCCCGCTCTATCTCTCTCCCGCTCTCTCTCTCTCTCTCTCTCTCTCTCTCTCAAAAACTATTTTATATAATAGAAAAATGTATAAATATAATAGAAAGATATTAATTTATGGTGTTAATTACAGATAGGATTATAATATATATATACGATTATTAATATGTGCTGTAGAATGTTAATGTCAATACTGATTTGAACATTTTATAATAAGAATAGGAAAATAAGAAAGTTTTACGTCATGACAATTTTTCAGCAGTATTCTGAATTTTGTGCCTACGCCGTTGAGTACCCTCACTGAGTACCCTAGGGTACGTCTGATTCCCTCTCTTCGTCACGCGACTCAAGTAGTGGGGGTGACTGCGTCGGCCAATAGAACGCTCTAGTCGAAATTGCGTGTGAGCCTAGGCGCCCCCCCCCCCTCCAAGTCAACCAATCGGGTCCGCATTCTTGCCTACGTCACCGCATTCCTGCCAGGGATCTTCTCGTCAGCTCACAACAGTACTTTACAGTCGCGATTCAAATAAATCTTGAAAAGAATCCAAACTAGGATCGAAACGTTGATTTTGTTTGACAATCAGCAAAATTGCTTCATAATTAGTAATAAACGATCGAACCGTTGCGCCGAAAGCATTTAACATTTATTACTTTCAATGTTCTACATACTTGCATACATAGTCAAGATCGCGTAAACTATTTATAATATTGTTCTGTACGTAATGGAATGTGCAATATGTATTTCTGATTATGAACCCGCAAAAAAGTTTTACATCCGAAATTCTATTTGCTTGCCCTTGTCCGCATGGAAAGAAATTGAGAAGATATTGCGCGAGAGATTCCTGTTTTTTTGGAAATTCCACGGTTTCATATTTTACGTCGAATTGGCGCCAGCAAAACTGTGGTTATTGCAAGCTATACATATAAATCAGAGTCTAACCCAGATCTACCTAGATTCATCCAACACTTACCAAGATTAGATCCACATTTTCGAGTACTATCTATTTCAGACCGCATGAAGAGACTTCTGTATGTATGTACGTATGTAGAATCTATAATACATTTTCTTATGATTTTCTGGGAGTCGTATTACCTTGATCATTGGAATTTTCAATTGTAATAAGTAAACCGTAGATTTTATGCTTTATAATCAGGGACCGTTATAACCAAAAGAAAAAAAATCATGGAATAACAAGTATTTCATCGATTAAAAGTTTTTCTCTTGTTGGTCAATGTTATCGTTGATAGAAATTCATTTCGATTATTTATAACTAAGCAATGGATCTTTATGCATTTATAGGAAAGTTGAGTAGATGAAATTCAAAACAATTCAATTTAAAAAATTGAAGGCGTCAATATACGATTTCTCCTCTATTAAAATCATTAAGAGAAGAAATAACATTCAATTTATTTTCTATTAATTGCAAACGATACAGACAATTTTTATCTTGCATAAAGATCCGCAGTCACAAATAAAAAATTGTTGAAACAATTAATTGTCTACCATTTGAAAGTTGTACTATTTAATAATAACAATTACAAATTTCCTTCATCAATAACTGTTCTGAGCGATCGAAATGAACTTCTGTCATTGATAACTATTAAAAGCTCAAAATCAAAATAAATCAAAGATCAAAATAAATTTCTCTCATTGAGAGTTTTACTATTTAATAATAACTATTACAAATTTCCTTTATTTCCTTTTTATTTTGTTACTTATAACAGTTATCAATGAGAGAAATTTATTTTGATCGCTTTTAACAGTTATCAATGAGAGAAGTTCATTTCGATCGCTCGTAACAGTTCTTGATGAAGGAAATTTGTAATAGTTATTATTAAATAGTGCAACTTTCAAATGATAGAGAATCAATTATTTCATAAATTTTTTATTCGTAAAATTAATTGCCACAAGCAAAATTTAATGTGACACACATGAGATTGTCCAAATTTTCTCCCGACAAATTATATCGCAAAACATCTAGCGTTAATTTTAGACAGGGACTGAAAACTGTTATGATATCGGTTCCGGTTCTCGAAACAGTTATGAAGAACCGAAATGATGTTATAACTGTTACGAGAATATCGGTTCTGGCTTATATCGGTTACGGTTACGGTTCTGAAGAACCGATATTATTTCGGTTCTGTAACTGTTATTTTTCGGTTCTGGATTTCGATTCTGGATTTCGGTTCCGGATTTCGGTTCTATCATTCTGTATTCTGTATTGTGTTCCGTCAGTTCGGTCTTATACATATATTTATTATGTAAGTAGATATTTTTCGTTATTTATAATTTAAACAATCTTTAAATAAATAAATTTTTATAATTTATTCCTATATTCGTTATTTAAATTGTTATTTCAATCATTTATTGATAAAATAATCGTTTAAACAAATTTTTATAATCTAAACAAATTTTTATAATTTGAACTATATTCGTTATTTGAATTGTTATTTCAATAATTTATTGTTCAAATAATTGTTTAAACAAATTGTTATAATTTGTACAAATAACAATTCAGATAACGAATATAGAAACAAATTATAAAAATTTGTTTAAACAATTATTTTAACAATAAATTATTGAATAACAATTTAAGTAACGAATATAGAAACAAATTATAAAAATTTGTTTAAACAATTATTTTAACAATAAATTATTGAAATAACAATTCAAATAACGAATATAAAAACAAATTATACAAAAATTTGTTTAAACAATTATTTTAACAATAAATTATTGAAATAACAATTTAAATAACGAATATGGGAATAAATTATAAAAATTATATTTATTTATATATAAAGATTGTTTAAATTATAAATAACGAAAAATATCTACTTACCTAATAAATATATAAGACCGAACTGACCGAACACAATACAGAATACAGAATGATAGAACCGAAATGCGGAACCGAAATCCAGAATCGAAATCCAGAACCGAAAAATAACAGTTACAGAACCGAAATAATATCGGTTCTTCAGAACCGTAACCGTAACCGATATAAGCCAGAACCGATATTCTCGTAACAGTTATAACATCATTTCGGTTCTTCATAACTGTTTCGATCAGAACCGATTGTATAACAGTTTGAAACTGTTATTTCCAGAACCGTTTCAGTCCCTGATTGTAGAGCAGAAAAGGCTCATTCAACGCTAACCTGAGTTGCGGGCACAGCGTGAATTATGCAGGCTAGTTTTGATAAATATGGGAGTCTATATTTCTGATTTTCCCAGTAATCTACATAATATTTTTGTCTATATCGATATATTTTTCCCGAGTTGAACAGAGTCGTCCGTGAACAAAGACAATCAACAAACAGATTTTTTGTTGTTCTTATGGTCTGTTGATTCGTCTTGTTGTACGAAACCTTCTCAATGAATTTTACAGACTTGCTCAATCCGAAAAAGAGTAGACAACTCAATAATTAAATAAGCAACCGAAATGAATTTTGTCATCAATAATTAATATGAACAAGTGAAAAGAAATTCGATCATCGATAACTATTATGAGCGATCGAAATAAATTTCTCTCACTGATCACTGTTATGAACGATCGAAATAAATTTCTCTCATCGATAACTCTTATGAGCGATCGAAATATATTTTTCTCATTGATAACTGTTATGAGTCATTCAAATGAACTTCTCTCATCGATAACTGTTATGAGCGATCGAAATAAACTTCACTCATCGATAACTGTTTTGAGCAATCGAGACAGTTTTTCTTCATCGATAACAGTTATCGAGCAGGATCCAATTGTTTGGACACTAATAATTGTTACTTGTAACCAAAAAGTATAAAAATCGATATTTTTTAATCATTTTGTTCTTGGAATATTTTTTTCTTTATATTTTGTGTAGACTATCTTTTTCAATAATAATAAACTTTTTATAAATGATTTTTATCGTAAAAAATTTTAGAATAACTATTATTTTTAGTCCCTGGTTATAATGCATTGAATTATTTGAAACTGTCTAAAAAGTGTCTAAAAAAATACTGTCTAAAAAGTGAATAATTTTCTATCCAACACATTCACAACTACAAGTTAATCCATAAAAATGATTGCTTAAGTCCGTGGACGATTTGAAAATAAAATTAAATGGTCAAATTTTAAAGAATACAACTTTATTAATCAATTATACAGTGGCGTTAGCAGTGGAATACTCGCAATTAAGAATAAAGATATTAACAAGATGCCTAAATCGAAAAGTTCCAAACGTGTCATTACACGTGTCCAGCTGGATTACTGTACTAGGATACAACTGCATTATTACAGCGACAGAAAATCGCACATAAAATCATACTTTTAGATATACCGGTGTGCATAAAAAGAAATGTTGAAAAAAACCATACTTGGTTTAAAACATGAAATAAATAATTATTTAATAAAAATAAATAAATAAATAATTAAATAAACACGAAATACTTTTATATTGATTTGTGTGAAGCTATGGTAACTGTGGTGGAATTTTCTTGGAAAATACACAAATCAAAATATTCCAAATGAGTCGACGCTTCACAAAACTTATTTGGACGAATGCTATAATATAATTTAGCTATCGAAAACATTCGGAAAGATATTGGTGACAATGATGTCTGGATGTCCGTGGATATACAGGGTGTTTCGTCTAAAACAGGACACCTAAATATATCTTCAGGTTATTGTATTCAGATATTTATAAAAAAATGACCTCGGAATGACCTTGATCTTCGAACATTGGCGTTCCTTTGCGCGGTCCATCTCTTTGGGCTATTGTGATGCAAAAAAAATTTGTTACCTAATGAGCATATATCATAAATGGACCAAATATCTGGCACGAATATTTTTTTCCGAAGGTCATTTTTCTCAGAGTTATCAAGGTCATCGATGTTTTTTGATACATAACTAAATTTTTATTTTATTGCATCGGGTAACTGATCGAAAAATACATTCGGATATGTATAATAACATGACCTTGATCTTCGAAAATTAAAGTTTTCCCTTCTGATCAAGCTCAAAGTCATGTTATTATACATATCTGAATGTATTTTTCGATCAGTTACCCGATGCAATAAAATAAAAATGTAGTTATGTATCAAAAATCATCGATGACCTTGATAACTCCGAAAAAAATGACCTTCGGAAAAAATATTTGTGCCAGATATTTGGTCCATTGACACCATGCACATTACGTAACAAATATTTTTTGCATCATAATAACTTGAAGAGATATTTAGGTGTCCTTTTTTAGACGAAACACCCTGTATAGTTGGATCATTTGGTCTGTGAAACCTTCGCTATAATACATTTTCTCTACAAGCAGCAGAAAATTGTACTGAAAACTTTAAAGAATTGCGTCCAGTTTATATTACGAAATTTTTAAATGCTTCTAAAGAAAAGTAGAGGAACAAACGTCTTGAAGGAGCGAAACATAAGAATAAGGACACTGGAAAGAAAAGCTCAAGAATATTCTTCTAGAAAGGAAACGGGCTCGTTTAATGACGCTCGGCCGTGATAATAAATAAGAAAATTAGTTCATTGTCTAATATTAAGGTATAACATAATATATTTTTAGTATTCTGAATGATTTTAATAGAAATATACTTTAATTGTTATGATTAGACTGCGGATCTTTATGCATTTATGACTTCGAAAAATGTTAAAAAAAGATGCCAGAATATAAAATTCTAAAGAATTTAACACGATTTTTATTTATTTTAGATCTATAAAAGCTGCTGCCACTGAAAATACGATTTCATTTGTTCTCACTTTCTTGAAATTTGCCTGCAAAAATAAAGAATTGCATACACATCCGCAGTCTAGTTACGGCAGCATTCAGGGCCGGCCATCTGGGGGGTGCGGCGAATGCTATGCACCGGGGCCTCGCGATTGAGAGGGGCCTGACATGATCAAGAACTAAAATAATGTAATTTTTCTGAAGTAATTAATGTATTAGCAAAAACAAAATCACGCATTAAATAAACATGCATTAGTATTATAATATATGGTCGTGTTTCACCAAATGGTTTCTTGTACCCAGGCCCCATTATAGAGAAGGCCGGCCCTGCCAGTATTACAGGATAGTGCAGTTTGAATTTGAATCAGTTGCAAAATCTAATTTTGTTTCTCGTACTAATTCTAAGTTTTACATAACGTAGCGATTCTGAAAAACGTAACTGCCATGTTACACAGGTTTGCCTGTAATTTATCATTTCGTAGGGAAACTTGTAAATTATATGATACATCGTGTACCGACATCCGCGCAACTCTTAACAAGATCGGAGAAGTGTTGACTATGTAGGCTAACGTACGATACAGAAACGTAAACTCAAAGAAGTGTACAGAAAAGCGTAGAGTGTGGAGCATTCACGCAAGGTACAGAAGGTGCCATAAATCCAAAGCGTTTGCAGAGCATTCGGACTGGAATAGATTAAGCTTCTGCGGAAGTTGTATCCAAATGCACAAGAAACTTCTCGATCTCGCCCGTTCACTTTTTAACTAAAGTTTCTGCTAATGCATCTGCGTTGTTCACACGTTGTGTGTTCGCGACCGAAATCTCCAAGTGGTTTACTCAGAGTCATTAGAAATCATGTTTCCGCATACCACTTCAATTAAAGATTAGATCATTTAGAAACCCAAATTGCAAGAATCAATTTTCTTTCATTCTTTCTCATCATATTTAACCTTTTCACTACACGGGACGAGATATCTCGTCACCACGATTTCGTCGTATAATATTGGGTATGGGAATAAGTTTCCGCCCTTTTGGAGATGTCGTTGTACTTATGTACCGATCGCGTATTTAATGGAACGTAGTACATGTTTTTGAAAGGTCTATGTCTAACAATAAGCTTCAAAACACAGTTAGTGGCAATTGTTTGGAGCGTGAACAGCAGTCAATTTTTCGCGTGAAAAATGTCGACTTTTGTTCCAAGTAAGCAGCATTTGCGGGAAGTCATGTTCCATTATTTTGTTTTAAACAAAAGTGTTATATATTTAGTATATTATATTTATTATATATTTACGGGGACGATGCTCCTTTAAGAACCATGATTTCGACATAAGGGCAAAGATTGCGATGGTGTGCCAAAAAATTCGAAGATACAGATTTCCCAGCATTACTTGATGGAAATCCACGTCAAACACTTGCAGAACTGTCTTTGAATTTTACGTCGATCGCGATCTACTGTTGGAAAACGTTTTCACGCTATGGGAATTGTTTATACGCTTCTTTTCAACAAAAAGGGGCGGAAACTTATTCCCCTACCCAATACATACTATGGACGAGATATCTCGTGTATCTTTATTATGGATGTGAAGTGCTTTATTTGAAAATTTATAGCAAGTAATCGATTTTTAAGACATGCGTTGATGGTAGGTATTTAAAGATGGTAAATATAAAATACTCCATATTTTACACAATTCGATAATTGTAATCGATGTAGAAAATATAATATACAAAAATCCAACCGACAGAAAAAAGCTCACCTAACAATAGAATGTGTAGTTCGCAAAAACAAAATGGCCGACGGAAGGAGACCAGATATTTCTGTAAAAATTGTTCCGTCACATTATCCATTTCACCATGCTTTCAAGCACTCCATACAAAATAAGCAATAAAAACTTTAATTGTGTCAAGTATGGAGTATTTAACATTTGTCATCTTTAAGTACTTTCGACCAACGATGACATGTCTTCAAAATCGATTACTTGTGTTCAACTTACAAAGAAAACACTTCATATCAATAATAAATATACACGAGATATCTCGTCCATAGCATTGTGCGACGAAATCATAGTGACGAGATATCTCGTCCATAGCATCATTCCTTCTCGTCCGCGATAGTGAAAGGGTCAAGGGGGTAGGATACCTTCAGATTGTAACTAGAAAGGAACTAGAATCTTAGTAGAAAAAATGGGTTTCCGATTTTTCGCTTAATGTCCTTATACGAGCAAATTTTGGGCTGGTAGAGGGCTCATTCGAAAGAGGAAGGTTCACCGCAGGGTGCTCTGGTCATGAGGTTAGCGAGATTATGTTTATAGGTAATAATACGAGTGTCCAAAGTAGGGAAAAAATCGAAAAAAATCCCGCCGATTTCAATGTATTTTTCTGTCTCTAAAAGCCTTTTTTGACTGATGGGATGACCAAAGCCCCATGCGGTGAACCTTCCTCTTTCGAATGAGCCCTCAACCAGCCCAAAATGTGCTCGTATAAGGACATTAAGTGAAAAATCGCAAACCCATTTTTTCGACCCAAAATCTAGTAGATTCTAGTTCCTTTCTACTTACAATCTGAAGGTATCCTACCCCCTTAAGCATCTCAGATACTACTTAGAACGAAATTGGAAAGTTTGTAAAGGTGTGAGAATCAAAAAATAACCACGTACAGTGATTGAAGTCAGTAATTGCATGCTGTCGAAGCCAGTAAGTAATTGCATACACTACCAGTTGTGAAAATATTCCAAGAATTTAGAAATGCTGTTGTATTACTTTCGACTTGTCAAATTGATTAAGAAAAGAAATAAATACATTCAGACAATACATATTCTTTTCATAAAAATTCGCAGACTAATAATACGACATTACATACCAGAAATGTGAAATAGTACATCGGGTAACGTAAATACTCAACGTTGGTTTCGGCAACTCTTAAACGATCAATTGAAATATATACAGGGTGTACGACTACAGGTGACATAAGACAAAAATGAAGAATAAAAAAATTACGATTTCAACTTCATATTTAGTTATTGCCAATTAAAAATCCACCTAAAATGCGGCAACGCAACGCGACCAACAAAAGTGGACGTTGCGTACGTCATAGAGGTTCGCGACAGTCCCGTATCAAGTGATACATGCATGCATACTAATTGCATACCTTGCTCAGTGTTCCGATATCGTCCAAGATTTTTCGTGCGATGGATGGCCGCTGGTGGCGCTTTCAGCCTCAGTAAAGTAAGATTCTCGATAAAATGGAGCACCTTCAACACCCCACAGAATTTGAAAAGATTTGTATGATTTGATTCTGAAAATTGAATGTATAACATGTGTATTTGTGTATATTTTGTAACTTGTAGGTCACGTCCTGAAGTTTTTTTGTCCGGAACAGATTGTTTCGGTACTTTCACGCCAATATAACTGTCTCAAGGCGCAGGGCGCAAGGCTCCACTACCTCGTCATCATACATACGTTACTGTTTTTTCCGCGCAGCGCCACCAGCGGCCATCGTACGAAACATCTTGGACCATATCGGAACACTGGGCACTAGGGTGGTCCATATTTTTTGACCAACGAATTAAATGCACCGCACCCCGCAGAATTGTTCCTTTAGGTGAGAAAAAAAGTGCAAAGTTTGAGATCGATCGAAAAAAAGGATCACGTGCCGCAAAGCGACTGAAAATTTTGAAAATTGTGAAATTCACCTCAACTATGGAACATGGCACATCGTTGGATTTGTCCTTTTTTCCTTTAAATAAAAATAACAATGACCTTGAAATTTCAAAAATATGATTTCCAAAAATTTTTTTTATTTTGCCATTATATTTACCTTATTGAACAATGCAAATTTCTCCTCTGACATTTTTTCGTACAATCACAAATAACAGAGATATTTAAACATTTCCATGTATTACATTTTATTTATACCTGTACTGAAACAAGACTTTAAGAAGCCTAAAGTGACAGTTTAGCTACATTGGCATTGAACAATAAACAAAATCAACTTGTACTTTGCATTACGAAGTACTTTTGTCAACTGTTAAGTAAAATTATTAAGTAAAACTATTTCTGTTACCACAATTTTTTGTCAACTGGCTTTGGTTTGCAAAATATGAGCTGAAAACGACTTTCGCAAGGCAGAAACCAGGTACAGTTCCGTACCTGGGTACCCTCGATGCCGTCCATTAACATAAAACGCTATAAAACATTTCACCGGGATTAGGACCCCTCAAATGAGGGTAGCGAGGGGCAGCGGACCCGTTTACAACTCTCCGTACTGAACACTGGACCCACGACGGTCACGTACGAGGGACGTTTAGTACACGTGCACCCTCCAGGACAATTTCCCGTTAGTCTACCCCTGTTTTCCTGACACAAGGGCGAGCCAATCAGAGACGCTACATCGCTTCGCGACACGAGGGACAGTCTCCAAGGTCCGCGCTCCTTCACGACTATTAGGCCCCTTCCGGACCCAGACAAAATTGTATAAAAGCCCGTCCGAAAACGGATCATCAGTCATAGCTGATTTAACCACCGAACAGTGCACAGAAGTCCAATGGAGAGTAGAAATCACGGAAAACTGTTCTTATTAGAACATGACGAAAGTCAAATTGTAGGCGCTAAATTGCCATCGATAGGACAAGTTTTAAGAGTTTTGTTTTACAATTTACGAAAAGTGAAATTGAACCTTCGATCTAGCTCATATCTTGCTGTGAAAGAAGTGGAAGTGTTGTGGGAAAAGGCAAAAATTCCATTCAGGCAAAGCCATCACAGCATCGAGAAATTGGAGTCCTTATACCAGAAGTGGAGGCTGTTACAAAAGCATTCTACACGACGATCGCAGCTACAAGATAACAAGGAACAACAGTTTCTTGATCAATTAGATGATCTTTAAATACTAGTGTAGCGTCTGTCCTCGTCTGTGCTACATCTCTAGCATGGATCAGAACCTACATCACTTTTAGCAGGAAACAGAACCCACTTTACTGTTATTAAATCGGTGGCATGGATCAGGGAGATACTATTAAATGATATTAACTATTAAATAATAGTATTCCTTGAGAATGCCTCCGATCGAGCTACGAATTGATCATGCCTGGCCTACGAGTATCGGAGGGGTCTGGGAAACGCGTTCTCTTTAGTAATAAAAAAAATGCTACAAACAACTTGGTGAAAGTTCCGTAGAAAAATTATGGAATATAATGAAGATAATTGGATTAGTAGTGGTTCGGAGCAAAAAACTGAAGATGGTTTTATACAGTTTATTTTATAATGGAGTTTTTTATGATATATAATATACTATTAATGAGATAATTATAATGTGAATGGTATAAAATATAATAAAATAATCTAAAGTAATATAAAAGAATATAAAATATTATATAAAATGATATAAATTAATATTGATAGTTTATTATACAATAGTAATTGATGTGTTACGAGCCAGGGCCGCGAGCAGCACGAGTGGCCGGCGAAGGGTTATTACCCTAGGAATATGATATAAATTTGTTAGTTAAGGAACGCGGACGAACCCAATGCGAAATTGGGGAGCCGCTAGGATTATTGACAGCGAGGACGAACCTGACGCGAAGTCAGGGAGCCTCTAGGAATGGAGTCAAACGCAGACGAACCCGATGCAAAACCGGGGAGCTGCTAGGAGGTTGTATAATAGCACAGACGAACCTGATGCGAAATCAGGGAGCTGTTAGGATGCGGACGAACCCAATGCAAAACTGGGGAGCCGCTAGGTTGGATAAATCTCTGTTCGGACAATTGGAATGTCGCGAAAGAACCTGATGGTTAATCAGGGAATTGCTAGGATAATTAGTAAGCCTCGTAACTAGTATAATTTAATTGATACAATCCGAGCGGTAAGATTGTATCATGTGGGGACGTTCAATTACTTGGTTAGGATATTGGACGATAATTATGGGTTTAATGAATTTGAGTTAATTATTAAAGAAGACAAATATATTCTTACTATAGAGTTTCGTTCTACAAGTGTACTTGTGTCGCGAATGAACTGAATTTAGAATAGAAAAGAAATTGAAAGGTGATATTACCTAAGCTAAGACGCACGGTGTTGACGCACTGGCAATGCGGGGGACTCGGAGCAACCTTGTCACTGCCTAACAGATTTTAGACCGAACTCGCGGAATCTGTACGGTTAAACTTTGATTCAAAAGGAACGAACGTCCGATCTCACTGGTAGTTGACTTCCGAGATGCAGCACGACGCGACACTATTCGTGATTACGACAGTACTAGCCCACGAGAGTAGAAATGTAAGGGCTTATATAGCCCTGCAATGACGGGTGGTACTTGTCAGTACCCTTCAAGTGAACATTCGTATTTTGTCAACGACCAGTTGGTCGTGCGTACGTTTGGGCCCTAAACTAACCTAAACAATTATGTAGATTTATCTAGGGAAAAACTCTGTTCGTTTATCTAGGACGGTTCCTGCCAGAGATGATATTGAACACCTGTTCGTCATCCGTAACATCTCCCCACCAAGAAGAAACATCGCGGTTCCCGCGATGCTTTCTCATCAGGAAGGAAACGTCCTAGATACAATAGACTTTAAGAAAAAAAAGAAAAAAAGTGGAGAGAAAAAAAAATAAACTGAAGAGAAAAAATTTTTAACGAGTGTAGTGTAGGTGTAAGTGTACTTATTGCTAGGTGGTGCTCAGGTAGAGACTGCTGTCGGTGGAGGTAGTCCTGCTCCTTAGAAGATCGTTATGCATGGTTTCCATTTGCTGCTATATTACGGATTCGGACTATATTTGTTATTAGTTCCGATAAATAGTCTCCATATGTCTTCTACGGAAGGTGTAGTAATAACACAGTTACATATTGTAATTTGATAAGTTGAATCTGTAAAGACTTCCTTTAATGCTTTGAAAAGTTCATCAGGCGATGATTTATGATGATCTCCGGTGGCGGATATTCGGAAAGATTTGCTCCTATTTTGTTCTAAAGCAGATTGAAGAGTTTTCAATCCATTAATTATATCCAATCCTTTTGGTTTATCATAGAAGTTATCGGAAATTACAATGCTGAAGGTTTTAAATAACCCATTGTTTGAAATTATGACCTGTCCCTTTTTCGGTCGTGCAGCTAAAAGTTCTTGCTTATTTATCAATCCCGTGTCCAGTAACAGTTTTCCTACGGGGGTTATTAGGTTGCGATCAGCTGATATGAAATGTACATAATGGTCTTCCTTTGCGGTAAGGGTGTTTGAAGAAATGCTAATCCTCTGTTTCGGTTCCGGCGGCGCTTCCAGGTCAGTTTCGGTAGAAGAACCATCGGTATCGGCGTCAAAGAATGGGTAAGGGTCGGCTGTGCGATCAGGTAGTTGCCGCGTCCTTGCTTTGCGTATTATATTGTTTGGAAATCGAATTACGTTGGGTTGCAAAATTCCACCTATTTCAGGAAATGGTACCTGCGGTATGTAGGGTACATCCTGCTGTAAATTGTTCCTATTCTCTATAACGGTGTTTTCCAGTGGCTCCTCAAACGAAATTAAATCACCAGATAAGGTCGTATTCTTATCCGTAGAAAAAATTTCTGTGGAGTTTGCTGCGGGCAAAAAATGGTGTGCGTTGTCCTGATCTTCGTCTGGCATCACTATCTCTTTAGATAAACTCGGAAGAGTTCTATTTATGTTAATAATTGGTGAGTGTTGAACCTTCCCCAGGGCGGGTTGTTCCGTCTCATCTGAACTGCTGCTTGTTTGTTGATATTTCGGCCGTTTTTCTCGGTCTCGATGTAGTTGTCTGACGCGTTGTCCTATTGAACCAGCGTCGACAGCTGTTTTCGGTATTTGGATTTTAAAATCGGGGTCTTTGAGTTCCCTCGGGGTGAGTGGTAAACAGATGGAAGTAGGATTACGTGACAATGCATCAGCATTCTTATTTGTTTTTCCAGATTTATGGACGACCTGATAATCATATTCTAATAGTCGGAGCTTCCATTTCGTGAGTCTTGATGTCGGATCTTTCACAGAATGTAGCCAAACTAATGGTCGATGATCTGTAACCAATGTGAATTTTGTTCCGTACACATATGGTCGGAAATATATGACGGCGTATACCATTGCTAAACATTCTTTTTCCGTGGCTGAATAATTTCTCTCTGCTTTGTTGAGGCTACGTGATGCATAAGCGATCGGCAGATCATTTCCTATTTCGCCTTGACTAAGCACGGCTCCAACGGCATATTCAGAGGCGTCTGTTGTAATGACGAATGGTTTGCTGAAATCTGGATATTGTAAAATAGGCTCTCGACAGAGTTCTTCACGTAACTGCTTGAAACTGTTTTCCTGTTCTTCAGTCCATTTGAATTTTCTGCCCTTTCCTAGAAGGTCAATTAAAGATTTTGCTTTTGTAGTGAAATCTGGTACGAATCTTCGGTAATATCCTACTAAACCCAAAAACTGTTGTATATTTTTCTGTGAGGTAGGCGTTGGGAAATCCTTGACAGCCTTTAATTTTCGGGGATCAGGTTTTACTCCCTGTCTTGAAATAATATGTCCAAGGTATGCAACTTCTTTTCGTAAGAATTCGCATTTATTGGTTTGAAGAGTTAAACCATGTTCTCGCAAGCGGTTTAATAATTTCCTGACTTTAATGTTGTGTTCGTGTAATGACGCAGCGTAAACCACGATATCATCCAGGTAAATGAAAACGTCCGTTCCCTGGAGTCCAGTTAATACCTGATCCATGAGGCGTTGAAAAGTAGGTGGTGCATTTTTCAAACCAAACGGCATTCGTGAAAATTCATAATGTCCATTAGGGGTGGTGAAAGCTGTCTTCTGTCTGTCTTTCGGATCCATTTCTATTTGGTGGAACCCACTAGCAAGATCGAAAACGGAGAAGTATTTGGCTCCTCCGAGACGATCCAATATTTCCGTAATTTGAGGCAGTGGATATTTATCGGAAATGGTCTTCTCGTTAAGCGCACGAAAATCTATTACCATGCGCCAACGTTTGTTTCCTTGCGCATCTGGTTTTTTGGGTACAATCCACAAGGGTGAATTGTACGGAGATTTCGACGGAGTAATAATACCATCGGATAATAAGCCATTGATTTGCTTTTTTATTTCCTCTTGGTGTACAGGAGGGTAGCGATACTGTCTCGTGTTAATCGGAATCTCATCAGTTGTATGTAAGGAGTGCTTGAAATCAGATGCCTTCCCTAATTTATCTCCGGGGAGATAAAATCGATCGGGAAATTCCTTTATCAATGCGGTGATGCTACACCGTTCTTCTTTGTTCAGGTGACTCAAATTTAGCGTTTCGGAGATTCCCTGTATCCTATCTTCTCTATTTTTGAAATTACAATGTTGACGTACCTCTGAATAAATATCTTCATCTGATGTGCTCAAAATGTCGTAAGGTTCCACGATTTGTGGCTCTATTTCTACGTCTATGGCTTCCTCGCTAGTGTTGGTTGCCATAACATGACATTTTCCTCCGTCGTTCAGGACGGCGGCTTCTCCTATGTAGAGTTGTTTGTGCGTTTTTATGCGTGGTAAATAGCCTTCTTTTATCCTTGGATTAGCTATTCTTATGGCAATCTGTTGAGATGTTCGGGCATCGATGCGATGTTTGGTCCGTACATCTGAGTCCTGCTGGTAATTTGAAAATCGAATAGGCCTGATGGGCTTATTTTTTAATACCAGTGTCCCATGGTAATAAGAAATTTCTGCTTCTTCCTGTTTTAAAAATGGGCTTCCTATAAGTCCATCTGCTTCTATTGCAAGGCGCTTCACTACGTAGAAAAACGCAGGAGCTTCGTGTATGTGAAGTATCGTAGTTCCTAGAGTGCGAATTGGATTTGTAGTAAGACCAGTTATTTCAATTTCTTCGCGTGAAACAATTTCTGCTCCTTCTCCTAAAACGTCAAGAACGACTAAATTTACGGATGCTCCACCATCAATTAGAAATGCTCCCGTGCCTGATTCCAGTTCTGGGATTTTGATTTTGATTCGTGGTGCTGGAGCTTCCTTGATGAGGGTTTTTCCTCGAAGCGGACAGTTCTTTGGCGAACTTCTTTGTTTTCGCTCATCGTGTCGCCTGTACGGTGAGCGCGATCGAAGTTTAAAGATTTGTTCGATTCCACGGACGAATCTCGCGAATCTCTTTGGAATCGCGGACTACGCGGTCGATTCTTGCAGAATTTTCCATCGTGTCCGGATGTTCCGCAATGCCAACAATACGATTTTGACATGCGATTCCTATCGGAATTTTTAAAAATTGTATACCGTTTCTCTCCGTCTCTCACAATTGACGAATCCGAACGGTTGGAGGGGGAACCGGAGGGGCTCCTGTGACGCAAGGTCCAGGCAGACGCTCGTCCTTCTCTTTCCTCCTCAAAACCAGATGGTCTCGTGCGTTGATCCCTGTGTCGGTCATATTTGCTTGGAGATAAGGGATATGACACTTCACGATCGCGGTAGCGAGAGTCCTGGTCATATGAATCTCGGCGGGACCACCTTGATGGTGATTCACTCCGAGGCGACTGTCGTCGATTCCTTAATCTTTTATCTATCTGTAGCACGGCGTCGTAAGCATCCTCCAGATTTTTTATATCCTTCAAGATAGCCGACACCTTCAGGGAAATCCGATCCGGTAATCCATCGATGAAGTTTTCAATGACGTCCTTTTCCATCAATTTGATAAATCCTTCAGCATGTGCCTCGTATTTTTCCCTCATGGCTCCGCGCGTACAGTAGACCAAGTGGCTTGTCCTATCGATGTATTGTCGTAGGCTTTCTCCTTCGCGAATATGTAGTTTCGCGATTTCCACTTGATAATATGATAGGCTCTTGCCGGGTGCGAACCGTTTCTTCAAATGTTGAATTAACGCTTTTACGGTAGTAAACTTGTGCTCTAATGTGCATCTACGTGCTGGCCCGACGAGCTTAGTAAGAACAATTGCCAGATACTCGGTTTCCGTACCCTCCGGAATCAAAGTTAACCCGTCCTCTAAAGTTTGCGCGAAACGAATCAAAGAGGGGTCTTCCCCGTTAAAGGTCGGAATTGTCGAAGTAACATTCTGTAAGCATGTCTTTTGCGTCAACAGCGACATAGAGTTTGCAAGCGAAACCGTCAAGTTCATTATGTCAACGAAAGAAATATTTGCAGCTGAATTCGGCATTTTTAAAGAATGTAACTAGAGAAAACTAGTATATTATCGAAACCTTTTAACTAGGAAAACTAGTATATTATTGGTATAAAAGCGTGACTAGCGAAAACTAGTATATTGCTAATAATATTGAGACGTAACTAGGAAAACTAGTATATTGTCAATACTCAGGTACGAGTAATTTAACGTAGTAAACCCAAAATTAAAGTGATCCTAAAATAATTGAACTATCCCACCGCTGTCACCAGTTCTGTTACGAGCCAGGGCCGCGAGCAGCACGAGTGGCCGGCGAAGGGTTATTACCCTAGGAATATGATATAAATTTGTTAGTTAAGGAACGCGGACGAACCCAATGCGAAATTGGGGAGCCGCTAGGATTATTGACAGCGAGGACGAACCTGACGCGAAGTCAGGGAGCCTCTAGGAATGGAGTCAAACGCAGACGAACCCGATGCAAAACCGGGGAGCTGCTAGGAGGTTGTATAATAGCACAGACGAACCTGATGCGAAATCAGGGAGCTGTTAGGATGCGGACGAACCCAATGCAAAACTGGGGAGCCGCTAGGTTGGATAAATCTCTGTTCGGACAATTGGAATGTCGCGAAAGAACCTGATGGTTAATCAGGGAATTGCTAGGATAATTAGTAAGCCTCGTAACTAGTATAATTTAATTGATACAATCCGAGCGGTAAGATTGTATCATGTGGGGACGTTCAATTACTTGGTTAGGATATTGGACGATAATTATGGGTTTAATGAATTTGAGTTAATTATTAAAGAAGACAAATATATTCTTACTATAGAGTTTCGTTCTACAAGTGTACTTGTGTCGCGAATGAACTGAATTTAGAATAGAAAAGAAATTGAAAGGTGATATTACCTAAGCTAAGACGCACGGTGTTGACGCACTGGCAATGCGGGGGACTCGGAGCAACCTTGTCACTGCCTAACAGATTTTAGACCGAACTCGCGGAATCTGTACGGTTAAACTTTGATTCAAAAGGAACGAACGTCCGATCTCACTGGTAGTTGACTTCCGAGATGCAGCACGACGCGACACTATTCGTGATTACGACAGTACTAGCCCACGAGAGTAGAAATGTAAGGGCTTATATAGCCCTGCAATGACGGGTGGTACTTGTCAGTACCCTTCAAGTGAACATTCGTATTTTGTCAACGACCAGTTGGTCGTGCGTACGTTTGGGCCCTAAACTAACCTAAACAATTATGTAGATTTATCTAGGGAAAAACTCTGTTCGTTTATCTAGGACGGTTCCTGCCAGAGATGATATTGAACACCTGTTCGTCATCCGTAACAGATGATTAAACTGCTGTGGCCACCCCGTCCACCCCGTCCGCGGCCGTGGCGCTTATAAAATTACCTCCGCAGTTCTCGCATGATTCGTATCTGTAACATATAAATATTGCATTAATACAGCGAAGACCTAAAATAACGGATATGTAGTAGGAAGATATTCAGTTTTTGTAACTCACTATTTGATTATCTGTTACGTTTGATGGAGCGGCAGCCAACCTGGTATCTTCCAGTTTCTGTAACATACAAAATATCAATTATTAATAATTAATAGTTACTAATGTTAATGTTAATACGAAATAGTTCATAATGTATCGTATACTTACCGGCACCTTCCTGCCCTAGCGGATGCTCATTCTACGTGTCATCCGTCAACATCTCGACGATCGTCACGTCTCCAGTCTCCGGGTACCACACCTGTGGCACATTCGTGGCAAACAGTCCAGATGATTTGTGACTAGAACAGAAACAACACACAAATAAACGAAAAACGAAAAAATGCTCTAAAAACTTCAAAGTATGAAAAATAGAATTTCATTTCTCTGCTTACATTGCCAGCTGATGCTCATGCGACTATCGTTGCCAACCACTGGCTTACATTGTCAGCTGATGCTGGATCTGCTGTTGCCTCGGAATCTTGCACTCCATTCTCGTTTCGGTCATCGTCACCATATGAGAATCTCTACTCTGAAAAACATATTTCAATTAGTTTCGATGTTTTTGCGGAACTGCAATTATTGAACAACTTCAATCATTGAAATGAATCAGCGATTCTGCACACTTGTTTGCAAGAGAAAAATCTGAAATTTCACTCCAAAAATGCATGGTATAATGTAAAGAGCTCATAAAATATTACATACATATGGTATAGCATTCTCCTTCAATCTTACACATGCTATAGATGTTCTATCCAAATTTTCATGTTTAAAATGAACCGAACACACAGCCGCACATTTTGGTACAACTGAATTTTCGAGTCTCAGACTTCTTAACCACAATTGGCGTTTCATACGACATTTGGGAAATCTGAAAATGAATTATACAAAAACATTGCTTTTCCATAAACTAAAATTGTACGTGAAATTCCTTCTTTACGTATATTAATATTATATTAATGAGACATGCAATAAAAGTTTCAAGTTTCACTGTATTTTACTGTTACTTACATATGTAAAGTAGTTTTCATTGTTTTCTCCAATTTTTCTTGTTGACGATTCTTCATCGATGATCTATTTGTGCATCCTTTCACAATACACGCTGGCATTTTTATAAATTAATGTGTATCAACGCGCAGAAAACACAGAGCACGACGATCAACGACGATTCATTAAGTGTCAAGGGTACAGACTACTACACTGACACTATACATATACGTATTACAGACGCTACACTAGTATTTAAAGTCGCCTATAGAGCGCACCACAGTGCTGCCTACCAAGATGGCCGACAAGTTGATTCCCCTTCCGTCTTTTGGGCAAACCCCCCCCCCCCCACAAGGTAACGCTCAGTCCTTAGGTCCGTGCCGGGCCCCAAATGAGAACCAAGGTATGCATGCATCTATCACTTGATTGATGCATCTATGACGTACGCAACATACACTTTTGTTGGTCGCGTTGCCGCATTTTAGGCGGATTTTTAATTGTTAATAACTAAATAATAAAGCCGAAATCGCAATTTCTTTATTCTTCATTTTCGTCTTATATTATCATGGAGAACCACCCCTTAAATTTTCTCCCACTTTTATGTTTTCTTTCACACGATCATGTTCTCATCCGTACTGGTAACTACGCGTTTTTATATATTCTATTGTAATGGAATGTTTACTGCTTATTACTTATGGATAACCACTCCTTAAATTTTCTGTTCACCTGTTCTGTTCACCTGTAGTCGAACACACTGTAAACAAAGGTCTATTTTATTAGTCATTTAAACTTAACCGTTTCAAATGTGTAATTATTATTAGTAAAATTCGTGAAACTATTACTAAAAGCGGTGTCATTACTATATTTGAGTATGAGTAGCCATTAATCCAAATCATATCAATCAAGAATGTCAATCATATCAATCTCCACGCCGCGCCGCGCCGCGGAGTGGCGGTAGCACTTCTGATACGATCACACGACATATGCTGTATCATACGCCAAATGGTGAAAGATGTCCAGTTTCAATATAGTGAATGAAAAATTATTAATGTATTGTTTCCTCAGCCCTATTTCCTACATAGTTACGTTTTTCCTACTTCCCCAGTTCCACTGTTCGGTATAGAGAAAAGAGTAGAAAATTTTATTGGATTAACAACAATTTTATTATCGTTTAATGTTTTGAGAGTAAAGTCTTCGGAACGGCTCACTTTGAAGCGGAATGTTTATCTCATATAACACACAATAATAGTTCCATATTTATAGTCGTTATATGCGTAATTAAATTACTCACATCAATGTGAAATTTACAATGGATCATTTCCAATTATGATATTACACAGGGTGTACCAACAAAAGTGTGGCAAGCTATTTACTCAGAACCTAATGAAAATATCGACTTTTTATTTTTATTTTAATTAAATGGTTAAGCGGGCTCATATTTTAGAATGTAGGGTAAACTGTACTACGTATAGCTGGCACTGCAGTAGTTATTGGCACTTTTGATTTAAACGGCAAATATTAAGAATTCCTGGTATAGAAAATCATTTTATATTGCTTCTTATTTATGTTTCTAAGTTTTCATAACAGAGTTCCACATATGACTGTTAGGCTAACAGCGTTACTTACAACGTTGCTTTGAAATATAAATAAGAAGCAATATAAAATGATTTTCTATACCAGGAATTCTTAATATTTGCCGTTTAAATCAAAAGTGCCAATAACTACTGCAGTGCCAGCAATAGTACTGTTTACCCTATACATATACATTCTAAAAGTTTCATCGAAATCTGTTGATGCGGGGAAAAACGACGGGCGTTGAAAGATGTAACGCAAAGTGGGGTAAGTGCGACCCCTGGTTTTTACAAAGTTGGACTTTAAACTCATGTATTTTCAGACTGGCATGTAAAAACTTAACGCTCTTGGTATCAAACTCTTGCCACAGTTATTAGTGATGAATTAGTATTATATAGAATTCTAATTTTGCTTGAAAATTATCATTTTGATAGGATGAAGGATATTTTCCAGAGTGAAGATACTGTGTTTAATCAACTGAATATGAAACTTGTACAGTACTACATTGCAGAAAAGAAAAAGAAACAGTCTTTCTTGTACACTTGATTCGAACGAACGAACGACGCAAGAAATTCGGGAGGAACGTTACAACAACCTTATTCTAATTGCTCACAGATGTCGTGAACGTCTTACAAAACCCCCACTTTCGCGACATTTGTGATAAGTTTTATAGACCTATTCTTATTACTAGATTACAGCTTTCAATCCAACAGTTTTTATACACTCAGCATGTTTAATAGGTTTCAATCCTTTTGTAAGTGCATCTGCCGGATTCTCGTTTGTCGAAACATATTCCATTTTCATAAGACCTTCTTGCAGCCTCTCTCTTACTATGTGATAACATATGTCAATGTGTTTCGTTCTCGTTTTGTCCACTTTACTTGTAGAAAAATCTATGGCTGCCTTGTTATCACAGAACATGACAAAATCTGTAAAATAATGCAATAAATTCAGCTCTTTAAGTAACATGTTAACCCAGATAATTTCTCTCACGCCATATGAAAGGGACACATATTCTGCCTCCATTGTAGAGGTTGATATACATCTTTGTTTCTGCGATCTCCAGTGGACTAGATTACCTGCAATGCGCATTATTAATCCTGAAAAAGAATGCCTATCATCCACATCGCTTCCCCAATCCGCATCACAGAATGTATCTATATTCCTACTCTTGTTACATGTATATTCAATACCATAATCTCGCGTTTTTACCAAATATCTAAATATATGCTTTACTTGAAGCCAATGTTCCTTACCAGGATTTACATTATACTGTGATAATTTTACTACTGAAAATAATATGTCAGGTCTAGTGCACAATGCTAAATGCATTAAAGATCCTATGGCTTCTCTGTAAGGTATTCTAGACATTTCCTTTATTTGTTTTTCAGTTTTAGGACAATCGTCTCTAGATAATTTTACTCCCGGTTCTAATGGTGTCGCAGCTCCACGACAATCTTCCATACCATAACGCTTCAAAATTGAGTCTACATATGCCTTTTGTGATAATTTCATCTTACCTTGTTTATCCTGATCTACTTTTACTCCCAATATAAAGCTGATCTCTCCCAGATCTTTGATTTCATACTTTCGTGAAATCTTTTTGACCAAACTATCAATGTATCTAGTTTCACGTGAAAAAATCATTATGTCATCGACATAAATGACCAAAATTACATCTTCCTCTAATTTGTAAATACAATTTGATGTCCTCAGTCTCAGAAGCCCACAGCTCGCGAGGAAGTTGTCCAATTCTTCATTCCAGTTTCGACTAGCTTGTTTTAGTCCATAAATCGGTCGCATTAATTTAGCTACCTTGCCATCTCCTCTTCCGTACAATGGCGGCAACCTCATATAGATTTCTTCTTCCAACTGTCCATAAAGAAATGCGTTCTTTACGTCAATATGTCTTGTCTTCCATTGCAACGTTGTTGACAGGGCCAACAACAATCTTATTGTTGAGAAGTTAGCAACTGGCGAGTACGTCTCAACGTAATCTTCTCCTTTTTCCTGACCGAATCCTTGTGCGACTAATCTAGCTTTAAACCTAGTTGGTTTTCCATTTGAGTCTGTTTTCAGTTTGAAAACCCATTTGCACCCAATGGACCTTTTACTCTCTGGCAGATTTGTGATAATCCAGGTTTTTCTGGATTCTAGACTATTCATTTCTTCTGTTATTGCTTGTTTCCAGAATTCCGCTTGGGGTGAGGATAATGCCTCATCCACACTTTCTGGCTCTATTATCTCTAGTAAATTTGCTTCAACTTCCGTTGACTCTTCATCTGTTGCTCCAATGCTTTCTAATTCATCTTCGTTTGATTTTAGTCTCCCCTTTTTGTCATAGGGACTATCCACCTTGTTTGGTAGTTTACATTTTCGTGGCAAGTAATCTCTAACTTCTTTTACCCCCACTTTTCCCTTGGTTCCATCTGGTTCTTTCAAATCCTTATCTTGTGGTTGAGACTTTATTTTAATCTTTTCTTCATGTGAATTCGTAATCAACTCACCGCTAAAATCATCAGGCCATACTTCTTCATACGTCCGTTGCGATTCGTTCGTCTTGTTGAACCAATCATATCCATTTACTGTTTCACAGAATCTCACATGCTTGGTTGTAATGACATCTTTCTTCTCTGGACACCACAGTCTGTATCCACGTGTATTTGTTGCGTAACCAACCAATATGCATGGTAGTGCTCTACCATCTAGTTTCCTTGTGCCTTGCTTTGGTAATTTCGCATAAGCCAGGCAACCATATATTTTCAAATGTCCTATGCTGGGGGCATGATTTATCCACATTCCCAGTGGCGTTTCGTTCTCAATCTTTGGATTGCTTACTCTATTCCTGACATAAGCTGCTGTAGTCACAGCTTCGGCCCAATACCTCTTTGGCAGTCTTGAAGAGTGTAGCATGGATCTGGTTAGATCCAATAATGTACGGTTCGCTCTTTCCGCTACACCGTTCATTTGAGGCGTCTCCACGTTGCTTCTTTCATGTTTGATTCCCATCTTCTTGAAGTATTCTGTTGTTTCTCTGTTACAATATTCAAGCCCATTGTCAGTTCTAAATCTTCGCACCTTTTTACCCGTTTGTCTCTCCAATCTAGCTATGTATTCTTGTATACACTGTTTCACTTCATCCTTTGACTTTATACATTCCACATGTATTCTACACGAGTAATCATCTATGAAAGTGATGAAGTACTTACTTCCGCCTATAGATGCCTCTGGCACAGGTCCACATAGGTCAGAATGAATCAAATCGCCAATGTCTCTTGATTGTCTAATAGTTATTGGCTTACAGGCTGTTTTGGTTATTTTTCCTGTACAACATGCATCACATGCTTCATTTTGTACGGTGGCATCTTCAAATCCAGTCACCTTTTGCAATTGGAATGTCTTCTTGATAGTCTCGTTATTGATGTGGCAGAATCTCTCATGCCAAAGTTTCTTGTGTTCAATGTTCACTGCGTGTGATTCCAGAGTGCTGTCACATTCACTATCTATCCCTGTTTCCACTATGTATAAATCATCTTTCCTGTTTGCTATACATAGTACTTTCTTTGTATCTTGATTTCTTATTTTTATTACACCGTCTCTTACTAACATCTCGTGTCCTCTCTTTTCAATTTGTGAAACAGACATCAGATTCTTTCTTACATCTGGTACGTAGTATACATTTTCTAGCGTTATTTTTCTTATAAATCTTCCGACTTTCATATTTAATATTATAGTTCCTACGCCTTTAGCTTGTAGCAAAGCTCCAGTTTGCTTCTGCGGATTGGCAGCAGTGTTAACCATCTCTATATTTAATTTCTTGAATGATACGAACCAATCCCTTCGATTACTAACGTGGTGTGTGCAGCCACTATCCAAAAGCCATGTGGAGTCCATGTCTACAGTATTCAGTGATAGTAAAAATGCTCCATCCGCCTTGGACTTGGTGTGGCACGCCTTGCGCTCTTTATAGGGTTTCGCAAAACAATTATTGGCAAAGTGACCTGCCTTATTACATTTATAACAAATAATTCGCTTGCCTTTGTCTCTGGTAAGATCGTTGATTGGCTTCTTGTCGAATTTCTTTGATACGTATAACGCTTCTTTGTGTGCATCGACGGGTTCTTCTTGTCTGGAACGACGTCTCTCATACTCCGCAAGCAACACCCTGCTTATTTCTGCAGAGTTGAATTTGTCGTCAGGTAGGCTTGCTAGAGACATATTTAGACTCTCATAGCTTTCTGGTAATCCAGCCAATAGTGCATATGCTAGATCCTCATCCTTGGGTTCTGCTCCTGCTTCTCTTAGATTATTAGCTGCAATTCTTGCCCTCGACACATATGACGACATATTTTCATCTGTTTTCATTTTTAAATGATAAAATTCCTTTTTCAGTATCATTATACGTACCCTTGATTTTGGCTCATAAACTTGTTCGAGCTTCAACCATGCATCGTGCGCCGTACACGAGTCTTCAATATAAATTTGTTGATTTGCATCCACGTGCAGACCTATCAACGCTAAGGCTCTGTCGTCGTTCTTTACATGAATTTGCATGCTGTCTGCCGTCTCAGTTGCTGACCGTTCTATCTTACCCAGAGCATAATTCAGCAATCCTTTTCCTTTCAGCAGCCATCTCATCTCAATTTTCCATGTCCGGTAATTGCTCTCGGACAGTTTATTAATGTGAAACTCATGTCTTGTTGCGTCGGCACTCATCTTATACATCCACGTTTCACACGTGGCCGTTTGTAGGTTATGTAGCACCTTTTAAACTATTCTGGATAAATTCTGGCAGTATCTTTGCGTACACTGGGCGTATTCTGGGCCCATAACCAATGAAGGATATTTTCCAGAGTGAAGATACTGTGTTTAATCAACTGAATATGAAACTTGTACAGTACTACATTGCAGAAAAGAAAAAGAAATAGTCTTTCTTGTACACTTGATTCGAACGAACGAACGACGCAAGAAATTCGGGAGGAACGTTACAACAACCTTATTCTAATTGCTCACAGATGTCGTGAACGTCTTACATAGGATATTGTACAAAGTGTCAACTACTATGCACTTGCCCCGAAAATGGGGCAAGAGCGTCTCTGAGAGTTAGAAATGCTTTCGAACCTTGTTTCAAGTGCTACGGGGCAAGAAAAGAATGACTAACAAGCCTGCTATAAAATGCGTTTTATTGCATTAAATTATATTGTTTAGTTTTATAGTTATCCATTTTTAAAGAAACTGTAGCGATGTGACTTCCAATGTGGATGCACTTTAATGGAGACAGGGGAGAGGAGCGCAGAGAGCGCTAGTGTGTCGTAGATTTGCCTCGTGTAGAATATGAACGTTAACTTTTATTATATCATTTAATAAACATAAAATACGTATATCATAGTAATGGTGAGTTTGAATAATTGCCCCTCAATCACGTTGCTTTATCCACCGTACGGCGAGATCATCCAACAGAAACAAGTACTTTTATGCTGAAATATGAAAGGGGACACATGTGTCGATGAAAACATAGTGTCGGTCAAATCATGTCGAAGAAGACATTTGTAGACGATTTGACCATGTCGATGAAAACATAGTGTCGGCGGAAGTTTAATAATTAAATCGTGTCGATGAAAACAGTGTCGGTGAAATGATTTGTCGGCGCACCCAGGTTAACCCATACAGTACGCACTTACCTCACCGTGATAATTCGCACTTGCCCCGTGTAGTAATATTTACGGGGCAAGAGCATCTTAGTGTTTTTCTCAATAAATTTTAAAAAATACAATAAAGACGGTTTATTTAATGTCAATCTACATTAATATTTGTTGTACTTATCTAAAATAACAACACAGAATATAATAATAACTTGTAAACTATTGCAAATTCAGGGTAACTTCAAAGTTGTACGTGTACCTCTCACGTGATATTACACATTTATGCCAGCGCATATTCCAATCCCCGATATACTTATGGAACTCGATCTTTGGGTCTTTGGGGTAGCTCTTTCTGCGATGCGCTTTTAATCTCTTCTATGTATACTTGAAAAACGGCAACCCTTTAAGGATCTCCTTATTTTGGGGAACAACAAAAGTAACACGGGGCCATGTCTATGAATATGGAGGCTGGGGCATCATTACAGTGTTGGTTTCGGCCAAAAAATCACGAGCAATTAATCAATACGGCAATTTTTGTCGGAGTTATGATCACGTAAAGTGGGACCAATTTTTCGGGTTTGCAGAAGTGATCCCTTAATTCTTATGAGGAGTGTATTTGTCTTACGATTGTTATTCACTGAATATATTTTATAATAAAAGATTTACGACTCGTAAAACTGTTTGATTTTGCTGAAAAATCTTATGATAATAGCAAGTTAAGCTCGTTTAAACATTTCAAAAAACGATAAAAAGATTTTTACTACGATTTTGGCTTAGGGTGCCAATCATTGTACAGTTTATTAATCAATTTGTTTGAGGTAACTTCTGGGCTGGGAGGGGGAGAGTTCCAACATTTCTTTAAATGGGAAGGAATATCGTGTACTTGTTATTGTGATACCTCACATTAAACTAAGTAGCATCCCTAGTTAATAGCATTTATGATTGGAATTTTGATGAGCCTTGATAGCAAATACTGGTTGGAAACCGTTAGAAATGTCGTCTTTTTATGCAGGTGGGCCAAGGATTATGGCCAACAAAGGGCCGACATCACTATAATACGGATGGCCAACAGGGCTCGCTAACATATTATTCTTATCTTCTCTTTGACGGTTATTTTTACGGCGTTGATTATTTGCTGTGCAAGAAATATTTCTAAGATGAATACAGATTGAAGAATGAAGCATTGAGACGTAGATTTTAACAAAAGAACACTTTATTTAACGGTTTTTTGTTAGTGTTTGTGTGTAGCACATTTTTATACAACATAAATACTTGCTGGTTTCGAGAAAATACAATACCTGTATTTTGTTTCACTTCTATACGGGAAAAGTTCATCTATTGTCTGAATCTCGGAAGGTATATATAGTTTTATTACACTTGAATTTAGCATAGTCCCCCATATATCACGTATAGCGGCTGCTTTACCATTTTCTAGCGGTCGCGCTCGCGTGTATTTATGTGTGTCTATCGTCTAACCGAATAAATCGTACAATATATGTATAACACTAGAATCGATTCACACCCATGGGTTGCTGTATGTAGAGAGTACGAATTCGTTTTCCACGCGTCCAACGTTTGGTCCTTACACGAATTATTTACACCGGTTATAATCAATACTTCTGCTGACTAAGGTATATAACTTTTTCTTGATAGAATTCTTCCAGGGTTTTGAAAATTTTTTGGAGTTACTATCACTATACATGTGTCTCACAGTTAATTCTCGTCTTTATGTGAGTCCGAAGAAACAGAACACTTAAATATCTCCGTTACTTTTCGTTGTACGAAAAAACTTCTTATGACAAAGATACACTGTTTGAAGTGCCACATGTAACGGTGTAAGGGAAAAAATTTTCGAGGTCATTTTTTTTATGAGATTTCAAGGTCATCGATATTTTTTTAAATAGAATGAGGTGTTTTTTTACTACATCAATACATGCAGCTGGACATTCGTTATAAAAAAGAACTAACCTATGTATGCCGAAAAGTTAGTAGTTCACGAGGTATTTCAATTTAAATCACTCTAAACCACCATTACTGTCGTACTAAGACGTTACACAAGTAAGTAAACGCTAACACCAATTTCAATTTCAATGTCAATTTTTTAATTTCAACTTCAATTCTTCAACTCTCCCATTTCAACTTCAATTTCTATTCTTCCATTTCAACTTCAATTTCTACTCTTCCATTTCAACTTAAATTTTTCAATTCCATTTCGTTAATATAAACTTCAATTTCAATATCAACCGTTCAACTTCAATATCAATGCTTCAACTTCATTTTCAACTGCAATTTTTCAATTTCAACATTAATTTCAACTCTTCCATTTCAACTTCAATTTCTACTCTTCCATCTCAACTTTAATTTTTCAATTTCACTTCGTTTATTTTAAACTCTTGGATTTCAACGTCAATTTTTCAATTTCAATATCAACGTCTTCAACTTCAATTTTTCAATTTCACTTCGTTAATTTCAACTCTTCAATTTCAACGTCATTTTTTCAATTTCAACTTCAATTTCAATATCAACCCTTCAACTTCAATTTCAACTTCAATTTTTCAATTTCAACTCTTCAATTTCAATTTTTCGATTTCTACGTCAATTTCAATATCAACCCTTCAACTTCAACTCTACAATTTCAATTTCAACGACAATTTTTCAATTTCAACTTCAATTTCAATATCAACCCTTCAATTTCAACTCTTCAATTTCAATTTTTCAATTTCAACTCTTCAATTTACACTAGCAAGTAAACGCTAGCGTCTTAGTACTAACTATAATGGTGTTTTAGAGTTATTTAAATTGAAATATCTCCTGAAGTACTAACTTTTCGACATACATGGGTTAGTACTTTTTTATAATGAATGTCCAGCTGCATCGATTGGTGTATTAAAAAATACCTCATTCCATTTAAAAATATATCAATGACCTTGAAATCTTGTAAAAAAAGGACCTTGAAAATTTTTTCCCTTACACCGTTACATGTGGCCCTTCAAACAATGTAACTTTGTCCTAAGAAGTTTTTTGTACAACGAAAAGTAACGGAGATATTTAGGTGTTCTGTTTCTTTGAACTCACCCTGCATATTGGATGATTGTGAAAATTTGTGCCCGAGTTTTGGAGACCCTGACATCTCCAGTTTTTATGAAATTTGAATGAAATTGTTCGAATCTGAAGAAAATTGTAGAAAATGCTGGTAGCTATATGTATAAAATTTTTAAATTCATGACATTGTTCTTTTATAATGTAACCACTTGTATGTATGTATTTATTTGTTCCCTTACTGGTTACAAAGAGAGAGATCCCGTTTCCTTTACAATATAAATTCTTTTACATTTATACATTTGTGTTTTTGCTTACAAAATCTAAATTCTACTATCAAACTAACATTCGTTTCTTTTTCTCATTCTCTCTCTCACACTCATTCTTCCATTCATTCCTGTCTTCTCAATTTTCTCTCTCTCTCCTTCGCATTTTCTATCCTGCATGTATATTATAATGTAATCACTTATTTTTTATTTTTAAATCGGGCACGAACTTTTGCAATTATCTAATATATTGTGGTTAAATAATGTTACAGTGAATTTATTGTGGTAAATTGTCTAAAATATTTTCAGCTTTAATAATTTTGATTATGACTACGAATCTTCATGTTTTATTCTCATTGTCAAATTGTACAGGAGAAAAAGTAATCAAACGTGTACTGGATTAATTCTTTCTTATTTATTATATCTATGTATGCAATCCGACATTTCTATAATATAACCGTCTTTTTCATACTAATGTGTTGCCTTGTGGCCTCAAAATTTAATCCAAATAATAATCATGTAATTATCAGTTGTCTTTATTAATATTATTTATTTATACACTATTATTTGAACATTATACTTTTTTAGAAAAGCATACCTTGTTCATAAACTCAAAATTTCTTTCATTAATTTTCCTAACAATTTATGCAAATATACTTTGCTTGTTAAAGAACATTATAATACAAGCAAAGATAAATACGAACATAAATAATCATTTTGATTTCAATAAGTCACAAACAATGATTACCGCACATTGAGATTAAGAAAGCTGTAACACCTCGGACAGAAAGCACCGTATCAAAGTAAAAAGTCGAAGAACATCGTGTAAGTTGAATCTAATTTTAGAAATTGTTTATAAATCAAGCATTGTTTCTCTTTGTACGAATACAAAAAATGAATGGAGTAAATTTACACCATCTTTGTATTAAACTTATGGAGTCGAATCAGAACATAATATTTCAGAATATTAAATAATAAATATAAATATAATATCAATATAAATTTCCCATCTTTCCTGTGAAATCCTGCTCGCCAAAGCTTACCATTTTCGTATTGTCTCTTTCATTTCATGCTTCCATTGTAACACACACATATAGAACAATTACATTGCCTAGTACAATAGACCTTCCATTATTTCTTACAGTCAATAGCCTGAAAAATTCAAATTGCTCTCTGTAATAACTGAATTATACAAACAGAAAAACGCGTGGCCAAAATCCCAATTTAGGTAGCAAGTTACACTTGCCCCATGCGGTCCGTCGTCCGTCACCACCTACATACAGTGACTCCCATTAATATTAGGACGCTCTTAAAAAGACGATAACTTTTTAAATATTGGACTACACGATTTGAACTTTTTGGGAAGCTAGAGCAATTAGTTTACTACATGTCGTGAAAAGAAATGTTTTCAAAAATTGCAATTGGTCGAAATCGTAGAGAAAATACTAAAAGTTGCATTTTACAACTTTTTTATGTGGGTCTACATTGTAAATTTAAAAAATACGTTTTGTAGATCTGTGTCAATTATATGCAGTGTGAAAGATTCATCGAAATCGTTAGATTTATTGCAGTTAGAGGCCGAAAATCGTGAAAAACTGCAATTTTGACCACCTTTAACATTGAACATACCACGAGGGATCAAACGACCCATTTTAGATTTTTTATTTGACAATTATTGAAATCGTAAAGGTATTTTCATGGGAATTTATTGAATATACTTTTTCACTCCAGCATATATTATAGTAAGAATCGCACAAAATATAAGTAAATTTTATCTTGTTATATTTAGAATACTATACACATCAGTCACTTTTGATGGTCGGTAGGTTTAGTGTTAAACGTTTACAGCTCATTGCAACGTTGACAGATTTCGATGAAATTTTCAGAATATGTTTAACTAATACAAATCTACGAAAAGTGTTTTCGAAATTTTCTATATAAGCCCACATCAAAAAGTTGCAAAATACAACTTTTAGTATTTTCAATAAAATCCCGACAACTTGCAATTTTTCTCAAAAAATTTGTTCTCGTTGTGTAGCAAAACAATCGTTCTAACTTTTAGAAAAAGTTGAAATCATAGGGTCCAATATTAAACAAGTTATCGTCTTTTTAATAGTATCCGAATATTAGTGGAAGTCACTGTATGTAGTACATACTATGTACGAGTATTATCGATAAACGAACGTTCGGAAATTGCGAGTTTCTCCATCTTCCACATATCGAGGGCACTTTACTCTTGTGTTCAATCCAAGAATACTGCATACGTACAGAGTGGTTCACCAGATACTACCACCTCGATTTTCGTCATTAACTCACTTAAATCATGAATGAATTCATAATAATGGATACGAACTGTTCGAATTTTCACAAGGAAATAACGTTCACTTAATTCGATCCAATTGGAAATTCAAATTACAAACATTTTCATTTGCAAAGGAAACATTTTCTCTAAGGTTTAGATATACACCGGAATTTGCATCTAATACGCGAATGCGTTACTTTAGAGATTAAAAAACTTCAAAGATTAAACTTTCTTTCGTGTAGAAACCGAGTTCCTTAGCAATCAGAGTCCATAACCGTTTCCAGTTCTCACTTCGTCGATTATCGCAGTTAATATACATACGGATAATTGTAACATAATATAGTTACAATTAAATTGCATTTGGTGAATTAGGTACTATCTTTACTGTCATAGAAGTATATTAATAATGATTAAAACGCAGTACATCATAGTATAACAGATTTTATAAATAATATAGAGCAAATATGAACACAATATTCTGGATTCCTTTTCAGTACCGTTTTTAGCAGGGGTGCGCATTTTGGAGTAAAGCCAATTAAAGATGACAGGAGTAAAATTACTGAAAACTATGTACAATAGTTACATTTACATACAGGGTGGTTCACCAGATATTACCACCTCGACTTTCGTCATTATTATTATTCGTAGCGATGAATGTTTATATGTTGTGGTGTTGTGAGTTTTTTTGTAGGTGGACGCGTAGAAGATATATAAAGGTCAACAGCATTGTTTAAAATGGGATCGAATTTTTTTCCTGCATCAATCGATGAAGCTTCGTATCCTCTACAAAAAGGTATTAATATCGAAAAACCATTACTTAAGGAGATATTTTATGTTGTAATGATTTTATTCACAGAAAAGGTTCACTGTGGCGCGACCGTTTACATCGCGACATTTTCTGAATCAAGAAAGTAATGATTGTTTAACTGTTTTACATTATGTAATAAAACTGGTGGTATGTTATATATCAGATTTCATATCTTTCATATCAGAAATTGTAGTCGGAGTCTCAGCGTATACTTTATTTTTCAAGTAACCCCATAAGAAAAAATCGAGGGGTGTTAAATCAGGTGATCTTGCCGGAAAATGAATGGGACCACCTCGTCCTATCCAACGATTCGGAAATATTTGATTTAATGCATTTCTTGTTATTCTTTCATAATGTGCAGGACAACTATCCTGTTGGAGCCACATTGTTTGTCGAATATGCAATGACAAATCATGTAAAAATGACCACAAGGTATTTGAATTTATAACATTATCAAAAGAAATATGTTTCTTCTATCCATCGTACTTGCTGTTAATAAATATTAAATGCTTTCGGCGCAACACGGTTCGATCGTTTACTACTAATTATGAAGCAATTTTGCTAATTATCAAACAAAATCAACGTTTCGATCCTAGTTTGGATCCTTTTTAAGACTTATTTGAATCGCGTCTGTAAAGTAAATGTGTTATAATAATTTCAAAAACTATTAAATGATTGAATATAAGGAATATTGTTCATAAAAACTCATTCACTTACTTTGGGGAAAATAAATTTATAATATTTGTGCGGCACGCGCGCGTGTGTTACGTGCGTCGGACGTGCTTGTTGTCAAGACACTGATGTAAGAACGTATTGAAAACGATCTAGGTTCTATCTATCGATATAAGGCGGTAAATTTGAAAGGTCGTAGTATGTTCTTAAGGGGGCCGGCGCGGCCGTGCAAGAGTGTGTGGGCACACGCACACATCGCTAAATTCGCATATACGTATATGCAATTATAAGGTTTACGACTTTTCGTTTTCACGCTTCAGCGTTGCAAGGAGTAGTTCAGAATTGGTCAATTATGATTCCTAAAAGTTGTGGTACGGTGGGTACGGAGCCCAAAATGCATATTTTTACGTTATAGACGAATAATTTGTAATATTCGGCGGAGACGAACAACAATTCGGCCTGTCACAAACGACAATACAGCACCTCGAGGTTCCGAAATTTTGCACTAGTAGCATGACAATCTGGTTCCGAAAAGTTTGACGGTTGGACGTTACAAATGTTCCAATAGAATATGGCTGATAATGCAGGTCGTACGTTATACCGTTATACCGTTATTAGAGTAATTCATAATATTCGGCAGATATTGCCTGTCCAACACCACTGGTATTGGCCTGTCACGAGGCAACCGAAGTAAGCAAGACGTCAGAAGATAGCCGCTTCGCGTACCAGTGTTTTTGTTCAATAAATTTAGTGTTTGCATGGACGATGGACACTGTATTATCGATGGACAATATAATATCGACCTGCATTATCAACCGTATTCTATTGGAACATTTGTAACGTCCAACCCTCAAACTTTTCGGAACCAGATTGTCATGCTACTAGTGCAAAATTTCGGAACCTCGAGGTGCTGTATTGTCGTTTGTGACAGGCCGAATTGTTGTTTGTCTCCGCCGAATATTACAAATTATTCCTCTATAATGTAAAAATATGCATTTTGGGCTCCGTACCCACCGTACCACGACTTTTAGGAATCATAATTGACCAATTCTGAACTACTCCTTGCAACGCTGAAGCGTGAAAACGAAAAGTCGTAAACCTTATAATTGCATATACGTATATGCGAATTTAGCGATGTGTGCGTGTGCCCACACACTCTTGCACGGCCGCGCCGGCCCCCTTAAATCCACTATTACGAATATACCTTGATGGTAAATCGTTATTAACGTTCAACTTTTATTGGAATCAGTTTCATACAGTCAATTGTATCTGAGAAACAGCTAGTTCAAAATTTTTAGATAATGACAAAAGTAAGGTTTATTGGAAAATTCATCATAGAACATTACTGGTTTAGTAATGTTGCGTAATATTCATGTATCTTAGGTGTCTCATACCTAAGATTTACGCTGCGATGTTTAATTTATATGAATAGTTTCCAATAGTAGCCTTTGATGTAAATTTTCTTATTTGTCAATAATTTTGGCGTTCTCAAAATCAAATATAGGATCCATCTCAAGTGAATGTTTCGGTCAATGCAGTATGTTGTAGTGGAGGTAAGAAAATATTATGCTTATGTTCTGTGATACGAGTTTTCAAGTTTCTGGACGTTTGTCCATATATATATATATATATACTTGACTACATCCCAAGCAAGGTATGGAGTATACGATATTGCAACTTTCTAAACGTGGTAGCTTGTCTTTAACAGGTGGAAACAAGGTTTTAAGACAATGTGGTATCCTGAAAATTGTATGAATTCCTACTCTTCGAAAGATCCTTTTTATGTCATTTGAGATGTTCTCAACATAAGGTATGACAACGGTATTTTTCCAATTGATTGGACCAGTTCTTTTAAATGTATCTTCCTTTCGTTTTTCAACCTAGATCGTTTTCAATACGTTCTTACATCAGTGCCTTGACAACAAGCATGTCCGACGCACGTAACACATGTGCCACACAATTATTATAAATTTATTTTCCCCAAAGCAAGTGAGTGAATCTTTATGAACAATATTCCTTATATTCAATCATTCAATAGTTTTGGAAATTATTATAACATATTTACTTTACAGACGCGATTCAAATAAATCTTGAAAAGGATCCAAACTAGGATCGAAACGTTGATTTTTTTTATAATTAGCAAAATTGCTTCAGAATTAGTAGTAAACGATCGAACCGTTGCGTCGTAAGCATTTAACATTTATTACCAAGAGAGTTGTGATTTCGTAACAACACTAGGAATAAAATATCTCCTTATCTAATGGTTTTTCGATATTAATAGGTTAATACTTCTCTTCTACGCGTCCACCTACAAAAATCTCACAACATCACAGTATACATCTCTTGAGACCATTCAACCTTACATAAGCATTCTTCGCAACGAATAATAATAATGTTACGAGCCAGGGCCGCGAGTAGCACGAGTGGCCGGCGAAGAGTTATAAACCCAGGAATATGGTATCAATTTGTTAGTTAAGGTACGCGGACGAACCCAATGCGAAATTGGGGAGCCGCTAGGGATGTAGACAGTGAGGACGAACCTGACGCGAAGTCAGGGAGCCTCTAGGAATGGAATCAGACGCAGACGAACCTGATGCGAAATCAGGGAGCTGCTGGGAAGGTGAAACTTCGTGAACGAACCCAATGCGAAATTGGGGAGTCACTAGGAAATGACGCGCAGACGAACCCGATGCGAAACCGGGGAGCTGCTAGGAGGTTGTAGAACAGCGCGGACGAACCCAATGTGAGATTGGGGAGCCGCTGGGAGGTTGGATAAAAGCACAGACGAACCTGATGCGAAATCAGGGAGCTGTTAGGATGCGGACGAACCTGACGCGAAATCAGGGAGCCGCTAGGATGGTATAGTTTTCGTGGACGAACCCAATGCGAAATCGGGGAGCCACTAGGTAGGAAAAATCTATATTTGGATAATTGGTAAGGCGCGAACGAACCTGATGCGAAATCAGGGAGTCGCTGGGATAATTAGTAGGCCTCGTAACTAATATAATCTAAATGATACAACCCGAGCGGTAAGGTTGTATCGTGTGGGAACGTTCAATTACTATATAAGGATTTTGGACAATAATTATAGGTTCAATGAATTTGCTCTAATTACCAATAACACAAATATATTCTACTTATAAAATTCTGTAGTACAAGTATGTATGTGTCGCGATTGGAAATGAGAGAAAAAGATATAAAATGTGAAAGAAAGAATTTACCTAAACTACGGTGCTCGGTTTTCACGCACTGGCAATGCGGGGGACTCGGAAACAACTTCAACACTGACCAATAGACTATAAACCGAACAAACGGAATCTATAATGTTAGACTTTGATCCGAAAGGTACTTTAGCCCGATCTCGTTAGAAGTTAACTTTCCGAAATGCAGCACGACGTGACGCGATACGTGTCTACTGCAGTACTAACCCACGAGAGTGAGAATCTAAGGGTTTATATACCCCTACAATGAATGGAATACTTTGTTCATTATCTAGTCGCGCTTAGAGATTAGGGCTTAGGGCCAGACTCTCATTTTTGTCACTTCTAACGAAATCGGAGCCAGAGCTCGGTCCTAAATCAAAGGGTTCGAAAGGTTATCTAGGACGCTTCCCGCCAGAGACGATCTGGAAGAGATTCCTGTGAGAAAACGAACGGAATATATTCTCTATCCGTAACAATAATGACGAAAATCGAGGTGGTAATATCTGGTGAACCACCCTGTATACCTTCTTTTCAGACACAGACAAGATTAGAATAATGCTTTTACTATTGTTTATTACTATTGCATTATATGATTTATAAATACGCGAGTACTACTAAATATTTCTAATTTCATGCTATTCTCCAACATTGGATATCTTTTGTAGAAAGCTTATTCCGATTTCCTGCATTTACGAATGTAACCCTGCAATAACGAATTATGTTATTATCGTTAAAAAAGAATACGAAAATGAACGAGAAGGTGCATGGCAAGCGCGCGTCGATATCAGTGCGTTTGAAGTTTGAGGATGAAAGAACTGACAACACTGTCCAACAAATTTCAACTTTTTTTGTGATTTCAATATACTGTTGGGTCCTTCTTATAGAGTTTTTTGCGCTGATTCCGAATCTGGTTTTAATTTTTTTCCTATACGTCCAGTTTTTGAAAATCATGGCTTTGAAAAAAAAACATATTTTTCAACTTTAAACAAATATTGTGATGTTATTATAAAAGATATTGAATTGTTGTTTACAGCAAACGATTCTGTAGACTTTCCTGAATACAGTGGCATCCAATATTAATACATTATGATTGTTTAAACATGTTTAAACAATGATTAAAGACGGAGATGCACCACTTTTGCACCAATTTTTGCGGATATTTTCGAATTTATCTCAAAAAATAAGGGTCCAGCGAAAAATTGAACTATACCACGCGAAAGAGCAGACTTTTATCTTGAGAAACCCCCCTGTGAAGTTTGCATGGTCGACGTTTTTACCGAACCAGAAAGCAAAATATCTTCGCCCGACATGCGTTGACGCCAGTGGTGCTCTTCCACTAGCGCGATCGTTCGTCGGGATACGGCGCGGCGCGCTGCGGTGAAACGGCGCGTGGCTATAAGCGCGCAATTATATCAGCTTACTTAAATCTAATATTTTATTAAATGTTATACTATTGTTATTTATTATTTATTAGTATATTTATTCTGTATAAATTATTTTATGTATTTTTTAATGTTAGTCTCTCGTTTATAGTATATTTCATACAAAAAATACCTTTTGTAACAAAAAAATAATTTATTCACACACTACACTATTACACTATTTACAATGCTAATATATATGTGTACACTATTCAGATATAATACACTACTAAAATACATATATTATATACAGAACAACTAAAATACTATAAATAACTATAAATGTTTTTTATGAAGTTTTATACGTAGCAATGCAGATTTGAAATGCTTGACAGATTTCAACAAACACAAAGCCGAAACTGAACTCTGGCATCAGTTTTCTTAAGAACCAACACGATACATATTTTGAAATAAATGACGGTCTACGGACAACGGAATACATACAATGTAAGGAAAGTCTGCAATGCGGTGACTGAAAAATTTTATTTTCAGTAATTATCGTCTTATCTATGTATTGTAATTATAGTGCCAATGAACACTCGAGATTCTTCCGAGTAAAATAAGTCCAAACACAATATAAACGGGACTATTTTTATTGACTTAAATACATAATTAAAATAGTTTGCTCCATATTAAATCGATATAGTGTATTATATCTGAATAGTGTACACATATATATTAGCATTGTAAATAGTGTAATAGTGTAGTGTGTGAATAAATTATTTTTTTGTTACAAAAGGTATTTTTTGTATTAAATATACTATAAACGAGAGACTAACATTAAAAAATACAAAAATAATTTATACAGAATAAATATACTAATAAATAATAAATAACAATAATATAACATTTAATAAAATATTACATTTAAGTAAGCTGACATAATTGCGCGCTTATAGCCACGCGCCGTTTCACCGCAGCGCGCCGCGCCGTATCCCGACGAACGATCGCGCTAGTGGAAGAGCACCACTGGCGTCAACGCATGTCGGGCGAAGATATTTTGCTTTCTGGTTCGGTAAAAACGTCGACCATGCAAACTTCACAGGGGGGTTTCTCAAGATAAAAGTCTGCTCTTTCGCGTGGTATAGTTCAATTTTTCGCTGGACCCTTATTTTTTGAGATAAATTCGAAAATATCCGCAAAAATTGGTGCAAAAGTGGTGCATCTCCGTCTTTAATCATTGTTTAAACATGTTTAAACAATCATAATGTATTAATATTGGATATCACTGTATTCGGGAAAGTCTACAGAATCTTTTGCTGTAAACAACAATTCAATATCTTTTATAATAACATCGCAATATTTGTTTAAAGTTGAAAAATATGTCTTTTTTTAAAACTCCATTTTCTCAAAAACTGGACGTATAGGAAAAAAATTAAAACCAGATTCGGAATCAGCGCAAAAAACTCTATAAGAAGGACCCAACAGTATATTGAAATCAAATTTGGTGTTGGACAGTGCAATGAGTCATAGTCAGATTCAGAAATGGAAATTGGAACACATCACTCCACCCGCGCTCACTGCAGAGTTCTAGTGCGTTCGTTTTCATCTACTAAAATCTACTCCATTTAGGCTTTCGCGCTAACTAACATAGGACAATATTACATTGTCCAACACGAATTTGAATCTACGATACTCGTGTCGAATGACTCTTCTAAAGTTAATATCACGTTGAACGGTCGGCTTATCTAATTAGCAATTAACAGATTAGCGCGTACTAGCTCATTTTTTATTTCCTGTAGAAAGTTCTGTCTGTCTATTTCAGGGTGAGCCACCTAAGACAAGCCACCTGAATAACATCTACATTTTGTGAGATAGGAAGAAATGCTTCAGGCAAACATTGTTTGGTTTCTAGGGGCCCATTACGTGGTCTACATAACTTTTTTCAAGTGGAGGTGCTTAGGAGATTAGAAGATCATCTTAGCTTCTTCAAATAGCACCATATATGTATTTTTGAACTCCTACGATTGTAGCCATTTTCGTGACAATTTCAACGACATAATCATTCAAGGTCGTAGACAAATTTTGAAACCAGATTTGAAATAAGCGTGAAAAAATCTACAGGAAATTTCTTCCGCGCGTGGTATTGGAAAAACCACATTTTCTTGAAATTGTGCAAGTTTAACGAATTTTCTCAAGGTTAAAAACGTTCGTACCACAATCTCCATAATTATTTCATATTCTGCAAAGTTTCAGCTTTCATTTAAAAAAAATTTCATCGCTCTATGTCATCTCTATCGAAAGTTCTTTGATTTTGACACAGAATTCATCGGTTTTACCTACTGTGGGTCGTTTGCATGAACCATGCTAACATTATCTTTGTGGAAAATACAGAACAAAATAGTTAGAGTGGAGTATACGTTCGAACAGGTCAAGAAAGTGTCTGACGACATGACGAGTACAAGGTTTTGGTGCCATGACCGCTATCGCTCACCTGCTCCGATTCAGTGTTATAGCTTCACGTAATCGATAATGATAGCATATTCCAATATATTATTGAAAGAGTCATATTTCAGTGTTGAAATTTTAGAATTATCTTCCCATTAATATATCAAAGGGAGTCTGTTTCAGTTATATACTTTTGCTACTTTATTAAATTACACTGTCCAACACCAAATTTGTTCCACAACTACTGTTGGGTGGTTCTTATGGAGTTTTTCGCGCTGATTCCGAATCTGTCCTTAATTTTTTTCCTATACGCACAGTTTTTGAGAATCATGACATTAAAAAAGGAACATATTTTTCAACTTTAAACAAATATTGTGGTGTTATTATAAAAAATATTGAATTGTTCTTTATAGCAAAAGATTCTGTAGACTTTCCCGAATACAGCGATATCCAATATTAATGCATTATGATTGTTTAAACATGTTTAAACGATGTAAAACACCAATTTTTGAGGATATTTTTAAATTTATCTCAAAAAATAAGGGTCCAGCGGAAAATCGAACTATACCACGCGATAGAGCAGGCTTTTATCTTGAAAAACCACCATCTCAAGTTTGCATGGTCGACGTTTTTTTCGAACCACAAAGCAAAATATCTACACCCGACATGAGTTGCCGTCGGACCCTTATTTTTTGAGATAAATTGAAAAATATCCTCAAAAATTGGTGGAAAAGTGGTGTCTCTCCGCCTTTAGTGATTGTTTAAACAATCATAATGTACTAATATTGGATATCACTGTATTCGGGAAACTCTATAGAATCTTTTGCTATGAAGAACAATTCAATATTTTTTATAATAACACTACAATATTTGTTTAAAGTTGAAAAATATGTTCTTTTTTCAAAGCCATGTTCCTCAAAAACTGTGCGTATAAGAGAAAAATTAAGGACAGATTCGGAATCAGCGCAAAAAACTCTATAGGAATGACCCAACAGTAATTAGGGAACATAAAAAAAGTTGAAATTTGTTGGACTATGTAGCGTTAACGTCGCGTCGCCATGCAGTCAGGAAAATATCAATATTCTAGTAGTTTATAGTTGATGGTTGTTACCAAGGTAATTGGGGTAACACATTTAGACATAAGACAGCAGTACTTCTCTGTATGCCAATTGTGATCAACATCTGTAAATCGAATAGAAAATAATAAATTGCTTGGTAATTATTTACAAAAGCACCACCCTCTCCGATTTTGATAAAATTTATATATGATATAGATATGGACATTTTGAACAACTTTTCCCTTTTCCAATATAGGGGGGTCGCTTTTAGTTTTCGAGATATTTGCAAAAAACTATCGCGAATACTGTATTGAATTTTTCGTATTCCTGGACACTCCGCTGCAACGTAGACCTGTTTAGGTACGGCGTTTGTTTACATTTTGACGCTGTAGAGATAAGAGAGAAAACAGGGGGGGGCGGAAAAGGCCAGCCTGACACCACACACACCCACCCAATGGTTAACACGCACCCACTGTTTCTAAATTATACTCTAGATTCTTACGTATTTTCACGTGCTGATTACGAATATGATAGTGAAAATTGGTGCAAATGTTAATTTCTTAACGGAAACCTTCTTTTTAAAAACACTGGGTGCGTGTTAAGCACTGGGTGGGTGTGTGTGGTGTCAGGCTGGTCCTTTCCACCCCCCCCCCTGTTTTCTCTTTGACACCACACACACACACACCCAGTGCTTAACACGCACCCAGTGTTTTTAAAAAGACGGTTTCCGTTAAGAAATTAACATTTGCACCAATTTTCACTATCATATTTGTAATCAGCACGTGAAAATACGTAAGAATTTAGAGTATAATTTAGAAACAGTGGGTGCGTGTGTGGTGTCAGGCTGGCCCTTTCCGCCCCCCCCCCTGTTTTCTCTCTTATCTCTACAGCGTCAAAATGTAAACAAACGTCGCACCGAAACAGTCTACATTGCAGCGGAGCGTTCAGGAATACGAAAAATTGAATACAGTATTCGCAATAGTTTTTTGCAAATATCTCGAAAACTAAAAGCGACCCCCCTATATTGGAAAAGGAAAAAGTTGTTTAGAATGTGTTGCTGCATGACATATATAAATTTCATCAAAATCGGAGAGGGTGGTGCTTTTGTAAATAATTACCAATTGCTTTTATAAAAGCCCTACAATATACACTATAAAAATTCGTTCGCAGGTCACGTTTTAGCACACAAAAGAGTACTTGAAAACTGTCCTTTGACTAAACCGATCCATAGAAAATTAAAGCAGAAATGTTGCTCGTCTACCTCTAGTAAATTTTACAAAATTACTGTCCTTTTTGACGTTGATCTTGCATTGTCAAGATTAACAATCGATGACTTGTACTCGCCGCTAATATGCATCATTGTTTTCGCACACCGTATGCTTGCTCCACACGACCCTCAGCCGATTATCCGAGGAACATAGAAGGCTAGAACGGTTATCTCGTCAATAGATCAATAGACTCTATTGTGACCCTTTTGTTCTTGAATAGAATGGATTTCCTAAACACTTTCGGTAAAAATGCCGGGTCTAAGGGACTCACCTGCAATAACCATGATATCCACGTGTATGCTATCATCATTTTAGTATACAGTATATTAGGTTGTAAAGAAAGAAATGCAGGATTTTTGTTCCTTTATATGTCATTTTAAAGCTTGTTTTACGCTCCATTTAATTATGCTTTTCATATATTTCATTCTATTCAAATTTTTATTAAATCATTTAGCTTTTATTTCAGGATGTCAAAACGCGATTTTCGCATTATCTTGTTCTATGAGCACTGTGCATTCGTTGACACTTCCTCCGCCCCATACTTCGTTGATATTCCGAGCCAGATAGAAAAAAATCATGCGAAAATCGCGTTTTGACATCATGAAATAAAAGCGAAATAATTTAATAAAAATTTGAATAAAATTAAATATCAAAAGCATAATTAAATAGAGCGTAAAACAATCATAATATATTAGTATTGGGTATCGCTGGATTCGGGAAAGTCTGTAGAATCTATTGCTGTAAAGAACAATTCAATATCTTTTATAATAACATCACAATATTTGTTTAAAGTTGAAAAGTACATTTTTTGTGTAGGAGAAAAATTGAGGGCAGATTCGGAATTAGCGAGAAGAACTCTACAATAAGATCCACCCAACAGTATATTGGAAACATTTTTGGTGTTGGACAGTGTAATCGATAAACTGATCAGTAGACTGCGGATTTTATGCATTTACGACGAAAATGGACACGCACAGTATCAAGCAGTGGACATTGTGGACATGTTAAAAATATTCAAGGACATCGACGTATTAGTTTCAGCTTCATAGGATAATTAAAAGAAGAATACAATTTTTATTCGGCTCCTGTGTTCTGCAATCAATGCGAACATTTCGTATTTTGTATAAGAAAAATTATAGTATGTGAGCGATGGTTGAAACCCTCTACACATTTATAAAAGTCGAGGTCACTAGAGATGAGTCTCCTAAACATCACTTGTACCCATCTTTCTTTTATTTTCGCTTAACGAATCTCGCGACTGTTTCCGTAGCCTGTCAGCGTTTTTGAGCGTATTGGTAATCTTCAGATCCCGAGAGATAAACTCCTGGTTTCTGAGGTTTGTGGTAGCTTAAAGTCGACGCATATTGTGTTTACATGCTTGGCTTGGCTTGATAATGCAGCTACTGCGTTGTCGCAATATTACTCCATTTGGTGTTTCCTCGCACATAAGCAATTCATACAAATATTATTCTTATAATATGCTGTCTTGTTCCGCTACAAGGCGGCGGTGTTTGTTCCTAAATAAGGAAATCACTATCCCCTCTGTTTCTTTCGAAATCGGTTCTTCTGACATCGCTTAGTGTCAGAACGAGAGGCATATCATATTTTATTTTATTCTTTCCCGAGGAAGATTGGAACCTCTACATTGGAACCTCTCGGCCCACTCAAGAACAAGGTCAATCCGCATAGGTGCTCTGATCCGAAATATGATGAAAAATGACCCCGAGCCTTCGTCTCATATCAGAACAAAACTGATGGACAGGGTAGAAAACAAGTCAATTAACACTAGATGTCACAAGATACACTGTTGTGTACCATATCTTGTATGTTGTGTTGTTATGCCGTGAAGGAGGAAAGGATGGGGTTCCCTCGAGAAATAATCGTTTTTCTTCTTTATAACTTGAAGTTTATTGAGTAGGCCACACCAACAGAATGTTCACAAGAAATCGCGCTTACAGAAAGTATACGTGCTTACAAAATAACTGAAGGCTCGGGAGTGAATCCCGCTCAATGAGAGGGTTCCTTATATAGATTCATTACAAGAACCTTTGGTCTACTCTAAAATGTGTCACCGGATATGTAACTCTGCCGTTCCTAGTCCAGCCAAACATTTGAGTCAGCTTTGGACAAAAGGGCGAAGATAAGGTTGCTTTGGAATCTTATTGGGAAGGATGATGCGGCATAACAGTGTTATACAGTGTTGCGTCGCGCAGGAACCGTACACGTGGGTTTCCTTCGCACAGTATTTATGGCACGTTCGTAACTGAAAACCTTCTTCGAGAATTAAATAAACTATTATTGTCATTCGGCGACCATTCAAGGCATCTGCCAGATGTTTAGATTTTTGTGCATCTTTAACAGTACAAAAGCCCCTCCGAAGGACCATCGTCGATGGATAAGTACGGATGCAAATTACTGAGACTCGTCGTCGACCAAGTTAGGTATCGCCCCACTCCTCCTTCCCAAGGCCTCATTCAGAGCTACGAGTAGGAGACCTAGACAGTCAAAAGAGTGCTGGTTGGGAAATGCAACTTTCGGCAGCAACCAATAAGTGCATTTTCTTTTCTCATGGTAATCGGTGACACAGCACCACTGCCTAAATTGAGAAACGCCCTCTCGCGCATAGAGGATCCTCAAGAATAGGCCTGGGCGACGTCGCAGTGATGCCAGAGCTGTGGTACTGTGGTACTAAACCATACCCCCACCATAGCCTACTACTGCCCCTACGTTGTTTTCCAACGCGCCCGCGCGCTACACTCACCAGCGTATCACTCTACTGTATCCGTAGAGGTACGCTGGTGAGTGTAGCGCGCGGGCGCGTTGGAAAACAACGTAGGGGCAGTAGTAGGCTATGGTGGGGGTATGGTTTAGTACCACAGTACCACAGCTATGGCATCACTGCGACGTTGGCCCGTGGCAGATATTACTCTGGTCATCAGAGAGGGGGTACTTGTATTCCCCTCGATTCCTTTTTGATTACCCCTGTTTGGTAACAGTGGCCCGTGGAACAGATGTGGCTACTTCTCTCCTTCTGCTGCGGAGAAGGTGAGAAGTTGCTGTTTCTCTCCCTCCCGAAGCGGAGTAGCAGCAACATCTGTTCCGCGGGCCAGCATCACCAGGCCTGCTCAAGAACATCGCGCTAGGACTGGAAGCAGTGTCGCCAGATCAGGGGAGTCACGGTGAGATGATTACCCCCTCTGTGATGACCAGAGTAGAGTCAGGGCCCGTTTAGACACGGCGGAATCCGCGCGTTTTCGACCGCGCGATTTGAACCGCGTCAAAATTGACAGTCGTTCAGGATGAGGCGGTAACCGCGCGGACATGCAGGAGACGGGCAAAGTTTTAGCTCAGTACGAAGATGAAAATCGCGCGGAAACAGCGCGGATTTGATTTCCTGCGGTTGAGAGGCAGCAGCCGCGCGGATCTTTAGACCGCGCGGCACGTGTGGACGCATCCATTTACGCCAATGTAAATAAGGTCCGCGATGTTTCCGTCGTGTCTGAACGGGCTCTAATAGTGGCACGTTGCGCCGCGCACGCGCAACGTTGCACATATTACTCTACTCTGGTCATCAGAGAGGGGGTACCTTGTATTCCCCTCGAGTGCTGGTTTGGTCACTTTCTGGCGACCCTGATTGGAACAGTGATGGGATTGTTGGCTCTTCTCGCGCGCATGCGCGAGTTTCGTCAGGGTCGTATCTACGTCTACGTCCGAAAGTGTGGAACTATTAGGGGAATAGTAGTGGGAGACTGTATGGAGCGAAATTAGCAGGGCGACTGAGGCCGTCTGAGGCTAGAATCGTCGCGCATGCGCGTGAAAAGCGCCAACAATCCCATCACTGGATTGGAAGTCGAGATCACACAGTTGAGTTTTACGCTCGAACGCCGTGACACTATCCAGTCCTCGGTAGACAACTTAGACCATATATACCTATAGACCCGGCATAGGTATAGTATGTGTATAGGAAAACCGAGAGTACAGCTCGGAAAAGATAAAGGACGGTGTGACGTCACAAGATAAGTTTTAAGCAGTCTTAAGATAATTTCAAACTGGCTGAAACGGCAGACCGACGCCGACACTACGCCATCATACACTTGCTCCGTGTAAATTTTGTGTAGCAATACATCGATGGCAAGAAATAGAAATTAAATTGAATGTTATTTCTTCCCTGAATGATTGTAATAGAGCAGAAATCATGTATTGACATTTTCAATTTTTCAACGAATTTGAATTTCATCTACTCAATTTTTTTGTAAATGCATAAAGATCCGTAGTCTAGCAATAACTAATCACAAGCGAGGTAAATGTAAATTGTGTAAAACTAGCAGTACTACCTTAAAATGTTGTAAATGTGATCAATTTTTATGTAAAAAACCATTTTGTAACCTGCATAATATGTCTTCAGAATCAAATATCGCGCGATTCCTAAAATAGTTAATATACAGGGTGAGTCACCAAACGTTACCACCTCAAATATCTTTGTTGTTTCTAAAGATACGTAAAATATGGTAAGGACAAAGTTGAATGGTACAATGGTGCTGACACGATGCAAAAAAAAAATTTTGTTTTTATGTCATTTTTCCAGAGATATGAAGGTGACCTTCATTTTTTTAAATGGAATGAGGTATTTTTTAATACATCAATCGATGCAGCTGGACATTCGTTATAATAAAGTACTAACCTATGTATGTCGAAAAGTTATTAGTTCAGGAGATATTTCAATTTAAATAACTCTAAAACACCATTACTGTCGTGATAAGACGTTACATAAGTAAGTAAACACTGACGTCGTAGTACGACAGTAATGGTATTTTAGAGTTATTTAAATTGAAATATCTCCTGAACTAATAACTTTTCGACATACATAGGTTAGTACTTTATTATAACGAATGTCCAGCTGCATCGATTGATGTATTAAAAAATACCTCATTCCATTTAAAAAAATGAAGGTCACCTTCATATCTCTGGAAAAATGACATAAAAACAAAATTTTTTTTTTTGCATCGTGTCAGCACCATTGTACCATTCAACTTTGTCCTTACCATATTTTACGTATCTTTAGAAACAACAAAGATATTTGAGGTGGTAACGTTTGGTGACTCACCCTGTATATTAACTATTATTACTAAAACATACAGAATAAACGTATGTATCTCAAATACAGTTTATAATAGATAATTTCATGATACAATGTCAAATTCTTTGAAATTATCCTGTCCATTCTTCCCGCGTACTGGGTATGTACATGTACATGGCGCACCCGCTGATCCCCCTCACCCCCCATATAAGCAAAGCGTAGGCACTGTCGATGAGCATAGCTTATACATCTTTCGAGAACGTGACGTCACACCGTCTTCATCTTTTCCGAGGGCCAAATTATCTGCGCCGGGTCTATAGGTATATATGGTCTAAGGTAGACAAGTACAACGCACGAGCCGTTGGCTTTGTCAATCATTCATACGACTTGCAAGGTTTTGCACACCGGTATTTCCCTGTCCAGCGATCAGGAAAACCGACGAAAACGGGATCGCATCAGTCAAGATCCCTCGCGTCCGCTAGCGTCTACGGCAGGGTCTGCTAGATTAGCCTTACTGACGAGTCCCCTAACAGGTCCGGGACGAAACGCTTTCCTTTAAGTCGAATCAATCGCTATCATTCGTTATCTAATGGAAATGGGTATTTATAATGCAGAAATAACGAACAAGAATTCAAACTGTCTGTTCTATATTTAACCAAAGAAGAACTAGTCAGAAGACGTCTGTATCGTTAGCGAGCCGAAACCGAAGTGAAGCTACAGAGAAAGTTTTAGGAGAAAGAAAAACCCCTTGTTGGGTCCACTCGGGAAAAACAGATGTGGGAGGACCCTTAATTTATTACTCAGGGCCTCTTTGAATTTGAAGGTTGCAGGCCTTCCACTTCTGACCTGAGTCAATGACAAAGACCCGAGGACCGTTAAAATATTCCGGGACACTCTTAGTATCCTTCAATACTCGACTTAATTTTGCAGATGTTCCAACATTATCACTCGACCATTGAAACGTATGCCAAAGATTAATTTGGCGAGCAGTAGTCCTAATCAAGCGACATTCGCGAGTCGACACGTCCGCGGTCTAACAGGGTTCAAACCTTGCAACCTCCAGTGGAACAATCATACGCGTGCCACTCGCAAGTGTCCATAAACAAACGAACGCACACGAAACAGCTGGCCAAAAGTCGATTTCAAAAATTTTGCGCAAGCTGTACAATTTGACTAAGCAACAATGTATCAGCATTCTTTTTTAATTTTAAAATTCATGAATCAGCATATCTCATCGAGAGTTATAGCACATTTTTCGCTCTTAACCATTCTCTGAAACATCGTTCGTTTACTACTGATTATCAGGTATTTTAGGGAAATCGTGTAAATGTTTTCGCTGTAGAAATATTTCTGCTAGGTATGTACAGTATTTTCGAACAGGTTTCAGTTCTTCATTATCCAAATTAGTATAGTTATTAATATTTGAAAATAACCAATAATTTGGAAACATTATTTTTGCCTATAATACTTCGTTAACGGTTTTGTTATACTTCCCGATGAGTCCCGATGTTCTTTCTCGTCTCGTTACATTTGGTAAAGGTTTGTGATCACAGTCCCAAAAGAATTGGTTCCGGATTCGTTCGGTTTGAAATTTTATAGCTAATTTAAGTAAAAATGACGCTCCAGAGATGCTGCGTCTTATTGCGTCTGCACGGCCCACAGTGGAGTATTTGGCCGGAAAATTACAATAAAATAATATAAACAAAAATATATTTATATAAAATTATAAATTTGTTTGCAAAGTTTTCATCCTACGCATTTGTTTTTGAATTGCAGAATATAATGGCATTATTTCAATCGCAAGTTATTTTAGCCTAATGAAAACAAATAAAACATTTTTGTTTAAAAAATGTTTGGGACAAGAGTTAAACAGTGTTCAAACATCTACAAACTGCGATACATAAAATTTCGAAAATATTTTTTTTACGACGAATAATCAAGGTCATTTTGATTTTTTAAATGTCAAAATGTATTTTTTATCTCATAATATTATAGCTGATCTTAAGACGAATTCAACGATATACAGGGTGTCCCAAAATTCCTTCAAGAGCCGGAAATGGGAGGTTCCTGAGATCATTTGAAGCAACATTTTCCTTTGCAAAAATGTTATCCGCGGCTTTGTTTAGGAGTTATTATAACGAAAAACACGGACCAATCAGAGCGCAACCTAGACGCGAGTTGGCACAGTCGGCCAATCGACAGTTGGCGCGCCGGGCCGACTGTGTCAACTAACGTCTAGGTTGCGCTCTGATTGGTCCGTGTTTTTCGTTAATAACTCCTAAACAAAGCCGCGGATAACATTTTTGCAAAGTAAAATGTTGCTTCAAATGATCTCAGGAACCTACCATTTCCGGCTGTTGAAGGAATTTTGGGACACCCTGTATAATATTATGACCTTGAGACCATAAATAACTTTGCAATAGTTTTGGCCAGCTTTCCGGGCCAAATACTCCACTGTGGCGTCGTACAATCATTCCAATTCCACTTGTTAGCTCTTCACAGAAATACATATAGGTACTCGAATACTAAATGAATAAAAATGATTTGAAACATTTGCGAGGTAACGTGATAGGTAGTAGCATACTTGTTGGTAGGTAACGTTGTTTTATGGTAAACAAGGTAGGGATAATCATAGAGTCAAACAGGCGGATGTCGAATGAGAAACGTAAACATATGTTCACATATGTAGTATGTATACAGTGTGTTGTTTTAACATCATTTCCGGGGTAACAAGCGCCTGATAAACAAAACACAGAGGACTAAATAGTACATACAGATAGACACAGACCTTTTGCCCGGTCAGTTATATTCGAGATAAGATGGTTAGTTGAACGCCGCCGTGAACCGTGGCGGCCGGTAGAAGAGTTCTGGGAAAAAGAGGGGGTCGCCCGGTTTTCCCGCCCAATGCAGTTCTCTACTGTGCAATATCGACGTGTAACACGTTTACGGAAAACCATTTGACCTAGTTTCCTACAACAGCGAGATCGCGGTTGGAAAGGGACGCGTGGATTAAATCTATTCGTGTTCGAGGATCTCCAAAGAATATCGCGGCACCGCCAATTCATTTTCCTGGGTTGGACCACAAATTTCGACTGTCATAGCAGCGACAGAACGTGGGCAGATGTCGGTTGATTGGTTCGATTACGGACGCGTTACGCAGGTAGCATGCTTTGGGAAGTGTAATTGATTCAGGTTTTGCAATGAGGAAGGGTAAAGAGATCAGGAGCACGTGGGAGAAGCTCTATTGCGGATTTACAGACAGGGCGGCAGACTGCCGGGCGGCGGTGCGGCGTACGATGCTAAATTATTTACTGGCTTGTCTATCTATACGCCGCGCCGGATACTTACCGACACGTTTTGCACGTGTAGATGTACTATGTCCTTGCCATTCTCTTACAGATTGCATAGCCCAGACATCGCTTCCGTGCAAACGAGAACGTTTTACGCGAAATTGTTTTTTAAATGCATTTACTCTTCAATTTTACCACATTGATTGCTCCGCAAATTTTTTCTATTGTGCCACGTCGATTCCCATGTACGGTTTCGATTAAGTCCACGAAAAATAAATCCTTCTCTTTCAATTATAACTTTGTTATCGAACAATTGTGTTTCTTCAAATGAATTACAATGGTTAATACGCTCGATCGGTACCCGTCAGATAAATACCCGCTAGGAACTTCTCTCACCCACACGTATTCTTCGCATATACGCTGTACTCTACTTTTTCGACTCACAGAAATACATATGGCGCGACATTTAACACAAAAACGTTCACTGTCATGACACAGTGTACGAACAACATTTCTTTTAACCGATTTAAGCATCAGTACTTGTTTATGACGCCCCTCGAATTGCTTTTATTTGCTACGAGTATTTTCGTACCTGGTTTTATACCAGTGTTTCCCAACGTGGGGCCCACGCCCCCCAAGAGCAGAGACCAAAAATAACAGTTATTCTAAAGTTTTCTACGATAAAAATTATTAACAAAATGTTGATTATTATTGAAATGTAAGATAATCTAAACAAAATATAAAGAAAAAAATTCGACTAACAAATTGATTAAAAAAATTCGATTTTTATACTTTTTGGTTACAAGTAACAGTTATTAGTGTCCAAAATTTTTGATCCTCCTCGATAACTGTTATCGATGAAGAAAAACTGTTTCGATTGCTCAAAGCAATTATCGATGAGAGAAGTTCATTTCGATCGCTCATAACAGTTATCAATGAGAGAAAATTTCGATCGCTCATAACAATTATCGATGAGAATTTATTTCGATCGCTCATAACAGTTATCGGTTGCTTATTTAATTATTTAGTTTTCTACTCTTTTTCGGATGAAGCAAGCCCGTGAAATTCATTGAGAAGGTTTCGTACAACAAAACGAATCAATAGATCATAAGAACAACACAAAATCTGTTTGTTAACTGTGTTTGTTCACGGACGACTCTGTTCCACTCGTACATGGATTTCCTTGCAAAATTCTATTACAGCAATGGAAGTGGATTCGTCCTCCTCGAACGATGAATTGGAAAATATGAGTTGTCCCAAAATTAAGTAAGGCATACGTTGAGATTGAAAACTATCTGAAAGAACGTATCGATATTTAGATATACAAGGTGTTTCGTCTAAAACAGGACACCTAAATACATCTCCTCTATCTCTGAAAATACAAAAAATGTTTCCAACGTAATCTAATTGGTTTCAAAACACGAATCAGATGGAAGAATCGTTTTTTAATCGTTTTTTCAAGGTCACTCGTGTTTTTTTACATATATACACACACTTTTTGTTGTTGTATGTTACAGCAAACATTATTGTGCATTCATGCATGTTTAATAGCACGACTTTGAAATGACCGTGAACTCTAAAATTTGCTAATTAATGCACAACTTACTTTCAGCGACATTTCAGATTTCAACGGTAACAGAAATTCGACCATGAACTTGAACTTGTAAATAAACACGTTTCATCATTCCTCTGTGTGCATAAAGAGTGAGAGAGATATGTATTGAAGAGTTTGCTCACTGCTAGATTTCTCAATGTATCGACAAGCGATCCATAATGCGTTACTCAGAACAGGAGAAAATTCAAATGTTTTTAATTTACGGTGAAGCTCGAGAGTGTCTAAGAGAAGCAATACGAATTTACAAAGACAGATTTCCAGAACGTTCTTGTCCATCACGTTCTGCATACTCAAGTATTGTTAAAACATTTTGTGAGACTGGTAGTGTAAACAGAAACATTCGTGTGTCACGTATGACTGTTACTCATGAAGCAAATGTGAACAATATCATCGCTAAAGTTAATCAAAACTCGCATGTTAGTATAAGGCAACTTGGACGTGAAACCGGTATTAGCGTGACAAGCATATTCCGGATTTTTCATTCACAACAATTTCATCCTTTCATTCCGTATACGGAAATATGAAAGTGATGAAATGTTTTTCCAAACAGTATTGTTTACGGATGAAGCATCCTTTACAAATCATGGTCAGGTGAACCTCGAGAACATGCATTATTGGTCGGTTGAAAATCCACGATGGTTTAGACAACTCGATAAGCAGAGACCATGGAGCATAAATGTCTGGTGTGGTATTCTAAATAATAGGATAATTGGGCCGTATTTTATCAACGGTACGCAAACTGGGCAGAAGTATACTGAATTTTTAGGTATTCTACCAGGTTTAGTAGAAGATGTACTATTTAGGGACCGTCTAGTATTATGGTATCAACACGATGGGTGTCCAGCACACTTTTCCCATATTGCAACACGTGTCCTCAACGAAAAATTCCCAAAACGTTGGATTGGACGCAATGGACCTGTATCATGACCGGCTCGTTCACCCGATCTCAACCCACTTGATTTTTTCTTATGGGGGACTTTAAAGGGTACGGTTTATCAAGAGCAGCCCACGACGCCAGAAAATATGAAGGAACGAATAATTGCTGCATGTGCTGATATGAGACCTGAAATCATCGAAAGAGCTGTACAATCTGCCGTTCTTCGCCTCACGAAATGTATAACAACGGAAGGACATCATTTCGAACATTTATTGCAGTAATAAATTTGATTATTTACAAGTTCAAGTTCATGGTCGAATTTCTGTTACCGTTGAAATCTGAAATGTCGCTGAAAGTAAGTTGTGCATTAATTAGCAAATTTTAGAGTTCTCGGTCATTTCAAGGTCGTGCTACTAAACATGCATGAATGCACAATAATGTTTGCTATAACATACAACAACAAAAAGTGTGTGTATATATGTAAAAAAACACGAGTGACCTTGAAAAAACGATTAAAAAATTACAATTTATAAATAACGATTCTTCCATTTGATTCGTCTTTTGAAACCATTTAGATTACGTTGGAAACATTTTTTGTATTTTCAAAGGAAGAGGAGATACATTTAGGTGTCCTGTTTTAGACGAAACACCCTGTAGACGAAAATATTATAGGTGACTGGGAAAATCAGAAATATAGACTCCCGTATTTATCCACAAACTATCGTGCATAATTCACGCTGTGCCCACAACTCAGTTTAGCGTTGAACGAGCCTTTTCTGCTCTAAAATTAACGCTAGATGATTTGCGGTGTAATTTGTCAGGAGAAAATCTGGAAAAACTCATGTTTGTCACATTAAATTTTGATTATAGCAATTAATTGTATGAATAAAAATTTATGAAATAATTGATTGTCTACCATTTGAAAGTTGTACTATTTAAAAATAACTATTACAAAGTGACATCAATAACTGCTATGAGCGATCGAAAAAATTTTCTCATATCGATAACTGTTATGAGCGATCGAAATAAATTTCTCTCGTTGATAACTGTTATACGTGATCGAAATGAATTTCTCTTAACGATAACATTTACCAACAAGAGAAAATATTTTTGGTCACCTATAATCCTTATTTGTAACCAATACGATTTTAGTCGACATAACCTTTTTCTTTTTGGTTATAACAGATAGGGTCCCTGGTTAAGGGAGGCAATTCAACAATTTCCTACTGATTTCTTCTTAAAAGGTATCATTTCATCCTTAGCACTCGAATGGTGACTCTAAGGCAGAGTAATGTTTAATTACAATTGAATTGCTTCACGAATTATAATTACTAAACATTTAGGTATTCTATGAGGTACTATACCAATTGCACATCCATAAAATTTCCAAAATCATAGGGAATGGAAGAAATGTTTCATTTTCGAGTTAAAATAGCTCTGCGTGTAAAGGGTTAACTTTCTTCAAAACAAAACAACAAAACAAAAGAACAATACTATGACCAATTGCAAGAAAGCATTTCGTGTGTGTTTGAGCAAGTACGAAACTAAAATTGATTGACATGAGTTCGTTCGACGAGCAACAATTTTACGTTTACGATAAAATGGTGTTAGAAGATTCTTCGGTAGTCTACGTTTCAATTCCGCTAAAATGTAATACTAATTACTAACACGTATTTTTTAATCGTTTTACGTATATTTGCGTACTCTTATTTGTATATTTTGAGAATTTCAAATCTAGTTTTCTCGAAAACGAAGTTGTAAACACGAAATTGTTATTCTGCATTTTCGTTTTGCAATTAGAGAAGTTCTACACAAATTTTGTATCTCCTCTAATTGAATGTCAACTTTCGTTCAATCGAATTCACAAAATAGTAATTTAATAATTATCTGAACAGTGCAGCGGCAGCACAGTTTGTTTGCCGTCAAACATCTAAGACAGCGCGGTTCGCTGATGGGTTCAGATAATCCATTTAGCTGAGAAATTCCCAAGAGGAAGCACTCTTGCAGCCAGAGAAGTCAAGTCTTCTATCTTTAGAACGACGGTGTTACATTTTTCACGTGTTCGTAACATTGTAGGATTCATTTGATAAGAGAAACTCAATATTTGACAGTTCTTTCGAAATCTATGCTAAATAAAGCGTAGATACCATTAACATAGGTGCCTGTACCAAGAGTTAAGACGGAGCTACTTCTAGCAGAAGCAGTCAGAGTGACTGGTCTTTAAAAAATACGTAATAATAGAATATTTTCATATTTATTGATTTATTTCTATCTTACGAATGGAATATGGGGCCGAATATGACTTTGAAAATATTATGTAGTGGTAATCTTCCAGCAGTAGACCCTTCTTTTTTCTCAACTGATTCCGTCTGCGGCTATTTCATTTTAATGAACTTGTATACTTTCATTTTCATCTTCAGAACTTGACGGCACACAACACGCCTTCTTTTACGTAAATTCAAAATATTTTCCAATTCACTTTCTGAGGACTCCTGGACATATTCTTTGTCTATAATCTCATGATCACTATTATCACTATAAAGTTCAATTTCATTTTCTTCTGATTCAGCACTTTCTTCATGTCCATACAATTCGCCATCTTCGATATCAGAGCATTCCATTGGTATATTGTTCACTTTTTGCAACAATTCAGAGATTCTGTTACGTCCTGAGGTGGACGTTTGAAAGATTTGAAGTTAAATTTAAAGATTCGAATTGAAGATAAAACGCAGTTTTGAACCTACCTGCATTCAGGGTTTTAGATTTAAAAAAATTGGAAAAGTTGCCCGGAAACATGAAAATTCGGGAAAAACTAAAAGTGCTTTTAGAATCATATTTCAATACAACAAAAAAACGAACGTCGTAGTTTTTAATCAATATTTCAATAGAAATTTACATTATCGACGTCTGTAAAAATAAAATGCGTACCACTAACAAGGAGAGCGCAAGGCCTCCGGGTCACCGATTTAGTTGAGACTTCGTATACTTATAGATTATGATCTCCCTTTCACGAATATATACCATTATAGGGGCAAACACTCAATAATTGTTGAGATATTTATAAACAAAGTTTTTTCATAACCAGTAGTTGAAATATGCTGTTGTAGAGTAAGTATATAACGAGTAATATCCTGGTGTAGCGCAGTCGACAGTGAACCTTCGCAGGGATAGGTTGTCCCCGAGAGCTACCTGCGCTCCAGGCAACCCTCAGGTGTACACACCAAAAAATCGACAAGTTCCGATCCGAGTCTATCATTCAACCTACCAGTTCAGTGGTGCGGCAAAACACAGTGCTCAAGTGCACTGTGAAGCGAAAACACATTGTGTTACATTCAGTGATAAGAAATTAAAAGAAATCAAAGTGTACGGATAGGGAAAATTCAAATCAGTTCGCGCGCATCCGCGCGATGCCAAACGGGGTACTCAACCCAGAAAGTGTATCATCCTCAGAAACAATCGAACATGTGAACTCCCCACCAGGAGCAGCACACACGCCTACACTATACAACCAACCTACATCACGACAGCCAACAAAAACAAAACCGAATGTAATTTCCACCGAAGACATCACGGAACCGCATACTGCGCACCTGATCAAACAGTTATTAGCTAAAAACAAAACACCAAAAAGAGTTAATCCCTCACCAAACTTAATAAACAAATTAACTCGATTCAAAACCACACCGATAACCACAGAAATGGCAAAAACGAAGACAACGAAAACCGCCCAAGAAACAGCAAGAAAAGGAAACAGCAACCTGGACAATGCATCCGTAGAAGAATTAATCCAAATGATAAGCAACCTCAACAAAACGGTCGAAAACCTTTACAAAACGATCGAATCTTTAAAAGAACAATTAGAAGAAGAACGGAAAAAAATAAGCCTGCTCCAACAGCTCAAGAATTCACAAACCCAAACAGATACGCAGTCCTAGACATGGACATTACGCCCACCCCAGCCGAAATCGAAGACGACGTCAACAGGCAAAAACCATTAACCGGAGCAGGTACCAAAAGACCCCACAACAGCACAGAAGACGACTCTTTATCTAAAAAAAAGGACACGGCCAAAGCACCAATAAACCAGGAAAACTCCATCCCCAATAAAATCCCAGCGCAGCTCAACAATAGGACAGGAAAAACCGGAGAAACCCTCACTCCCGCACCAACACCAACTTCAACATCACCAACATCCGTTCCAGCAAACAACACAGTGACAATCCCAGGTAGCCCCACCCAGCAAATGTCAGCAGGGCCCAGCGGCACAACAACTCTCTCACACCACCCGAAAGTCATAAAGAACGGTACCGCGAAATACCCTCACCTAACAGGTAAAAACGAACAAACACTGCCTTCTTCTGAGTTCGAAGATAATTCCACCTTCAAAAAATCACTCAAACCTCCCCCCATCACTATTCACACTAACACAATCAAAAATATAATAGCCAAACTATCCCTCATAATGAACGATTTCAACTTCAAAAAACTTAACAACAACAAACACATACTACAGACCCAATCGATAGCTAACCACAAAACAGCGTGCGAAACACTTAAAAACATGCAAATTCAATTCTTCACATATACACCAAAAGCAGACAAAAACACAACGATCTTACTCAAAAACGTAGAAGGAAACTTTGACCCCGACGAAATTCTCACAGCTCTAAATAATTTAAAAATTGAAGGCCTCTCCTTCATTTCAGTAAAAAGATTCACTACAAAAAAATCCTCAGAAGAAGGCAGAACCCTACCAATATTCATGGTACAAATATCCGCGGATAGCAACCCGAAAAATCTGAATCAAATCAAATCCCTATTACACACAATTGTCAAATGGGAGAAAATAATAAAAAAGGATCGCATCCAGTGCATGAGATGCCAACGCATAGGACATGTAGCTCAAAACTGCAACTTAAATTATAGATGCGTCAAATGTGAACACGATCACAATCCCGGAGAGTGTCCACGTTCCGCAGACTCCCAAACCGAAAACGCAGACTCTCCCCCATATTGCGTCAACTGCAAAACACATGGACATCCAGCCTCCTACAGAGGTTGCCCAAAATTAAAAGAACTGAAAGAAAGAATAGAATCAAAAAGATTAGCTACTCAATTAGAAAAGGAAACCATACACACGTTCACTTCAAACTTCATCAAACCGTACAAATCTTTCAACCAGATCGTAACAAACAACACAGACAGAAAAGAACTATCAAACCTAATAAACACAGCCTCGACCCATCCAACAACAATCCCAACCACACACCAAACCCAACCTCAATCACAAAACGCTCTCTCTCTAATCTCCCAAATAAAATATATAATAGACTCAGCCATAAAATCTCAAACAGATCAACTAACAAATCAAATAAAAAATAATAGCAACAGAATCAACTCATTAGCTCAGGCATGTAACGTAGAAATTTAGAATGTATCCAAACGCACAGAACAATTCATCAAACGTTAGTATCACCAACAATATCAAAACAATTACTCATCAAACACTAAAAATAATAGAGCTAAACGTTAACTCACTCATCTCAAACGAAAAACGTGCGTCACTCTCCGAATTCTTAGAAGTACACGAACCGGATGCGGTCCTGCTATGCGAAACCAAACTTAACGATAGATACCGTGTAAACTTTAAGAATTACATATTTATTAGATCCGACAGACCGAACTCAAAACGAGGTGGGGGAACCGGCATCCTCATCAGAGATAACATAAAATTTAAAACCGTCCAGACAAACAGCTCAAATAGCTCAAATCTCGAATCAACAGCAATTGAAATAAAAATAAACCAAAGTCGACTATTCCTAATTGCAGTATACTCTCCAGGCAGCAACAACAAAGAATTTACAGCAGACCTCACAACAATTAGTAACTCACTAGAACTGCATAAAACAAATAACTACTACATTATTGCAGGAGACTTAAACGCAAAACACACCGACTGGCACAATAACACAAACAACAACAGAGGATCCTCACTAAAAAGGTGGCTACTCAATAATCAAATACAAAACAGAGTATCCCTACTAAACACAGCGTCGCCATCATACCCAAAGAGCGGTTCATTTATAGACATTTGCCTAGCAGACAACAGAATTAAATTTCATAATCAACCTACCCCCGGCAGACTAAAAACATTAGACTTCGACAGCGACCATAAAGCAACAGAAATAATAATATCACTTCTCCCCAACAACCAAATGATCATAGAAGTACCACCCACAAACATCATATACAACTACAGCAAAACCGACTGGCTCAAATTCCAAAAGGAACTACTAAACATAGACGACACTGATATCCCAAACACAAAAAACCTAACAATCACCGAAATTGACAATTACATAGAAACATTAAACAAAAACATAAACACAGCCATTGAACGATCAATACCACGCATGTCTTACAATTACAACGCATCAGACAGATACATCACCCCTTCCATAACAAAACTAAAAAAACTAAAAAGTACACTAATTACCAAACTCAACAGACTGACATCGATAAACAACTTCACCGACTCAAACGACACAATAATAAACATTCTGAAACACATACTCAAAACAATCAGAAAAAAAATCAAAACTGAATTCCAAAGCTCAGTAAGCAACTTCTGGAAAAAAAATATCAAACCTCTCAACGCACAAACCCAAAGAGCTCTTTCCTTCTATAAAAACAATATTCCGACCTAAAGAACAGAACGCAATAGACACACTAAAAATCAACACATCAAACACAGAAATAATCACAAATGCCAACATAAACATGAATGAAGCACAAATAGACGAGGACGACAACATAAGAATAACAGACATAAATGACAAACTAAACGTACTAGGAGCGCACTTTGAAAAGGCACACACACAGAATAAAAACATGAGCAAACAACAACTATCTAACATAATAAATCAAAAAATTCTAAAGTTGAAAACAGAAATAGACGAAGACATACGAAACGACAATACAGTTTGCATATTCTCCAACGACAACAGAGCAGACAACCCGAACCCCAACTCAATCCCTCCAAATTACTTCACATCCACATTCGAGCTAACCCAAATCCTAAAAAATCTCAACAACAGAAAGTCTGCCAGCTACGACAACATCCCAAACATAATCCTCAAACATCTACCACCAGTTTACACACACAATTACGCAATATTATTTAATAACTGCCTCAACAGAATGCATTTCCCATCCGCATGGAAAACCGCAAAAGTGATTGCATTAAAAAAGAAGGGTAAAAACAATAATGACCCAGCCAGCTATAGACCAATAAGCCTCTTACCAAACATAAGCAAGATATTTGAAATAACAATCAACAATGCAATAGAACACTTCTCCTCCACAAATAATTTAATACCGGAAACTCAATTTGGATTCAGACGCAGACATTCGACAATACACGCTATAGCTAAATTTACAGCAGACATCTGCTGGGCCCGAAATCCAGGACACTGCGTAGGAGCAATATTCATAGATTTAGAAAAAGCATTCGACACTGTTTGGCTGGACGGACTTTTCTTCAAACTAATCAAAAAGAATTTCCCACCTCACCTCATAAAAATGCTATGGAGCATGACCCATAACAAAACATTCAAGGTGTCCGAAGGGCAAAACTCCTCCTCCATAGTATTTACAGTACAAAACGGACTACAACAGGGTGCCGTAAATTCCCCCATCCTGTTTAGCCTATACCTAAGCGACCTTCTTATAATGTTCAACCTGAAGGAGGACAACCGCAAAGGCGCCATAGCATACGCGGACGACCTTTTATCATACATTATCGATAATAGACCGTCAATAATTAAAAAGAAACTACAAGAATTGTTTGACAAAATACAGGACTACTTTCACACATGGAAACTTAAAATCAACGTTAATAAATGCGAGACAATACTTTTCAGACCAACTCTTTCAAAAAACTCAGACGCAAACAATGACGTACGTACGAACGCCAAACTCTTCCACATACAAGACAACAGAGACACAAACTTAAAAATACCACACAAAAAGGTCGTCCGATATTTAGGAGTATACTTAGACTTTAAGCTTCATTTCAACGAACATGTACAAATACAAATCGAAAAAGCTCAAAAGGCAGTCGCAGCGAACAAGCGGATTTTCTACTCCAAATACCTTGACAAAGAAGTTAAACTTCTTTGTTACAAACTACTAATCAGACCGATACTCACCTACGGAATACCTAACTGGTATAACATCAGCGCCAGTACGATGGAGAAAATCCGCTTGTTCGAACGAAGATGCCTCAGAGCCTGTTTGAACGCGTATAAAACCCCAGAATCAAACTATACAAAATATTACAGCAACCACGCACTGCTAAAAAAAATCAAAAACAATGCGCATAGACCTATTCATGCTAAAGACCACAAGAAATCACTGGGCAAACACAAGAAACGTAGATAACAACAGCCTCATTTTCAGCTCTACCTTTCCGAACCCCCAATATTTAGAAAAAACAAGATTCACAGGATACACACCACCGGAAGCTTTCATACACCTTGACTCCGCTGGTCTCATACAAAACACACACGGATATCCAATTATATATCACTACAACCGAAAAAACTTCAACAAAACAATAACATACAACAGCAACATAAACATACACGGCCCAGAAATGAGATTTCTATATAAACTAACAGAATTCGATACAGAAAACGACCACAGGAAAAACACTAAAAGATACTGGTGGCTCGTCCCATCAACATAACTCAAACACATTACACACATATAATATATAAAAAAAAAAAAAAAATTGTAATGCTCAGTTATACATAAGTTTAAGTTAACTCTAAGACACACTCCCAGCGCTTTTGATTCAGATTTCTCAGGGCCAAGCACTCCAATAAAAATAAAACCATTAACGGGTTGACACCCAGAAAACTCCGACAAAACTCAAAACATCGATCAAATGTACAGTTTTTCCACCGTGCCTTTCTGCACACTTCGAACTATACAATAATATAAGAAAACCTCTTAGACTAATTGTAAGCCGACACACCTGCATTAAGTGCAATAAAACGTACAATGCTAAACCGCGCGAGCCCGTCCCTACGGGCCTTTAGTTTAATCTCCTAATTTTCACACTACGTCAAACTTTTGTGCGTAAAAAGTTTCATGTACCTATTGTAATTAGATATTTTATTCAGGCACAATAAACGCTCTTTAAAAAAAAAAAAAAAAATATCCTGGTGTAGTGGTAACGTACTAGACTTACTACTCGGTGGGCTAGGGTTCGATTCCCGCCCGGAAAAAATATTTTTTAACTTATTTATTTATATTACCTATTCGCTGTGTAACATTAACTTGTTCATAAGCGATTCTACATTTATTACAAATCAAAGAACAAAAGTTTTAATAAATTATAAACAAATTAACCGAAATGAATAAACTAGTAAATTACCATCTCGTGTCTGGAAAGAGAAGAAATAAAGTAAATATAGGAAGAGAAAATATGGTATACGATAAATTTAATAATATTGTGCTTACAATTACATATTTTTAATTTGGCTATGATGCGAGAAGTTCGACAATTCAAAGAAGGCGCGCACGAAGATTCTGTAGACTGTAGAGGATTAATAGAAAGATCACGCAAGAAACCTATGTATCAAACATTTAAAAAATCATTGCCCAAACTTATGTGAACAAAATAATTGTTCATTAAATCTTTCTCTAACAATAGTATACAAACAATTATGTGCACTAATTTTTCAATCTGTGCTGGAACATGCATGGTATGTAGCAGGATTTACAGCAGAAAGATAAATTTTTAAAAACGTCAATCAAATCTGTTTTCCCATAAATGTACAAAGAAGCAGGTGCCAATGCAATAATACTGCACTTATTCGATGTGCAAGCTGTTTCTGCGTATTATGTTTCGTATGCTTTTACGACATGCACCACTATTATAATTAAAAATATGTAATTGTAAGTACAATATTATTAAATTTATCGTATAGCATATTTTCTCTTCCTATATTTACTTTATTTCTTCTCTTTCCAGACACGCGATGGTAATTTATTATTTCATTCATTTCGGTTAATTTGTTCATAATTAACTTCCCGATTTTATAGGGAAGTTATTGTAATGACCCCGAAAATCGAAAATCGATTTTTTAGCAGATCTTCACGTTTCATGGTCATTGGAGTCATTTTAGACTATTTTCAGCAAAATGTTCGTATGTGTGTGTGTGTGCGTATGTCTGTTTCTATGGTATCAAATTTTTCGTTAACGTTTTCAGAAAAAGTAACAACGCGATCAGGATGATGAATGATGCAATCGATGTGCCCCGCTGTAACTTAGAGCTGATTAGATTTTGGTCCATTCTGGTCAAGTAGTTTTTTAGTTTTTTTCGAAAGAAGTTCATTCAACAATGCAATTTATACGAGAGAACGGAAAGTTTCCACCGAAGAAACAAACGTAATTACACAAAAAATTTTAAAAAATTTTTTTTTGTACCTTATGATGATGTTTCCGCTTACAATAATCGAAAATTATCCCAATGCAAGAGTGAGTTAGTCATCTCTACTCCTGAGAATATCGATGAAAGTACAAAAAAAATTTATATTACAATCTTTAAAAAAACAATCAGTTCAAAACGAATTATTAACTGAGATTAAATTGAAAATTAATATAAACTATATGATAATTATTAATAACATTGATGTGGAAAACGGATTGCTTAATGGAGCACACATGCGGAATATTAAAATTTATTACTTTTCAAGAAAATACTAAAATTCCGTCTATATTGTGGTTAGATTTTCAATTGGCCAGAGTAGGATTGAAAGTAAGGACTCGTTATCGTGATTATATGAAAAATGCAAATATTGATCAAAATTTAACACCAATAATAAAAATATCGAATCAAGTAAATATGTCAAGTGAGGAAAAATATCAAATCACACGTAGTCAATTTCCAGTGGTTCCTGCTGAAGCGATTACGATTCATAAAAGTCAGGGACAAACATACGAGAAAGTATGTTTGAATTTTAAAACATCAGAAAAACGAACTTTACAGATGTTGTATGTAGTACTGAGCAGAGTTTCAAAATTGAGCGCGGTTTATATATTTTGGGACAATTTAAATTAACAGTATCGAAGAAAACCAAGGTCAATACTGCTAACCCGGATAATGAGGAGTTGTATCGTTTGCGAAAAACTATAATAATTAAGACAATTTATTTTGCAACATTAGTATGCTATAACAAGGAATCAAGCGAGCAACGAGCATACGATGTTGGTTTAATGCGACGCCATATAGCAAACATTTTGATAAGTAGAAAACTATTGAATTTCCCTGAAAACGTATAATCTTCTTAAAATGTACACTTAATAATGATAATAATATACTACAACTAACTCATCGGGAAGTTCTTTGTGTGACTCTTGGAGAGTCACACACCAAATAACATCCGTACCACTAACCCTCTCGCGAGCTCGCAAAGCGAGCGAGCTACGACAACCCTACTTGCGAAGCTCGCGAAGCGAGCGAGCAACAACATCCCTCTAGTTTATTAAAACTTTTGATCTTTGATTTGTAATAAATGTAGAATCGCTTATGAACAAGTCAATGTTACACAGCGAATAGATAATATAAATAAATAGGTAAACAAATATTTTTACCCAGGCGGGAATCGAACCCTAGCCAACCGAGTAGAAACTCTAGAACGTTGCCACTACACCAGGATATTACTCGTTTGATGCTTTCTCTACAATAACATATTTTTATTACTGCTAAGAAAAAACTTTGTTTATAAATATCTCAACAATTATTGAGTGTTTGCCCCTATAATGGTATATATTCGTGAAAGGGAGATCATAATCTATAAGTATACGAAATCTCAACTAAATCGGTGACCCGAAGGCCTTGCGCTCTCCTTGTAAGCTCGCAAAGCGAGCGAGCAACAACTCCCCTCTAGTATTTAATAAAATACATTTCGCTGCGTTCTTAATTTATTCAATGATATTCTAAATTTAAGTCGAGTTTAAGTTTAAAATAAATCACATTCCTTAATTCTATTGGTTCTACCGCTCGTAATATGATATAATATACGACAGATCAATATTAATTATCAACAATAGTATTTAATATTTAATTTCTCATACAACATTATTAGAGTAAGTGTAAGTATAAAAAGAAATTCAGAAAATATATGTCATACATGATTATGATCAATTACACTGTCCAACAAATTTCAACTTTTTTTGTGATTTCAATATACTGTTGGGTCCTTCTTATAGAGTTTTTTGCGCTGATTCCGAATCTGGTTTTAATTTTTTCCCTATACGTCCAGTTTTTGAAAATCATGGCTTTGAAAAAAAAACATATTTTTCAACTTTAAACAAATATTGTGATGTTATTATAAAAGATATTGAATTGTTGTTTACAGCAAACGATTCTGTAGACTTTCCCGAATACAGTGATATCCAATATTAATACATTATGATTATTTAAACATGTTTAAACAATGATTAAAGACGGAGATGCACCACTTTTGCACCAATTTTTGCGGATATTTTCGAATTTATCTCAAAAAATAAGGGTCCAGCGAAAAATTGAACTATACCACGCGAAAGAGCAGACTTTTATCTTGAGAAACCCCCTTGTGAAGTTTGCATGGTCGACGTTTTTACCGAACCAGAAAGCAAAATATCTTCGCCCGACATGCGTTGACGCCAGTGGTGCTCTTCCACTAGCGCGGTCGTTCGTCGGGATACGGCGCGGCGCGCTGCGGTGAAACGGCGCGTGGCTATAAGCGCGCAATTATGTCAGCTTACTTAAATGTAATATTTTATTAAATGTGTTATACTATTGTTATTTATTGTTTATTAGTATATTTATTCTGTATAAATTATTTTATGTATTTTTTAATGTTAGTCTCTCGTTTATAGTATATTTAATACAAAAAATACCTTTTGTAACAAAAAAATAATTTATTCACACACTACACTATTACACTATTTACAATGCTAATATATATGTGTACACTATATAGTGTATTATATCTGAATAGTGTACACATATATATTAGCATTGTAAATAGTGTAATAGTGTAGTGTGTGAATAAATTATTTTTTTGTTACAAAAGGTATTTTTTGTATTAAATATACTATAAACGAGAGACTAACATTAAAAAATACATAAAATAATTTATACAGAATAAATATACTAATAAACAATAAATAACAATAGTATAACACATTTAATAAAATATTACATTTAAGTAAGCTGACATAATTGCGCGCTTATAGCCACGCGCCGTTTCACCGCAGCGCGCCGCGCCGTATCCCGACGAACGACCGCGCTAGTGGAAGAGCACCACTGGCGTCAACGCATGTCGGGCGAAGATATTTTGCTTTCTGGTTCGGTAAAAACGTCGACCATGCAAACTTCACAAGGGGGTTTCTCAAGATAAAAGTCTGCTCTTTCGCGTGGTATAGTTCAATTTTTCGCTGGACCCTTATTTTTTGAGATAAATTCGAAAATATCCGCAAAAATTGGTGCAAAAGTGGTGCATCTCCGTCTTTAATCATTGTTTAAACATGTTTAAATAATCATAATGTATTAATATTGGATATCACTGTATTCGGGAAAGTCTACAGAATCGTTTGCTGTAAACAACAATTCAATATCTTTTATAATAACATCACAATATTTGTTTAAAGTTGAAAAATATGTTTTTTTTTCAAAGCCATGATTTTCAAAAACTGGACGTATAGGGAAAAAATTAAAACCAGATTCGGAATCAGCGCAAAAAACTCTATAAGAAGGACCCAACAGTATATTGAAATCAAATTTGGTGTTGGACAGTGTTATTATCGATGGCTGAACCACCGAACGTGACATTCTCAATCGTTTTGCCATTTTTAGGGCTCGTAAAATATCGTTGAAATATGAAAAACATAAAAAAGAATTAGGTTCTATTCTAACGACTATGCTATACAAAATGACCGCGTGAAACAACATCGATAACTGTGTTACGTTCATAGACATATAGAGATAGACTGCGCCGTCTTATGGGCGAGTTGAAGCCCACAATGGCGGCGCGCGGTACAAAGAGTGAGAGAGAGAGCATTAGCCGGGGTCCATATAGGGATTGCAATCCCGCGATGCGGGATCCCACGTCCATTAGTCCAGTCAACGAAAAATCGTAGAGGAAAATGGAAGGAACACAATTTTCAACTTTGGGACTTTGTTTGGACTAGTTAGGAGGTAAACATACTAAAAGTCCCCACTCCTAGGAGGTGAGCGGGTGCAGGGGCCACGTAGAAGATCCCTTTTTCGGTTTTCTGCTTATATTTCGGAAACTATGTGCCCCCTGCACCACGCTTACCTCCTAGGAGTGGGGACTTTTAGTATGTTTACCTCCTAACTAGTCCAAACAAAGTCCCAAAATTAAAAATTGTGTTCCTTCCATTTTCCTCTACGATTTTTCGTTGACTGGACTAATGACGCGGGATCCCGCATCGCAGGATTGCAATCCCTAGGTCCATAGCGCTCTCTTTTTATATGATGTGTCGACACATCAATTAGAAAGAGAGCGCTATGGACCCCGGCTAATGCTCTCTCTCTCTCGCACGCCGCCATTGTGGGCTTCAGCGCTTCGTACAGGCCGCGCAGTCTATCTCTACATATATGTCTCTATGGTTACGTTACATCGCGGCTATGTTTATGTTTATGTTGTGGCGCCAGAATAAGACGTTGCGTGCGATAAAATTTGATAAGTGAACATCGATTTTATCTAAATATCTAATACACGAGATTTCGGGTTCGGTAAACAGATTATAAGATACTTTTCCACTTTGAGAAGTACCAGTCAAACTGACTGGCATTGGTATAAGGAGCCATGATACAAAATTATTTTGATTTTGAATAAATTAAACAAAAATAAAATTCATTATACTACACCTTTAGTTGTCCCTGCAGAAATCATCACATTGTAAAACCAGTCATCTTGACTGGTGTGGTGGTTTTAGTGTTAATTACTAGACTGCGGATCTTTATGCATTTATAATATGTCGAAATATGCAAAATATATGCAAGATGTATGCAAGGTATATGCTAAATATATGTATAGGGAATGCATGTATACGGATCTGTAAAATAGTAATTATTTTATTGTTTTATTTATTATAATTTAAATTACAATATACAACAATAGTTTTTTCTATAGTGTCGATTGTAAATTGATACCTCTTGTTTGTTAAAATTAAATTATATTCTGAAAAAGAGCGTTCTACATCATATGATGTTATAGGGGCATATTTAAATTTACCCCAATGATGTGCCAGAACCTCTCGTGGTCCTTCAACGTGTTCATCCTTCAAAATCTTGCTTATTTTTTAATAATACATGAAAGTGTACATTTCGTTTTAATACAAATTCCATTTTATGTGTAACCTTTTCTCCATAATCACCGGGTATAATTTTTAAATTTTCTATAACTGTGTGTAGTTACCAAATCTATAGATTCCGTTAGAGGTGTGTAATCCTATTGTTTCCAATTTCTTCATGGTCTCAGGTAACATTTGGAAATGGCTCTGAATAAATGTTAAATTTTGTTGTAAATGCTTACATCCTAATGCTTCTTTCGCCGATTTAATTGACCAAGCCATTGATGTCTTTCATTCCTTCTAAATGCGTTGCATAAAAAAACGCTGCTTCCGACCAGGTGCCCCATCTTGTTATTACAGGTTCTGGAGGCATGGCATATTTTGTAATTTATTTTTATAAATTTCGACACGTAGTGGAGCTTTTAAAAATACTTTTTTAACAGTAGATATTAATTTATTAACAGAAGGGAATTGCAGTCGCACTTCCTCAACAATTCGGTTTAGTCCATAGATCGTAGCTGCTCAATCTTTTAGGCACATCTATGGCGTAGTATTAAATAGTCGAATATGCATTTATGCAAAATTTATGCAAGAAATATGCACTTATGCAAAACATATGCCATATGCAAAATAAAAATTATATTTTTAAAATCCTCTAATGACAAAACAAATTTCTGGTTAGGTCCCAGTCTTTTATCTATTTTCGATAAAAATATGCATTTGCATAAACATCCGCAGTCTATTAATTACACTTTTGGTGGTGTCTATTAATGTTTTTCTAGGTATTAATACACGAGTCTTGAGCCATTTTAGCATAGTTGTTACGTCTTTGATCTTCTCTTTCAAATAGGTAATTGTGACAATATTCTCTTGTACACTACAAGTCTCGTACACTAATGTAAGTAGAAGTGCTAAGTCATGTGTTCTATAAAACAAGAGAGTACAATATGAAATATTAGAACCCGCGAATACGGACAGTTAACGTGTGATTGCAGCAGACAACTAAAACAGCCTGGGGGGCTAGCACAGCACAATATAACAGATTGGCACAAAATAAAACTGCTTCTACTTCAGAAGGTGTGGTTTATTCCCTGGGAATGGCTGGTTAAAGGAAATATAAAAAAAGTTCGTTATTTAGCAAAGAATTTACAGAGGTACTTTTCTTTTTATGATAGGTAAGTGTTTTAACACCAGCATGGTTTAGCAAAACTTGAAATTGTGCATACAGATTTTCAACAAGAGTATGTACCTAACGGTGCAACGAAGCTTCCCTTTTCTGTTTTTAATAACTCTAAACAAACTAGTTGGTCTTATAAAAATTCAAGTCCTTTGGACCAATTCTAAAAAAAAATTTACACATGAACAATTTACACATAGCAAGTACGGTGAAAAATTATGTTGTGGTTATTATTGATCTTGTGAAACACTGTACAATATTCAGTATTTTTCAGACGCAAAATTCTCTTGAAGATGATCCATACTTGGATCGAAACGTTGAGAAAAATCTTTTAAATTGCAAAATTGCTTCGTTTTGATTTTGGATCGAACCTGTGCGCCAATAACATAAACTAATTTCTACTAATTCTATAAAAGTTGTGCGATTTTTAAAAGTGTCCACTTAATATTGTCCACGACTGTACATATTACTGATTATTGTTCATAAGACCAAGAGGATAAATTTGTGTGTGTGTCTGTGTTCGGTAGGCCGTTACTTGGCTGTTACTTTTAAAACCGATGGCCATAAAAGGTGTTACTTAGCGGCTAACTTCGAATAATTTAGCCCTCCATGTAACTCTTTAAAAATTAAATAGCGTTCTTTTAAACTAATTTTTACAAACGCTTTTTCCAGTATTACAAGAAGTATTTCTAAGCTACCGAACTTGGCCGTATTTTGTTTGATCTCACAACTTTTTACGGCCATAAGAACTTGGTTCCTGTTTACAGGTTGTTTTTGTAGGGATTTCATAAATTTTTGTTGAAATTTCATCAATTATCAAGTAGGTATTACTCTTATCCCTGACTCATTAAATCCTAAACATTTTTTATCTTTAAGGTGGACATTAAGTAAATTAATAAATGCATGTTCGTTTTACTACCTAAAACTTTAAATGATTAACACTCTGCCGACGACGCTCGGCTCCGTTTGTCCCCCGCCGCGCCGCGCCGACAGTTTGTCGAGTATATGGACGTTCGGGAAAAAAGTCATAACTCTTAAACTATGTAATTTTCGAGTAAAGTACCTTAATACTTTTTGAAATAAAATGGAAAGACGAATCGATTGGCATATAAAAAATTTTTTTTCTAATTACACGGTCCAACAAATTTCAATTTTTTTTTTTGTATTTCGATTCCCACTATGAGATTCTTATAGTATTTTTCGCGCTGATTCCGAATCTGTCTTTAACTTTTCTCTTAGATGTGCAGTTATTGAGAAAATTGAGTTTGAAAAAAACGTATTTTTCAAATTTAAACAAATATTGTGATGTTATTTAAACATGTTTAAACATGTTTAAACAATCATTAAAGACGGAGAGACACCACTTTTGCACCAATTTTTGCGGATATTTTTCAATTTATATAAAGAAATAAGGGTCCAATTGGGGGTTCAATTTTTTAAAATGCCGAAACAGGTGTTTGAATAATTATATCAAAGAGCATTAAGACCAAGTATGAAGTAAATCCGACCACGAACAAAATATTCCTCATACAAATGTTGCAACCCCTTTTCACCCCCTTGGGGGTTCAATTTTTTAAAATGCTGAAACAGGTGTTTGATTAATTATATCAAAGAGCATTAAGACCAAGTATGAAGTAAATCCGACCACGAACAAAATATTCCTCATACAAACGTTGCAACCCCTTTTCACCCCCTTGGGGATTGAATTTCGAAATATCCTTTCTTATCCCTTGTATAGATCATAAGGGAAACCTCTGTACAAAATTTCAGCTTTCTAGGTCCAAGGGTTTAGCCTGGGCGTTGATAGGTGAGTCAGGACTTCGCTTTTATATACAGGGTGTCCCAAAATTCGTGAAAATCCCGAAAGGGGGTGGTTCCTGAGACCATTCTAATTGTAAGAGACATTTTCCTTTGCACCAAAGTCAACTGCGGCTTTGTTTAGGAGTTATTAACGAAAAACACGGACCAATCAGAGCGCGCCCTGGGCCGCCGCGCCGTCACGATGCGATGTCACGGCGTACCGCGACACTCGCTTGCCGGCGCGGCTTGGCGCGCCGGGCCAGGGCGCGCTCTGATTGGTCCGTGTTTTTCGTTAATAACTCCTAAACAAAGCCGCAGTTGACATTGGTGCAAAGGAAAATGTCTCTTAGAATGGTCTCAGGAACCACCCCCTTTCGGGATTTTCACGAATTTTGGGACACCCTGTATATGTATAGATTACTGTAAAAAAAATTCACGGATGTACTTTGTTGTACTTTTCTTAAAACTCTAATCAAAGTTGATGAATGTTAAACATAAAAAAGTAGGAGAAATTGCGATTATTTAAAAAAAAAAATTGGGAGATTGAAGGTCTTATAATGCTAAACACACCATGTGAAAATCAAATTAAAAAACAAAATAGCTTGCGAGGGACGCATGTTTAAAGAAATGCACGGAATTTGACAGTAATAAGTTTCAGCCTCAATTTTAATAACAATTTGATTTATTCAGTTAACATTTAAGGCAGTTTTAGAAACTACGTTTTGTCACAAACATTTTAGGATACATAAATTTGCCGATCTTACACTTTGATCTTCGGACTTTTTTATATTGGACGACACACTGTGCGCCGCTATAAACGATGCTCGGTGCACTTTCTTTTGTTTACGTTAGAGCGATTGTTTTTTTCTTCAGTATTTGTTGCGACTTCGAAGTTAATAAAACGTATACTTATGTATGTTATGCTGCTATGTTCTATCCTACGTACCTATTTCGTAATGTTTTTTTTTTCAATACAACCCCTTTAAGGTGTAAAATTTCAAACTTTGATAATTATTCCTTTGAGTGTTTGTTATGGTCGACCTATGTACCAAATTTCAAGTTTGTAGGTCAATGGGAAGTACCCAAAAGGTTTTGGTGATCTGTCAGTCAGTCAGTCAGTCAGTGATTTGTGAAATTTAGCGATTTTTGAGGTCCTATATCTCGGAACCTACTAATGCTGGAAGATTAATGTTTTGTCAATATTGAGACATGATAGCATTTAAGAAGTGTACGAAATTACATCTCCCCATCTACCTCCAGCGCCGAGTTACATATAAGCCTCTAAAAAACGGCTAACAAGGAGACCCCGCGTATCGAGACACCCAGATCTGAACGAAATTTTGTGTGAACATAGCTTAGACCATCTCATGAACTATCCCATTGGCTTTCTCTTGAATGGGCACCCGTTTTCGAGATAATCGATATTGAAATGCGACATGTAAGTTATATTCAATGAGTGAAAACCTCTTGTCACAGCGGTCTGTGGCCGAGTGGGTTGAGCGAATGTCTACCACGAGGTTGGTCGGGGTTCGCGTCCCGTGTCGGCAATTTTTTAAAAATATTTTTTTTCACTTTTTTTTTATTTTTCTACGTTCTACACATTATCTCTAATATAATAAATGACAAGTAATCTAGTTTTACGATAGACAAGATATATGTTTCCGCGCGGGGAAATTTTTTTGTTTCTTTTTCGAAGTTTTTTCAATAATGTAAAATAAGTTTACAACAAATAAGCAAGAAATTAAATATATTAACACCACGATTCCCGCCAGCACGTAGTGGGGTGATGGGCGTCGAAAAAGCACCCGAAACATAAGTATATTCTGCACCACGAACACCGCACAAATACTGTTGCACTTTCGTTGCAGTTGCACTTTTCTTTTTTTAAATCTTCCGGAAACGCTACCTCGTTCACGTTGGCGTATAAATGAATATAATATTATATAATTATATTTCTTTTTATCTTTTATATTTTTTTCATTTCTTTTCCTTCCTTTTATCCATTCACCTGGCCGTCGGTGGCCTGAAAAACACATGTTGCTGTTTCTCTCCTTCTCTTGCTCGGTAAGACAGTCCCAAAGTAGTAGAGCAACATATGTTTTTCGGGCCATTGTCGCCCAGGTCTGGTCTACAACATCTAACAATAAATTGTACGCATTAAAAACGGCTCAAAAATAGCTTTATTGCTGCTTGCCTCGCAAACCGTCCCGACCATTTGCACGCCAAATATTTCATTGTGCGTGCCGATGGCCGCTACAGGGCGATTACTTAAAAGACTGAAGTTGAAAAGATACTGTTTTATGATAATTTATTAGAGTCTTCGTATTTTGGCTAAAGGCCTCAACACAGCAAAAATAATTTGCGTTATAATACTTACCACAACGAATATGTTAGATTTTTATCAAACATATATCTTGTCTATCGTAAAACTAGATTACTTGTTATTTATTATATTAAAAATAATGTGTAGAACGTAGAAAAATTTAAAAAAAGTGAAAAAAATATTTTTAAAAGAATGCCGACACGGGACGCGAACCCCGACCAACCTCGTGGTAGACATTCGCTCAACCCACTCGGCCACAGACCGCTGTGACAAGAGGTTTTCACTCATTGAATATAACTTACATGTCGCATTTCAATATCGATTATCTCGAAAACGGGTGCCCATTCAAGAGAAAGCCAATGGGATAGTTCATGAGATGGTCTAAGCTATGTTCACACAAAATTTCGTTCAGATCTGGGTGTCTCGATACGCGGGGTCTCCTTGTAAGTTGTTTCGTGTAAAAGAAGGTAGTGCGAGAACTTGGCTGGCGCACTACGGTGCACCTAGATTGTGCTTGAAAATTATTATTTTGATAGGATATTGTACAAAGTGTCAACTAGGACGCACTTGCCCCGAAAATGGGGCAAGTCCGTCTCTGAGAGTTAGAAATGCTTTCGAACCTTGTTTCAAGTGCTACGGGGCAAGAAAAGAATGATCAAGCCTGCTACAAAATGCTTTTTATTGCATTAAATATATTGTTTAGTTTTATAGTTACCCATACAGTACGGACTTACCCCACCGTGATAGTACGGACTTGCCCCGTGTAGTAATATTTACGGGGCAAGATCATCTTGGTGTTTTTTTCAACAACTTTTAAAAAATACAATAAAATCGGTTTATTTAATGTAAACCTACATCAATATTTGTTGTACTTACCTAAAATAACGACACAGAATATATTAATAACTTGTAAACTATTGCACGTTCAGAGTAACCTCAAAGTTGTACGTGTACCTCGCACGTGACTGTTTGGCATTGGTTGATTTAAGCGTGGAAAACATCTTTATTCTTGGGCGACATCTATGTCGAATAGTTCATACTAACTTATACTACATTAATAAATACAAGCTAGAGAAATTTTGTTCATCTATATAATAAAAATAACCAATTAACGGACTTGCCCCGTAGACGGATTTACCCCACTCCACCTTAGGTATAATTTCCTATAACAAAGGCACATTCTTGATTCGGGAGGTTTTGACTCATCAGTATAAATAGGAACGGAAGTTGATTGTGAAATAAAGTCTTGAAGAATAATATTAAAAACCTTCCTGTTGGTATCTTTCCCGTATTACACTTGTCGAAAAGCTGCACGGAAGGTAGGTGAAACGAAGTTCACGGAGGATAGACAAAAGGATTACGTTCTTCTATACAATTGAGGAAATGACATATCGAGTTCCTGGAGATAGTTGTCGATTCTAACAAAAAGATATCTAGGTGCGTTTTTTCTATTAATGCGATTTAATTATGTATTGCTAGCCAAAATGTAATCATACAACGGATTTTTTATGTAGATACGACAGGGAGAGAGGGAGAGAGGGTGAGAGAGAGTATAATAAACATAATACAGGGTGGGGCAATAACAATTAGCACCTCAGATATCTTCGAAACTATAAGTTTCACAGAAATATTTGCTGAAATAAAATTGCACAGTTCGAAGTCACCTTCATTTTTTTTTTAATGGAATGAGGTATTTTTTAATACATCAATCGATGCAGCTGAACATTCGTTATAAAAAAGTACTAACCTATGTATGTCGAAAAGTTAGTAGTTCAGGAGATATTTCAATTTAAATAACTCTAAAACACCATTACTGTCGTACTAACAATAAGACGTTACACAAGTAAGTAAACACTAACGTCTTAGAGTTATTTTTTTGTGTTTTAGAGTTATTTAAATTGAAATATCTCCTGAAATACTAACTTTTCGACATACATAGGTTAGTACTTTTTTATAACGAATGTCCAGCTGCATCGATTAATGTATTAAAAAATACCTCATTCCATTTAAAAAAACAGAGTTGACCTTCATATCTCCTTGACGTCTCCACCTATAAAAAAATTAATGACATCAAATTACGAGCGCCTCGATATCAAGTAAGTTTGGTCTGATGCATTTTTTTCTATCTTCAAAAGCAAGCGAGTGGTGCCCCACCCTGTATACATATGTATAGTCTAAAGTCTAAGGGACAAACTGAAGCACAGCTACCCTCATTTTGAAATACGTCGAAAGCCGTCCAGCGCTATCGACGGTTACGAATTAGCTTAAATATTATTTCCAAGAAATGGGCGGTGGAAGGAGTCCACGAATCGGTTTGTAGTATTTGAACTGAGGGCAACTCTATTCTGGAGTGGCGATTGCCACCAACCATAGCGTGATCGAAGTGATTTTGGTCGTTGAAATCCTGTTACAGAAGACGCTTGGTGCAGAAAGTTGGAAGCTAATGAGGGTTAATAGAACGCGGCGGCTTCAACATTTGGAAACGCACGTACACTACATATAGCGGGTGTTATAAAATGGCATGACTTTCAATAGCTTGATTTTGTGTCGGTCAATTGGTCAGATGCGTCTAGACAGAGCGTAGACGACTTTATTCATATAGGCTTTTATTTTTCAAGATATCTGGTATTCAGATGTCGGTTTGCATGATCTAGATGGACATCGATACACTCGTTAAGAGCCAGCGGATCATTATGCAAGATACAAACTTTGTGCTTGAATTGCAACAAACTCGAGTGAAGTGGAAGTTTATTTTCTTTCTTAATATATTTAATCTTAATTCTTCATATTTATAATATTTTTCTAATGGTTTTACTTTTTCAAATTACACCTACACATTTTTCTCATAAATGCATAAAATCCGCTGTCTACTCGTTAACAATGATTTCATATTTATCAGTATATTCTCTCTCTCCCTCTCTCTCTCCTTCTCTCTCCCTCTCCATTTCCCTCTCTCCTTCTCTTTCTCCTACTCCCTCTTTCCCCCTCTCTCTCCCTCTCCCAATGAGTAGGTCAAATTGAATACAGGTGCTATAAGTCAAAAATGTAAGCAGAAACGTGCCCAAAACAGGATGAAAAAGTCGTCTTTGGTCACTAATGACGTCACAACTTTTGAACGAATTGACTTTTTCGATTGTGTTTTGCTCTAAAACCTTCCCGAAGACACGCCGCGCCGCGTCTAATGGTTCAAACTCGAGCTTTCTACGTTCAACCGCTCTCAATTGATACCGTCACAAACAGATAGACAGAGAGAAAGACTTGATTTTATTATATAGGGTGTCTCCTAACGTGACGATCTCAAATATTATCGTTGTTTTTAAAGATACGTCAAATGTCTAATGGACAAAGTTGAATGGTAAAATGGGGCTCATACGATACCAAAAAAATTTTTGTTTTTATGTAATTTTTTTTAGAGATATATGAAAGTCACCTTCATTTTTTTAAATGGAATGAGGTATTTTTTATACCATAGATCGATGCAGCTGGACATTCGTTATAGAAAAGTACTAACCTATGTATGTCGAAAAGTTAGTAGTTCAGGAGATATTTCAATTGAAATAACTCTAAAATACTATTACTGTCGTGTGTACTAACAATAAGACGTTAGGGCTTACTTACTTCTGTAACGTCTAAGAACGTCTGTAATGTCTAGAAATTTGAAGTTTCTAGATACATTTACAGAAATAATGCAACTTTAAAGCGAAATGATTGTATCAATGAACATTAAGACCAAGTATGATATAAATCAGACCACGAACAGAATATTCCTCATAGAAACGTTGCAATCCCTTTTCACCCCATTAGGGGTTGAATTATTTAAAATGCCGAAATAGGTGTTTGATTAATTATATCAAAGAGCAATAAGACCAAGTTTCAAGCAAATCCGACCACAAATAAAATATTCTTCATACAAACGTTGCAATCCCTTTTCACCTCCTTAGGGGTTGAATTTCGAAATATCCTTTCTTATTCCTTGTATACATCATAAAGGAAACCTCTGTGCAAAATTTCAGCTTTCTAGGTCCAAGGGTTTAGCCTGGGCGTTGATGAGTCAGTCAGTCAGTCAGTCAGTGAGTCAGGACTTTCTTTTTATATGTATACATAGAGGGTGTTCATTTGAAAACCTTCCAAGCGAATATCTCGAAAAGTATAAAAGATATTAAAAAAGTGTAAAACACTTGTCCAAGGATTTCGAGGGGCAAAGAGGGGGACAGTATCAGTTTTTTATTTGGATGGCGATTTCAAGGTCATTTGAAGGTCAACTTTGTTTTTTCAAATGGAAACCTATATTTTTTATTATGGGATCCTATTGTACTTAAAAATACCAGTAATTTTCGTAGGATACTTTTTTATCTGCGTACATTTTTATCCGCAGGTTTCCACTTGAAAAAACAAAGGTGACCTTCAAATGACCTTGAGAACGCCACCCAAATAAAAAACTGAAAGTTTTCAAATGAACACCCTGTATATAAATAGATTAACACCGTACAAAGTTGATGTGCCACAAATAAGTATAGTGCTACAATAACCAGAACAAAATTATCGCCACAGATCTTTTATTTCTTTTCCAAGATTCTGTCTAAATCACGAACATAAAATATTTTACATGAATATTAATGCCAAGTTTCTTTTTAGGTGAGTGCTCTATTCAATTTACGCATTGAGGCTGTATCACGTAAGTAATAGTTGTATAACAAATTACGATATGCTACGGTAATATTTAATTAATCAGTTCGTCATACATGAATATACTGCGTTATGTATATTAGACTGTTCCAAAAGTTTCTTTCGGAATGTGTTCCTTTAATGTTGCTAAATAAATATAAACAATGCGATAATCTTTATCTTAATGTTTCAGTACTTCCTAACATGAATTTGCATTATGTGCATGAATCGAAAAGTAACTTTTGGAACAACCTAATATGATCGATGTACACGAGAGATTTTCGTAATATACACATTTGTTTAGTGCAGTAAAGTCTTGATCTAAAAAAGACCCTTGGGTCTGTGCTATTTCTTACATCGCACAGTGGGCTGTATGCCCGATTTCAGCGGACAAAATTCAATTTTTAAAACTTTATATAAATTGTAAAATTTGTGTGGCTTGAGTTAGTTGAATCTCTGAGGAACAATCTTCCATCATTCGTTTTCCCATTCATGTATCCATAAAGCACTGAAATTTGTCGGAAGTTTGAAATTCTGTTAACACGCTTTCGTTTTTCAACGAATTCACCTATTAGTAATTGTTACGTTATTTACATACACTAACAGATTTTTGTTTTATAGAAGTTTTTTTAGCTAAGTATAAGGTATACTTTTAAGAGAAATTCACTTTTGTACTATATACATTTTTTTAGTTATTAATATTTAAAGATAACCAACGATTCAGTCACTTTCTTTATGATTCTCAGACTTTGGTAATGACTTTGTTATACCTCCGGGTGCGATCGGGTGTTCATTTCTGTGCCATTGTGTTCTCTGAAGTTTCTGATTAAGATACAAGGAAAAAAGGCTGCTACTACGCGCTACTCCGTGTTTTATAGTTGATCTACGAAAAAATAGCCATCGCGCGCGCGAGCGACAATCGCAGCATTTCTCACATCCTGCATGTTCGCATTCGTTATATGTATGTGGGAGGTGTAAATTCTCGCGAGAAACAAGCGAAACGCGCGTCCCGCGAGAAACAGGCGAAACGCGCGTCCCGCCGAAAGCAAGCGGAACGCGCGTTCCACGAAAAAGTTTAACAAATGAATTCGCCTGCCGTTTGTCGAAACAAACGATAGGCGAAGACGGTTGAAAAAGGCGTGGAAGAAGCGAGAACCAGTGATGCCAGAATCATGGGTCGTGGGTTTTTTCCCCTCCGCTCGCTCAGCCGACTCGACCCCCCACTCTGACGCACCGTCGTCGCCAGGTTGCTCCTACTGCGCACGCGCTACACGAACGTATCTCTACTCTGTCCGTGTGAGTGCCTGTTCGATTGCACGCGCGCTACACACACCAGCGTACCTCTACTCTGTCCGTGTGCACTGCTTGTGCGCTTGCGCCAGCCACAATCTATTTTTAGCACTCTCCATCCACATCCACGCCTGCTTGACGGAAACGAAACTGATTCTGAAATTCGGCCGTCGAGCCGTCGCGTCGAGCGTATCAATCGCAATCTGGAGCTAGCCTTCGAGTCCCCGCGTGCAGCGAGTTTTATTTTTATTTTTCATTACTTTTTTAATTATATTTTTTAACCTTCCAAAAAATTTAAATATATATTATATATATATTCGTAAGTTTGAACCCTTTATCTCAACCAGGAGGGTAGTGAAAGGGTAAAAACTAATTATTGGTTTTTCCCACATTTTCCCTATTTAATGGTATACTTAAAAATTCTAGAAAAATTCTACAAAATTGTTGATATTATTCCTTATGATTGTGAATTTTTTCAGATTTTTTACAAATAGTAAGTATGAAAAATCGTATAGCCGGATATAAGATGGTCAAAAGTGCTCATCCAAATTAATTTTTAATCACACCATGTTCAATAAAAAATTACGAAAAAATTCATGAACATTCTGCCTAATAGCATACACGCGATTGAGACCAATTTCAAACTTTTTGGTTGTAAATAGCCAATATGGGTATAGCCGGATAAGATAGTCAAAAATGCCCTTGAACCGAATTTTATCGACGATGTCCCATTCGATATAACACCAGGAAAAAACATCTGTATCTCGATCGGGAGGGTAGTTATGGGGTAAAATCGAAAAATCAGTTTTTGGCCTATTTTCCCTAGTTAATGACGTTTAGAAATTCTGAAAAAATCTGACACATGTCAAGAACCCAAATACATACTTTGCAATTAGTTTCAGATTTTTAAAAGGGAAATATCCTGCTTGTAAAAAAATCAAAAACCTCAAAAAAATTGAAAAAATGCAGATTTCACATGGAAGTTCTAGAGTGTCCACATTTATATTTTTACAGTAGCAGTATATTGTTATAAGTATTGTTCATGAATTTTTCAGATTTTTCGGTTTGGTGCGCTGTTGTTAAAAAAAATAAAAACCGATTTTTTCGACGTTTTTTCCGCGAAGAACTAAGCTAACCTTAAAATTGTTACGTTCTATTTATTCTGTAAGTCTATCAGGCTCTGATAAACCTTGAGCATTCTACAGAAGTAATTAAAAAATGAAATCAACTTAATTAATATTTCTACAGTATAGACATTACATCTAGAAATATAAATCACGTTTCCAACAATTCAGTTGGCTCAGTGCGTTAGGCGTTCATACCTAGGAAAGATCATCAAGATTTTCATCGACTAGATAAAAAAAAAATGCTGGTGGCTCTCACCAAATGACACTCACATGCGAGAGCTACTCGAGCGGAAAATTATAGTGCCCAACATCACACTAGGGCCACTTAAATGACTTGAGAGATCTACATGTAAAACTCAACATCATCATATTGTACCGTGGCACGATAGCTACCTAATATTATATGTATACAATATGTATATATCGTTGTTAGTAATAAGTTAGTCCCTAAGTAGTACTTAAGCAAACATCCTATACCAAAGACTGTTAAGGGGTTTTTTTTTAATAAAACTTTTTCCCCATTCTCCCTTCCATTATCCCTTAAGGCGCCTCAGCTTACAAGTAATCCAACCGTTACCCAGTTCCTATTTATTCTTCCACCGTCCAAAGATTTGTGAAGCACCGAGATTCGCACGCGAGCGAACAATCAGCTTAACATAGCAATACTGTGTGGAGATTTTTATTATTTTTGTTGACTCCTGTTAACTCTGATTGTACTAATATATTCAATAAACATGTTTAAAAAAAAAAGCGCGTTAGGCGTTCGACTGTTGACTGCTTATACTAGGTTCGCTCCCGGCATAGGTATACATTTTTTTTACTTGATTAATTCTTTTTTTTTATGTCTGACTATATAATAATCAATGGTGTGTTTGTAGATTTCTTTTAGAAGCAATATCTACATATTCAAAAAAAATATTTTAAGGTGAAATTCGCAAAAAAATTATAATACATACATAGCTTGTGCGGATCGTAATTATCTCAGTTTCATTTTATCGTGTTTTCTGTAAAGCATATTTTATTTTATCGATGAATTGAAAGATTTATTTATGTTGAAAATTGGAGGAACTTCTGGCAGTACTCGACATTTTCAGCAGTAATTCCATTTATGTGCCTTCGAGTTTTAAATACTTTGTTATAGAGAAAAGAAAGAAATTCAAGTTGTAGAAATGGTTCTATTGTTATTTACTTCTTTTGAGGCATTCAATTTGGTACCTCGTCTCTTATGCGGAACAGCAATTGTTGTGTATGTACCACTCAGGGTTGCTAATGAAATATTTCACAGTGAAAGCAGATGTTCCGATACTTGTCAATAAACTAACGGATCTATAAAAGCATATTTAGAATGACAAACTTTTGATGTTTCATTAACTTTTACCTTTGTTCACCTTTATACGTTTACCTTTTCTTTTCTTTACTCGCCTTACGACTCTGTTAGACACAACTACTATATTTGGTGTATTTTACCTTAAAATACTTTTTAAATTTCTTAATATTGCTTTTAAAAGAATTCTACAAAAATATCCTTGACTAGTGTGAAGTTAGATATAAAAAAAGAAGAGAATTGAGATGAAATAAAAAAAAATACATCTACGACGGGCGCGAACCTAGCATAGGCCGGTCCACAATCGAACGCCTAACGCACTGAGCCAACTGAATTGTTGGAAACGTGATTTATATTTCTAGATGTAATGTCTATACTGTAGAAATATTAATTAAGTTGATTTCATTTTTTAATTACTTCTGTAGAATGCTCAAGGTTTATCAGAGCCTGATAGACTTACAGAATAAATAGAACGTAACAATTTTAAGGTTAGCTTAGTTCTTCGCGGAAAAAACGTCGAAAAAATCGGTTTTTATTTTTTTTAACAACGGCGCACCAAACCGAAAAATCTGAAAAAATTCATGAACAATACTTATAACAATATACTGCTACTGTAAAAATATAAATGTGGACACTCTAGAACTTCCATGTGAAATCTGCATTTTTTCGATTTTTATGAGGTTTTTGATTTTTTACAAGCAGGATTTCCCTTTTAAAAATCTGAAACTAATTGCAAAGTATGTATTTGGGTTCTCTTGACATGTGTCAGATGTTTTTCAGAATTTCTAAACGTCATTAACTAGGGAAAATAGGCCCAAAACTGATTTTTCGATTTTACCCCATAACTACCCTCCCGATCGAAATACAGGGTTGAAATTTTGCACAGTATGTTTTTTCTTTGTGTTCTATCGAATGGCACATCGTCGATAAAATTCGGTTCAAGGGCATTTTTGACTATCTTATCCGGCTATACCCATTGGCTATTTACAACCAAAAAGTTTGAAATTGGTCTCAATCGCGTGTATGCTATTAGGCAGAATGTTCATGAATTTTTTCGTAATTTTTTATTGAACATGTGATTTTTATTGAACGTGTGATTAAAAATTAATTTGGATGAGCTCTTTTGACCATCTTATATCCGGCTATACGATTTTTCATACTTACTATTTGCAAAAAATCTGAAAAAATTCACAATCATAGGGAATAATATCTACAATTTTGTAGAATTTTTCTAGAATTTTTAAGTATACCATTAAATAGGGAAAATGTGGGAAAAACCAATAATTAGTTTTTACCCTTTCACTACCCTCCTGGTTGAGATAAAGGGTTCAAACTTACGAATATACATATAATATATATTTAAATTTTTTGGAAGGTTAAAAAATGTAATTAAAAAAGTAATGAAAAATAAAAATAAAACTCGCTGCACGCGGGGACTCGAAGGCTAGCTCCAGATTGCGATTGATACCAATTGATACGCTCGACGGCTCGACGGCCGAATTTCAGATTCAGTTTCGTTTCCGTCAAGCAGGCGTGGATGTGGATGGAGAATGCTAAAAATAGATTGTGGCTGGCGCAAGCGCACAAGCAGCGCACACGGACAGAGTAGAGGTACGCTGGTGTGTGTAGCGCGCGTGCAATCGAACAGGCACTCACACGGACAGAGTAGAGATACGTTCGTGTAGCGCGTGCGTAGTAGAAGCAACCTGGCGACGACGGTGCGTTAGAGTGGGGGGTCGAGTCGGCTGAGCGAGCGGAGGGGAAAAAACCCACGACCCATGATTCTGGCATCACTGGCGAGAACGGCAGTCTCTCGCCGGTCGTCGCCTTGTAAAGTTGTCATTGAATCTTTGTTCTACCTTTTTTATTTCTTCATTATATTATTAAACAGTTATCGTAAGAGTCGATCCTTTTATTGCTTCCCCGCCCGCGTAGATCGATTAGCTAACTCGATCGCCACCGAAATAATATAAAATAGGGAAATCCTACATGTATATATCTTCGTATTAACTTAAATAAATACTAAATAATAATAATGAACACTGCATCGCTCAGTTTGGTGAGTTGTTGAACGTAGGCGTTTCAATTAACCGTTTTTGATTTCTTGGTAAAAGTTCAAAGTGCAGTATTCCTTTGTAATGCTACCAAACTGACAGCATAATCTATTTTTGGTGAATCTCAGCTTTTGATATTGTCTGGGCTGGTTCATTCTGCTTCACCCACGATCTTTCTCGATTAACGTTGTTATAAACTTTTCGTCGCCAGTAACACTGTCCAACACCAAATTTGATTTCAATATACTGTTGGGTCCTTCTTATAGAGTTTTTTGCGCTGATTCCGAATCTGGTTTTAATTTTTTCCCTATACGTCCAGTTTTTGAAAATCATGGCTTTGAAAAAAAAACATATTTTTCAACTTTAAACAAATATTGTGATGTTATTATAAAAGATATTGAATTGTTGTTTACAGCAAACGATTCTGTAGACTTTCCCGAATACAGTGATATCCAATATTAATACATTATGATTATTTAAACATGTTTAAACAATGATTAAAGACGGAGATGCACCACTTTTGCACCAATTTTTGCGGATATTTTCGAATTTATCTCAAAAAATAAGGGTCCAGCGAAAAATTGAACTATACCACGCGAAAGAGCAGACTTTTATCTTGAGAAACCCCCTTGTGAAGTTTGCATGGTCGACGTTTTTACCGAACCAGAAAGCAAAATATCTTCGCCCGACATGCGTTGACGCCAGTGGTGCTCTTCCACTAGCGCGGTCGTTCGTCGGGATACGGCGCGGCGCGCTGCGGTGAAACGGCGCGTGGCTATAAGCGCGCAATTATGTCAGCTTACTTAAATGTAATATTTTATTAAATGTGTTATACTATTGTTATTTATTGTTTATTAGTATATTTATTCTGTATAAATTATTTTATGTATTTTTTAATGTTAGTCTCTCGTTTATAGTATATTTAATACAAAAAATACCTTTTGTAACAAAAAAATAATTTATTCACACACTACACTATTACACTATTTACAATGCTAATATATATGTGTACACTATTCAGATATAATACACTATATAGTGTACACATATATATTAGCATTGTAAATAGTGTAATAGTGTAGTGTGTGAATAAATTATTTTTTTGTTACAAAAGGTATTTTTTGTATTAAATATACTATAAACGAGAGACTAACATTAAAAAATACATAAAATAATTTATACAGAATAAATATACTAATAAACAATAAATAACAATAGTATAACACATTTAATAAAATATTACATTTAAGTAAGCTGACATAATTGCGCGCTTATAGCCACGCGCCGTTTCACCGCAGCGCGCCGCGCCGTATCCCGACGAACGACCGCGCTAGTGGAAGAGCACCACTGGCGTCAACGCATGTCGGGCGAAGATATTTTGCTTTCTGGTTCGGTAAAAACGTCGACCATGCAAACTTCACAAGGGGGTTTCTCAAGATAAAAGTCTGCTCTTTCGCGTGGTATAGTTCAATTTTTCGCTGGACCCTTATTTTTTGAGATAAATTCGAAAATATCCGCAAAAATTGGTGCAAAAGTGGTGCATCTCCGTCTTTAATCATTGTTTAAACATGTTTAAATAATCATAATGTATTAATATTGGATATCACTGTATTCGGGAAAGTCTACAGAATCGTTTGCTGTAAACAACAATTCAATATCTTTTATAATAACATCACAATATTTGTTTAAAGTTGAAAAATATGTTTTTTTTTCAAAGCCATGATTTTCAAAAACTGGACGTATAGGGAAAAAATTAAAACCAGATTCGGAATCAGCGCAAAAAACTCTATAAGAAGGACCCAACAGTATATTGAAATCACAAAAAAAGTTGAAATTTGTTGGACAGTGTAATCAGTCGTTTCAAAAATGGATAAATTTCGTTGAGTTTCAGAAGCGAATCGCAGATGCTAATGCGTTACGTCAAATGAATTTACTTAAGCTGATGTGGGACCCATAAATCGAGTTTCTTAACACAGCCAAACTGTTTTAATTTTTTTTTGAATGCATGTATGTGTTACGAGCCAGGGCCGCGAGCAGCACGAGTGGCCGGCGAAGGGTTATTACCCTAGGAATATGATATAAATTTGTTAGTTAAGGAACGCGGACGAACCCAATGCGAAATTGGGGAGCCGCTAGGATTATTGACAGCGAGGACGAACCTGACGCGAAGTCAGGGAGCCTCTAGGAATGGAGTCAAACGCAGACGAACCCGATGCAAAACCGGGGAGCTGCTAGGAGGTTGTATAATAGCACAGACGAACCTGATGCGAAATCAGGGAGCTGTTAGGATGCGGACGAACCCAATGCGAAACTGGGGAGCCGCTAGGTTGGATAAATCTCTGTTCGGACAATTGGAATGTCGCGAAAGAACCTGATGGTTAATCAGGGAATTGCTAGGATAATTAGTAAGCCTCGTAACTAGTATAATTTAATTGATACAATCCGAGCGGTAAGATTGTATCATGTGGGGACGTTCAATTACTTGGTTAGGATATTGGACGATAATTATGGGTTTAATGAATTTAAGTTAATTATCAAAGAAGACAAATATATTCTTACTATAGAGTTTCGTTCTACAAGTGTACTTGTGTCGCGAATGAACTGAATTTAGAATAGGAAAGAAATTGAAAGGTGATATTACCTAAGCTAAGACGCACGGTGTTGACGCACTGGCAATGCGGGGGACTCGGAGCAACCTTGTCACTGCCTAACAGATCTAAGACCGAACTCGCGGAATCTGTACGGTTAAACTTTGATTCAAAAGGAACGAACGTCCGATCTCACTGGTAGTTGACTTCCGAGATGCAGCACGACGCGACACTATTCGTGATTACGACAGTACTAGCCCCCGAGAGTAGAAATGTAAGGGCTTATATAGCCCTGCAATGACGGGTGGTACTTGTCAGTACCCTTCAAGTGAACATTCGTATTTTGTCAACGACCAGTTGGTCGTGCGTACGTTTGGGCCCTAAACTAACCTAAACAATTATGTAGATTTATCTAGGGAAAAACTCTGTTCGTTTATCTAGGACGGTTCCTGCCAGAGATGATATTGAACACCTGTTCGTCATCCGTAACATCTCCCCACCAAGAAGAAACATCGCGGTTCCCGTGATGCTTTCTCATCAGGAAGGAAACGTCCTAGATACAATAGACTTTAAGAAAAAAAAGAAAAAAGTGGAGAGAAAAAAAAATAAACTGAAGAGAAAAAATTTTTAACGAGTGTAGTGTAGGTGTAAGTGTACTTATTGCTAGGTGGTGCTCAGGTAGAAACTGCTGTCGGTGGAGGTAGTCCTGCTCCTTAGAAGATCGTTATGCATGGTTTCCATTTGCTGCTATATTACGGATTCGGACTATATTTGTTATTAGTTCCGATAAATAGTCTCCATATGTCTTCAAAATTGTACCGGTTGGAAATGAGGTTGGCTCTCGAGCCTGTTTACCAAAAATTAATTCATATGGTGTGAAGTTGGTAGCTTCATGAACAGACGTGTTATAAGAAAACATTGCAAACGGAATTAATAAATCCCAATCCTCGTAGTTCTCCATATAGTGTTTGAGGTATTCTGTAAGAACAATATGGCTTCGCTCCAATGATCCATTAGTTTGTGGTCGGTATCCGGAGGTGGTGATTTGTTTAATCTTGAATATTTCTGACAGATTTGTCATAAGAGTTCCAATAAAGCTGGTTCCCTTATCCGTGAGTATGGCTCGAGGTGTCCCATATATTGCAATAAAATGCCGTGCAAAAGCATCTGCGATGGTAGTGGCTCGGATATTAGGTATCGCTACTGCAATACAATATTTGGTTAGATTGTCCTGCATGGTGAGAATGTATCGGTTCCCTCCAGGTGTAATTGGTAATGGTCCAACGGTATCTAATGAAATTTTTTCAAATGCGTCCAACGGTGTGTCGGTGATCAACATAGGTTGTCGAGTTTTCGTTCTGACTAATTTTTGCTCCTGACAACTTTTACATTTTCGGATGTAATCCTGAATTTCGTTGCGCATGTGCGGCCAATGAAATCTTGATCGAATGCGATTGTAGGTTTTTGTAACTCCTTTATGCCCTCCTGTTAGGCTATCATGTGCTTCATGGATGATTTCTTGCCTGTCTTCTACGGAAGGTGTAGTAATAACACAGTTACATATTGTAATTTGATAAGTTGAATCTGTAAAGACTTCTTTTAATGCTTTGAAAAGTTCATCAGGCGATGATTTATGATGATCTCCGGTGGCGGATATTCGAAAAGATTTGCTCCTATTTTGTTCTAAAGCAGATTGAAGAGTTTTCAATCCATTAATTATATCCAATCTTTTTGGTTTATCATAGAAGTTATCGGAAATTACAATGCTGAAGGTTTTAAATAACCCATTGTTTGAAATTATGACCTGTCCCTTTTTCGGTCGTGCAGCTAAAAGTTCTTGCTTATTTATCAATCCCGTGTCCAGTAACAGTTTTCCTACGGGGGTTATTAGGTTGCGATCAGCTGATATGAAATGTACATAATGGTCTTCCTTTGCGGTAAGGGTGTTTGAAGAAATGCTAATCCTCTGTTTCGGTTCCGGCGGCGCTTCCAGGTCAGTTTCGGTAGAAGAACCATCGGTATCGGCGTCAAAGAATGGGTAAGGGTCGGCTGTGCGATCAGGCAGTTGCCGTGCCCTTGCTTCGCGTATTATATTGTTTGGAAATCGAATCACGTTGCGTTGCAAAATTCCACCTATTTCAGGAAATGGTACCTGCGGTATGTAGGGTACATCCTGCTGTAAATTGTTCCTATTCTCTATAACGGTGTTTTCCAGTGGCTCCTCAAACGAAATTAAATCACCAGATAAGGTCGTATTCTTATCCGTAGAAAAAATTTCTGTGGAGTTTGCTGCGGGCAAAAAATGGTGTGCGTTGTCCTGATCTTCGTCTGGCATCACTATCTCTTTAGATAAACTCGGAAGAGTTCTATTTATGTTAATAATTGGTGAGCGTTGAACCTTCCCCAGGGCGGGTTGTTCCGTCTCATCTGAACTGCTGCTTGTTTGTTGATATTTCGGCCGTTTTTCTCGGTCTCGATGTAGTTGTCTGACGCGTTGTCCTATTGAAACAGCGTCGACAGCTGTTTTCGGTATTTGGATTTTAAAATCGGGGTCTTTGACTTCCCTCGGGATGAGTGGTAAACAGGTGGAAGTAGGATTACGTGATAATGCATCAGCATTCTTATTTGTTTTTCCAGATTTATGGACAACCTGATAATCATATTCTAATAGTCGGAGCTTCCATTTCATGAGTCTTGATGTCGGATCTTTCACAGAATGCAGCCAAACTAATGGTCGATGATCTGTAACCAATGTGAATTTTGTTCCGTACACATACGGTCGGAAATATTTGACGGCGTATACCATTGCTAAACATTCTTTTTCCGTGGCTGAATAATTTCTCTCTGCTTTGTTGAGGCTGCGCGATGCATAAGCGATCGGCAGATCATTTCCTATTTCGCCTTGACTAAGCACGGCTCCAACGGCATATTCGGAGGCGTCTGTTGTAACGACGAATGGTTTGCTAAAATCTGGATATTGTAAAATAGGCTCTCGACAGAGTTCTTCACGTAACTGCTTAAAACTGTTTTCCTGTTCTTCAGTCCATTTGAATTTTTTGCCCTTTCCTAGAAGGTCAATTAAAGATTTTGCTTTTGTAGTGAAATCTGGTACGAATCTTCGGTAATATCCTACTAAACCCAAAAACTGTTGTATATTTTTCTGTGAGGTAGGCGTTGGGAAATCCTTGACAGCCTTTAATTTTCGGGGATCAGGTTTTACTCCCTGTCTTGAAATAATATGTCCAAGGTATGCAACTTCTTTTCGTAAGAATTCGCATTTATTGGTTTGAAGAGTTAAACCATGTTCTCGCAAACGGTTTAATAATTTCCTGACTTTAATGTTGTGTTCGTGTAATGACGCAGCGTAAACCACGATATCATCCAGGTAAATGAAAACGTCCGTTTCCTGGAGTCCAGTTAATACCTGATCCATGAGGCGTTGAAAAGTAGGTGGTGCATTTTTCAAACCAAACGGCATTCGTGAAAATTCATAATGTCCATTAGGGGTGGTGAAAGCTGTCTTCTGTCTGTCTTTCGGATCCATTTCTATTTGGTGGAACCCACTGGCAAGATCGAAAACGGAGAAGTATTTGGCTCCTCCGAGACGATCCAATATTTCCGTAATTTGAGGCAGTGGATATTTATCGGAAATGGTCTTCTCGTTAAGCGCACGAAAATCTATTACCATGCGCCAACGTTTGTTTCCTTGCGCGTCTGGTTTTTTGGGTACAATCCACAAGGGTGAATTGTACGGAGATTTCGACGGAGTAATAATACCATCGGATAATAAGCCATTGATTTGCTTTTTTATTTCCTCTTGGTGTACAGGAGGGTAGCGATACTGTCTCGTGTTAATCGGAATCTCATCAGTTGTATGTAAGGAGTGCTTGAAATCAGATGCCTTCCCTAATTTATCTCCGGGGAGATAAAATCGATCGGGAAATTCCTTTATCAATGCGGTGATGCTACACCGTTCTTCTTTGTTCAGGTGACTCAAATTTAGCGTTTCGGAGATTCCCTGTATCCTATCTTCTCTAGTTTTGAAATTACAATGTTGACGTACCTCTGAATAAATATCTTCATCTGATGTGCTCAAAATGTCGTAAGGTTCCACGATTTGTGGCTCTATTTCTACGTCTATGGCTTCCTCGCTAGTGTTGGTTGCCATAACATGACATTTTCCTCCGTCGTTCAGGACGGCGGCTTCTCCTATGTAGAGTTGTTTGTGCGTTTTTATGCGTGGTAAATAGCCTTCTTTTATCCTTGGATTAGCTATTCTTATGGCAATTTGTTGAGATGTTCGGGCATCGATGCGATGTTTGGTCCGTACATCTGAGTCCTGCTGGTAATTTGAAAATCGAATAGGCCTGATGGGCTTATTTTTTAATACCAGTGTCCCATGGTAATAAGAAATTTCTGCTTCTTCCTGTTTTAAAAATGGGCTTCCTATAAGTCCATCTGCTTCTATTGCAAGGCGCTTCACTACGTAGAAAAACGCAGGAGCTTCGTGTATGTGAAGTATCGTAGTTCCTAGAGTGCGAATTGGATTTATAGTAAGACCAGTTATTTCAATTTCTTCGCGTGAAACAATTTCTGCTCCTTCTCCTAAAACGTCAAGAACGACTAAATTTACGGATGCTCCACCATCAATTAGAAATTCTCCCGTGCCTGATTCCAGTTCTGGGATTTTGATTTTGATTCGTGGTGCTGGAGCTTCCTTGATGAGGGTTTTTCCTCGAAGCGGACAGTTCTTTGGCGAACTTCTTTGTTTTCGCTCATCGTGTCGCCTGTACGGTGAGCGCGATCGAAGTTTAAAGATTTGTTCGATTCCACGGACGAATCTCGCGAATCTCTTTGGAATCGCGGACTACGCGGTCGATTCTTGCAGAATTTTCCATCGTGTCCGGATGTTCCGCAATGCCAACAATACGATTTTGACATGCGATTCCTATCGGAATTTTTTAAAATTGTATACCGTTTCTCTCCGTCTCTCACAATTGACGAATCCGAACGGTTGGAGGGGGAACCGGAGGGGCTCCTGTGACGCAAGGTCCAGGCAGACGCTCGTCCTTCTCTCTCCTCCTCAAAACCAGATGGTCTCGTGCGTTGATCCCTGTGTCGGTCATATCTGCTTGGAGATAAGGGATATGACACTTCACGATCGCGGTAGCGAGAGTCCTGGTCATATGAATCTCGGCGGGACCACCTTGATGGTGATTCACTCCGAGGCGACTGTCGTCGATTCCTTAATCTTTTATCTATCTGTAGCACGGCGTCGTAAGCATCCTCCAGATTTTTTATATCCTTCAAGATAGCCGACACCTTCAGGGAAATCCGATCCGGTAATCCATCGATGAAGTTTTCAATGACGTCCTTTTCCATCAATTTGATAAATTCTTCAGCATGTGCCTCGTATTTTTCCCTCATGGCTCCGCGCGTACAGTAGACCAAGTGGCTTGTCCTATCGATGTATTGTCGTAGGCTTTCTCCTTCGCGAATATGTAGTTTCGCGATTTCCACTTGATAATATGATAGGCTCTTGCCGGGTGCGAACCGTTTCTTCAAATGTTGAATTAACGCTTTTACGGTAGTAAACTTGTGCTCTAATGTGCATCCACGTGCTGGCCCGACGAGCTTAGTAAGAACAATTGCCAGATACTCGGTTTCCGTACCCTCCGGAATCAAAGTTAACCCGTCCTCTAAAGTTTGCGCGAAACGAATCAAAGAGGGGTCTTCCCCGTTAAAGGTCGGAATTGTCGAAGTAACATTCTGTAAGCATGTCTTTTGCGTCAACAGCGACATAGAGTTTGCAAGCGAAACCGTCAAGTTCATTATGTCAACGAAAGAAATATTTGCAGCTGAATTCGGCATTTTTAAAGAATGTAACTAGAGAAAACTAGTATATTATCGAAACCTTTTAACTAGGAAAACTAGTATATTATTGGTATAAAAGCGTGACTAGCGAAAACTAGTATATTGCTAATAATATTGAGACGTAACTAGGAAAACTAGTATATTGTCAATACTCAGGTACGAGTAATTTAACGTAGTAAACCCAAAATTAAAGTGATCCTAAAATAATTGAACTATCCCACCGCTGTCACCAGTTCTGTTACGAGCCAGGGCCGCGAGCAGCACGAGTGGCCGGCGAAGGGTTATTACCCTAGGAATATGATATAAATTTGTTAGTTAAGGAACGCGGACGAACCCAATGCGAAATTGGGGAGCCGCTAGGATTATTGACAGCGAGGACGAACCTGACGCGAAGTCAGGGAGCCTCTAGGAATGGAGTCAAACGCAGACGAACCCGATGCAAAACCGGGGAGCTGCTAGGAGGTTGTATAATAGCACAGACGAACCTGATGCGAAATCAGGGAGCTGTTAGGATGCGGACGAACCCAATGCGAAACTGGGGAGCCGCTAGGTTGGATAAATCTCTGTTCGGACAATTGGAATGTCGCGAAAGAACCTGATGGTTAATCAGGGAATTGCTAGGATAATTAGTAAGCCTCGTAACTAGTATAATTTAATTGATACAATCCGAGCGGTAAGATTGTATCATGTGGGGACGTTCAATTACTTGGTTAGGATATTGGACGATAATTATGGGTTTAATGAATTTAAGTTAATTATCAAAGAAGACAAATATATTCTTACTATAGAGTTTCGTTCTACAAGTGTACTTGTGTCGCGAATGAACTGAATTTAGAATAGGAAAGAAATTGAAAGGTGATATTACCTAAGCTAAGACGCACGGTGTTGACGCACTGGCAATGCGGGGGACTCGGAGCAACCTTGTCACTGCCTAACAGATCTAAGACCGAACTCGCGGAATCTGTACGGTTAAACTTTGATTCAAAAGGAACGAACGTCCGATCTCACTGGTAGTTGACTTCCGAGATGCAGCACGACGCGACACTATTCGTGATTACGACAGTACTAGCCCCCGAGAGTAGAAATGTAAGGGCTTATATAGCCCTGCAATGACGGGTGGTACTTGTCAGTACCCTTCAAGTGAACATTCGTATTTTGTCAACGACCAGTTGGTCGTGCGTACGTTTGGGCCCTAAACTAACCTAAACAATTATGTAGATTTATCTAGGGAAAAACTCTGTTCGTTTATCTAGGACGGTTCCTGCCAGAGATGATATTGAACACCTGTTCGTCATCCGTAACATATGCGATACATTGAGCTTGTCTGCAATCTCACGTGTTATGCTATGACGATCTGAATCGATAATGGTCTTGATATGGCTCTCATCAACTTCAACTGGACGGCCAGATCGTTGTGCATTTTTCAGTGAAAAATCACCAGAACGAAATTTGGCAAACCAATTTTTACACTGCCTTTCTTTCAAGTCTTCATTCCCATATACGGCACATAACTTCTTGTATGCTTGCGATGTGTTCTCGCCTTTTCGGAAATAATACAATTAGTCCAGTCAATGGATGCTTATTAAGGGGGGTGTATAGGGAAATGGAAGGAACACAATTTTTAACTTTGGGACTTTGTTTGGACTAGTTAGGAGATAAACATACTAAAAGTCCCTTCTCCTAGGAGGTGAGCGGGGTGCAGGGGGGCACGTAGAAGGCCCCTTTTGCGGTTTTTCGCTTATATCTCGGAAACTATGCGTCCTAGCGATACGACCATTCCATACAAAATTAAAGCTGATAAAATGTGCCACAAGATTGATTTAATTCAGTTTGTCGCTATCTCGCATAGTTTCCAGAATATCCGCGCTCAAATGTCACTAATTATGAAAAAAATAGCCGGGTGAAATTCGCCCCCGGCGGGATTTTAATCGAGCTTGGACCATTCGATAGCCTACCCAAAAAGACCCCTCTCTGACAAGTTTCAGCCCCATATCTCATCTGTAAGGGTAATTATTGAGAAAAATTAATGAAAAACATGGACCAATCAGAACGCGACCTAGACGCGAGTTGCCACAGTCGGCTCGGGGCGCCAACTGTCTATTGGCCGACTGTGGCAACTCGCGTCTAGGTCGCGCTCTGATTGGTCCGTGTTTTTCGTTAATAATTCCTAAACAAAGCCGCGGATAACATTTTTGCAAAGGAAAATGTCGCTTGAAATGGTCTCAGGAACCACCCCCTTTCGGGATGTTCACGAATTTTGGGACAGCCTGTATATTGACTATTAAAAATTCTGAAAAAATCTGACACATTTCGGATACCAAGCCATATATTTGGTATCATTTCCAGATTTTTCCGTTGCAAACTATGGTTGTAAAAAATGAAAAACATGAAAAAATAAAAAATGCAGATTTCATATAAAAGTAGGTCTCGTACCACTTCAGAATTAATTTAGCAATGAGATATTATCAAAAGTATTGTTGCTAATGATATCCAGGTCACTTTCCCGTTTCGCCGTACTTCGCTTTGTTTCCGCGAGCTCAGGTAAACAGTCAACCATAATGAGTCGCCTGGTGCCCATATGGTTTCCTATATTACCATATTACCCATATTACCGTACTCCTTTTATGATCCAAGGTGATCACTGAGTGAGACGGTCCGACTCACCCTTTGTTGACGGTTTATTGCTTTACCTGTCTTGTCTTTCTCGAGCTCAGGTAATAGTTCCCCGTCTTGGATCGTTTACCCACATTTGGTTTCCCAAATGTCGACCATACTCCTTTCATGATCCAAGGTGATCATTGAGTAACGGCCCGATCCAAGACTTCTTGGAACTCTTTACACCTTTATATAAATTTGGCGATTACCCACGGAAAGCGACCGTTCTGCTTGCTATCTCTAGCCAGACTACATTTTCCTCGTGGCCTTGCTATCCAATCCACCCCCACTCTCAATATTCTTTACTCGATCACCACATATAACATATTTATTAAATGCATAACATACAAACTCAATTGATACAAATTTAAACTCATTATTAGAAACTACAATACAGTGATAAACAATCAGTCCTTAACAAGTATTATGCTCAATTTTTTTTCAGATTTTTGTGAGTGATGCAACAATGTTGAAAAAAATAAAAACCACTTTTTTCGGCGTTTTTCCTAAGTTACACTTATTACTTATATTCTTATATTGTATTCTTACTTACAACTTACTATAACTTGTATTCTTACTAATTAAAGGTGAAAGCCAAACAACAAGAAACAAATATAGGTTAGGTGCTATGAACAGGTTGACAAAACAAAAGAATGTGCATCTATCGACAAAATCCGCGATTACTTAGTTGCCAACCCAATATAATACATATACAGTATTATGTTATTTAGAATGTACCTGAGTGATTAATGCTGAAAAGAATACTTATTTATTTGGAAATTAATTCCAATTCCAAAATCAAAGGACGACTCAGTTTTTAACGGCCATACATGCCAGTATACTCTTTGAATCTAAATAAGAAAAATATGAAAACTAGGACTTGTTGGAATGTGTTGGTCGACATGGCGCGGCGGGATTGGAAATTGGAACTGTGGATGCTCAGTTAACACAGCTGCTTAATTCAGCCTCGAAACTATCTTAATACTCTTCTAATTCTGACTGACTATTGATTATCTGATTCCACATCTTAAATTCGGTTGCTCTTATATTTGAATGCACGTATACACACTAACTTAAAACTAGAATTATCATTTGGGTTCAATGACCATATGTCCTCCATAGAAATCGGCGCAAGTAACCAAATTAAATATTTTCCAATAAGGTCCATGACCTGATGTAACAATAAACCTGCTACTGTTTTTTTTTTATTGAGAGCTTAATTGGAACTCCCCATAGGGGGTTATAGATCTATACATTAGTAGTATACATTTTATAGTTAAACAGCAGTAGATACAGCAGAACACATTAAGTACATAACTTTAAATCTTTAAATTACATTGCTTGAAAAAATTGAAAAGAAGATAACATGCCGAAATAACATGCCGGTTCATAAAGTAACGATCTGATATTTAAGGGTGGGAATAAATTGAGCTTCCTTAATTTTTTCATGAGATCAACTCTTTGTGATTCCAACAAGGTACATTGCCAAATGATATAGTTAAATGCTTTCGGCGCAACGGTTCGATCGTTTATTACTAGTTATGAAGCAATTTTGCTAATTATAATCAAACAAAATCAACGTTTCGATCCTAGTTTGGATCCTTTTCAAGATTTATTTGAAGCGCGTCTGTAAAGTACATATGTTATAATAATTTCAAAAACTAGAAAAAACGACAGGCATTGCACCATGTAAGAATCCTCAGATTTATGACACTGCAATTATTTTCAATTGCACAATCTGTTAAAAACTGCAATTTTCATTATATTTGACCTTTTTTTTTGCTTACAGCAACATTAACCGACTTCGATGAAATTTTAAGGTGATACATATTTATACGACGCATTTTTTAAACTTTCAATATAGGCATAAATAAAAAAGTTATATGGGGCCTTATTATTTTTTTTTTGTGATCCCGACGACTTGCGAATTTCCCAAAATTGTTGAGTGAATTAATCCTTTTAACTTCTAAGAAAAGGTCATCCCGTTTGGTTTAATTAAAAAAATTTTATACTCTTTTTAAGTGTACCAATGTTAAATGGTGTTACTGTAGTAATAAAATATTTTACTTCCCTGAGGGTATAGTGAGGATCAAATACAGAAATTCGTCTAATGCAGAGATGGGCAGTATTCAAATAAAAAATTATTCAATAAATTTTTGAAAAAAAGATAAATAACTATTATTCTTTATTCGAGGGCTTGAATAAAAAAGTAACTATTATTCAAAAATTATTAGAATAATTTTTTATTCACCGAGAATTTATTCAAGCTTAGAATAAAATTTTTATTCTTTATTCTTATTCTTTTTTCTCGAAAATGAATAAATCCATGAATACTTTCGGCCAGCTCGAGGCTACAATGAACACGACCGACGCCCGAGGGTCGAGCCCTGAGGCCTGAGCCCAGAACACAATAGTAGTGCAATAAACACGGCCCGACAATCCCCCGGCGAGCCAGGTAGCTCGGCATGAAACCGCTAAGGAGCGAATGGTGAACTTATTTATTTTCCGTGCTACCCTCACGAAAGTCACACGAGTCAAATTATTAGAATAAAAATTTCGAGCATACTTTAATTAATAAAACCACTAGAAACGGTCCTAATTCCGTCGAGTTTAGGCTTTTCTTAATCGGCAGAACGCCACGAATTGGCTCGTGTGACTTTCGTGAGGGTAGCACGGAAAATAAATAAGTTCACCATTCGCTCCTTAGCGGTTTCATGTCGAGCTACCTGGCTCGCCGGGGGATTGTCGGGCCGTGTTTATTGCACTACTATTGTGTTCTGGGCTCAGGCCTCAGGGCTCGACCCTCGGGCGTCGGTCGTGTTCATTGTAGCCTCGAGCTGGCCGAAAGTATTCATGGATTTATTCATTTTTGAGAAAATAGAATAAGAATAAAGAATAAGAATAAAGAATAAAAATTTTATTCTAAGCTTGAATAAATTCTCGGTGAATAAAAAATTATTCTAATAATATTTGAATAATAGTTACTTTTTTATTCAAGCCCCCGAATAAAGAATAAAAATTTTGTATCTTTTATTCAGTACCCGGAATTTTTATTAAAATAAAAATTTTGCCCATCTCTGAGTCTAATGTTCATATTTACATGTTTTCGAAATTATTAACTGTTTGACGTGAACAGCTTAATACTGACTTCGGAACATAAGGAGATTTGTTTTGTCATAAAAAAAACATTAATCAGACAAAAAATTCATTGAACGAATAACTGAAATAATTTTTTTAAATTGTATGTGTGGTCTTTCGAATTCTCCAATTGTTATTTTCACTTGGGGAGATTTTTCATACTATAGTGTGCGTTGTAAATAATAAAAATATTTTTAGTAATTCCCTTAAAATGCTAAGCCCTGTTTATTTGCGTGTACGTGACTATAAAACTGGGGTGATATACATTTTTGGTCTGTTCATTTGCACCAGCACAGCATTGAACAAACGATTGAATTTTCAACTATTTTGCAAAACAGAATTAATAACTGATCACATTATTCTAATATAAACCGATGGATGAATGCAAAACTAGAAATCCTTTCTGGTTTAAATTTCTAGAAATTTTCGTTGGGTCACACATACACAACTATTAAACAATTAACATTCTATTCTGTTCAGCGTGTTTTAATTTTCTCTTAATTTTCGTATTTTCCTAAAAAACGTTTCTATTTCTAACGGTATCGTTTAGATCGGACTGGTTAAATCTGCAAGGAGAATACGTTGAAAATGAATGAATCCTGACAGACATAAATTCTTGAAAAGTAGTCGGGCTCGAGAGTTTGTAAAAAGTGCTGATCTCGCGTCTTTTGGTTTTATCTTTGTCCTCGGCAGATAAGCGGTTAGTAGTTCCACCCGGCGCGGTGCGGTGTGGTGGTGAGAACTTTCCAGATAGCAATACGAAACGTATGTAAATCAATGTCAATCGCAGCTTCGCATTTGAAGCTTCGCAATCCTACATAGTTAAGACTCTAAGCGGAATCAATCCATCAAAGAGTCTGGATTATTCGGAGATTTACTTTTTACACCAGAACTGAATAATATACATATGTATATGTATGTACCTTAACAGTTTAACACCATATTTCGCGTAAAAACGTTTTCCAAGTTTTAAACATCTTTTTCTATCATACGCTAGCACGATATCTAAGTAAATGCCATTAAATAACATTAACTATAAATAAAGAAAAATCTGCATATACAAGGTGTCCCGAATTTAAATGGCAAAACTTCAGGAGCGTGTAAGGAACCGAAAAACTAAGACAAAAAGTCTTTTAGACATTTGGTCGTTTTTGCTTCTTTTTGGAGAAAATCGCAAAAATTCAATATCTCGGTGTCAGTTGCTCTCTTGAGTTCTTGTATAAAAAAAATTTTTTTTTATGAAAAAGAATGTAAATAAATAAGTACAAAAATGAAAACTTGTTTTGTTTCTTTTTTTGCGATTTTCTCCAAAACGAAGCAAAAACGAGCAAATCTCTAAAACACCTTTTGTCTTACATTAGTTTTTCGGTCCTCTACACGCTCCTGAAATTTTGCCATTTAAATTCGGGACACCCTGTATAAAAAGCAATAATTGCAACATTTGCTACAATTAGTTAGAATCTAGAAGAAAAATACACATACTGTAATTATCATTTTTATTGTTCGCAGAATGTACTTCCCTTGAAAAAACTACACCTTTTTGGGTAGTATATTGTGCGTTACAAATTTTGTTTTCCCCATACTGTAGTATCGAAATATTAGGTATCATTAGACTGCGGATTTTATGCGTTCATGGTGAAAATGAATAGGTCAAATACAAAACTGAACACGCGTTAGGAGAATCTAGGGATATTTTGATATTATAAAAAGAATATACATTTTCATGTAACTTCAGCTTCTTACAATTGACTTGGACAATTTTTATTTTGCATAAAGATCCACAGTCTACTTACCATATCAAAATTTACGACGGATATTTTTGAGGAAAACTTTGTTTTTTTATTATTGTACATAGTTGTAACCTCTTATAAGAGATTATTCTGCAGTCTGTAATACATACATAATATTACAATAAGAACCTTATGCTAATGTATGGTTAATGTAATAAGTCCATATCAGATGGAGGCACTTAATTTGTGGTGGGCGCGATAGTGGCGTTATACAGGATGTTTCGCCTAAAACAGGACACCTAAATATATCTTTAGGTTATTGTGATGAAAAAACTATTTGTTACGTAATGTGCATATTATCAGTGGACCAAATATCTGGCGCGAATATTTTTTTACAAAGGTCATTTTTTCGGAGTTATCAAGGTCATCGATGTTTTTTGATACATAACTACATTTTTATTTTATTTCACCGTGTAACTGATCGAAAAATACATTCAGATATGTATAATAACATGACCTTGAGCTTGACCTGAAGGTAAAACTTTAATTTTCGAAGATCAACATCGTATCGCGTATTCTTATAACAATACAGCAGATTTGATGCATTTATGACAAAAATAAATAGGTGTAATTTAAGACTGTAAAAATATTAATAGAAGAATTTAAAAATACTATTATACTATTTTCAATCTATTAAACATATTAAGATAGAAAATAAATTTCTATTTCACTTCAGTTTGTTGCAATTCAGGTAAAAAATTTTTATTTTGCATAAAGATCCGCTGTCTACTTATAACTGTTTAAATTGAAACAATTTAGCAAGTTTCATTTTTACTCTTAGCACTCGAATGGTGACTCTGAGGCGCTAATGTACCATTACTCAAAATATTGTTTACGTTATTAAATATGTTGGTATCTAATCAATTACTAAACATTTAGTTATTGTGTGACGTATTATTCCAATTTCATATCCAGAAAATTAAAAAAATTTTTAATTTCCGAGTTAAAATAGTTCCGAGTGCAAAGGATTAATATCAGCAACATTTGTCTCGTGAAAAGGATTACACAGTGAAACGAATTAATATTCGGACGCTCTAAAAAAGACGATAACTTTAATATTGTACAGGTTGTTAAGAAATGTTTGGTCTTGGCAAGCATAGGCGTATTCTACATCTTCGGATCGATGGAGATCTGTAAAAAAAGTTGCCGCAAAATTGTCCTTGACCTTGAATTTCGAGGTCAAATTTTTTTTATTGTATTGTATTCTACGCATCATGAGGATAAAAAGTGTCAAAGGAACTATGGGTCAAAACTCAACCGTTCTCATAAAAAATAATAGTAGAGTTATTACTAATGAAGCATGCAGTTACTATTGTTGTTTATCTGTTGTTTATCGGAAATCTAACATAATCAACCACAATCAATATTACCTTCAAAGTCTTGAAAGATGTTCATCTTCTATTTCTTCTTCTGAGCCAAAGAACCGATCCATTCTGATTAATATTTCTTAATAGCCGAGCTTGACTGCCAGCTTCAATATGGCCACCATTGTTTTGCAAACAGGTCTCTAATCTGTTCTGAATATTGTTTATAATTCGCTGATGTAAATTTGGTATATTTCGTAAATGTTAGAAGGCATGCTCTATTCGAATTTTTAATTCTTCCACAGTTCTTATTTCGTGCCCCGATTTATATATCTGTTCCTTTACCGCTCCCCATAAGAAAACATCTAATGGATTTAGATCGGGCGATCGCGGAGGCCATATAATTGGTGCAGGTCTTCGACCAATCCATTTAGATCCAAACATTTGATTTAAAAAGTCTCGAACCGGCCGACTAAAGTGTGGTGGTGCTCCATCGTGCATAAAATAAGTAAAACGACTCCTCTCACGCGGTATAATAAGACGCAGATCGCGGTCAACAATCGTGAACATAAAAATCTAAGGTAATTCTCACTTGTTAAACGATTTGGAAGATAATAAGGACCAATACTTCTGTTTCCTAAAATAGCTGCCCACACATTGACTGAAAAACGTCCTTGATTGAAATGTTGTATCATGGCATGAGGGTTTCGATAATTCCATATTCTAACATTTTGCAAGACTGTGTCCATGTCAACAATTAGAATTTCCATTTGAAATCTCCAATTTCTATGAATAAAATTCATCTTACAGCCGACAAAACTTCCGCATCAATTTTTGGCGAAACGGTTGAGTTTTGACCCATAGTTCCTTTGATACTTTTTATCCTCATGATGCGTAGAATACAATACAATAAAAAAATTTGACCTTGAAATTCAAGGTCGAGAACAATTTTGCGGCAACTATTTTTTACAGATCTTCATCGATCCGAAGATGTAGAATACGCCTATGCTTGCCAAGACCTAACATTTCTTAACAGCCTGTACTACACGACTTTAACTTTTTTTGGAAAGCTAGAGCAATTAGTTTACTACAGGATGTGGAAAGAAATTTTTTCAAAAATTGCAATTGATCGGAATTGTAGAAAAAATAATAGAAGTTGCATTTTACAACTTCTTTATGTGGGCCTATATTGAAAATTTAAAAAATACGTTTTGTAGATCTATGTGAATTAAACATATTCTGAAAGTTTCGTGAAAATCGGTCGACATTGTAATGAGCTACAAACGTTCAAAGATGATAAAAATTACAGATTTTCACGATTGTCGGCCTATATCTAAGAATTCTTACATCTTTCAATGCCTGTCGTTTTTTCCCGTATCGACCGATTTCGGTGAAACTTTCACAGTGCACATAATTGACACAGACCTACAAAGCGTATTTTTTAAATTTTCAATACAGGCCCACATAAAAAAGTTGTAAAATGCAACTTGTAGTATTTTCTTTGCAATTCCGACCAAATGCATTTTTTGGAAAGCTTTCTTTTCACATCCTGTAGTAAACTAATTGCTCTAGCTTTCCAAAAAAGGTTCAAATCGTGTAGTACAATATCAAAAAATTATCGTCTTCTTTAGAGCGATCTTAAACTTTTGTCCGCTACTGTATCTACTGTTGTTGATGTTGAACTGTGACAATTTCCGATTTTAATTTGTGCAGTTCGTAAAAGAAAGTATCACAGTATGTCTCGTAGGTAGGTGAAATCAATTTGGTGGCAAACTGAAGGATTGCCATGACTTTTGACGGATTGCCCAGAATTAGTCCGATTTGCTAAATCCTTCCGACACGCAATCAGAGAACTCTGAAAAATCCCCCATCTCTGGTCGGACATGGCCGTAAAGCTTGCGTTAATAGGAATAAAATAGCATGGGTGAATTATCCTCTTTGAGTGTACAAGTCCTCCGGGCACAATTAATCGGACACGGTTGTCTCGCCGCTTAAACCCCAGCCTTCAGTCACCCCTCCTCCACGGGCTTCTTTCGGTATTGTTCAACATAACAGGAGGAGCAATGAGTAGGGGACGGGCACAAGCGCAGGCACAGACACAGACGCAGAGACAGGGACAGGGGGGTTGGGAGCTCGAAGTCCACAAAAATGAGTAGAGTTATGAAGTCAACGGCTTTATTATTTATATGCTTTCTGAGCTCTCTTTTCCATGCTCCTCTTTGGATTTTACTCTACGACCCTTCTCAATCCTTCTTCCTACGTCCCCTTTTTTCTCGCTTCTCCACTTTATCTTCTCTCTGCTGTGTCTCTCCGAAAAGTAATTACGACAAACAATGCTTGCGTTCTGTACGAATCCGCTAATTAAATAGAGTGAAAATGACGATTGTATTAATACCGCTTTGTTGTGTTAAACGAATCGTGTTTGCCCTCCCTCGAGTTACATCTGGATGTCGTTTGATCTGATTGGGCTCGGTTTTATTCATTCGTAATTATGTTTGCTAAGCCTAGCCAGTTACATTTAAGGATGTTCTGGAGGTACAATGGGAGACAAAAGTACAAGAAATTCGAAATCCATCAATATATTGGCAATGAAAGCCATTCATGAGTATATTTTGCATTAATTAGTGAATTTCATGTTGTATTTATTTTTTAATCAAATTGTCTCTCCATATTATAAAAAATTGTAAGTGACTTTTGCGAATAATTGTACCCTCTGATTGTAGCTATATTCAGTGGTCTACACAGTTGTCGTGTGTCCATGCTAGTGAGAAGGACAACACGATAAATTTGACGTTTTGTAACTGTTTATAATTTTTGCTCTGTAACTGTTTAGTGAATCCTAATAAATTTTAAACATAATTAATTACATAATTTTTACTATATATTTTAAAAAACTGGAGTTTCTAGTTGCGTTTTTTCAAGGTTTAAATAGAGTTTGAAGTGGAATTTTATGAATTCTCCATAAGAAATCGTGTTAAAATGTGCAAACTTTAAGTTGCTTTAATTCTTGAACGGTGCAGTGAATCGAACCCAAACTTTGGTAATTCCATTAATTTAGTAAGAATTATATCTTGTCAAATTTTCAAAAATTTTGTTGCGTTTTTATATACCTCCAGAACATCCCTAACCATGTACAAACTCCTTGTTAGATCTAGGTCTAAAGGTCTAGCTCTACATTAGATCTAATTCGGCGTTAGGCCCAAGTCTAAAGCGTAAAATACACAGAGGAGCAAAAACTCAAAATGGACCAATTAATCCATTTTTCCAGAAAATCATTATTTATATGTCGATTGAGAAACGGGATCGTAAAGGAATCAATCAGCACATGACTTTACATTACGTAGTTTGAACTGAAGAAACGATTAATGTCTTAATTTTGTTACATTTAATTTACTAGTTCCAGTATTTTATTTCTAACTCAATTTTGCGCCAGAGCAGAATATTAACAAAAAAATATTTTCTTTACAATTACAGTGATTAAAATGTCTTTATCCCAAAAAAACATCGTAGAAGAGAAAAGAAAATTTATATTTTTTGTATGGCTACATTTATTCTAATGCTTAAGTATATTCATTACAAACGAATCAAATTTTATTTTATTTAAAAAGAAAGGCGTAATATTCATATTTGTTAGACGTTGTTTAAAATCTTCATGACTAGTGTGATTCGTTAAAACATGGCAAGGGATTAAGAACCTTTCACTGATCTGGCAGATGTAAATCATTTTGGCATATTTGTTACGAGATCATTACAATATTCACGAAATTTGAATCCTAATTGCTCCTCTACTTGATTCCATAATCGTTTCAGTGATGATGGTGGTTATTGATATCTTTTATTTAATCGATTCTAATCGATTAAGTCTGAGCGTTGTAGTGGCCAATCTAATTTAATTATTTACTATTTATGATGTATATTTCGGATCTCAATCTTGGAAACTAATACCGTTTTCTTCGATCGGCATATTCTCAATAGAAGGGTGCTGGCGCGGCCGTGCAAGAGTGTGCGGACACACGCACACATCGCTAAATCCTCATATACGTATATGCAATTACAAGGTTTACGAGAATACAAAATGACGCTTCAACATTGCATTGAGTTCAGAAGCGGTCAATTGTGATTCCTAAAAATCAAATCTAGATGTGTCCGGTGCCCAAAATGCATATTTTTACGTTATAGAGGAATAATTTGTAATATTCGGCAGACACCCCGCCTGTCACGAGGCATCCGAAGCAAGCATGATATCACAAGATGGCCGCCACTGACAGATTTTCGTAAATATTGAGAGATTTATCGTTCGAATCGAAAAAATCGCTCTACATTGACATAGCCAGGACATGTACAAAGGCGGTGGTGCGTATGTTTAGTTGATTGATTAATTATTTAAACACGGAAAATGTTTCGGACAATAATACAGCACCTCGAGGTTTCGAAATTTTACACTAGTAGCACCACTGTCAATTTCCTAAACTGCATGTTACAAATGTTAATGATAATGCTGGTGGATATTATATTGTCCATCGATAATACAGTGTCCACCGTCCATGCAAACACTAAATTTATTGAACAAAAACACTGGTACGCGAAGCGGCTATCTTCTGACGGCTTGGTTACTTCGGTTGCCTCGTGACAGGCCAATACCAGTGGTGTTGGACAGGCAATATATGCCGAATATTATAAATTACTCTAATAACGGTATAACGTACGACCTGCATTATCAGCCGTATTCTATTGGAACATTTGTAACGTGCAGTTTAGGAAAAAGACAGTGGTGCTACTAGTGCAAAATTTCGAAACCTCGAGGTGCTGTATTATTATTTGTGACAGGCGGTGTCTGCCGAATATTACAAATTATTCCTCTATAACGTAAAAATATGCATTTTGGATACCGGACGCATCTAGATTTGACTTTTAGGAATCACAATTGACCGCTTCTGAACTCCTCATTGCAATGTTGAAGCGTCATTTTGTATTCTCGTAAACCTTGTAATTGCATATACGTATATGCGGATTTAGCGATGTGTGCGTGTGTCCGCACACTCTTGCACGGCCGCGCCGCGCCGGCACCCTTAATTGCGTTCGTGGTATTTCTTTATAAAACCACTCGTTAATTGTTAATTCGTCTTTTAACACAACTCGTAAAGTAAAACATCCTCATATCAGTTTACAGCTTCCTTCACGTGTCATTTTTGTAATTTTTTCCCTTGTCGAGTCCAACATCAACTGCGTCCAAATCGATGTAATTGTCGATTCTTCTGACCACGTAATTTTTTTCAATTCTTCATGACCCAATTTCTTGTTTATTTGCAAATGCTAAACGAGCTTTGGTAGTTTTGTTCCTAGTAGATTCGATTTCGCCTTCCTATCCATAGTTCTACAGAGAGTTCTTCTTGAAAAATCTTGTATTGCAATTCCATCACATTCAATCAAATAAGTAAAAATATTCAAGGAAATGCAAATCAATTTCACCCTTTTACAAATCAAATTCAACCTTTTGTAAATCGATTTCACCCATTAAGAATACTTAGAATTAATTATTTATTTATTTAAACACACGTGAACGGTGCCATTATTGCGAGATAAACATAAGACTTGATACTCAGTACTTTTTAATAAGTACATACGTACTTTCATTTCTTAATTTATTAATCAGAAAATGGCTACAATGAATATATATATGTCCACACAGTTTTCATACATTACAAAGTTAATTAATTCGTAATTACTAGACTGCGGATGTTTCGAGCGTAGTCCAGTACAAGATTGCCGCTGGTTCAGCACAATAACTTGTTGGTTCACATTCGTTACACAAGAACACTTATCGTGAACTCTTGAAAAGACTAAGGTTCAAAGTTCAAAGGAAAGGTTTAGAAGAATGGTTCATAGACAGTTCATAGAAAAGTTCATAGAAGAAGTTTATTGTAAAACTTCGCGGTAAACGTTCATGATAAAATTTTATACAAAAAAATTAAACCGACTTCGAAAGAACGCACTCCAAAAATGCACTAAAAAGTATGAAATAATTTCCATTTAATTTATGTGAATACACACGAACTTAAATACAATACAATCTTTTCGGAGGCGACGCAAAATTGAGTCCGAAATAAAATACTGTAATAATGTAACAGAACATATAAATAAATGACTTTCTGAAACAATGATGATTGATTGGTTCAATTTTATTTCTCACTGTGTACATACATATAATTTGACATAATATTGTATTATGACTTGAGAAAATTAGTAACGGGCAATAAAATATTATGTTAGGCAGATCCAGTGGTGAGGTGTAAACTCCTTATTCGAGTGGGCCACGCATGGAAAATGGTTAGCAGAGCGGATGCCGTGGAAGACGACGGGACATAAGGGGCGTGGAGGTTAATGGGCGTATATAACGAGAACCTACATTATGCAAATAGCCGTGGATGGCTACCAGCCGTCAACTTATATCTTATCACTTTGACTGCCCGGTCATTCATATGAATATCGCACCCTCGGGAGTATACGTTCACCTCATACCGGGGTGGTTTTAAGGGCCGACAGGGAGTGCGGTTGTTTTTTTGTCCTTGCGTTTTCTGAACACGGTGCGTAACAATCATTCACGTGGCCATAAAATATTACCGCGCGAAATAACACTTGATATTGTATTCGCCAAGTCACTGTTTGTATTTTCCGTAGAACCTCTGGTATATGAGTGTTCGACTACAGGTGGGAGAAAATTTAACTGGTGGTTCTCCATAATACTATGTACAATACCATACGAAAAGAAAGAATAAAAAAATTGCGATTTCAACTTCGTCATTTAGTTATTAACAATTAAAAATCCGCCTAAAATGCGGCAACGCGACTAACAAAAGTGTACGTTGCGTACGTCATAGAGGCGCGCGACAATCACGTATCAAGTAAAAGATGTATACATGCCTTGATTCTCATTTGGGACCCCAGTGAGGTGAAAATGTTTAACAAATTGATGAACAGGATTAACAAATTGATCGTTGCACGACATTGAACCTGCCTACTCGTTAAAATCCACAAGGGCATTTCTAATATCCGCCCTATGGAATTATCAAGCAGAAGGGATCAATGCCCTTTCACTTTTTAATTGGTCTCACATAAGTATATTACTTGGGATCACTATAAAGGTCTTTGCACACTAGACCGCACCACACCAGCACCGCACCAGCGTTTTCAGTGGCGCTCACCACTATAACGGTCTGGGTTAGGTCGTTCGACGGGTTACGGCGCGCCGGACAGTGGGCAATTTGGTCGAAACTCGATTCATAATCAAAGAACTTTCGATAGAAATGAGGTAGGGCGATGAAATTGTTTTTACATTAAAGCTGAAACTTTGCAGATGTTGAGAAACGAATTTGTAATTCGCGCTCGACTGATTGTATACAGAGTCATTTGGTGTGAGTGAATGATGTGAAGTGTGTTCACTGCTGGAGTGACTTGTTCACTTGTTTCTAATATGGCGAGATAGCGGGATGTAACGCTGTGCAGAGACAGACCACGTTTTTGTATTCCAGTTAATATAATAGTAATAAACACAATCTGCTGTTAATATATATTCACGCATCAACTCTAACAGCAGAATATGGAAAAAATAGGGACATTATGGTACGGACGTTTTTTAATGTTGAGAAAATTCGTTAAACTTGCACAATTTCGAGAAAATTGTGGTTTTTCCAATACCACGCGCGGAAAAAATTTTTTTTAACGTGCGACACATCATTTCCCTTAGATTCTTTCACGCTGATTTCAAATTTGGTTTCAAAATTTGTCTACGACCTCAGGATTTTGCAAGAAATCGATTTTTGTGAACACAACTTATGAAATCATTTTTTCGTTGAAATGATTTGGTAACCCACTATGTAGTTTGAAGGAATATTGTATTCTCATATATAAAACGTATTAAAAATAATCATAATGAAGTATTTGAAAGTTTACTTAAAATCAGCGTGAAAAAATCTACGGGAAATGATGTGCCGCATGTTAAAAAAAATTTTTTCCGCGCGTGGTATTGGAAAAACCACAATTTTCTTGAAATTTTGCAAATTTAACGAATTCTTTCAAGATTAAAAAACGTTCGTACCACAATCTCCATAATTATCCCATATTCTGCAAAGTTTCAGCTTTCATTTAAAGAAAATTTCATCGCTCTATCTCATTTCTATCGAAAGTTCTTTGATTTTGACACAGATTTCGTCGGTTTGGCCCATAGTGCGCCGTATCTAGCGGTAAGCACCACTGGCGGCAACTCATGTCGGGCGAAGATATTTTGCTTTCTGGTTCGAAAAGAACGTCGACGTTCCAAACTTAACATGGTTTCTCAAGATAAAAGTCTGCTCTATCGAGTAGTGTGGTTCGATTTACCGCTGGACCCTTATTTTTTGAGATAAATTGAAAAATATCCTCAAAAATTGGTGCAAAAGTGGCATCTCTCCGTCTTTAACCATTATTTAAACATGTTGAAACAATCATAATGTATTAATATTGGATTTCACTGTATTCGGGAAAGTCTACAGAATCTTTTGCTGCAAAGAACAATTCAATATCTTTTATAATAACATCACAATATTTGTTTAAAGTTGAAAAATATGTTTTTTTTCAAAGCCATGTTCCTCAAGAACTGTGCGTATAAGAGAAAAATTAAGGACAGATTCGGAATCAGCGCAAAAACTCTATAAGAAGGATACCCAACAGTAATTAGGGAACATAAAAAAGTTGAAATATGTTGGACAGTGTAATTTATAGAAGAAAGGCAAAACTTTTTGCGTAACTTACAAAGGAGTGTAAAAGGTTAATACTCTGGAACGATTATTTTTCTCTCGTTAGAGAATTGAAAAAATGTTATTTTTGTTTCATGCCGAAGTTTACAAAAGTGATGTGGTCAATGCTTTTTTATTGAAGAAAATGTTTTGGTATGATTCGTTTTATTGGACTTTGATATGTATGTATTTCGTCGAAAACCTTGAAAAACATTAGTGCTGCAGAATATTCTGTAAATAAAGTTAAGCATCTATGTACGCCAAATCTAGATATCTTTGTTTAGCTAGTATTATAACAACTGTAATGAACTGTATTCTCTTGTGTATGCAAGGCTCTATAAAAATATAAATAGTACCTACTATGTCTTTTCTGAGACAATGCAATATTTTTTTCACGAATGTTTTCGTATCGGTAGAGGCAACCATGATATTAAGGTAGTGAATATAAACGCAATATTCTGTGCGTGCGGTACGTTTTACTGAAAAAACAGGACCAAGATTCATAATTAGAGCCCCAAATTAGAAGTTTAATGTCGCCCCCCCCCCTATGGCTAGTAGCATAAGTGAAAAACAACACGTTCAACAAGGAACCGCGTATGTACATATGGACGTATGTAGAACATGTTCCTTCAGTATTAAGTAATTAGCGACACAGCGTGGTTAGAACACTTGTTACGTTACTCCTGTTGATGCTCGAGAATATCTGCACTAACATAATTACCGCAGAGTACAAAACTGAAATTAATATCTGTGTAACCCAAATATGAATCGTATGCGGTCGACCTACATTTTCAATGGATCAGAGTACAAATCATTTGGAATCTTTAACAATGATATAAGAAGTTATTCCTGTTGTGACTTGTGGGATAGCATTCGACAACTTAGAGATTCTTAGTATTCGCGTGTGATGAGTTTTCTATTGAAAAAGCATCTTCCACAGTGAAGGGACAGACTATCACAACTCAAAGCAGAGTTGTGCAGAATTACAATTCAATTACTCCAGAATTATAATTACAAAGTAATTGAATTACATTGTAATGCAGTTATATTGTAATTTATAATTCAGATCTTCATTTAATTAAATTACAATGCTAATTCGTAATTGCAATGGAGTACAATTATAAAATACATTGTAATTCAGTTATATTGTAATTTATAATTCAGATTTTCATTCAATTAAATTACAATATAATTTGTAATTGTGCAATGGAGTATAATTGTAAAATACATTGTAATTGAATTATATTGTATGTATTTCAATCAGAGGTGGGCATTCTTTGGCGAAAAAAATATTTGAAATACTATTTAATATTTTAGATTTTATTTTGCTTAAAGAAAATAGTATTTTATTTGAACAATCAGAACCTCGAAATAAAATATTTCTGTTTGAACAATCTGAACCTCGAAATAAAATACTTCTATGTATTTGAACAATCTGAACCTCAAAATAAAATATTTCTATTTTAATAATCTGAAACACAAAGTGTAAAAGATTTCTGTTTTAATAATCTGAAACACAAAATAGAATATTTTATTTTTTGCATCGTTATACCCCTAATACTTTCAGAAATCGCATTACTTATTTAATATTTCTTATTTTAGCAATAATTTAAAGAAGAAATGGTACTTGATATAAGAAACTATATCATTTGCCACATTTTCGTTTCATTTTTTTGTTTGATTGCTGCTATTACTGCGTATATCCACTTCATTTCATAGCATATGCCTACTGAGGTTTGTTGATAAACATACAGTGTATCTTATCACCAGAAAACTATTTATACTCATAAATCTATTGAATGCGAACCACTTTGAGCAATAATATTACATTCTATTTCAATGATATAGTAATTCAGTTGTGACGTAATTGAATTACTATTAATTGAAATACAATGTAATTCAAAAGGGAGTGTTATCGTCGCTCTGTGATTTTGGCGAAAGGCTCGCGATAGTGAAATTTGCTCAATGTGTCGCGGACACGCGTAGAAACGAAGTGACAAAGTGAGTTTCCTGAAATCTTGGTATTTCGGAAGATATTTACGCAGAAACTGCAGCCACGTGCCTTCATCGGCTCATAGCCTCAATGAGACGCTTTCTGCGACCTCAAATTCCTAGATCAGTGTTAATAAAAAAGGGAGAGAAGGGAGAGGAAGCAAGAATAGGAATATATTGAGAGAAACAGGTCAGGAAAGATAACCTGAAAGTTGACGGACAGGATACAATGTAATTCAATGACGTAATTGAATCACAATGTAATTGAATTAGCACAACTCTGACTCAAAATTATATTTAATATTGGGGGTGCTAGCTCGTGCCAGCTAAACTCGCAATTTCTATACGTCCATTCATCAATATATTCGTACCTAATGTATCTTCGAAAACAACAAAGATATTTGAGGTGATAACGTTAGGTAACTCAGCCTGTATAACACTCGTATGACGATTCCTAGGTGCACGTTACCGCGACAAAGTGCAAAGGGTTAATAGTCGAGAGGTCTCACAGAGTGTTAGAACAGTGAGGGACAATGTCGATAAGCCGTTGTCAGAAGATTTGAGATAACATAAAGATAATTAAATAAATATTAATACTAGCCGTAACGAATTTGCCTTGTTCCGCGATACATACGCGTCTCTATTGCTCGGCGCGGCGCGATGCCCGTTAATAAAAAGAAAACATTAGTGCGCGCCGTAAAACCTTTTGGAGAAGATTAACACTTCATTCTTGGCCAGTATATTCGTGATTTTCTACATACAGTCCGCACACGTTACACGTTACACGCCGATCACGATTTGTCACGACACGCTACCTGCCTGCGCTTGGAATTGGTCTTATCGGAACTTCGAATTTTTAGGTATACACGTGAAAATGCTCTGAAAGGTAATGAACAAGAGAGGGTGAAATTATCGTCGCAACACCGATATTAAGTCCCATAAAGTCGTGCCGTTTCGAAGAAATGCTTAGCACAATCCCTCATTTCCACGCACGAACTGTAATTTCAACTTTCTGATCATTTTCGGGAAAAAATATTATCACGACTTTTTCTACCCGCTACATAGTTTTTTCGACTATACCGCGTATTAAGTAAGTATTGTACGTGTAATTCATTCGTACGTGTAATTTGTTTACGTAAATATTTCATAATTTCTGTGTACAGTATGTTAATTAGTACATAAAAGTTTTACCCTTCGCACTCGGAGCTATTTTAACTTTAACTCGAAAATTAAACGTTTCTTCGGACCTAGAATATTTCCATTCCCTATGATTTTTTGAATTTCATGGGTATGAAATTGGTATAATCTAATATACAGAGTGAGTCCGAACAAACAGAACACTTAACCCTTTGCGGTCCTATGTCGAGTGTGACTCGACATCGCATTTCGTTCTGGCACGTCCTATGTCGAGTGTGACTCGACATCGGTTTTCGTTCTGGCGCGTCCTATGTCGAGTGTCACTCGACACGGAAATTTTTTTTTTTTTTTAATTTTCATTTTCGTCTTATATTATCATTATAAATGTTTTTCAAAGAAAACGGTACCAAGTGAATAATAAGCGACTGGGGCGAAATCTGTGCGGACCGGCTGGTACGAAATTGCGAATTCCGCGCGGACCGCAAAGGGTTAAATATCTGCGTTACTTTTCGTTGTACAAAAAAACTTCTCAGGACAAAGTTACACTGTTTGAAGGGCCACATGTAACGGTGTAAGGGAAAAAATTTTTGAGGTCATTTTTTTATGAGATTTTAAGGTCAACTTCATTTTTTTTAATGGAATGAGGTATTTTTGAATACATAAATCGATGCAGCTGGACATTCGTTATAAAAAACGTACTAACCCATGTATGTCGAAAAGTTAGTACTTCAGGAGATATTTCAATTTAAATAACTCTAACTAAATAACACATATGTCTGTATGTTCCAACTGATTACCGAGCAGAGCCGCTCGATGGTGGCACGGACCCAAGAATATTGATTTAAAAAAACAAAAATCGCCAACATATATAGAGAAAATAACTCAGAAAATTGCGTACAAGCGAGATTTTATCCGGCAATCTTACCAGGCAATCCGCCCGGAGGGCCTGGTTGCGAGGGTGTGCCGTAGGCATATTTAATAATGCAAACAATATTTTGAATAATGGTGCAGCAAGTTCTACTGGCGCCTCTCAGTGTCACCAATCGAGTGCTACGGGTTACAAGTTTGGGCAGAATGTCGCGCATCAATGTTAACCTAAATCGTCATACAAAAACTGTTTCATATTTTGGATGATATTCTAGAGAGAGACAGACAGACAGACAGACAGACAGTGAGAGAGAGAGAGAGAGAGAGACCGGATGCATGCCCAGTATACAATAATAATAGATTATTTCCTAAATATCCGTGGAGAAATATTTAGTTTTCGGATTTTTTTCATCATTCTTTTATATGATTTCTGTTAAAAAGTTCTTTATCACATAGAGTGCAACAGAGATAAAAATTTAACCAGAATTTTCCTGAAAAAGACGGTTGTGAAAAGGAAAATATTAATGATTAATGTGCAATAAAAATATATTCCTTTCATCCTTTTAGATAAGCGTGCTGCTTTTCAAAGCGAAATATTATTTCATTAGAATTCATTTCATAGCCTCAATTTTGTACTTGAGCATTAATAATTGCACGTAAACTTTCAGGTTTGGGAATATTCGCACATTCTGTACTACATTTAATTATTAATATTCTTATATTTCAATACATCCCGAATTTAATTTAATTCATTTTAAATGAAAAGTTGAAAGTGATAATTATAAATACATAATATTGTAGATGCAACTGGAAGCTGTCTTATTTGCAAGTGCAGATAAGAAGTTTTAGGTATACGAAGTTTGTGTGTGTGTGTTGTTTAATCGATATAATACAAGTTTGATGTAATTTGATGAGAATTATATTAAACAATTATTCGATTATAGCATAATATCCATCAATCACCTTTCACCACATACAAACGAATTTTTAGTTCTTTCGCTATAATTGGAAATGCACCAACGTATTATGATATGATATTTCGTCACTTCTGTAACGCTCCTGTTACTTAAACTTCCGCGTTACAATAGAAAATTGTAGCCCCCTCAGCAAAGAAGTTTCACTTCAAAAATTCAAAGGACAAACAAGTCGCACAACAAGTCGCACAACAAGACGCATCAACAGACCATAAGAACAACACAAAATCTGTTTGTCGACTGTCTTTGTTCACGGACGACTCTGTTCCACTCGGGAAAAACGTATCGATGTAAACAAAAATATTATAGATTACTGGGAAAATCAGAAATATAGATTCCCGTATTTATCAAAACTAGCGTCCATATTCAAGCTGTGCCCGCAACTCAGGTTAGGTTTGAACGAGCCTTTTCTGCTCTAATACTAACGCTGGAAACTTAATAATAACGAATTTGGGAAAACGCATGTTTGTCACATTAAATTTTGATTGTAGCAATTCATTTTATGAATAAAAATTTTATGAAATAATTGATTGTATACCATTTGAAAGTTGTACTATTTAATAATAACTATTACAAATTTCCTTCATCACCCTAGTAGCATTTACGGTTGTCGTTTCGTTGGGCCTACGTTGGCGGTTTGCGTTGGGCAACCGTTAGAGATGTCGCTCTTTTTTTGCAGTTGGGCCAACAGTCAGGGTCAACGTTGGGCCAACGTTCAGCCAACGTTGTGCCAAAGTCGGGCCAACGGTAATACCCAACGTAGGGCCAACGATCACGTCCAATGTCGGGCCAACGGTAATAGCCAACGTAGGGCCTACAATACTTAAAGCCAACTAGAGGATTTTTTGTGTGTAGGGTCAATTAATTATATACATATACATATATATGTGTGTATTATGAGTTTTTTATTTTTATATCTCAATTATTTTGTACATATTACATACATATCACATATTACAATAGCACGATTTCTTACATTACATATTGCACATTAGTATTATAATATGATACTACATTCATATTACACCTCTTCAATAGTTCTGATAATTACAACAGCTCCGCTTAAGATGGTGAAACAAGAATCGGATGACGACGTACTTAAAATACAATTGTTTTTCGCAGTTGTAGATATTGGCGTAGCTGCATGGCTGATGATCCATCGAACACTTGTGCATCAGTAAAATCTGAAAAATGACATAGAAATTAATCTTACAACAAGAAAAGCAAAAGGAAACAAAATTATTAATTGCAATTGAATGCATGCATAAATTACACACATTCTTTAGAAAGTATCTACAATACGTGGTGACACGTATAATTAAGTATAGGTATAAATAATTGTTAAACTAAACCACTCATTACTATTAATTTAACAGTATACTTACCAATATTTGGCGTAGCTGCATCCATGGCTGATCTACCGAACGATGGTGCTGAATTGAATTAAATTAATGGTGTTGAATTAAATTACACCACTTTGTACATTATCAAAATTTTTTGTTAATGAAATGAAATAAAACACGCGACACAAAGAACGACCACTTCGACAGTTCGACACAGCACAGAAGAATGAAATAGTGAAAATCAACAAATACCAAATGACGATCGATGCTACATATATCTTGAACGACGGGTATACGTCGTTGGCCCTATGTTGGGTATTCGTCGTTGGCCCAACGTTGGGTATTCGTCGTTGGCCCAACGTTGGGTATTCGTCGTCAAACTGTCATCATTTTTCATCGTTATACGTTGGGTATTCGTCGTTGGCCCTATGTTGGGTATTCGTCGTTGGCCCTATGTTGGTTATTCGTCGGCAAATTGACGTAAGTTTTCTTCGTTGGCCCTACGTTGGGGATTTGTCGGCAAAACCACTAACCATGTCCCACCATTCCCCAATAAACTCCCAACCGTTGGCCACCGTTGGCCAACCGTAAATGCTACTAGGGAGTTGTGTTAATAAAACTTCAATAAGTTAATTTGTTTGATTAAATACATAATCTAATAAGTAGTATGTTCTACATTTTGCATTAATTTTGTTTTATCAAGGATTGCATATTTTTCTTCAAATTGCTCTTTCATTAAAAAACCGCCTTTGGTTTTAATGAATAATCTGTATAAAAGCATTGTGGACATAAGAAAATACTGAAATCTGTTAAGCTTGTTAATATTCGATATAATAACGATATTTCAAAATATTATCGGTATATTCGATTTTTACAAAACTCGATAAGTGGTTCAAAACTTCCGGCCGGTAGTTTAGCTTAACTATTTCGAGTTAAGTGATGTCCCTTGTTAACACTAACCGTACCGCGACGGGTCAAATGACCGCTTTCACATTGTTTATTTTTTAATTATTGAAATTATAACGATGCTTCCATTAGAAATTATTCAATAAATTTCTTTATTCAAGCACGTGTTACTATAAAAATTGTGAAAACTCTAAATACATTCAGTCTTGTAATTTTTATAAAACAATATGTACATTCTGTCACAAAAGTACCAGGAATCGATTTTTAAAAAGCCCGCTTAAAGGGATTGTTGTCCTCTATACTCATGCGGAGTTTGAGCGTCACTTGTCATTTAGTTTGTTTACAGTGCGCCATTTTGTCAGTTTATCTCAAGTGTGTTTTGCGATTTTTACAATGGATAAAAATATGGAACAAAGAAGCTGTCTTAAATTTTGCATTGCAAATGGAATTTCGTGTGCCGAAGCGCTGAAAATGTTACATAAGGCTTACGGTGAATCGACTTTATCAAAAAACACGTGCGTACGAATGGTACAGTGGATTTAAAAGCGGTCAAGATGTGGCGGAAGATTTGCCTCGATAACGCTCCATTTCACAAGGCTATCATTGTGAACGAATTTCTGGCCAAAAACACAACAAATCTTATCGAGTAGCCACCGTATTCCCCTGATATGGCTCCGGCCGACTTTTTTCTTTTTCCAAAACTCAAATTACCACTTCGAGGCACCCGTTTTCAGTCGATAGATGACACATCGATAAAATGTTTAATGTAGGTACTGTTAGTCCAGTCAACGAAAAGTTGTAGAGGGAAATACAATTTTTAACTTTGGGTCTTTGTTTGAAACCAACATTGCAACAATTTGAAACAGAACATCTGAAACTGGAGGTTTCAGGCTTTCAAACCATTGTTTAACGATATCGATACGGCAATTTTTGACGGAGTTATGATCAATTTTTCGGGTTCGCACAAGTGATCCCTTAATTCTTTTGAGGAGTGTATATCAGATAATATAAAAGTTCAACTTTTCAGTAATTTATAACTCATGTTCACGAGAAGAAGAATCGCAGGTAGCGTTCAACCGTTTAAGCCGAAAGAGCTTGAACGCTCTTTCGCTGAAATCGGCTCAATCCGAACCGTTTCGAGTCAATTAGTATCGAATATTCAAGCGAACCGATTTTCTTCTGGTCTGTTCAGCTTCATCGATCTTGACAATAAAGCAGTTCAAATGTCCACTTGTCTATTTCCCTCCATCACGATCGAGAAAATACTTGAAGATCATTATTGGTTACACACATATGGGATACATAATTATCTTCTATACACTCTTCTTGGTAGATCTTTTCCATTCTCTGTCACCATTTATCGATTACCCGTAGTTCTCCTTAAACATGTTAAAGAAATGAAGGTATGCCAAGAACTAGAAGTAGGTTACACTGTAAACAATAAACTATGCTCAAAGAGACAATTCAAGAAAACACTTCTATATGAACGAAAGTCTGGTTTATGGAGGTTTATATAAACAAAGATTATAGAGCTTCAACGATTTTTTCTAAGAATTCCCCTAGTGTGGAAATCATTTTCCTTCTCAAAGCTATTATTTGATGAGAACATATCCTCACATTCCTTATAAATCAAACTATTTTTCGCAAATGAAATATTGACGGTTACAATGCTTTCGCAATTTTTTTACAAATATTTTTACCAGAGACATTGATTGAATAAACTTTAATCACATTTTAGCAAACAATAGAAGTATAAAGTTTAAACACGAGATCCTTCGAAGAAAAATTATTGACGCAAATTTTAATATTCATTACTTCCTTTCTTTGAAAATATCAGTTTTCTCCTCAATTCGAAATACGAAACTGCGCTCGTCATTTGAAACAACAACTAAAAGTTTCCTAAAGAAGGTGTAGGTGTCTCTCCTCAAAAGAATTAAGGGATCACTTGTGCGAACCCGAAAAATTGGTCCCACTTTACGTGATCATAACTCCGTCAAAAATTGCCGTATCGATATCGTTAAATAATGGTTTGAAAGCCTGGAACCTCTAGTTTCAGATGCTCTATTTTAAATTGTTGCTATGTTGGTTTTTTACAAAGTTATGGCGAGATGAAGACAACATTGACGGTTAACAAAAATTTTGTGCAACTTTGGAACATCATCTAATGTAATGATGCTTTCGGCGCTACCGTTTCGATCAATTAGTAAATCTAGGAACTTTGCAAAAAACTTTTGTTCTTTTTAACTGGAACATCACACGGGGAGCAACACATTTTTCTGATAAATCGCGTTGATATCATTTGGAAGGGCTATCTTTCCTGTGTAAATTGTGTGGTTGTTGAATATTGTGCGTTTTTTTTTATTCGAGTTATTCAACATTGAAGTAAATATGGGCTTTTTAAATTTAACTGGCTCCAGAAAGCGAAAAAATTATCGTAGAAACTTGTGCAAAAAAGCAATAGAAAGAGCGTTTCTTTCTCTTCAAGGCACTTCTTTTGTTTTTTCAAATTTCATTAACATTCTGATATACCGGTTTTTCTGAAAATATGCTTAAAAAATGCACAATTTCCATTTTTCCTTGAAGTCGCTATATCTCGGCGAGAAATGATCGTAATACCATGATCCGAACGTCAGATTGAAGCAGAGATTCTGCCGATTCGATTGAGTGCCCCATGAACTCGCTGCGACAATTTTTTACCCATGGCAGCTGTGTTTGAAGTTAGTGCTTCGCAGAAATTAGCGCGCCACGTACAGGCGGCTGCCTGACATCACAGTGGAAAAGGACCAAACTCGATTCAAAATCAAAGAACTTTCGATAGAAATGAGGTAGAGCGATGAAATTTTTTTAACATTAAAGCTAAAACTTGGCAGAATATGGGAAAATATGCTGATTATGGTACGAACGTTTTTTAACGTTGAGAAAATTCGTTAAACATGTAGAATTTCAAGAAAATGTGGTTTCTCCAGTACCACGCGCGGAAAATTTTTTTTTAACATGTTATATATCATTCCCCATAGATTTTTTCACGCTGATTTCAAATCTGGTCTCAAAAGTCTACGATCTGAGGATTTTGCAAAATCGATTTCTTCTCGTTGAAAATAATGTAACATCATTTTTAAATTCTTCTAACGTTTTTACTGTTGTAAATTAATAACCGCTGTGTAGTTATCATTATTATATCGCCACTTTTACTTTGTTTAGGATTCCAATAGGGATACGTTTATATCGATATTATATTTATAGAAATTTGTATATATTGATTTCACGCGTGAAAGAAATAAGGATCTGAAAGGCAAAGAACAATGGGGTAATATCGGAATTGCTAAATACAGAGAGAAGGATCTCGGCGCAATTAATAAGTAAAAAGAAGAAATACCCACGATATGAAGGAAAAGGGTAGTTGGGTGGTAACTACAGGCATAGCATATTGCAATATGATATTATGCGGCACTCACAGTATGATAGGGTATTATCCTCACGCAGCTCGGATTTACATATTGCGGGTAACCTGGTATTATATGAAATCAACTGTACAACTACAAGTTGACCATTAAACATCGTTGGTCACCGCGTCTATGAGTTTAAATGCACGTTGTATCTCAATATCATCAAGACTTCCTGTAATTACTGATTCGGTAATTCGTACTTTCCATATTAAACAAAGTGGAATGGAGTGAATATATTTTTGTCAGATCGCTCTGTTTGTAGGTTCAATACTTTATTTGGGCGAAACATTCTGTCAAACTTGGAAAAATAATTCTACGACCTTGTGGAATATAAACGAGTGTGTGTAAGATACATAATCTACTTCATTCTGTTTAAATTGAATGAGTGACTCGTTAGTTTAGATTCGAATCATTTTCGAGCCTGCATCGATGTTTAAAAAGTCACGCTTAATGTTAATAATCCTGTTAAAAACATATTCTCACAAATATCTTTGTAATTTATACGTATTTATTTATTTCATGTTCCAAGCGAAACGAGATGACAGTGGAATTTGTAACGGATTCGCTTAAAACTGGAAAATGAGTAGCACATGTTTACTCTTTGGAATCTCGGCGAAGAAGTCCGAGGCGCAAAACGGTGTCACGTCAAACGCTGTCTACTTCTCCGCAATTGTTAATCCGAAGCTATCACTACCGATTCACGAGCCTTTACAACAACCACGTATCGCCTTTGGCAATGACAATTTTAACATTTCATGTATATATTCGGGTGGACCTTATTTTTCGGGTTACCCTTGGTTCGTCGACAACCCATTTCACCGACACTGTTTTCATCGACACGATTTAACCGACAGTAACTTTCGTCGACAACCCATTTCACCGACACTGTTTTCATCGACACGATTTAACCGACAGTAACTTTCGTCGACACTATGTTTTCATCGACAGTCCGTCTTTAGCGACAAGTTTGAGTTAATCCATTTCCACTGACACCAAATTCGCGTATTTGCTAATGTAGATTAATTGTTATTATCATTGTTATTTTTTCGACGCATTTAGTTGCTTGTATAATAAATAATAAAGAGTATTACAAAGCGTTGTTATTTAGATCATAGTTTTTATTGCTACTTTATTAATCAGAATTTCTTTAAATAAACAAACTTTATTAATAGGTATACACAAATGAATAAAAAATCATAATATTTCATTTAATGTCAAACATAATTGTGTAATAGACTACAAAACATAAAAAAATTGTACAATTTGATATGAATAATGAACTCAAACCTGTCGTTAAACACGGACTCTCAATGAAAACATATGTCTACGATTTGACTGTGTCGATGAAAACGTAGTGTCGGTCAAACCGTGTCGATGAAAACATAGTGTCGACGAAAGTTACTGTCGGTCAAATTGTGTCGATGAAAACAGTGTCGGTGAAATGGGTTGTCGACGAACCAACGGTAACCCTATTTTTCAACTATGAAATTTTGAGCGCGCCGCGCCGCGCCGTCCCCTAAAATTGTTCCATTTCATGAGAAATTGATATATTTAAAATTTTAAATCAATCAAACGTCGTGAGGACGTGGCACATCGAAAAGGCACATCGAAGTTTTGAAATAGAAATAACTGCACGCTAAATGTAAAGAGTACACTGAAAATTCAAATTAAATATTTTATGTCTCCCAAAATATCGTAATTCCTTACCGTCACTCAAGCACTTTATTTTGTACGAATTAAGATTATTTCACATGAAATGGCCTGTCTAATTTCTGTCCTCCACCTTTCCGCTAACAAGTCCGTTTTCTAGACTGCGGACTGCGGATGTTTATGCAATTTTCAACTTTTATAACCGAACTTTAAGAAAATGGAATCAAATAGAGTGCTGGTTTTAGTGGGAACAGCCTTTGTAGATCGAAAATAAATAAAAATTGTACTAAATTCTATCGACTTTTACATTCTATAGCAGTTTTTGAAAATTTTCATATGGCTTAAATGCATACAGATCCGCAGTCTAGTAATACCGGCGAGAACGACGCTTTCCAATTGGAGTAATATAACTCTAACTTGCTCATCCCAAATCAGATGGATGGCAAAGGCTATGTATTCTTTAAAAATATTTTTATTTAGAGATCACTTTACATGATTTACATGATGATGAAAACGGAACACATCAGATTTGTATTTTTGTCGGTATATTGTATCTACAAGTTTGGATCCAAGCCCCAATTGTTGCAGAAACTCCAAAACAAGACCCTGAGTTTTTAAGTCGCGTAGCAGCGTAGCACTACTGGAATTTTCTAATCATTTATGGTACCTAACACCCGAAACTGTAACGCTTTCCTTTTTTTGACCCAATATTCTGCATCTTATACAAAACAAATGATTGTAGCTTTAGGTACCGTTAATGATAATGTTATAAAAAGATTAAAAGTTCATTCAAGTTGGTAACAACATTGCAGCCTGTACATATGTCTAAAAAACTTAAAATTTTTTTAAAGGGCTTTCAATTTCCCTGGATTTTTTTATAAATAAGGAGCCCTAACAATGACAAAGTGATTCCAGTTATAACGTAGGCTTAAATATAGTACATTATTTAGCTGTAGTTAATGATTCGGCAGAACGAGGAGTCGAACTTATGCAAGAATTTAACGATGTACTATCACGAAATGAAGGAAAAAAACGATTCATGATGCAAACTATATCAGACTACAGAAAGCGCTATCTAGACGCAAAAGGACTACATTAATGAAAAATTTGTAAAATGTCTAGCTTTGTTGCCTTGTGTGTATTAAAAGGTAATTAAACCTCTATTTTTCTATTCTTCGTCTTTATATGGTGTAATATTTACCACATCCAGACAATGCAAAAATTCGCAGACGAATTGGCTATACATACCAGTCGGTACCCTTACTCCGCCGCGATAATTAGCACCGCGTCACGCTGGTACCTGCGCCACCTTCTTTAGCTGCTGATAAAACAATAAACGACATGTAATCCAGTGGTATCGTTAAAAATGCTATATACGTTTATACTAAATGCTTTTATTTCGATAAAACAAGCCAGAATTCCCCCACACGCCAGGTGCAAGACTATATTCCATTATGCATAATTATTGTTAAATGGCAAGAAAAAAGAAAATCCTGAAACATGTATCCCCTATTTTGGATCAAAGATCACGCACCCAAGTTTACATTAAAATTAACTAACAATAAATAAGAGAAACTACAAAAAGAAATCAAATTTTTAATATATTGTTTAAACAAAAAACTTTTGTTAAAATTTTCTTGCGCGACTACATTGCCCATTGAAAAACACACAATTTAAAAAAAAATTCAAATTTTTTCGACCTCTGGTTTCCGAGATATCTCAAAAAGTATGGTTTTGACCCCCAACTTTGAGGGCTGTTTTCACCCCTTCAAAGTGGATGGTTGCCGATGAAAAAAAAATACGTGTCAAATATTTTTCAAAGAACTATAAACTCCCAAAGTTTTATCAAAATCCGAATTTCGCATCTGAATATGTTCCCTTGTTAGTTTAAGAACACAACTGAAAGAATTGGTACGTAAAATTTAACATATATATTTACAAAAATATGAGCACAAATAAATATAATATATATATTATTATATTTTTGCACAAGGGGAGAACATTTAGTCAAAATCAAAAGTCTTTCCTTCAGATATTCTCATTCACATACATGTTTATCGTAACCTTAATGTCACTGTGCGACATCTTCCTTTTATTCGATTAACTTCATCTTTTGCAAGAATTATTTTCTTCTCCAATTTTAGGAGGCGGCGTGAAAAAAATCTCGCGAGAAAAATTTCGATAGGTATAGCTAAGATGCACTCTAATATATGTACATACATACATACATACCACAGTTATAGTTATATAGTTATAGTCGCATGCGAGACTCGATGTACTCGATCGACAAGTGTAGTGAAGCGTCGCGTCGCACAGTGGTCTAAAACGCGAAATTTAGTGACATTTTGGTATAACTTCTAAGGTATTTTAATACCTTAGATATATGTATATGTATATGTATATATCTTTAGATATCGACGTGAAATTTGGGGTGTAGGATATTAACATGTAATCTTTTTTAATAATGTTTCGTTTATTTAATAGCTTTTTTAACTATATTTTTTAAACATATTTACAAAAACACGTTCGCTGCCAACAACGAGTTATCTCGTAGGCGAAGTTTGTGTTGAAGCTGTCATAGAACATTTTATAGCAAAAACCGACTACGATATAACTCGTATAATTAATAAAGCAATTAAAAATTATCTAAATTCACAATATCTTTCCCATAAATACATGTTTTGTATTTTTATTTTACAATTAATTAAAATTTGTTGGCGTGGTGGAACCGTTTTTGAAAATGTCGCTCGGCAGCGAACGTGTTAACAACATTTTGCAAATTTTTTTGAAACGGAATACATTCAGCTTAGTCAATATATTATTCTTCTAAATTTTTGAGAAATCGCTATTTGAATAAAATTTGTTTCTTGATTTTCCAAGGCCTCCGGAGAAAATTTATCTTATATTTTTCAACTTTGAACAAATATTGTGATGTTATTATAAAAGATATTGGACTGTTCTTTGCAGCAAAAGATTCTGTATACTTTCCCGAATACAGTGATATCCAATATTAATACATTATGAATGTTTAAACATGTTTAAACAATCATTAAAAACGGAGAGACACCACTTTTGCATCAATTTTTGAAAATATTTTTGTATTTATCTCAAAAAATATAAGGGTCCAGCGTAAAATCGAACTATATCACTCCATAGAGCAGACTTTTTTCTTGAGAAACCCCCTTTTTCAAAGAAAAATGTCGCTTCGAATGATCTCAGGAACCTCTCATATCCGGATGTTCAAGGAATTTTGAGACACCCTGTATACACAGAAAAATAGTGTTATTTACAAAACAATATGTACAAACGAATATGGCATGAACGTCATAAATGAAATTAATAAATAAATGAATCGCAATGTTATCTGAATTGTGTTTTTTAAACACATCTATCGATATGCATAAGGAAATCACGGAGCGTCACAAAAATTTTTACAAAATGTGAAGTATTGTGAACTACAGCAACATCTCATATGTACATAATTTCGTTAAAATTATATCGATACAATACCTACAGTTCTTTACAATTACTTTTATGGTAGACATTTGTTTTAGTTTATTGTAGTATCGACTACACTCTTTGATTCCCTAAACCTATGCATTGTGCAATCAAATGGAAGGTGATATAGTTGCATGCATAGGTAGCATTCAGCTCGGTATGGTTATAACGCCAGGGTAGAGAGTAGAGAGTTTTGGGTTCTGCGGTCAATAAAGGGTATCATGACGGTAAACAATTGACACCTAATCTGGTGCTGCGCAAAGCACTCCCTATGCATACTTACATAAAGCGTGTGTAATCAGAAGGTACAGCCACAACAGAAACTGTACCTAAGATGCATACACAGATCGTTACATAAATTCATTTCGTAATTCTGCTATACGTATCTGTGGATATCATCAATGTAAACTGTAATAGAACAATAAGGCAATGTTGCAGTAATATGGTCCATTGTAATAATCTTCCTTAACACGATGGCGTGTCAGAGAATTATACAATAAATAGAAATAAGACGGTTTATTAACACTCTGCTAGACATTGTGGTGCTTTATCAATTCAAAATACGAAATTATTCGACCAAGAAGTTTTCCCTGATTTTATATTCCCTGTTATTAACACCACCTGTACGGAGTACTAAAGCTGACTATTTTACATTACCTTACAAAAATACATAAGAATGTATCTATCCAAATTAGTAGCCATTTTTTGAAATTTTTATGACATACTAGCAGCCCTCGGCACGGCTTCGCCCGTGCTAAGAGTGAGAAGAATTTTATTTAGATTTATAATTAGATTTTGATCTTAAAATAATTTAAGCTAATGCTAACATTTAGCGTAAGTCGAGTGGATAAACAATATTTTTGGTTTTTTGATTTGGTGTGTATATGTATATGTATAGACTTTTTGGAGTCCCTACTCTGGAGCAAGCAACATATAGTTGACCATGCGAAAAACATGGTCGGAATATGCGGTAACAGTATTTATTATTGAAGGATATTAAAAATCACACATAAATTATCCTGTTTTTCGTCAAAATATTCCTCGTGCTCAAATACCTACATATGTATACCAATTTTCATAGCGATAGGTTCAAACGGTATAAAAGTTCATGTATTGCAGCGCCATCTACAGCTGCGAGTTACAACAAATTAAATAGCGTAAAAACCTTCTCCATCAAAAAATACATATATGTATGTGCCAAGTTTCATGTTGATCGGTCAAACATGATGTTTCGAAGTCTATTGTATACGAACATCCATTTTTATATATTAAGACACACAAAGAAATAAATCTGTTGAATATCCTGAGGATCCTCATGGATACATCTTTACAATCTCAATAATCACATAAATTAAAGACATTAGAACTCATCAAATTCCTGGAAAGGTAGTGCTAATAGAAACCATCATTAAGTACATACATGTATTTCACACTTATTCAACAATTCGCTTACTGCATGAAAAGAAAAAGTTATGAAAAAATTGTTATTGGTCTGAATTGCGGAGAAAATACTAAAAATTGCATTTTATCACTTCTTCGTGTGGGCCTATATTGAAAATGTAAAAAGTTCATTTCGCAGATCTCTATTAAATATACAGGGTGAGCCAGAAGAAACAGAACACCTGAATATCTTTGTTGGATTTAAAGATACGAAATTTGGCGACATGGGAATTTGAATGGTATCGGAGGACGCACGTCGCACAGTGTGCTCGATTGACGAAGCACGCGACATTTTGCGAAAAAATCAACTTTCTAATTTTGATATTTTTACAATTGATATCGATTTCTAAATGTCCGCCGACCATGAAAATGATAAAATTAATCAAATACAATAGCAGTTCTAGTTGTGATACGCGCATGAAGTTAGACAGTTTAGGAATATCGATTTTCCCTACATAATTTGGCTGTTGATTCTTAAAGTGTCCTGATAACTGTGATCAACTTCTTGCCCTGAATTTTTTTCTACATCAAAATGCACACTTTATTGATAGGAAATCATACTTTTCATTGACAATTATGTTATATAACATATTTTTAAAAAGATACTGGGCAAAATGGAAATAATCGTTTAAAAATTGTATCTTTAACATGTGCTATCTTTCGGGTCCCAAGAGGGCCCACTTTTTAACAAGTAAGGATTTTTTCAGTGAACCTTCCTCTCTATATTGTGACAAAACTGATTTCCTCCTTCGAGTCCTTTTTCAGGATGTTATTGTCTAAACTAGTCTGAAGACATCCGCGTCGCGTTATCTTGTCCGCGCTCGGACGCGCGCTACGCGCTGAATTAGTCAAGTACGCAGCCTCTAAAAATCTGACAGAACTGTGTTGAATATTTATATTTATATTATATTTTTATTTAATATTAATTTATATTTTGCAGTATAAATAAGTCAGTCTTTCATCTCTGATATTTTGACTGCGTTGAGTTTCACGAATTCTTTTCGACAGTGCATAAGTTGCATTGTAATTGTTTACGCGCATCGATCTTCAAATCTTTATGTTTCGTTTTGTCGATGCAAATTTTCGATCGAAACAGAATTATTGTCAGTCAGAGCAGAACTATCAGCCTGTGCAGTACTGTGATTCCGAAATTATTTTCAGTTTTATACGTTTTCTGTTCATATTATTTACAGGGTGACAAAAAATAACGGAGTTAAACATTTCTTATTGTAATTCTGTCAAATCGACGAATTTTGAAAAACCAAATGATAACAACCATAACATAGACCTCTAGTATTCATATATTTAAGAAGTTCCGAAGTGGCCACCCTTTGAGCCGATTCAGAGGTTCAAACGTGTTTTGGAATTTTCGGCTATGGGCCGCAGCTCTTCTGGCGTCATTCGGTCCCACACCCGGCGCAGAGATTTTTTCAGCGACTCGAAACTTTTATGGGGCTGAGCACAGACCCTGGCCTCCAAAATCGACCAAACGCTGGAGTTCATAGATTGAGATCCGGTGAGTACGGCGGCCATTCCGCAGATGTGATGAAACCTGGAAAATGGGATTTGCTATGGTTTTCGTGGATCAAGGGGTCAAAGTCAACCAAGAAGTGTATCGACGGGACATTCTCGAAGCCGTCGTACTTCTGTGGGCTCAACAGTACCTCGGCGATCCGGAATGGACGTCACAGCAGGATTCCGCGCTGGCCCACAGGGCGAAAACGACTCAGGAGTGGTGCAAAGCCCATTTTCCAGGTTTCATCACATCTGTGGAATGGCCGCCGTACTCACCGAATCTCAACCCGATGGACTACAGCGTGTAGTCGATTTTGGAGGCCAGGGCCTGTGCTCGGTCCCATAAAAATTTGGAGTCATTGAAAAAATCTCTGTATCGGAAGTGGGACTGAATAACGCCAGAAGAGCTGCGGCCCATTGCCGAAAATTTCAAGACACGTTTGAGCCTCTGTATCGGCGCAAAAGGTGGCCATTTCGAAACTTCTTAAATATATGAATACTAAGGCCGCTATTAGACTAGCGCAGCCGAGTTGCGCCACCAGTGGCTCAGCACGTCGGGGGGCATTGAAACAAATGTAACCTATTAGACTACGGTAACTGGTGGAGCCACCAAAAATTGTTGCCGATCTGGTGGACGGCATCGACAACCGGCCGGGCAACATTTGGAGGCGCCGCCACCAGCCGGGGCATTGATTTGAATGTAGCCTATTAAACAAAGCCACCAAGTTGCGCCACCAGCATCGCGAAAACACGAACAATTGACGTTCAAATTACCACCACATTTATCGTAAAATAAATAAGAGCACGACACAGCGTTACATCGACAGCGGGAATGAACGCTTGGTGGTACCACCAGTTACCGATTCATAAAAGCTCTTCAATTCGGTGGCGCCACCAAGTTGCGCCACCAAGTTGCCCACCAGTGGCCTAGTCTAATAACGGCCTTAGTCTAATAGGTTACATTTGTTTCAATGCCCCACGACGCGACGTGCTGAGCCACTGGTGGTGCAACTTGGTCTAATAGCGGCCTAAAGGTCCATGTTATGGTTGTTATTATTTGGTTTTTCAAAATTCGTCAATTTGACAGAATTATAATAAGAAATGACTAACTCCGTTATTTCTTGTCACCCTGTAATATAATACATCAAGTAAGTTAATATATATATCAATTATATTTTATTTTTAGAACTTCATATGCAGTAAGGAGCATAACTGATTTACACACTTCAAACCAGAATAACTTTTATATAAATGGACCAAACGACTTCAATTTCTCTGTAAGGCTAGAAGAATTAGTTTAGTCAATGATGTCTAATAAATAAGTTGAAAAATGCATTTGGTCGAAATTGTGAAAAACAATACTAAAAATTGATTTTTACAACTTTTTTAGCTGGCCCAATAACGAAAATTTAAAAAATGTGTTTTGTCAACTGGTATAAATTATGTACGCCCTGAAAATTTCATTGAAATTGGTTAAGTGGTTTACGAATTATAAACGATCAAAAGTGGTAAAAATTTCAATTTTTCAAGATTTTCGGCCTTAACAAATTTTTCTTAATAATATAAAACTTAAACATTTTATCTATTTGCATTAAATAGCGAAAATATTAAATACATTACAGAATAAATAATTTATAAAACTGTGTTAAATTAATAAAAACGATTAAACAAATGTAAAATATATTAAGTTAAAAATCATTGAGAAGTAATTATTTTTTTATATATTTAGTTCAAATTTCAAAAATGTCGCGTGCTTCTTCAATGGAGCCCACTGTGCGTCGCGTCGCCATCATAATATTATTCTTCTTTGTGCCTTTTTTAGGTATTTTCAATGTCACCAGCATTTTTTGAGATGGAATGTCCAATTTTTTATGCTCGATTTCGATAGATTCTGAGTATGTATGTATCGGTTTGTTCTTCAAAAGAATACATCGTTTACAGTCTCTTGATTCGATGATATATCATTCCTATCATTGATGTTCTGCGATATCGTCCAGAAGTGTTTATCTGCCATTGCCAGGTTTATTTATTAGATATTCATTAGGTATTATATAGCGTATTTACTAACCCTGGCAATGACAGATAAACACTTCTGGACGTTATCGCAGGACATCAATGATAGGAATGGTATATCATCGAATCAAGAGACTGTAACCGATGTATTCTTTCGAACAACAAACCGATATGCTTCTCATTTACGGAGAATGCTAGCAAAATTCAGTGAGAGCTAGAGATTTATACGAGATTTATACTTACCCTGTATAACTGGGTATACGAGCTGGTAAACTATTCTATCTAATGTCAGCGAAAAAATTCACAAGTTGTTTGGTTCGATTTTTAAAAAGTTATCGTCTTTCCAAAATTGTCCGAATATTTTTGTGAGTTACTGCATCTAGCACCATTATCGTATAAATAATTTTCCATCAGTTAATGTATAACGAAAATTCATTCGCCTCGAATTATATTTTTCAGTTCGGTTTAATGCCTTCCAGACAGATGTAAGAGCATATGGTACCGCGAACGGTACACGGGAGATTTAAAGCAGTCGTAAAAATGTTAAGCATGAAGCATAGATACATAGGCGCCGCGCCGTGCGTCGAAACTGGACTTTAGAGCTGAAGACGTCAAAACAAATGCTGCCGCATGAATCGATACCGATTCTTAATACTTTATTTATGACTTTCCTTATTTCGTGGCGCAGTTCGAACTGCCAGAGCAATCCCGAGACAGTTAAACGAATAGGATAAATTTTAAACTTTTATTCAATCAATCGGTTAAACTTACGTTCACGGGTGAATCCTCCAATGGCCTTGACCTTGACATACACTACTGTGATAAAGAAAGAAGCACCCAGTATAATTATAAAACATAATGACAAACAATATCTTCATGTAGCAATTGTATTGTACAATATAATTGATTTATTGCACAAATTTCAAGTTTAGATTTAGGGAAATTTCAAGTTTAAATTTAGGGAAATTTCAAGTTTAAATTTAGGGAAATTTCAAGTTTAAATTTACGGAAAAATTTTTCCAATAAAAATCGAGGGAAATTTCAAGATTAAATTTAGGGAAATTTCAAGAATCAATTGACGGAAATTTCTAGATTACATTGAAGGAAATTTTTAGTTTAGATTTAGGGAAATTTCAAGTTTCAATTTAGGGAAATTTTTACAATAAAAATCGAGAGAAATTTCGAGAATAAATTGAGGGAAATTTCCAGATTACATTGAAGGAAATTGCAAGATTAAATTAAGAGACATTTCAAGTTTCGAATTTCGGGGAAAGTTTTCAAGTAAAAATCGAGGGAAATTTAAAGATTGAATTTAGGGAAATTTCAAATTTTGAATTCAGGAAAATTTCAATTTTTGACTTAAAGGAAATTTCAAGTTATGAATTCGGGGAATTTTAAGCTAAATTTTGGGAGATCTTCCAAGTTAGAATAATTTTTTAATTTTTTCGACATACACATAGGTTAGTACTTTTTTATAACGAATGTCCAGGTGCATCGATTGATGTATTTCAAAAGACCTCATTCCATTTAAAAAAATATCGATGACCTTGAAATCTCATTAAAAAATGACCTCGAAAATTTTTTCCCTTACACCGTTACATGTGGCCCTTCAAACAGTGTAACTTTGTCCTAAGAAGTTTTTTTGTACAACGAAAAGTAACGGAGATATTTAGGAGTTCTGTTTCTTCGGACTCACCCTATATAGTCACCATTCTTTTCTAATTGTAGAAATTGCAACTATATGTATAATTGATTAATAAAGCTGTATTCTTTAAAATTTAACCAATCATCATCTGATATGTATAAGCAAATGTTGTTCAAAATCTCGAGTTCTACAATATATCTGAAAATCGTCGAAATTCAGAATGGTGTCAGCTTTCTAAATGATTACCTTTAAAGTTGATGAACAAACAACTGAAAGTCGAGCTATTTTTACTGCTTTTTTGGATCTGCAGAATACGAAAGCAATGTCGGTCATTGCAATTTCGACCGTCTGTTTTATATTTTACTTTCGCATTTTTCGGGTCAACGTAATGCCCAGCCTGTCTACCAATATCAATCCCACACACGAGCCAAACAATTAGCAAAGGCGACCTGACTTTCGTCAATAATTTTCGTTTGGGAATACATTTTTCATAAAAAAAAGGAGTGACAGTTAAAAACAGTCTCAGAACTGTGTCCTTGCCAGTATGCATATGTCATGGCTATTGGAGAGCATCCTTTCTAAACGTAAGTTTTATGAACGATTCTAATAAATATATTTGTACAGTGGAAAACAAAATTGATTCAATGAAACCATTTTTCAACAAATCTTTATCCACTTATTTGTTAAAGCACGATAACGATAAACTCACGAAGTACGTGGTTTTACATCTATTTGAGCTTATAAGAAACAATTAATATTTTCATTTATTTTACATTTAAAGAAAATAGACAAATATATGTGCCCATAATTATGAAAGTCTAAGTCAAAATTGAACATTTTCAAAAATAAATTTTGGTACTTTGGGATTATCCCGTCGACCTCTCGCGCCATCATAATGGAAAGCAAGTTCCAAAATAAATAATATAATAATAATAATTTAATAATAATATAATAATATAATATAATAATAATTATTATGATATAATAATTATAATATAATAATTGTTATTATAATATAATAATAATGTCGTGTTTGGCGAAAATGGTCGACGGAATAATCCCAAAGTACCTAAATTTTCATTAATACTATTAAAATTCTAAATTTTCGAATGTTACATAATATAAAAATATTTTTTAACCTATTCAAATGTAATCCTTTAAATATCTCGAAACAAGAAATATATGACTTACAATTAGACTGGATTCTTACAATATTTACGAGATATTGATCCTCTTTGTTCCTCTTCTAGGTCCCACAAGTATTTCAGTAAAAATGGCGGAGAATGATATTCTTGATTTAATTGCCTCTCTCCAAGAAAACCCATATATTTTCGATTTAGTTTAAGTCGGAGCTTTGTGCTGGACAATCCAGAAATAAGTGGCTGAAAATTGAACCATCTTTGGACTGTTCGTGATACGTGATTCCGATCCTAGTCTTGCTGGAAAGCAATGCCATTTTCTTCGACTGGCATATTTTCGGTTGTCTCTGTCAGTTGCGTTTGTAATATTTCTTTACACGACCACTGATCCAACGCCATACCTCGTACTACACCCCCATGTAATGAATGAAACACCATCTCCCAAATATGTAGTCATTTAAAGGTTTTAGTCTATCTCCAGAACTCCTTGGACGATTGAAATGTATTTTACTGTTTTTTCCACAGTAAAATCACCATTTTTAAAACGTTGAAACCATTCTCTACATGTTTTATCGGAAACAGCATTATCGCCATAAACGTCTACAATCATTCGATGAGCTTCAGCTGCAGTTTTCTTCCAATTGAAGCAAAAGATTAACACTTCGCGCAAATGACGCTTATTCGGCTCAAATTCCGACATTTTCAATGTAGAAAAAAACGATGTCATTGATGCAAGCGTATATTGTTATGTATTGAATTTTATTGAAAGATGTCCAAACTAAAAAGTTAACATTACTTTAGACGTTATAGTTAACGACAGTTCGAGCTACAGCTACTCGACGCTAAACGGACGGAACTTTCCGATTGACCTAATACTTATTTGATGTAACAATACTGAATGTACGCATTGCGAAAGAAACTTTTGGGCCAACCTAATACTACAACTTCCTCCTATTCGATTTTTTCTAACGATTACCGTTTACAAAAGAAAACACTCGTACAAATGATCGCGAACACCTTATATATCACTAACTAATTGTAAGTAAGAGATGAAATAGTTTTACTTCGTTAAAACTAAAGGATTAATGCAACGTTGTTAGATGAGACAGGATGTAACTAAAGGATTTTTATATCTCCGTCAGCGTAAGTTATCGTGCGAATCATCTAGCAACGTTGTTTTAATATATGAACCATAAAGCGTACCTTGTATCGAAACTCGGAAGTATAGTTGCTTTTAAAGCGGATGCCCGCGCCCCGCGTAAAAGTTCATGTTGAATGATAGGTGGGAGTGTCCGGAAGCCGGTGCCATAGTGAGTGCAGGCCGCCCAACATGAATTACGAATTCCTTTGTTCTTTCTTGAGAAAGGTTCACCTTCTCCAGAAAAGAACATTAAACTATACAAACGGAAAGTTTCTATCGATGAATATATTTTCTAAGGATCTCACTACCACGCCAGGCAGAGAAAATTACGAACGTAATACGAACAAGTTGATGTATAAATGAATTAATTTCATTTAATTATTTATTTATTGATGCCATGAACCTAGTTTGGTTTATGTAGCATACATTACTATGTATATAATACACTCCTCAAAAGAATTAAGGGATCACTTGTGCGAACCCGAAAAATTGGTCCCACTTTACGTGATCATAACCCCATCAAAAATTGCCGTATCGATATCGTTAAACAATAGTTTGAACGCCTGAAACCTATAGTTTCAGATTTTTTACAAAGTTATAGCGAGATGAAGACAACATTGACGGTTAACAAAAATTTTGTGCAACTTTGGAACATCACACGGGGAGCAACAAAGTTTTTTGATAGATCGCGTTAATATCATTTTGAAGGGCTCTCTTTTCTGTGTAAAATGTGTGGTTGTTGATTATTTTGCGATTTTTTTTATTCGAGTTATTCAACATTGAACTAAATGTTGGCTTTTTAACTTTAACTGGCTCTAGAAAGCGAAAAAATTATCGTAGAATCTTGTGCAAAAAAGCAATAGAAAGAGCGTTTCTTTCTCTTCAAGGCACTCCTTTTGTTTTTTCAAATTTCATTAACATTCTGATATACCGGTTTTTCTGAAAATATGCTTAAAAAATGCACAATTTCTATTTTTCCTTTAAGTCGCTATATCTCGGCGAGAAATGATCGTAATACCATGATCCGAACGTCAGATTGAAGCAGACATTCTGCCGATTCGATTGAGTACCCCATGAACTCGCTGCGACAATTTTTTACCTATGGCAGCTGTGTTTGAAGTTAGTGCTTCGCAGAAATTAGCGCGCCGCGTACAGGAGAGATAGCCCTTCCAAATGATATCAACGCAATTTATCAAAAAAATTTGTTGCTCCCCGTGTGATGTTCCAGTTAAAAAGAACAAAAGTTTTTTGCAAAGTTCCTAGATTTACTAATTGATCGAAACGGTAGCGCCGAAAGCATCATTACATTAGATGATGTTCCAAAGTTGCACAAAATTTTTGTTAACCGTCAATGTTGTCTTCATCTCGCCAGAACTTTGTAAAAAACCAACATAGCAACAATTTAAAATAGAGCATCTGAAACTAGAGGTTCCAGGCTTTCAAACCATTATTTAACGATATCGATACGGCAATTTTTGACGGAGTTATGATCACGTAAAGTGGGACCAATTTTTCGGGTTCGCACAAGTGATCCCTTAATTCTTTTGAGGAGTGTACTTTACAAAAATAAACATTAGCGCTATAATGTCTCGTACGCTTAGAAAAAAAATTAATAGTGTAGGGAGGATAGTGTTTGCGATTGAGGAGCAGTTGAGACAGGTGTTCTCGTTCTGAATCATATTCTGGACATTGCCAGATAATATGATTGAGGTCGTGAACCTCCGCACCGCATTCACAGGAACCATCTGAAATGAAGCGTACTCTCGCCAGGGAGGCATTTAAATTATAATGATTCGAACGGCTTCTGTTGACAAATCTAACAAAACCTCTCGGTAATTTGAGACTCGAAAACCAGGGTATTCTTGAATCGCTAAAGAAATGTTAAAAAAAATATATGTATACCTTTGTATAAGGCTTCAGTCTTAATTTTATCATTCGATGACATTCTCATTTGATATTTGAAATCGCTAAAAAGATCGGTAAACGGTATTTTAACCATTACCGACCGGTGATTATTGCATAATTTTGAAAAATCCATGGTACATGGCTAAACACTTTTTAATGGACCCTGCAATAGCAACAGCAATTTTCATTATAAACTAACAAGTCACCCTCAATAACGTCATCTAATAGTTTCATTTAAGATTGCAATGTCAAAGAAAATTTCTATACTTTCCTTTGGCACAGCACAATTATTGAAAATCCTATTAATAGGCTTCCGGTAGGTAAAGTGTTAACAATCGATAGGGTTCTTGATTCTGTAGCTTCTTTGGCTAATGAGTCTGCCTTTTCATTTCCTGTTAAGTCAATATGCGCTGGATTCCAAATAAATTTAACAAACTCTGTTCTACCATTGCTGGATATAAAAGTATAAATGAATTAATCAACGTAGAAATTGTATAAGTCACTTTACATGAAATCAATCGAAAATTAGTAATACTCAAGTTTCCCGTTATTTTTATAAAATTTCCTTGATTGATTGAAATGATTGTGATGAATGAAAGATTGAAATAAACCTAGCCATACAAAAAATATAAATTTCCTTTTCTCTTTCACGACATTTTTGGGGATTAAGACGTTTTAATCACTGCAGCTGTAAAAAACTAATACGGCAAGGGGTTAATTGGTATTTCGGCCTTTATTGGTATTTCGTTTCATTCAAAATCAGGTCGATCGCATACTCATAATTTGGTTACATAGATGTTTATTTCACTTTTGTACTCTGCGGTGATTATACATATTAGGGGAGATGTTTTCGAGCATCAACGGGAGTAACGTGAAACAAGTGTTCTAACCACGCTGTGCCGCTAATTACTTAATACTGGCGGAACATGTAGAACTACGCTTTACATATACGTCCGCTGCATTACTTGTTGCACGTGTTCTTTTTCATTTGTACTACCAGCCATATGGGGGGCGACAGTAAACTTTTAATTTCGGACTATGATTACGAATCTTGGTATTTTTTTTTTAGTAAAACCTACTGCACGCACAGAATATTTCGTTTATATTCGCTACCTTAATATCACGGTCGCTTCTAGAGATACGAAAAAATACGCGAAAAAGAAATTTGTTTTATGGAGAAGGAAAATGTGCTATTTCCATTTTTATAAATCCGCTGATAAAAGAAAACATAATATACATATACTGTTGACCGAATTTATGTTTTAATTGTCTGCGATGAGACGTTTCACGAATTCGTATAAAGAATTACAGAAGGTGATGACGCAATACTGTAAACTATTGGCTAGAACAGATATCAGAGAAATTATTATAATTATGAAATTATACTTTCCACAAACAAAAAGTAAAAGAAGGTGCAAATTGGGGGCATCCTTTGTTATAATCATTTGACGAACTGTCATGTGTAATAAAAACATTAATAATTGGCAGAAGAGGAAAGTACCACTGTTTGACCTTTTTCAAAATCCATCAACTTATTTCACTTTTCCATTGTCGCGGTATTAGATAATAGTGCACACTAACAATCATAACACTCGTAAATAATTATGTTTCTTCTATCGATCGTATTTGCTGTTAATAAATGTTAAATGCTTTTGGCGCAACGGTTCAATCGTTTACTACTAATTATGAAGCAATTTTGCTAATTATCAAACAAAATCAACGTTTCGATCCTAGTTTGGATCCTTATCAAGATTTATTTGAATCGCGTCTGTAAAGTAAATATGTTATAATAATTTCAAAAACTATTAAATGATTGGATATAAGGAATATTGTTCATAAAAACTCACTCACTTGCTTTGGGGAAAATAAATTTATAATAATTGCGTGGCACGTGTGTTACGTGCGTCGGACATGTTGTTGTCAAGACACTGATGTAAGAACGTATTGAAAACAATGTAGGTTATATCTATCGATATAAGGCGGTAAATTTGAAAGGTCATAGCATGTTCTTAAATCCACTATTACGAATATACCTTGATGGTAAATCGTTATTAACGTTCAACTTTTATTGGAATCAGTTTCATACAGTTAATTGTATACGAGAAACAGCTAGTTCAAAATTTTTTAGATAATGACAAAAGTAAGGTTTATTGGAAAAATTCATCATAGAACATTACTGGTTTAGTAATGTTGCGTAATATATTCATGTATCTTAGGTGTCTCATACATAAGATTTACGCTGCGATGTTTAATCATATGAATAGTTTCCAATGGTAGCCTTTGTTGTAAATTTTATTCTTTGTCAATAATTTTGGCGTTCTCAAAATCAAATCTATGATCCATTTCAAGTGAATGGTTTCGTCAATGCAGTATGTTGTAGTGGAGGTAAGGAAATATTATGCTTATGTTCTGTGACACGGGTTTTCAAGTTTCTGGACGTTTATCCAATATACATATACTATATGTACACTTGACTACATCCCAAGCAAGGTATTGAGTATTCAATATTGCAACTTTCTAAACGTGGTAGTTTGTCTTTAACAGGTGGAAACTAGGTTTTAAGATAATTGTATGAATTCCTACTCTTCAAAAGATCCTTTTTATGTACTTTGAGATGTTCTCAACATAAGGTATAACAACGGTATTTTTCCAATTGATTGGACCAGTTCTTTTAAATCTATCTTCCTTTCGTTTTTCACAACCAAAAGAGGATGATATAATTCAAAAATACGTTCCTTGGCGATGTTTGACGTAAAATTTTCTGAGTAACCGTTGTGTTTTAATATATTTTTTATTAACAGCAAATTGTTGCGTCGAAATTCGGGATCAGAGAGTAAGATAGCTCTATCTATCAAACCTTTGATTAAGTCCACTTTATGTTGCAAAGGGTGAAACGAGTAGAAGTTTACATATCTACCCGACTAGCTAGTTTTATGTAACCAATTCGTTTTTAACCTATTTTCGGTTCTAATGACACTCACGTCGAGAAAGCTTAGACTTGAATTGCTTTCCATCTCATATGTGAATTGTAATCTTTCATGAAAGCTGTTAAATGTGTCCAACAAAATTTTAAATTGTTCAGATTTTATACATGTGATTATGTCATCGACATACCTTTTATACAGAACCAATTCAAAGGATAGTTTTAAAATAGAATTCTCTTCTAATCTTTCCATTACAAGATTTGCAACAACTCGGGAAATTGGAGACCCCATGGCTGTTCCAAATATTTGTTTGTAGTAAACACCATTAAAAATGAACACATTGGCTTCCAATACAAACTTAACAGCATGACGAAACTCGTCATGTTGTATGTTAGTATGTTGTTTTATTTCGTCCCAACGACAGTCTAATACCTGTAAAGCTAAATCAATTGGTACGTTTGTAAATAAAGATGTTACATCAAAGGATACTAACATTGATGAATCACCTGGAATTTCAATTGTTCTAATTTCCTTGACGAATTGCCAGCTAGCTACTGTATGATGAGGGAATTTCCCTATTATTTTGGACAAAATGTTAGCGAGAAATTTGGACCGTTTATAAGTGGGACCGCCGCGCCACGCCGATGAAAGAAACAATAATTCTCCATGTGATAGCTTTTCTATATGTGTCTTAGGTAGTGCATGAGCTCTGGGTATTACCTCATTGTATGTTTTTCTGCGCCGAAAGCATTTAACATTTAACATTAACTCGTAAATAATTGAAGATGTAAATATATGATTTCTGAGATTTCTCCTGTATTGAAATCATTAAGGGAAGAGTTTCCATTTCTTGCAATCGACAAAGACAATTCTTATTTTGCATGAAGATCCGCAGTCTAATTATAACAATACACTAACAGTAACTGTAAGTAATCAACTTTCATTAATATTATGATTACCTAGTAATATTAACGCTTTACCTACCGGAAACCTATTAATAGGATTTTCAACAATTTTGCTGTACCAAACGAAAGCATAGAAATTTTCTTTTACATTGCAATCTTAAATGAAACTATTAGATGACGTTATTGAGGGTGACTTGTCAGCTTACAATGAAAATTGCTCTTGCTACTGAAATTATGTAATAATCACCGGTCGGTAATGTGTTAAGATTATCTAGGATAATCCTAATAAGATTTCTTTTCTGAAGCACGAACCCGACGTACAATTGTTCTATCACTCTCACAGTAAAACAAAAAACAGAACTAGGGATCTCATTAAAAAATGAGGAAACGCGCGAAAAGTAAAAACAATGGAAAGTCTAGTTTCGACATGGGTTATGGCAAACAAGAATTTTTTATTGTAATGGTAGATACATTTATTAGTAGACTGCGGATCTTTATGCATTTAAGACTTGTGAAAATTAAAAAAAAATGCTAAAAGATAAAAGTCGATAGAATTTAGTAGAATTTTTATTTATTTTGGATCTGCAAAGGCTTTTCTCATTAAAAATCGGATTTTATTTTATTCCACTCCTTCCTATTCCTATACAAGTATCCTTTTAGTACTTTAGTACTTATATTTCCTAGTACTTTGTCATTAAAATTCAGATCAAGAATTGACAAGAATTTTATCTTCTTTCAATGGTTTATTCCTCGGAAAAGTTTACAGAGTCCGATACTGTCCAACAAATTTATGCTAGATATATAACCTTCTACAGAAATCTAAAAATAATTTGTGAAAGTACACCCATTAGCCTTTTACAACATTTTAACAGCATCAATGATCATTCGAGTGTCCGAGTACAAATACAATGCCAAAATCAAAAACTATTTTATCTGAAATGTGTCTAAAATGTGTTTAAGCTGTGTAACAAATGGAACAAATTATATGAATAAAATTTCCTTTTTTTACTATGAGCAAAGTTAATATTTTTCTTATTCAATGAAAATGCTGTCTAAGTAAGTTAATAGCGAATTTCGGTGAAGTTCCACATATTATGCATAAAGGATGTTCGCTTCGCAACAAAACGCTCAAACATCTCAAGACGTACCTAATAATAATACGTGGTGTTGAATGTACTATGAATGCGCACGCGATTAACTTCTAACTTTTTATTTTAACAAATAATTTTCAAATCAACTTCGAGGTCGTCAATTCTGTGGTAAATTGCATGTAAATATGAAAGTGAAATCTTGAAATTAGTGGTAAGGTTATGCCAATAAAGTTCAACTGTAGATGATGACAATGTCTCTAAAGTGATTTATCGAATCTTTCCGTCGGAGGATCGTTAATCATCCAACATGCTTTATAATCATTTCTCTGCATAAAGATGTATGTATATTGCAACTTGAACATTTTACCGCATGATCACAGCAAGCATTATTTGCAAGCAAAATGTGACACAATTAAATGTACACAACTATTATAATTGAGTGAGTTATAACAATTGAGGTCATGCTAGTTTTAACTTCTTAGCTAAAAAGAGTATTTCAAATGTCGATATCAAATACAACTTGTTTTCACTATAAAGAATTTCACTACAAAACATGTTAATATAGTTTATAATATAGTGTATAATATAGTTTATAATAATAGTTTTTAAGTTTCCAATATTGGCCTACATAAAAAAGTTGTAGACAACAGTTTGTATTATTTTCGTCGTAATTCCCAACAATTTCAATTTTTTCAAAATTCCTTTACTACGTCATGTAGTAAATAAATTGTTCCAATTTCTCAAAACAAAAATCCGAGTCGTATGATCTAGTATTAAAAAAGCTATCGTCCTTTTAAAAGTGTCCGAATATTCCCGTGGTTTACTATACATATGTATACATATACAATATAGTCCAGTCAATGAATGCTAATTATAATTAGGGGGCGTAGAGGGAAATGGAAGGAACACAATTTTCAACTTTGGGACTTTGTTTGGACTAGTTAGGAGGTAAACATACTAAAAGTCCCCACTCCTAGGAGGTGAGCGGGGTGCAGGGGGCACGTAGAAGATCCCTTTTTCGGTTTTCCGCTTATATCTCGGAAACTATGCGTCCTAGCGATAACACCATTCTATACAAAATTAAAGTTGACAAAATGTGCCATAAGATTGATTCTATTCATATTTTCGCTATCTCGCATAGTTTCCGAGATATCCACGTTTTTTTGCCTTATTTGACTAGCTAACTCTTCAGCACAATTAGGGAACTTTCAGCGCGTATATCTCGGAAACTATGCGAGATAGCGAAAACATGAATAGAATTAATCTTGTGGAACATTTTATCAGCTTTAATTTTGTATAGAATGATGTTATCCCTAAGACGCATAGTTTCCGAGATATAAGCGGAAAACCGAAAAAGGGGACCTCCTACGTGCTCCCCTGCACCCCGCTCACCACCAAGGGAGTGGGGACTTTTAGTATGTTTACCTCCTAACTAGTCCAAACAAAGACCCAAAGTTAAAAATTGTGTTTCTTCCATTTCCCTCTACAACTTTTCGTTGACTGGACTATTACCGTTCATAAGTGTTTAGGCATTCCTCTTTTCATGTATTATTGGTACAGAATTACGTTTACCAAAAAACATTAGAATAAAATGAAATACAGTCAGTCACAAAAATATTGGGACACAAATATTGCAACAAAATTGCGATATATTGGAATTGTTGAAAAAATATTAAAAGTTGGTTTTCAACTTTTTATGTGGGCCTATATTGAGAATTTAAAAAGTACATTTTGTAGTACATGAAAAGGGGGGGGAGAGTACCTAAACACTTATGAGCGGTAGTGTACATGCATCTGGTGTCTAACAACAACGAATGGAAAACATTTAATAAATATCGACCACCTTTTTCAAATAAAAAGCAGACGAAGCAAACGAGTAAAAATCAACTTTGATTTTTGCAATATACATATAAATTGTGTTGGAGCAAACAATATACACATATATCGTATATCTCTAACAATAAGCGTAAAACGATTTTTGAATTTAAACATTGTTTTATATGAAACATGTAAACATCTGCGTGTACAATTCACTGCGTTCAAATCAATTACAACAACCGTTGCTTTGATGTGGAAGCGATAAAAATATTCAATTTTGTTTAATACGTTCGCTGCCGAGTGACATTTTCAAAAACGGTTCCACCATGCCAACAAATTAAAAATGTTTTATGACAGCGCCAACTACGAGTATACTCGTAACGAGTATATTCGTAGCTGGCGTCTGAACACAAACTTCGACCTACGAGACAACTCGTTGTTGGCAGCGAACGTGTTAAAAAAATATTCATGACCTAAATATCTGAAAAAATGACTTTAAAGTTTAAAGCTTTAAGAAAAATGTTTTTCGTTTGACATTTTTTCGTATGATCAATAGACTGCGGATCTTTATGCAAAATAAAAAATGCTCGCATTCATTGCAGAACGCAGGAGCCAAATAAAAATTGTATTCTCCTTATATCCTATTAAGCTGCAACTAGTAAATACTGTTCAGAGCACAAGAGAAAACTAGCTGGACGGGAACGGGGCAAGAGGGGCATTCCGAGCATTCCGCACGGTCTTTATAGTAGGTATTTAGTTACAGTAATATATATATTAGTTACAGTAGGTATTTATAGCCTGCTGGGATAGTCTGGCGACGTGCCTTTTCCTTGTTAGCCTTTTGTCTAGGATGACACCTAAATAGCGCACCTCATCCGAGATTTGTAGTTCGGTGCCGAAAATAGAGGGGGCTTTAAAGTTAAAGCGTCGCTTTCTCGTGAAGAGTACCATTTCCGTTTTGCTCAGGTTAACCCTGAGGTTGTGGTTAAGGCACCAGTTTTGGGTTAGCGTGAGTGCTGTTTGCATTCTTTTGGCTAACAGTAGAGGATGTTTCCCCCTGACTGAGAAGGATACATCGTCAGCATAGCCTTGGACCACGAGGCCCTCATCGACCAGCTCCTTCAGAAGCCCGTCGACCACCAGGGTCCACAGTAGGGGGGAGAGGACTCCTCCCTGAGGGCAGCCCCTGCCGGCCCGGGCAAACACTGTCGAGCCGTTCGCTTCGGTCATCATGGTTCGGTTCCTAAGGATGCTGCTGATCCATCCGCTCAGGGGTTCCTTAATGTTGAAGCGGTCCAGGGCCTTCTCTAAGACGTCGAAGGACGTATTATCGAAGGCACCCTCGATGTCGATGAAAACGCTGAGGACCGATTCTTTGTTTGCTAGTGCTCCTTCAATGAAACCGACTAGGTGGTGGAGCGCCGTCTCTACTGATTTGCCACTTTGGTAGACATGCTGATTGGCATGCACAGGTGTCTGAATCAGCGTTGTTTCTCTGATATACCTGTCGACAAGCCGTTCCATCGTCTTAAGTAAGAAGGATGTGAGGCTTATCGGCCGGAATGATTTGGCCGAGCTGTAGTCACTTTTTTCTACTTTAGGAATGAAGACTACTCTGGCCATTCTCCAGGAAAACCTCCTTTAGGCGGTCAGCCAGAATAGACGCGCCTTCTTGAAGCATGGCGGGAAGAATGCCGTCCAGGCCAGGGCTTTTGTATCTGCCGAAAGATTGCAGCGCCCAAAGTACTCTTTCTTTCGTGAACACCTTAGAGGCAACCTCCCATCGATCACCCATATTGTTCCTGGTGCCAGCCGAGGTAGTCGGCTGCCCCTGGCCCAACGGGGTAGATCCCGGGAAGTGAACCTCCAGAAGATGTTCTAAGAGCGGTGTACTGTCATCACCGATCTTCCTGTCTGGGAGGGTGATGTCCTTAATCGAGGTGGTCAGGGGCCCGTTTGTAAAGACCTTGCGTAACCTGGCCACGAAGGGGACGGCTTCCGTTTCTTCACAGAAGCTTCTGCAGGCCGCTCTTTTCGAAGATTTAATGAGCCTTTTGAAGTCCTTCTGGGATTCCCTGTAGGTACTCCAGGCATCCTCAGAGTTGACCTTCATGGCCCTGTTAAGCAGCTTTCTGGTTTTCGACCTGGTCTTATTGAGCTCATTGCTCCACCAGGGAACCTTCTTGCTGCTTTTCCTTGACTTAGCCGGGCAGGCGAGTTCATAAGATTGGGTGACGGCCGATTGAATGTCGGCAACAGCACACTCCGTCTCAGTGGTCGTTTTGGGGCGCACGTACAGCCCCCCTAGCCTGGTGTCTAGCTCCTCTTTGTAGAGGCTCCAGTCACAGGCTCTGGGGTTCCTGTAGGGGCCCGTCGGAACGTCGCATGCCTCGCCCTCTAGCCTGAAGGAGATGAGTCTATGGTCCGAGAGGGTAATTTCGTCGGAGACTCGCCAGTTTTTAGTTGTTTGTGCCACCTTAGCAGTACCGAGAGTGATGTCGATCACTTCTTGCCTGCGTGAAGTCACAAACGTGGGTCTGTTACCTCTGTTCATAATCTCCAGATGATGAGCAGATAGAAATTCTAGAAGAGCTATGCCCCTCCTGTTGCAGTCCGAGCTGCCCCAAAGGGTGTTGTGCGAGTTTGCATCGCAGCCGATGACCAACTGAAGTCCCTGGGTTCTGCAATCCTGCACGAGCGCTCTGAGTTCTTTCGTTGGTGGTGGTTCCTCCGCGTCGTACGGCAGGTATGCCGAGCAGACTACCAGTTTGGTTATGTGGCCATTGAGTTTTATTTTTATGAGGGCGGCCGCTAGATCCCTTGAGCAGTGGCTTCTTAGGCCCACAGCATTCAGCTTTTTGTTAATTAATAAGCATGCCCTGGGCCCGGCCACTGTGGTATCTTGTATCACGGTGCCCCAGTTCGATTTTAGTCCTCCTACATGCCCCATGTGTATCCGCGGTTCTTGTATGAGGAAAATATCTGTGTGCATCACTGTTATGCGTCGTTGGAGTAAGTCCGTAGCCGCTTTACAGTGTTGCAGGTTGATCTGCGAAAATACGGTTCCGTCGGAGGTCATGGAGGCTTCCGGCGTCTGCCTTTTCGCATGGTTGGGGTTACGAGGAATCTCCGTAAGGTGCTAGTCTCCTACCCCCTACTTGGGGGGAGCCCGTCCCGGATTTTCTCCGGGCTTGCACCTTGTGCCCTTGGTCTGATGGATTCCGAGGGAGACCGGCAGGGTTTTCTGTTTACTCCTCCGAGTCTCCTCGATCCCCATTCTGTGAGTGAGGGTAGCCCCGGTAGGTCTACCCCTGCTGGTGCCTCTGTTTGAGGGCCCCCGTGTTTTGGTGGCTCCCCGTTCTTTGGGCTCTGGGCCAGTGTCTGCGCGGCCCTCGTCTCCAACAGATGGGTTCCGCGTGGTCTCTGGCGCCTGCCGTGCTGTGAGGCTGGCGCTAGTCGCCTCTGCATCGGTGGCTTCCGGGGGGGGGGGGGGCACGGGTTGTCGCCGCAATGACAGCGGGCATGGAGGGCTGGATTGGGTTAATATCCATCCCGTCACTCCCAGCTGCCACAGCGGCGGCAGTGTCCCCCTGCCCGCTGCTGGTTGCTCCAGGGTTGTGGCCCTCGCGGGGGCGGGTAGTTCCCTCTTTAAAGAGGGCCCTTACCATGCCCACATGAGCCACGTGACCCTTAGATCTTAGGGCCTTCAGGGAGTCCACATCAATGCCCATGACAAGTTGCGTCCCCCCGTCCGCGTCTCTCCGGTCCCACACCCGCCAGAGGTTGGTGCGAAGGCCCGGATTTTGTTTGGCCAGTCTTTGCAGCAGGACCTCACTCTTCGCAGTGGGGCCTGGTACAAAGGTGCTGACCTTTATATGACTGGGGAGACTCTCCCTTTCCCTAAGGGTCAGGGATGCGCCCTCCCAAGGCCTAATTTTAACGAGCGTGTCTGTCAGCTACGCTTTCGAGTCCGGGTTGGTGCAGGTTATCCATATGATGCCCTGCACCGCCCTGCACTCATCGAAAAGGGGAGGTGCCTGGCCCTCGGGGATGGCGTCAATCTCCGCCCCCAGAGCCCGAATGACACTTTCGCCCTGCTCAGGTGATAACAGTTCCTCCGGGTAGCCGGGCAGCGTAATAGCAACCCTTCTGCCCGAAGCCACTGCTTCCCTGAAGCTAGAGGGGCCTGGTAGGAGGCCCCCTTTTTTCTTAAGAGGTTGTTCGGGGTGTCGCCTGCGGGTTGTCGGTCCCTTTTTTGTCCCCGACGCACCCCGGCGTCCCCACCTGCAACAGCCTCAGTGGTCTTGGATGGGCCAGGTGTTTGGTTCTCCAGAGCCAATTTGGCTCTGCGTGCCCTTTTCCTGGCCGCGCCGCTGGTCTTAGACTTAGTGGCGGCCCCAGCAGCGGGCGGGAGCTGCCCGGTATCAGAGCCGGTGTCTGCCCCCGCGTCCGCAGTGGACGCCACATCGACAGTGTCAGCAGCGGGCCTGGTTTCGTGTGGCTCTACTGTCGTAGATGCTACCTCAGCCAGGCGCACAGCTGTGACGTCTGTGTCGGTAGGCGACGTCCCCTCCACCGAGGGTGTCGTCACTTCTCCGACCTCGCTGTTGATATTTAAATTATTTATATTTATAATATTTTCAAAATCCATAAAAAATCCCACGAGAAGTCTAGGAAGTATACTGTTCAACCCCACAGAGCCTGACATGTGGGGGTAAGGCTAGAGAACCACGGGGGTCGCCCGGTACCCCGTGGGCATCATTTGAAGCACCACGTTACCCCTGGTGCCACGCAGCCCTCGGCACGATAGCTCCCACCTTGGCTTGGGGGGAGTTGGTCCGCGGTAGGGCTTTCGTTCACCCGCTTACGGTTTTTAGGTCGCTGGGGATCCCTATGGCACCTACTAACCTGGGTTACCCAGAGGTGGTTCACCGGGGGCCAGATGCTACTATAATAGCAGCGTCGGCCCCCGGCGTCCCGATTCCGGGCTGCCCAGGCCGTTTCTCCTATCCGCCACCTGGAGACGCGCTTGACTGGCACTCAACCATCCCGAGGGGCCGCCCTCGAAAACTGGAACACCCTGTATATTCAGGTTCATGAGAAAAAAGTTTTATTCATTTTAAACAAACTAAAAATATTGACTTTTGGCGCGCTAAACTGGCCAAATACCCCACTATGCGCCGCGCCGTTCATAGATATTCCTACTATGTATGTATTTCTACGTCGACTACGCCGATGGATTGCCGTTGATCGCATCGCTCGCTCTGTCTCGTTTGTTTGTGTACATCTGACTCGCTCTCCACGCAGTGTTCCGATTGAACCCACCGTTTTTCGCGCATGCGCGGCAATTTCAGCCTCAGTAACGTAACCATTTCGATGAAATCGGGTAGCTTGAGCACCCCGCAGACTTTTAAAAAAGACTTTTAAAAGTATTAACAATACTTACCTCGTTCCGCGTCACGTCTCTCGTCCATCAGTCGTCCTGCCAATAACACCGGTACATTGCCGCCAATATAACTGCCTCAAGGCGTTAGGGCCCTGGCCGCTCTGCTGCGAGTGATTGCAGTGATGGTAGGTAAGGCGCTTTTTTCGCGCATGCGCGAGTTTCGTCAGGACCGTATCTACGTCCGAAGTTTGTTGTGGGGTCGCGCGTACCACTCCGCATCTGTGCGTAGTGGGGAGCTGCCGCGCCTGCGCACGACCGTATGCGTTATTCCGAACGACACGCTGATCGTGTCGATCGCTCTTCTTCCTCGTGCGCTCGAACAGTTTAAACGTGTTTCTCATTGCTCCGCTAATTCAATCAGCCATTGTGGCTCGTGGAACCGTTACATTGTAATTCGGTTTATTGCCTCATTTCAGCATTGTACAGTTTATGTACCTTCTCAGTGCTTTCTGAACAAATTGTTACTATTGTTTACACTCGTTAATAGTGTCTACGATTGAATTATTCCACGTGTTGAGAGTAGGCTCACCACGTGTGATTCAAGACCATCAGTGATCCTTTCTGGACCAATCCTTACATTGGTGATCCGACATAGGGATCATCATTCATCCTATATTGTGGGGAACTGTGGCGGCCTCGGCTGGCCTCGGCGGCGCACAGTGGTCTAAAACGCGAAATTTAGTGACATTTTGCCCAAAAACCAACTCTATCATATAGATATCTGTTGAGTGTTTATTGCTTTCTAAATATCCTTCAACCTCGAAAATGAAAATATTAATAAAATTTAATAAAAACCATTAGTGTAACAAACAGTTAAAGTTGGAAGTTTTGAAGATAGCCTTTCTCATGGAAAAAATTGCTTTTCTTCTTTAAGATGCCCTGACGATCCTTTTTAATATTTTCCTTCCAATTTTTTTTTAAATAAAAGGTTTATCTTTACGCTGTAAATTACTATTTGTCAATTGAAAATTAGTATTTGTAATGCATTAAAAATGTTACGCTAAATGTAATGAAGAAAATTTGCAAAATTATCAAGACTTCGCAAGGAATATCTTTTGAGTCATAAGAGGTCATAGAATTTGACAAAATGGTATATTTTCAGCATACTTTCCTCTATGTAGTCATGCAAAAATCATTTCCTAGATCGTCCTATATCAAAAGTTATTATTGTTTATAGCCGTTCGTGCGGCTGTGCGTATTGGTTCTCGCATCTATCGTCGGGACTCCGTGACAACTAAGAAACACTTTATACTTGAAACACTTCAAATCTTTATGCTATGCTACAATTTTTTGAGCGTTATATACTATGTTTTTTCCTTTTTATTTAAATTTTGTTTTGTGCAGTTTATATTTAGTGAGTACCTCAGTATACTTTATGCATTAGTTCAGTATTATACCATTGTTTAGTACAGTTTATATTAATATACAAGGAGAATTAAGTATAATTCTCCGAACGCGTTGTATACGTTTTAAACAATCATCTTATACGACCGTTTCTCCCATCAATATTCAGAAAAAAATGCTATCGATGAATTGGTTTGCCCGATCGTCAATTTCACGCCTACTCCAAATTTATATTGTTGTCACTTCGTTCATCATCACACACTCACTGCAACATACTTTAACTCAGCACGAGTCATACGTTGTTTACAGTAATTTATATTTTGTATTTGTTATATAATTTGTGTTTGTTATATTGCGTTTATATTTATATTTTGTGTTTGTTATATCTCGTTCGTGATAAAACATATCGTTCCACTAATATTTGGTAAGTACATAAATAGTTGAACATTTATTACGTTAACTATTTTCCGTGTTCAACATTTCTGCCTTTATTATTCTGCTATTTGTTATTTATTAAGAATGGAGGCGTTCCGTACAAATCTGAATTTATTATATTTATTACCACGTTTTTATTAGCTCGCTTTCTTGTTTGTTTGTTTGTTTGTTTGTCTGTTCGTCTGTTTGTCTGTTCGGTGGCAAATTTTGCAATAAATTTTATTATTGTTTACATTTCACTTTGTGCATTATACAGGCACTATAGATTGTGAATTTATAAGGATCAGATAAATTTTCTCCGGAGGCTTTGGAAAATCAAGAAACAAATTTTATTCAAATAGCGATTTCTCAAAAATTTAGAAAAATAATATATTGACTAAGCTGAATGTATTCCGTTTCAAAAAAATTTGCTAAAGGTTGTTAAATTTGTAAATATGTTTAAAAAATAGTAAAAAAAACTATTACATAAACGAAAAGTATACCACATTATACATTATTAAAAAAGATTACATGTTAATATCCTACACCCCAAATTTCACGTCGATATCTTTAATAACTTAGAAGTTATACCAAAATGTCACTAAATTTCGCGTTTTAGACCACTGTGCGGCGCCCTACGCCGCGCCGCTGTCACACAGTGGGCCGAAAAACGGGAATAAAATATTGCAGCGTTATTTATGGACTCAGGATCATAAAAAGTAGGTCGTTGGATTCGTCTTGACGCCAGCTGTAACATTATGAAATTATGCGAAATTAGCGAGGTGGCCAAGGTACCCGATCTTCGTACATGACTGAGGCCGTCTGAGGTTAGAATAGTCGCGCATGCGCGAAAAAAGCGCCTTACCTACCATCACTGACAAGGAGAACCCCCGCTCTGTCCCTCACGGATTTTGTTCAGACTTTACAGAGTTATAGATCTCGTTCCCCTGATTACGAAAATACCCCATTATAGGCGCAGACGCTTAATAGTTTTCGAGATATTTGCAATTAAAGTTTCATAACCGTAAAATATATACAGTTTAGTTCAGATTTTTACCAAGCAATGGTATGGCGTAATGCTTCGTACAGACTAGAACATTCCGACGAACTGCGCCGCGAACCGCGCCGCAACCCGCGCATTTCGACAAACATTTCGACGAACGTTTCGACGAATCTCGATCGGAACGGATTTGTGTTATTTCCAGATTTTCTTGCGAACAACTATGGGAGCTGCAGCGGTATATACTACACAAAGAAATACAGAAAATGTTGGCACTTTATTTAGATGTAATGTTCAGGTCTCTACGAAGCATCAGATTCGTGATTAAATGACTTGAATTTTTGGATATTTTATGACATTTCGACGAACATTTCGGCGAACATTTCGACGAACATTTCGACGAACGTTGCCACGAACGCCGCCACGAACTTCGCCGCGCGCATTTCGGCGTGCATTTCGGCACGCATTCGCGCGAACGGTCGATCCATCAGCTATGGGAACGCCGCCGCGCGCATTTTGGCGAACATTTCGACGAACATTTCGACGAACGGTGCCACGAACGGTGCCATGAACGCCGCCACGCGCATTTTTGCGCGCACGAACGCGAACGGGCTGGCACTTACAAATCTGTTTGCAGGACAGATAGCATATCCTAAATATTCATAATATAATTTATAAATGTCAAGAAATGTACATAAATTTATAAACAAAGACATCGGTGATTTAAATTATATATTGTAGTAAATTAAATTAAATTATAATTTGTCTCAAATTATTAAAGATGCCCTTGCTATGAAAACATTGCATTTTTTCCCTGATATTTTACGCGAATTCTGAACATTTTCGGTAATCTTGCACACCCCTGCAGAAATCCCGAAAAAATTCACGGGAAACCCGAACACCACCGGAAATCCCGAATATTCTCTGAAAAAACTCAGGATTTTTGGGATCCCGTTCCGACATGATATGAGGCTTCCCATCTCGTTCCCGGCATCGGGATTCGGGAACTCCCGGGTTTTTAGCGGGGTTGCCTCAAACTTTTTCTATAAGAACTTTATTTCTCTCGATATTAAATAAAATGTATGTCTCTTGACAGTAGCAGCATCATCGCGCAGCCCAATGACGTTCGTCGAAATGTTCGTCGAAATGCGCGGTTCGCAGCAAGGTTCAAGGCGCTGTTCACGGCGCGGTTCGTCGAAATGTTCTAGTCTGTACGAAGCATAACAGCAGCGAGCTGAACTGTTACCCCGCAGGCCCGGGTTCGAATCCATTCGTGGTAAATTATTTTTTATTGTTTTTTTTCATGGAAAATGCATTTTCAATGTTAAACAAATTTTAAATAAAATATTTTTATTCGCTAAAGGACTAATTGAAAATGATACTTATCATTTTATAGAAGAAACACCAGATCTATTACTACATATACAAAAGATAATAATTATAAAACAATAATAATATTAAAATAATACGTAACACACAGAAACAACAAATATAAATATGAATACAAATACAAAATAGAATAAATGCAATGAATAGTAATCAGAGCGGTTAATGTGGCTTGCCATCACGCTTCCTGTAGCTTGTATAATATAAACATTATACGTTACGTAGAGTAAATATAGAAATCAAATACTTATAATTTTTGTTATGTGCAACAATGGTATTTATTTTAAAAGACAGTAATGTTAGTCGACGAAGATTTCGGTGTAGAGATCTATTGGCTACGATCTGGCAACGAGCTATGGGGCTTGCGCTCTTTAGAACTTTCGGTAAACTGTTGACGTTATCGTGAGATTTGATACTAGCTCTGCCTCTTGCATCTTTCAAATTCCAAATGCATATTTCGTTCGTCAGTCAGTTTCTTTTTATAGTCGTAGCATTTTGTGTTTTGTATTTTTCATATTTATTCCATTTTGTGTTTTGTATGTGTTGTTCTTATATTTGTTGTTTGTGTATTATGTATTATTTATTATTATTATTATTATTATTGTTTTATAATTATTATCTTTTGTATATGTAAATATGTAGTAATAGATCTAGTGTTTCTTCTATAAAATAATAAGTATCATTTTCAATTAGTCCTTTAGCGAATAAAAATATTTTATTTAAAACTTGTTTAACATTGAAAATGCATTTTCCATGAAAAAAAAACAATTAAAAATAATCTACCTCGAAAGGTTTCGAACCCGGGCCTGCGGCGTAGCAGTTCAGCTCGCTGCTGTTACACCACACCACTGCTTGGTAAAAATATGAACAAAACTGATATTTTACTGTTATGAAACTTTAATTGCAAATATCTCGAAAACTATTGAGCGTCTGCGCCTATAATGGGGTATTTTCGTAATCAGGAGAACGAGATCTATAACTCTGTAGAGTCTGAACAAAATCCGTGAGGGACAGAGCGGGGGTTCTCCTTGTGAGTCATTGTAGATACGCTACTGTCCTGCGCACGCGCGAAAAACGGTGGGTTCAGTCGGAACACGTCATGTGACCGAATAGTGTGTGTGTCCGTCTCCGCAAATAGCGCGCTATCTTCGTTCTAGTCTGACCACTCAGGTGCTCTTTCCGCCCCTCTAGCCCCGTTCCCGTCCCGCTAGTTTTCTCTCGTGCTCTGGACAGTACATTGATGTCCTTAAATATTTTTAACATGTCCACGGCTTTAAATTGTATGTACCCATTTTTGTCATAACTGCATAAAATCCGCTGTCTACTGATCAGTAATATGAAAGATACTTGAAACATAGCTATGAATTGGGAAATTAGGAATCATGCATAATGCAATACCAATTAGAAGAAAAGTTGTAAAATGAAGTAATAAGAGATTAGCACTCGAGTGGCCACACTGAGGCACCACTAAATATTGCTATATCAGTAACGTAAAAGAATTGTTACGTTATTAACTTATTTTATGTGAAATAAATGAGTATTTCATGGGTAAATTGCGTCAGTTTGATATGCATAAAATGAACAAAATCATATAGACTGGAAATATTCTAGGTCATAAGAAATTTAGTGTTCGTGTTAAAATAGTTCCGAGTGCAAAGGGTTAATAATTAACTGACATAATTATTTAACGCAACAAACAGTTCGTATTCAGAATTCTCCGAGCAGTCTCTACATACATAATTCATCTGTTTCTTAATTTATCTTGTTTTCCATCTTTTAATTATAGTGCGGCGTTTAAGAAGCCATTTAGTGAATACCTAGCCTTTGTTAAATTATTATATTACAGGTGCCGGTGTCAGTTTAAATTACGTTTTATGGAAGTTTTGAAGCGTGGCGGTAAACTGTTATTTTTTATCATAATGAATGTTGTAGCGATATACAGGGTGTCCCAAAATTCGTGAAAATCCCGAAAGGGGGTGGTTCCTGACACCATTTCAAGCGACATTTTCCTTTGCAAAAATGTTATCCGCGGCTTTGTTTAGGAGTTATTAACGAAAAACACGGACCAATCAGAACGCGCCCTGGCCCGGCGCGCCAAGCCGCGCCGGCAAGCGAGTGTCGCGGTACGCCGTGACATCGCATCGTGACGGCGCGGCGGCCCAGGGCGCGCTCTGATTGGTCCGTGTTTTTCGTTAATAACTCCTAAACAAAGCCGCAGTTGACTTTGGTGCAAAGGAAAATGTTTCTTAGAATGGTTTCAGGAACCACCCCCTTTCGGGATTTTCACGAATTTTGGGACACCCTGTATAAGTGCGCTTTAATACGGATTGACACGAAAGAAAATTTTATACTGGACTTTTTTCCTGCTTTTGATTAAACGCATCAGAATAGAGAGACAATACAATTTTTATCTATTTAAAGTGTACGAAGGGTCTTTAAAAAATAACGAGAATTTTGTAATTTCGTGGGTTGTACAGTATGAGTCCAATTCACGCCATTTATTTTTTTGTTGTTGTGTTGGTAATCATGTCTGAAAAGTGTCTGTACATTGGTTGTCGTATTCGATGTTTAGTCTACTGTTAGCTCTTCCGAGAAGCTGTATACAGGCTGTCCCAAAATTCGTGAAAATCCCGAAAGGGGGTGGTTCCTGAGACCATTTCAAGCGACATTTTCCTTTGCAAAAATGTTCTCCGCGGCTTTGTTTAGGAGTTATTAACGAAAAACACGGACCAATCAGAGCGCGAAAATGTCGCTTGAAATGGTCTCAGGAAATAGACATTTGGCGCGCCGCACAGTGGGCCAGATCGACGCGCTAGCTGTTCATGAGCTAAAAAATCAAAGTCCTCATATCGATTTTTAACGAATGTACAACGTTTCTTAAATGTCCATTACATTCGAAACCGATAATATTAATTAAAGTTATTAAAAACTCTCGTTACAATAAGCGTTCAAAGATCAAACTTTTTCAGATACAATTTATCACCGAAAAAATTCTTTTTGTTCAAAACAATGTTTCCTACAAAAAGTAATCAGTACTCAGTCTTCTACAAATCTCAATACAAAAAATTTGACTAATTTCTTTTTTTAAATAAAAAATGGTGGTCACCTTCAATATTTATTTATAACTATATATTTTTTATTCAATAATGTTATAGCTGACGTCAAGATGAATCCAACGACCTATTTAATGTGGTCTTTATATTTTGAAATAATGGTGAAATAGGTGTGAACAGCTAGCGCGGCGATCTGGCCCACTGTGCGCCGCGCCGCGCCACACAGTGTCGCAAACCATGGACAAAAATCGAAATTGAAGTCACATCTTGATATCGATTCAAAACTATGTTCATACTATGTTAAAATGTCCAAATAATCATTTTTTGAAAACAAAAATTTTAAAAATGCAGTAGAAAATTAGTTGCAGGGAATCTTATAAGCGAATATTAGGAAGATCAAATAGTACATCAATTCTCAGCGTAACTTGTTTACGTTGTGATATGAACAAAACACGTTTCTAGGAAATAATTTTTTTAGGAAATAATGGCTAGGGGTTGGCTAATTGTAATTCAACTTTAAAAATTTTGTAATACTTATATGCAACATAATAATTGACCTGAAATGAAACAATAAAATTTTATAGGTTTCCCTAATCTTTACCAGAGGATAAAAAAAAAACGTATCCGAACGTATCGGTGATTTTGGTTGTGTCTATTCCTAAGATAGTATATTTTGATATTATATAAGTCAAATTTGCGACTTCCGGCGAACATCAGAGTTATTTAACAAAATATGTAGCAAGTACCGGTCAGCAGCCGAGTACGCGAATATCCTCTTGTAGATATATGAGATTTGACTACGGTTGTTGAATAAATAAAAGAATGTTTATATTACATAAATTACAGATATGATTAAATAAATAAAAATTAATGTTCTAATATCATTGATAATTATTTACAAAAAGGTAACACCCTCTGATCACGCTGATTTTTTAATATGTTGTCCAGGTCAGCACCCCGAATAATGTTGTAATGGTGCTACTCGCTGGTCATTGTTTATAAAAAAGTTATTAACAAAAAAAATTAATCTACTTTTTATATATTTTAAAAACACGTTTCACATTTTCTCCTAGTCAGATAACGTGTGTAAATTTTCCCGCAGTAAAATGAATGTATTATACGCATTCTGGTATCAGGTATGTCGTTCACTTGTAGAAAGCGAAGATTCAGATTCTGATAATTATGAATAATTTATAATTTATAATTGTAAATAAATATAAATATAATTTATAATTTATATGAATAATTTATAATAAAATGAATAATTTAAGGGAAACAATTGTTTTTTTAATATCTATATTTTCTATTATACTTATATGTATTTATTTTTATCTATTATTTTTATGTATTTATCATTATCTATTATTTTTATATATTTATTATTATCTATTATACTTATATTTCTATTATACTTACATATTAATTATGCTACTTAAAAATTGTAAATATCACGTACTAATAACGCGCAAAAAAATTAAATTTTGTTTATTAAAATCGTTTTTTATTGTTTAAATAAATTACTATATTTATAATAATATCATGTTCAGATTGCTTTCAATATAAAGAAGAAAACCCATTTTGTTTCATGTCTCTATCATGAACAGAACGAAAGTTATTGATTTTTGTCCAAAAAACAGGCATTTCGCGACACTGTGCGCCAGGCCGACTGTGGCAACTCGCGTCTAGGTCGCGTTCTGATTGGTCCGTGTTTTTCGTTAATTCCTAAACAAAGAAAAAAAAAATTCGTAACTCCTAAACAAAGCCGCGGATAACATTTTTGCAAAGGAAAATGTCGCTTGAAATGGTCTCAGGAACCACCCCCTTTCGGGATTTTCACGAATTTTGAGACACCTGTATATGTACAGATATTAAAAAAGTGTAAAACACGTATCCAAGGATTTCGAGGGGGAAAGAGGGAGGCAGTATCAGTTTTTTATTTGGGTGGCGTTTCCAAGGTCAGTTGAAGGTCAACTTTGTTTTTTCAAATGGAAACCTGCGGATAGAAAAGTTCGCGGATAAAAAAAAGTATCCTACGAAAATTGCTGGTCTTTTTACATACAATAAGATCCCATAATAAATATAAAAAATATTCAAATAACCTTGAAAACGCCAGCCAAATAAAAAACTGATACTACCCCCTCTTTCCCCCTCGATATCCTTGGACACGTGTTTTACACTTTTTTAAATATCTTTTATAGTTTTTGGGATATTCGGCTGTAAAGTTCTCAAATGAACACCGTGTATAAGGGGCGAATTAAGCGATAAGCGGACTAAGTGGCCGCGGGGGGTCCCGCGGTCTGAGGAGCCCCGCGATTTGGTTTTGGTGGCCCCGTGCTTGTAGCAGAAAATGTTTAGCTTCGAAAATTGTGCAACAGCCCTGGCTACCGTTAAGAGGCATCTTTGCTAAAAAAAAAAAGGTCATTCATTGTTGAATGTATAATGTATGGCCTCTAAGTTGCACTCTGTGGAATTTCTGATTACTTTTCGTTTTTGGGAATAACTTTATGAGAGTTTCTGTTGAAACTTTCTTTTAGGGGAGCCCCGAAATTTTTTCCGCTTAGGGCCCCCAGTTGGCTTGATCCGCCACTGATAATATTTGTCAGTATCCATAAGACTGCGGATCTTTATGCATTTATGGCTTTAAAAAATTTTTTAAAAATGCTAAAAAATAAAATTCCACAGAATTTAGTACTCTTTTTATTTATTTCAGATCTACAAAAACTACTACCACTGAAAATAACATTTCGCATGATTCTACTTTCTTAAAATTTGCCCACAAAAATTGAAAATTGCATAAACATCCGCAGTCTAGTGATAACACCTCGACGCACAGTGGACTCGATTGAAGAACCACGCGACATTTTTGAATAACTCTTAAAGCACTGAGGATATTGCAATGAAAATAATTCCTTCTCAATGATTTTTAACTTAATACACATTTGTTTAATCTTTTTTATTAATTTAAAACAGTTTTATAAATTATTTATTCTGTCATGTATTTATGTATTTTCGCTATTTAATGCAAATAGATAAAATGTTTAAGTTTTATATTATTGATAAAAATTTGTTAAGGCCGAAAATAGTGAAAAATTGCAATTTTTACCACTTTTGATCGTTTATAATTCGTAAACCAATTAACCAATTTCAATGAAATTTTCAGAGCGTATATAATTTATACCAGTTGACAAAAGACATTTTTCAAATTTTCGTTATTGGGCCAGCTAAAAAAGTTGTAAAAATCAATTTTTAGTATTGTTTTTCACAATTCCCCAATCAAATGCATTTTTTCAACTTATTTATTAGATGTCATTTACTAAATTAATTCTTGTAGCCTTACAGAGAAATTTAAGTTGTTTGGTCCATTCATATAAAACCCAGATAGCATACGACGTCTTAAAGACGTCCATTTTACGTCTATTTCAAGTCTGAAGGTCTTGCGTCCTAAGAAGACTCTTTAACGTTTACGTCTTTCAGACCAACAGTGCGGTTTTTATATACCCATAATCTAGCAGTATTAGCATTGGTATTATTTGTTCGAGTTAGTGTTTTTGCTTCAATTTCAACTCTTCAGTTTTTCAAATTTCAATTTTTCAAATTTCAATTTCAACTTCCATTTTTCAAATTTCAATTTCAACTCTTCAAATTTTCAAATTTCAATTTCAACTTCCATTTCCATTTCAATTCAATTTCAACTTCTTCGATTTCAACTTCAATTTCAACTCTTCAAATTTCCATTTCAACTTTTATTTCCATTTCAATTCAATTTCAACTTCTTCGATTTCAACTTTAATTTCAACTTTTATTTCCATTTCAATTCAATTTCAACTTCTTCGATTTCAACTTCAATTTCAACTCTTCAAATTTCCATTTCAACTTCAATCTTTCAATTTTTTTAAATGGTTATTTGACGTCGTACTTAACTGCCAGGGTTTTTTCGCTTTTAATTTCGACTTCAATTTCAACTCTTGAATTTTTCAAATTTCAACTTCAATTCCAACTTAAATTTCCATTTCAATTTCTTCGATTTCAACTTCAATTTTTATTATTATTATAGTGATTTAATTGCAATTGTTAGTTTTATTACACTTTTTATATCAACTCCACATGAGTTCTTCTGATAAAGCTAGGTTTAACTTTAAACTTGTTTTTGTCGAAATCTATTATTACTCTTCCCTTCTTTTAATTTAATTAACATTTATGGACCTTTAAGACTTCTTAGGGACGTCGTGAAGACCTCCCGAATGTCGTACGACTGTCTAATAAACGTCTTCTAGATGTCAAACAGACGTCTTTGAGACGTACCGTTTTCTAACACAAGACGTTCAGGAAACTTTTGGAAGACGTTCGTAGGACATTCTGGGCATCTCTAAGACGTCTGAATGTCCAACTGCAGACTGCTTTGTGCTATCTGGGAAGTTATTCTGATTTAAAGTGAGTGGAATCAGTTATGCTCCTTACCGTATATGAAGTTATCCTTACCGTATATGAAAAATAAAATATAATTGATATATATATATATATATATATCAATTATATTTTATTTTTAGAACTTCATATACGGTAAGGAGCGTAACTGATTCCACTCACTTTAAATCAGAATAACTTCCCAGATAGCATATATATATTATATTATTATTATTATATATTATATATTATATAGATATATATATATATATATATATATATTAACTTACTTGATGTATTATATTAAACAATATGAACAGAAAACGTATAAAACTGAAAATAATTTCGGAATCACAGTACTGCACAGGCTGATAGTTCTGCTCTGACTGACAATAATTCTGTTTCGATCGACAATTTGCATCGACAAAACGAAATATAATGATTTGAAGATCGATGCGCGTAAACAATTACAATGCAACTTATGCACTGTCGAAAAGAATTCGTGAAACTCAACGCAGTCAAAATATCAGAGATGAAAGACTGACTTATTTATACTGCAAAATATAAATTAATATTAAATAAAAATATAATATAAATATAAATATTCAACACAGTTCTGTCAGACTTTCAGAGGCTGCGTACTTGATGAATTCAGCGCGCAGCACGCATCCGAGCGCAGACAAGATAACGCGACGCGGATGTCTTCAGACAATAATATCTTGAAAAAGGACTCGAACAAGGAAATAATTTTTGTCACATTACATAGAGGAAGGTTCACTGAAAAGATTCTTACTTGTTAAAAAGTGGGCCCTCCTGAGACCCGAAAGATAGCGCGTGTCAAAGATACAAATTTTTAACGATTAATTCCATTTTGCCAAGTATCTTTTTAAAAATATGTTATATATCATAATTGTCAATGAAAAATATGACATCTTATCAATAAAGTGCGCATTTTGATGTAGAAAAAAATTCAGGGCAAGAAGTTGATCACAGTTATCAGGACACTTTAAGAATCAACAGCCAAATTCTGTAGGGAAAATCGATATTCCTAAACTGCCTAACATCATGCGTGTATCACAACTAGAACTGGCATTGTATTTGATTAATTTTATCATTTTTGTGGTCGGTGGACATTTAGAAATCGAAATCAATTGAAAAAAATATCAAAATTAGAAAGTTGATTTTCTCGCAAAATGTCGCGTGCTTCTTCTAAACTAATAAATTCGTTGAAACGTTGTTAGACATTGTTAACTTTATTTAGAGTTTAATCTCTTATTAAAAATCACGATCATGAGCAGTTCAATGTTGTTGTAGACGAATGTGTGGTGTGAAGAACTTTCTATATGTATATAGCCCAAAGAAAAGGTGATGTTATCCTCTGTCACTTTTGTTGTACGTGGACAAATCACTTGGCAAAATCAGTCGGCGTTCATTTCGACTATTAAATGGCCTTTTTCGTTGAACGTCTGTGTACAAATTGATTCAAGAAATTAGTCTAAAGCTGTATTTTCATTTAATGAATGTGCAAATGATCACAATGGCAATCGGAGCTTCTAAAGCCACGCACGGTATAGCCGATTACCCTAAGGTGTTCCATGTAATTGATTCCTTTGAGAGGGATCTTCGCGAACGGATTAATCTTCAAACGATTGACATTCCGAGACGTTATTCCTGTAACATAGGAGTTAATGAGATTGTTATCGCAGATGTTCTTACGTATCTACCTTTGGCATAATTAATCGGTGGCAATTTAATATCGGTTCTATAGCTCTTTCATAAATAGCTTCCATTGCTAATTAGACTTCATATGAACACCGTTTCTGTAATTATTTTCTATTCGAACTAATAATGAACATCGAAAATTAAATGAATATGAAGTACCATATTTGAGTTAACCAATTTCTTATAACTATTCATTTTTCTTACTACTTAGGTCTTAGGTACACATATGTATAATACAAACTTGGTCAATAAATAGCCAAAATTAAATGATTTTTAAACAAATCTTATTTATATATATAGTTCTTAATTATATTAATTCATTCAAAATCCAATATCTTATAGAAATTAAAGCAATTTTGGTCATTTTACAGATACATACATAGTTCTTTCGGTAAAACGATAATTTATTCGTTTCTGCTATTTCTTTCCGAAAATAATGAAACACTTAAACGTAGTTATCCATTCATAACAATTATAACTGCAACTATATACTAAACGAAGACACTTTATTTCGTCTTATATGTATACATATGTATAACAACCTAATTACAGACAATGTTAAACAAATTTCACTTTTATTCGGATTTGTGATATTGAGCTAAATAGAAATTTGAACATTTTTTTTTATTTCTTTGGAGTAGTCCACTAAATAAGGTAGCGTAGTTTAGTATCACATTACGAACAAAAGGATTTATAACAAAAACGAGAGAAATGTGCCAGTTGGGCATATTACATAGTACATAGTACTGTACATAGTACATGTACATATGTATATTGTACATAGATAGTTTTCTTGAAAAAAGGAATATTTTACTTTGATTTTTGAAATTAAAATTACTTTTCTTGTAAGTTGTTCCAACAAATACGTGGCAAAATTATTTTTCTATTCTATTCTCCTATAACTTGTCTAACATTTTGTTGAAGGTGATGTTGTGTAAGTTAAAATTTGTAATAAAACATTTTGGAAATCGTTATACATCTAGTTCAAAGATTTACAAGCTATGAAAGTGAATAATTGAAATATAACTCGAGTACACAGTACAAATGTATCTCAACCCTGAATATGAAAATGCAAATGGCTGCATTATCACCGCTATAATTACACACAATATACATATGCAAATTTGGCTAGCTTAACGAAGTTTACAGCTCCAGAAAATCATAAATTTACCTGGCTTTCTTGTAAATTTAGTTTCTTATCCGTTGAATATAGTGCATATGTGCGAAATATGATACACAGTTAATCATTCGTCATTTTAATAATTAGTTAACTACGTAAAGTGAAGAAATAGTGAAAACTAATTCTCCTTGCGCACTTAAATTTCCCCCATGATAACAAAGCATAAATGACAATACTGAGGAGGAGACTGAAGAAATAAAGTTGGACACCGCAGAATGTCTGCTCAACTTACATTTATTAAAAAACAAGAGGTTCGGTGCGCGCAGAGTTGTGCTAATTCAATTACATTGTATTTTAATTACGGAATTGAATTACATTGTTACGTAATATGCATGGTGTCAATGGACAAAATATCTGGCACAAATATTTTTTTCCGAAGCTCATTTTTTTCGGAGTTATATAAAGGTCATCGATGTTTTTTGATACATTACTACATTTTTATTTTATTGCACCGTGTAACTGATCGAAAAATACATTCAGATATTTATAAAAACATGACCTTGAAATGACCTTGATTGAGTGGACCAAATATCTAGCAAGAATATTATTTCCAAAGGTCATTTTTTTCGGAGTTATCAAGGTAATCGATGTTTTTTGATGCATAACTACATTTTTATTATATTACATCGGGTAACTGATCGAAAAATACATTCAGATATGTATAATAACATGACCTTGAGCTTGATCTGAAGGTAAAACTTTAATTTTCGAAGATCAAAGTAATTTCAAGGTCATGTTATTATACATATCTGAATGTATTTCTCGATCAGTTACACGGTGCAATAAAATAAAAATGTAGTAATGTATCAAAAAACATCGATGACCTTGATAACTCCGAAAAAAATGACCTTCGGAAAAAAATATTCGTGCCAGATATTTGGTCCATTGACACCATGCACATTACGTAACAAATATTTTTTGCAACACAATAACCTGAAGAGATATTTAGGTGTCCTGTTTTAGACGAAACACCCTGTATTGTAGTACTTTTGTACCTTCTCTCTCCCTCTCTCTCTCTCGTTCTGTTATATATTAAAATATTATTTACATACAGAAATTGGTGTCCAACACGATTCACGCCCCAACAGGAATAAAAAAGGAAATTATGTAATAGTTTTTTAAAATTCTTCTAATGTTTTTACTGTTTTAAATTACACCTACTCATTTTAGTCATAAATGCATAAAATCTGCAGTCTATCCATCAATATAGGATATAATGATAAAATCAAAATTTCAGGTTTTTACCCGCATATGGAATTTCTAATATACTCTGTTCAAGAACTGAACACCCTCGCATATCGCCATCAGCTAGGCTTCACCCGTTGACAACGCTACGAGATTCTGTTTCTTACTTTTCCATGCTACTAAATTTTCTCCTATCTTCACTGTATATTTTCAACATTTGTTAGCATCTTTGGTCGTATTCCAACTAGCATCGGCAATAATCGTTATTTCGCTTCGTACGTTTCTATATCTTAACTTGTACTCGTTGGTTCCTTTCAAGTCACGAAACACTCTCTTTACCGCTGTTACATGTATCACTTGTGCGGATCATTACAATACTGAGAGATAATCTACTCACCGCAACAATTATTATATTAGTGTCCCTATCATCTCCTAATACCCTGTTCCATGTTCCATGTTCCATCTGCCTCCGCTGATTAGTCATATTCGTCTGAGTTTTGTTCTGTATCTAACGGTGTCCTTACACAAATAAAAAAGTTGCAAAGTACAACTTTTAGTATTTCCTCTGCATTCCGACAACTTGCAATTCTTTTCAAAAATTTCCTTCACGTTGTGTTGTGTTACGACCTAAGGTGGACGTATTATAGATTTGATAGTTTAAGATAGATTTTAATTTGAAAGATTAGAATTGTAGATAAAACGCAGTTTTGAACCTACCTGCATTCACCGGCTTCGGTTCGGGTAATTGAGGATTTCTTAAATTCTATGTGGCTTTGATTGTGGAATTGGAACGAAGAAATCGAAGATGGGTAAACTCTTTAAAAATGATTTGAAGTTGTTTCGGCTTCGACCGACGCGCGACGGTCGGATTGCCTGAATGCCGGGATCGCCCAGATTTGGACGCACGAGGAAATGTGAAGTTCACGGAACGGGGAATAGATGAAACTCGCGGAGAACTGCTTGATTTCGCTTGCATACGCACGTCACTTTATTGAGAATTTGGTAATGTGATATTTCAATGTACTAAGTGAGCGAATAAGAAACGTAGAAGTTAACAGTGATGGTCGAACAGTGATGAGCGCGAGTATAAGAATCAGAATGAGACCTCGCTCCGACGAAGGAGGCTTCTTAAGAGAGATCGATTCGGCGAACGTGGTGTTACGCGATTGGCGTAGATCGCTCACCGAATCGATTGTTTCGGGATTCAAAGCGAGGTGATTTATGTGTTACGATCGCGAGACGGTACGGGCACGACTTCGAAACAATAACAGTTTGATGACAAAAACACATCGCGCGGTGTTTGTCCGTGTCTCGCATCGACCGGTAAATTCCTCACTTTGAATCCCGAACAGAAGTTTTGATTTGAGTAAAAATTAACAAAAGTATATTGTAAACATCAAACTTTGGATACATAGAGTTATTGTGATCTTATAATAAATTGTTAGTATTTACCGTTCGCTGATCTCGCTTGCTTTTTCGCTCGCAGGATAAGACCATCGTTTCGGCAACAAAGTCGATACTGATGATGATGTTGCTGTTGATGTTGGAGATGATGATGTTGAGGATATCGATGTTGTTGTTGATGTTGGAGATGATGATGTTGAGGATATCGATGTTGTTGATGATGATGAGAGAGAGATGATTAAACATTAAACACATCCGGCGGGTGTACACGCCTTGTAACTATACAGGGTGTCCCAAAATTCGTGAAAATCCCGAAAGGGGGTGATTCCTGAGACCATTTCAAGCGACATTTTCGTTTGCAAAAATATTCTCCGCGGCTTTATTTAGGAGTTATTAACGAAAAACACGGACCAATCAGAGCGCGTCCTAGACGCGAGTTAGCGTTGAATCCAGAGACTGGATTGGGTTTCTTGAAGAGCCATCCCTTTTATAAATTAATCAATCCATTGTTCTGAACCTAATCTCCATGGGGTGAGTACATCTTCAGGCGTTCTTTGAAATCACTTTTTTACTATGAACCAATACCTCTTGACCGGATGAAGAGTCTTTGATTCCCTTTTATCGTTCTCTTGGCTGAAGATAATTAATCACCAGCTTATTATTTATCAATGTCTTATTCATTTCGAAGTATCCATCTTCACATTCTTCAGCGATGAACAGTCTTCAACGGATATTCATTCGCAATTTACATTTCAAATCATTGCTTTGTTTTTTAATAAAATACATTTCGCTGTGTTCTAAATTTATTCAATGATATTCCAAATTAAAGTCGAGTTTAGATTTAAAATAAATACACAACAATTCCATATATTCAACTGCGAAATATATCTTATAGATTTTCCTTAATTCTATTGATTCTGCCGCTCGCAATATAATATAATATACGACAGTTCAATGTTAGTTATCAACAATAATATTTAATATTTAATTTTACATACATTATTAGAGTAAGTATAAGTATAAAAAGAAATTCAGAAATTATATGTTATACATGATTATGATCAATTATTATCGATGGCTGTTTATTATTACCGGGCGTGACAGTCGCAAACCAATTGTTCTAACTTTTCAAAAAAGTTCAAACCGTATGTGGTCCAAGATTAAAAGGGTTATCTTCTTTTTAAGAGTGTCCGAATATTAGAGGGAGTCACTGTATGTTTCCTGTGAAAATTCCGGTCCCTTATCTGTTTCATGAATACTATTGTTTAAAAAAGTTTTCTTTTGTGTACTAGTCAGCTTAGAATAACACGTGTTGTCTTTTCCACTAAGTTCATAATAACCTAAACTTGTCAGGATTGTTATGAAATCACTCATATACTCTCTTAATATCACTATATTTTTACCATCGTATTTTATACATACATACATATATGCATTACGCAAGGATCTTTTGTTATCCGCTCGAGCCGTATTTCTTCAAAAATTTCATTTAATCTCTCATTTTAGTATTTTTCTGACTGGGGGAGTCCATATATTCCCTTTTCGAATTTACAAGCCTCTGATTTCTCGTTTACAATTCTCAGACGTTGCCTCATTATAGAGGTTGCACACTACTTCTTTCATCTCACTATACAAATACGCCGCTTTTAAATCGTATTGGCGAATTCGAAGCTTATAAATACTCGCTAATGCTAGCCCCTTGCCATATTTTAACAAGCCACACTCGTCACGAAAATTCTGAACGAAATCTAACAAATATGAATGTTACGCCTTTCTTTTCAACTGAAATAAAATTTGATTCGTTTGTAGTCAATATTTCAGCATTAATATATATGTAGCCAAATAAAAAATATAAATTTTCTTTTCGGGATAAAGATGTTTTAATCACTCTAACTGTAAAGAAAATGATAGGGTAAGGGGTTAATGAATTTAAAGATGAAATAAACATAAATCGCGAAAAATTTTCCTTCAGTTTTGATGATACAACGATAAATATGCTTGTGTTACATAAAGTTAACAACAAAAATTTTCTTATAGTTGAGGAAGGTCATCAAATTATATTGTACTTGGACTCCTTGAGTACTTAAATCTCTGTGCTGCCGCATATGTTATTCAATGCTAATAGCATATTATATTTAAAAAATTTATTTTAAAAGATATTCGAATCTTCCAATATAAATGATTTGAAAATAATCGCAGTCTGAATTCAATGCTGCTCTGTTAAAAAAAAGAAAGAAAACAATATGGTTAACTACCATGAATCAATATTCGATCTATTATTAACAAATGATATTTTTATTAAACCAAACATTACCCACAATTAAGTAATGAAACTTTAAGCCGTTGTTGCCATTCGTCAATTTAAAAAATAAATGTCACGAATGATAGATAAAATTATCATGGTAATAATAATAATAATGTTAAACAAAATATAAATTATTAAACAAAATATAAATTATTAAACAAAATATAACTAAAGCAGTAAAGAGACAATGAGAAAAAATCAAGCGGGAGGTATTGTAATACGGAGAGAAAAAATTTGGACGTTAGCGTATGCTGACGATATGGCGTTACTAGCGAAAGACCCTCAAGATCTGAAAGATATGATAAAAAGAGTCGCAAAATACTTCGATGACAAAGAACTACAGCTGAATACGGATAAAACCAAAATTATGATATTCCATAAAGGGAGGGGGAAGAAGAAAAAAGAGGAATGAGAATACCAAGGACAAAAACTAGAGGTAGTGAAGGAGTTTAAATATCTAGGATACCATTTCCAGAAAAACGGAAGCAGCGAAGCACATGTAAGAGAAACAACGAAGAAAGCAAGAATAGCTATGGCACAAGTATGGGGAATAGGTCAAAGAAAGTTTAGAAACAACTATGAGAGGCGAATGAAGATGTTTAACAGTTTAGTTAAAAGTATTTTACTGTACGCTTCAGAGATATGGGGATGGATGGAGGCTGAGAAAATGGAAAAAATACAGGAGAAGTATATACGCTGGACCTTAGGACTAGATTTTAACACACCTGCATATCTAATACTAGAAGAAACAAAAACGGACAAAATAAGAATAGAAGCAGGAAGAAGAGCATTAAGATACGAGGAGAAAACCAAAAGTCAGAGTAGCAACGCAATTATAAGAGAAAGTTGGAAAGAGATAGACAGGAAACAAGAAAAGAGGAAGTCAAAATGGGAAAAAACAAGAGACTCATATTATTTCAACAAAGGAATAGACATGGAAACAATGGAAGCGGAAAGAAGAGAAGGTAAAAAGTACGAAGAATTTCTGATACAAACCGATAGAGCGGAGCAGTTACAATGGCAATATGACAAAATAACAGAAAGCAGATACAACAAACAGTATAGAGAAATCAGGGAGGCTCAGATGGCTGGATACCTATGCAAAGCATACGAGGGCAGAGACCAAAGAATGATTGCCAGATTCAGATGTGGGAATGAGGAACAGAACAACAAGTACTGGACTAAGGAGAAGGATAGAGTCTGCAGACTATGTAAAGAGAAGCCAGAGACCCTAATCCACATGGTAAGAGAATGTAAGGAGCTGAAAAGAGTAAACATAGGAGTGCGAGGAATTCTGAAAGGAGACAAAGAGGGCACAGAGTGGATGAGGAGAGTTTTAGAAAAAAGGAAGAATAAGATAGAAAATATTCAAATAAACATACACTGACACAAACACACATGTACCCCCCATTTTAAGGCCGAAAGGCAAACAAAATAAATCTATTTACTACTATAACTAAAGCAGTAAAAAACGTTAACACTGTTACGAGCCAGGGCCGCGAGCAGCACGAGTGGCCGGCGAAGGGTTGTTACCCTACGAATATGATATCAATTTGTTAGTTGAGGTACGCGGACGAACCCAATGCGAAGTTGGGGAGCCGCTAGGATTATAGATAGCGAGGATGAACCTGACGCGAAGTCAGGGAGCCCTACGAATGGAGTCAAACGCAGACGAACCTGATGCGAAATTGAGGAGCTGCTAGGAAGGTGAAACTTCGTGAACGAACCCAATGCGAAATTGGGGAGTCACTAGGAACGACGCGCAGACGTACTCGATGCGAAACCGGGGAGCTGCTAGGAGGTTGTATAACGTCGCAGACGAACCCAATGCGAAATTGGGGAGCCGCTGGGAGGTTGGATAAGAGCACAGACGAACCTGATGCGAAATCAGGGAGCTGTTAGGATGCGGAAGAACCCAATGCGAAATTGGGGAGCCGCTAGGATAGTATAGTTTTCGTGGACGAGCCCAACGCGAAATTGGGAAGCCACTAGCGGTTGGATAAATCTCTGTTTGGACATTTGGAATGTTACGAACGAACCTGATGCGAAATCAGGGACCCGCTAGGATAATTAGTAAGCCTCGTAACTAGTATAATTTAATTGATACAATCCGAGCGGTAAGATTGTATCGTGTGGGGATGTTCAATTATTTGATTAGGATATTGGACAATAATTATGGGTTTAATGAATTTGCGTTAATTATCAAAGAACACAAATATATTCTTACTATAAGAATTCGTATTACATTTGTGTAATTGTCGCGAATGGATTGAATTTAGAATAGAAAGAATTGAAAGAAGATATTATCCAAATAAGGATGCACGGTGTTGACGTACTGGCAATGCGGGGGTCTCGGAGCAACCTTATCATTGCCTAATACATTTTACACCGAACTCGCGCAATCTATACGGTTAAACTTTGATTTGAAGGGGTACTTTAGCCCGATCTCACTGGTAGTTGACTTTCCGAGATGCAGCACGACGCACACGATCCGTGATTACGACAGTACTGGCCCCCGAGAGTAGAAATGCAAGGGCTTATATAGCCCTGCAATGACGGGTGGTACTTGTCAGTACCTTTGAATACCTTTCAAGTGAACATTCGTATTTTGTCAACGCCCTAAACTAAACTAAACAGCTATGTAGATTTATCTAGGGTAGCTCTGTTCGTTTATCTAGGACGGTTCCTGCCAGAGATGATATTAAACACCTGTTCGTCATCCGTAACAAAAATGATGATTGTCAGAAGGATTTTTGGCGACTCGAAAAAAATTTTACCATTTCAATGTCAGTCCCTACCTTACCGATAAATTTTTTTTACTATTATATTTTAATGTCAATCTAGAGTGTAAGTAGGGGCGGCATTAATGATGATTCAATCATAGATCACATGTGTGCATTTTTATGGCGCTATGAGGTCAACAAAGCTGGTGATGATCCATTTTTGCAATTAATTGAAGATATTAAATATGTATTTTCTGGAAATTAATATAAAATGTTTTCAAAATTCCAATTGTTAAACCAATTAATTGAATATCTACAATGGGAAGATTATGCGATTAGAATTACTTAGGATTAGGTGGTAGGGGAACGGAAAGGGCCGTTCGTCAGACCTGTCCGTCCACGCATACGAAAATATGTACAGGAGTGGTGTCGGTAAGGTAGGGAGTGACATTTAAATGGTAAAAATTTTTTTTCGAGTCGCTAAAAATCCTTCTGACAATCACAATTTTAGTAAAAAAAGAACCTATTTCCAACATTTCATCCAATTCTGACAACGGACGTAAACGGAAACTTCGCCCCGGACTCAAAATTTGTGCTTTTCTTGTATAAATTATTATGTATTTGGTATGTAATCCAGTAGATTTGTACCCGGGGCGGTTGCAGGTCGAAGTCTCAATCCTGTAGGATCAATGGTTCAGGAGTTATGCTTGCTTAAACTTGTGTTTAAGAATCTAGCGGTTCTGCTCGTTTAAGCGGGTCGCGATCGTGACTACAAACCAATATGGCGGCGCCCTTACCTGTCGAAAACACTGCAGGTTGCTCGACTTTAAGGAAGCATAACTCCTGAACCATTCATCCTACAGGATCGGAACTTCGATCTGCAGCCGTCCCGGGTACAAATCTACTGGATTACATACCAAATACATCATAATTTATAGGAGAAAGACTCAAATTTTGAATGCGCTAAAGGAAAGTTTACGCCCCTATCAGTTATCTCAAGGTTATATACTCCATTATAAATCCCACACAAATACCTTTTTTTGTACTAGATCCTGATTGATTTCTATTTACCTTAGGTGTCGTGTAGCAGGCTGTACATTCAGAATGTTTCATGTATCTTTGACCATCCCAGAGTTCTGTTGACGTTGTCGGTCCTCTTTCTTTGGTAGGAGTAATTTTCTTCAGTATGCAACAGTCATTACTGCCTCGCCCAAAATTCATGAGGCAATCTTGCATCCGCTAGCATAGTTCTAACCTTTTCTAGTATGGTTCTATTTGTCCCCTCCGCAACTCCATTGCTTTGAAGATTGTATGGCACCGTTTGTATGGTCTTCTGATGATTGATGCCCCTAAAGAAAGAAAATGCTTCGAAATTCTTGTTTACGAATTCTCTCCCATTACCAGATCGTCCAGGCCTCCTTCCCGTGGCTCTAAGGGATGCCGAGCCCGAAGGAGGAGTGGGAGGATACCTGACTTTGTTAATGGCGAATCTCGGTACCTTGAGCCGTACGTAACGGCCGCGGGTGGTCGTTAGCAGAGACTAAGTTTAGGTCGCGATGTAATTTTAAGAAGTCATATAAAAAACTAAACATTTGGGCGACGTCTGGAATGATCACCAAATAACAATATCGGCTTAGTCCTAGAAAAAGTCTTTTCGTTACGAACTCGCCATAAAAAAACGTTCGACGGAAAACTCCCCGTATAACAGTTCCTTCGCGACGGAACAGTCTTAATTTTTATTCACATAATCTATGTTTATATTTATATGTATCATCCTTATTCCTAATAAAATATTGGGTTGGCAAATAAGTTCGTTCGATTTTTTACATTGGAGTAAATCACAAAAACCGAACGAACTTATTTGCCAACCCAATATACCCAGGTAGCACAGTACGTCTTACAGATGTCATTTTCTCGTCATTTGTACGTCTTTACGTGTTACGTCTTGAAAAGACGCCTTTTTCGCGTCCAAAAAGGCGTACCTTTTCAAACGTAGTTTTGACGGTTGGAGGAAGGTGCCTTTTATGCATCTCAATTCTGACGTAAAAACGACGTATCCAAAAAGTACGCCTTTTTGAACGTGTAAAAGGCACCTCTTTGGAGATGTCGTTTTTACGTCACAAATGAGATGCATAAAAGGCACCTCCCGCCAATCGTCAAAACTACGTCTGAAAAAGTACGCCTTTTTGGACGTGTAAAAGGCACCTCTTTGGAGACGCTGTTTTCACGGCAGAAACGATTGAAGTACTTACGAAAATATGTATATCTCTTAATCGTTATTATACTAATACTATGCTTCATTAAAAAAAAGTAGTTTGATTTTTACCTAAAAAATATTTTAACAGAAAATCTCTTCTAATAATTATATGATTTGATATGATTTGAGCCTATAAGAATAAAAAGTAATGGATCTAACACTAAAGGTTCGCATGGCTCAGCGAGGAAGCCATCATGAAGTTAAACGGTAAGTCCAGAGCAGGGTTGCCAGATGTACGGCGTACCCGGTCCCTTACGTTGCTGCGTTAAGCCTGCCTTCCCTTGCCCCACTCTTACCACTACCGCTGCCGCGTACCGCGTGGAGCATCCTACCGAGTGGCGCAGAAAACACCGTACGCTTATACAAGCTAATTTGCTTCGGGAAGGTAGGCTATACTGCTATAATGAAATAAATTTATTCGTGTATTGTTAAATAAACACAAATTAAGGTTTTAAAAATGTATATTTGCGACACCTGCTAATTACAATCACTGCTATTGCTTTCGCTAGCATTCTATTCTACCTAACGGTAGGCTATACTGCAATAACGAAATAAATTTATTCTTGTATATTGTTAAATAAACACAAATTAAGTTTTAAAAAATGTATATTTGCGACCTGCTAATTACAATCATCGCTTTCGCTGGTAAATTCGCTTTCGCTTTCTATAATTAAATTTGCAAATTCTTGCGGTATACATACTTTCTTTTTTGTACATATCGCTATTAAAATTTTGTACAAAATCGTCGCTTATAATATAATCGCTACATTGTATATTATTATATACACGAATAAATTTATTTCGTTATTGCAGTATAGCCTACCTTTAGGTAGAATAGAATACTAGCGAAAGCAATAGCAGTGATTGTAATTAGCAGGTGTGTTGCAAATATACATGTTTAAAACCTTAATTTGTGTTTATTGAACAATACACGAATAAATTTATTTCATTATAGCAGTATAGCCTACCTTTCCGAAGCAAATCAGCTTGTATAAGCGTACGGTGTTTTCTGCGCCACTCGGTAGCATGCTCCACGCGGTACGCGGCAGCGGCAGTGGTAAGAGTGGGGGAAGCGAAGGCAGGCTTAACGCAGTTTGGTGGCGAGGGACGGAAACGTAAGGGGCCGCATCTGGCAACCCTGGTCCAGAGTTCGAATCCCACCCAACTGCATAAAAATTTCTAAATTGTAATAAGGTTTTTTCAAAGACAAAGTGGAATATTCTCTCAAGCAGTGCATGAAAGTACTAATTGTGTATACAATGTAGATTCTAATTTTTTTAATAACTTTTTCTTAAATTTGAAGATTTTGTGCGTCTGAAAAAGATGCATAAAAGATGCCTGAAAGACCTCCGAAAAGATGCATAAAAGATGCCAAAAAAGTCTTTAAGATACGTCTTTTAGGCGATTTAATTTAGACCTCTTTACAAGACATCTTTAAGATGTCAGAAAGACCTATGAGAGATATCTTTAAGTCTCCCAGTTTAGTAACAAAGATGTGTTAAAGACGTACAAAGATGTGACAGCGACGTGACAACGACGTGTTGAAGACGTAAAAGACATCTGTCAGACGTACTTACGTCTTGCGACAGACATCTTGCAGATATCTTTGAGATGTGTTTGTGCTATCTGCGTATCCCTGGATATTTTAGAAACTCTTGAACCAGTAAGTACATATGTACAGGGTGTATAAAAAGTAATGGTCATCCGTCCTAGGGGTGTATCTACACCTCTGGATCGGTGGACATTTGTAAGAGAAACTTGCCGCAAAATTGTTTATAACAAAGAAAATTGTTGTTAAAGTTTTTTTTACATCAACGCCTTCTACTCATCGAAAAGAGGAAATGTTTGAAAGGAACCATATGTCGCAAACAAATAGTTATTGATATTAGCTGTTAAAGTTTTTGCAGAATTTGATTGTGTGGAATTATACGTATAGACAAAAGCCTACTACACAGTGCACACGCCCGTGTCGATGAGACAGAACATGATCGTGTACCTGCCTCGAGCTTGGTACGGTTCTAGCGACGAATGTCCCTTTAAATTTCGTTTGGCTCGAGACACGCACACGATCATGTTCTGTCTCATCGACACGGTCGTGTGGACTGTGTAGTAGGCTTTTGTCTATACGTATAATTCCACACAATCAAATTCTGCAAAAACTTTAACAGCTAATATATCAATAACCATTTGTTTGCGACATATGGTTCCATTCAAACATTTTCTCTTTTCGATGAGTAGAAGGCGTTGATGTAAAAAAACTTTAACAACCATTTTCTTTGTTATAAACAATTTTGCGGCAAGTTTCTCTTACAAATGTCCACCGATGCAGAGGTGTAGATAATCAATGAATGCTCATAAGGGGGGTGTAGAGGGAAATGGAAGGAACACAATTTTTAACTTGGGGTCTTTGTTTGGACAAGTTAGGAGTTAAACATATTAAAAGTCCCCACTCCTAGGAGGTGAGCGGGGTGCAGGGGGGCACGTAAACGGTCCCCTTTTTCGGTTTTCCGCTGATATCTCGGAAACTATGTGTCCTAGCGATAACACCATTCTATACAAATTTAAAGCTGACAAAATGTTCCACAAGACTGATTCTATTCAGTTTTTCGTTATCTCGCATAATTTCCCAAAGATATATGCGCTCAAAGTTCACTAATTGTGCTGAAGAGTTAGCTAGTCAAATAAGACAAAAAACGTGAGGCAAAAATTTCTTTTTCACAATTAGTGAACTTTGAGCGCCGGATATCTTGGAAACTATGCGAGGTAGCGAAAAAATGAATGCAGGCAATCTTATGGCACATTTTGTCAGCTTTAATTTTGTATAGAATGGTCTTATCCCTAGGACGCATAGTTTCCGATATATATGCGGAAAACCGAAATAGGGGACCTTCTACGTGCTCCCTTGCACCCTGCTCACCTCCTAGGAGTAAGGACTTTTAGTATGTTTACCTCCTAACTAGTCCAAACAAAGACCCAAAGTTAAAAATTGTGTTCCTCCCATTTCGCTCTACAACTTTTCGTTGACTGGACTACTATGCGTCCAACAAGAGGCAGTGTTCCCAGATGGGTCACCTTTTTTCGCGCATGCGCGTCCAAAACAGTAACGTATCTATGATGGGGCGATAATGTAGCAGAGCCCTGAGGTAGCTATATCGGCGGGAATGTACCGGTATAATTGACGGGACGCACAGTGGTCCAAATGGACGACTTAAGGTGAGCGCATACTAGATGGTCGCGGGAAGGCCGCGGGAAGGCCAAAGCCGCCGATGGACGCCCAAAGCCGCCGATGGACGTCCACGCGGGAAGAAATCTCTAGCGGGCCGACGGCTCCACAGCAGGGAGCAGGGCTCCCTGAAAGAAAGGTCCCTTTCCCTAAAAGAGGTGGGGAGCCCACGGAGACCTTTTTTTCTGTCACGCACAGCAGGTAGCCCTGCTCCCTTGCCGCATGGACGTCCATCGGCGGCTTTGGGCGTCCATCGGCGGCTTTGGACTTCCCGCGGCCTTCCCGCGACCATCTAGTATGCGCTCACCTTTAGGATGCGTTTATGCTTAGTTGCCCGCGGGCCGTTTACCGCGGGTTTAAGCACGCGGGCTCGAAATCGGGTCATAAATTTCGAGCGGGTTGACGGGCCCGCTGTGCCCCCCGCTGTGCGTGGCACAAAAAAAAGGTCTCCGAAGATATCCTACCGCCTTAAAGGAAAGCTATCGGTAGTTTATCTAAACGAACCGTGAAGTCGTAGAGATCTTTTTTTGTGCCACGCACTGCGGGGGGCACAGCGGGCCCGTCAACCCGCTCGAAATTTATGACCCGATTTCGAGCCCGCGTGCTTAAACCCGCGGTATACGGCCCGCGGGCAACTAAGCATAAACGCACCCTTAGGACCCTTAGGAGTGCAAAAGTCAAGGAACCAAACATGTAGTAGGCTCCATGGAGATCATATAAATTTCTTAAAATTCTGCATGGCGCTCAAGGTGCCACATTTCTTCGAGAAGCATACTTTATTGAGGCTGAAATCGCCGCGCATGCGCGAAAAAAGGTGACCCGTCTGGGAACACTGACAAGAGGGGGCACAAAGAAACTCGTAGGTATGTACCACGTGGTGGTATTCCTACTTCGCGCTACATGTCCTCCGCGATTGACCGAAGCGCTTGCCGAAGACAGCAAGCGAGCGCATTGAGTGCGACTGCAATAGAGCGATGTGGTGACGCCGAGCTCCTATGACGACCGTTCCGGCCAGAACCTAAGCACAAGACTGAGATCCGCAGCCTCGCGTCAGGAGTGGGGTCTCGCAGACCGCCCTGCGCCCCACTGTCAAAATCTCTGCCATCTCTTGTTGGACGGACAGTACATGCATATATCTATTTCCCCCACGGAATCAACAGGTGTTGGACCATGTACATAAAAACTTTATTGATGCGGTTTCTGCAATATTTTGGCTGTTATACAGGTTTCGCGTAATCCTAGCTGTATATCCTGATAATCTAAGTCTCTAATGAATTCTTTTCCTTTCCTGATATCAAGATACTTTTCGCATAAATGTCCGAGTCTCCTATGCCTCGACATTTCATTTGGTGACTATTTTAACATATTTCTTACTTTACTTTAAACCGTAATCTGTACTTCCTATTTCCTCTAATGTTACTTTCCAAAATATTCATGACTATCTTACTTACTACTTTTGCCTGCAACTATTATAATAAGACGTAAGCTCCCCCACGTTTCACAGTGCTTAGGAATGCCCGTTTTGTGAACACACACATAAAATTCCATATCATAAAAAAAATATACTTCTTGCCGTCTAGTAATTTTAAGAAGTAAATTAAGATTGGAAATGGTAAATAATCCTAATGACGCGACAACAAGATCAGGAACAACTCTCGATGCCGTATTTGCAAGACATTTAGACAAAATTGAATCAAGAATATTTATATCATATTTTACCTATCGCATGCCAATTGTTTCAATGATAGACTCATAGAAAATCATAGAACATAGAAAAAAATAATGAACGATCAAAATTTGCGATGCAAAGAAGCAGAGCATATGGGAAATGCTATGAACTAACTAAGACTCTTTATTTACCATATGCTCTCCTTCTTTGCGTCGCAAATTTTGATCGTTCATTATTTTTTTCCATGTTCTATGATTTTCTATGATTCTATCATTGAAACAATTGGCTTGTGATAGCTAATATATGATATAAATATTCTTGATTCAATTTTGTCTAAATGTCTTGCAAATACTGCATCGAGAGTTGTTCCTGATCTTGTTGTCGCTTCATTAGGATTGCATTGAGAGTTGTTCCTGATCTTGTCGTCGCTTCATTAAGATTATTTACCCCATTTTCAATCTTAATTTTCTTCTAAACATTACTAGACTGCAAGAAGTTTCACTTCCGCTGCATGTGGTCTTCCACGCGTATGTTCTTTGTTTAGAAATGGTAGTGGGGGTATGCGCATATCTGGGTAACTTTTCTCTGAAATTTGCCAGCTGCCACGCGCTCAAAAGGGGAGAGTCGTTCGCCTGAACATGTCAGCGAAATATCAACACGTGTCCCTAAGAAGGGATTAATAGAGTCACGCAGGAAAGTCTCCGTACGTAACATAGTGATCCAATCTTACATTTGACTCTACTGCAAGTATTCCAAATTTCATCATTATTAGGCCTAATTATAAACCTACGTTCCACTCTCATCGGGAACTTTTTGTCTACCGTTGGTGACTCTTGACCCTTCCGGAGATATGTGTCGAAACAGAGGGCCTATTTAAGAACAAAAGGCGACTGTTTTGAGGTTATGAATGATTAGTGCATGCATCAAGCTATTTTGGACGCCAAGGGCGAACTCTGTAAGTGGTATAGAACGGCGGGAAATTCAAATTGAATTTTGTCCGGATTTTGGCGACGCACACTGTATATTTAAAATTTCCAGATATTTAATTTAAACATCATAAATATGATGAACATCTACATGTGTACAAAAGTGTTATACATATTTACATAAATTACGATCATAAGTACGTAAACTATATATTTTTGTGCTCTAAATATTTTCAAATAACTAATTCTACTGCTATAAATACATCACACTGAAAGTCGGCTGTTGAAAATCGTGATAGAATTTCATTTATTCGAATACATGATTATGTATCAATAATTCAGGGTAGCTGTTTTTAATAATATACAAACGAATGTATTACTTGCATAGAAGTGAAAGTTCAATGGTTCTTTTAATCACGTAGTGATATAAATTTGTAACTCTTGAAGAAGCGGTTCGTTCAGTGGTGGAACGTAAAGGGTATTCTCGCGCCATAAAGAACACTTCCTTGCGTTTTTCTGCGTTGAAGGTAATGATATCATTAATAACTGCGAAGGCCCAGTATAATTGGTAACACGATATCTTTGTACTGCATGGAACTTTGAGACACTTTCTATAAAACGTAAACGAAGACTGATAATTATTTTGCAACGTTAATGTTCCCTGCGGAACTAAGTTTATTCTAGCGTTATAACTACTTTCAGATTTTCATTATAAACTCTACAAGAGTAAGCATTTAAGTGAGGAAAGATTGAACGGATGGGTCATTCAACATTCTTTATAGAAAGTGTTGAACGTTGCATTTTTATTGCAAGTATCAGAAGAATATGGAATTCAGCGTTATTCAACCGAGGTGGGCGAAAATATTTGGCGAAAAAAATATTTGAAATACTATTTAATGTTTTAGATTTTATTATGCTTAAAGAAAATAGTATTTTATTTCAACAGTCCAAACCTCGAAATAAAATATTTCTATTTGAATAATCTGAACCTCGAAATAAAATACTTCTATTTGAACAATCTGAACCTCAAAATAAAATATTTCTATTTTAACAATTTCATCCACAAAATAAAATATTTCGGTAATTATTTAGAACAAGGGGGTTTCCTCTCAGATTTTGATCATCTTGAAATATGTTGTCAAGGTCATCATTCTGTGTGAACAACTTTTTCCTATACATGTTACCGCCGCTCGATTTTAGTTTTCGAGATATTCGCAAAAAACTCGCTAATACTATATTGAATTTTTCGTATTCCTGCACGCTCTGCGGCAACGTAAGCCTGTCCCGGCGCGGCGTTTGTTTACATTTTGCTTCTAAACACGCTGCGGAGATGAGAGAGAAAACAGGGTCTCATTCTGGTCATACATATTGTATAGGGTGAGTTTTCAATTTTGAAAGACTACTCCTACATTTCCGTACGCGTGGCCGGGCCGGCATGACGGCCGGCCCTCTCCGCCCCACCGCCTAATCCTAACTAATTCTTATCTTATAATTTTTGCATTCTATATAACCGTCATACAGAATTTGAACTGGTAATGCAAATCATGCGATCAGAATTAGTTAGGATTAGGTGGTGGGGGCGGAGAGGGCCGGCCCAACACGAAAATCCGGGAGCAGTCTATCAAAATTGAAAGCCACCCTGTATACGTATGACCAGAGTGAGACCCTGTTTTCTCTCTCATCTCCACAGCGTGTTTAGAAACAAAAAGTAAACAAACGTCGCGTCGGGACTCGGGACAGGCTTACGTTGCCGCGGAGCGTGCAGGAATACGAAAAATTCAATACTGTATTAGCGATAGTTTTTTGCGAATATCTCGATAACTAAAAAACGAAAAAGTGGTTCAAAACGTAGAAATCTATAACATATTTCAAGATGATCAAAATCTGAGAGGAAACCCTTCTTCTAAATAATTATCTAAATGGAATTATATATTTACTATTTACTATTTAAAATACTATTTTCCCCAGCTCTGTATTCACATACAACACATAATTTAAATGTGTATATGTATTCTCTTCTAAACTCAATTTACATTATAAGATTTAAAACAAAATTAATTTCCTTCAGGATATATGAACGGCCACTAAAACATTCATACCCCGCTATAGATAGCACACAACGTCTTAAAGACGTCCATTTTACGTCTATTTTAGGTCTAAAAGTATTACATCCTAGAAAGACGTTTTTAAGACCATAAACAGTGTGGTTTTTATATACCCATAATCTATTTAGCAGTACATATGAGCATTGGTATTATTTGTTCGACTTAATGTCTTTGCTTCCATTTCAATTTAAATTTCAATTTTTATTGTGATTTTAATTGTAATTGTAATTTTAATTTTGATTATATTTATTGTGATTTTAATTGCAATTGTTATTTTTTATTACACTTTTTATGTCAATTCTACATGCGTTCTTCTAATAAAGCTATTTATTGGGTTTAACTTTGAACTCGTTTTTGTCGAAATCTATTTTTGCTCTTCCCTTCTTTTATTTCTATTAACATTTGTGGACGTGTAAGACTTCTTAGGGACGTCTTGAAGACGTACCGTTTTCTAACACAAGACGTTCAGGAGACGTTCGGAAGACGATCGTAGGATATTCGGGACGTCTTTAAGACATCTGAATGTTCAACTGCAGACGTCTTTGTGCTATCTGGGACTTCTATTCTGTCCATTATAAATAAATTACATAAACAGAGGCGAAACGTAAGAATAACTAATTCGTATGTCACAAAAATAAAAAATTTGTCTACATTAACTGACAATTAGTTATATTATTATATTATTATATTAGTAAATAGACATTTATTACGTTTTTGTTTATGTAGTACCCTTAAAACTACAATCAATTGCATGATTTAATTGAACTAACTATAGACAACGAAGAAAATTATTGAAGGATGATAATATCAAGACAAAACGCTGCCCCCAAATGGGTTACCTGTATGGGAACATTTATCTATTGTCCCAAATTATTGTGCCACTCCATCACTTAGGGAACTATCTCCATCAAGTTCCCCTAGGGACTCCAAGATTACATGCCGGCCAAAAAGAATTTATTTTATGTTTTTAAAAGTCTTCTATTTTAACAATGACAAGTAATTCAAATTAATTTCCTTATTTCAATGAAAAGAGCAATTCTTTTTCACAATAAAACAATGTTTATATTAATTATGTTAACCCTTAGCACTCGAGTGGTGACTCTATGGTGACTGATACCACGTGCTAACGAGTTCAATTAGGTAAACAATTCAAATATAACATTATGTCCAACAAAATTGTATCAAGGAGTTATAAAACACAAATAATTTTCATTAACATTTATTGTTTACACAACCCGATTTGTAGTGCGTCACATGTACGTACATCGATTTTTGAAGCAGTTTCTTTTGAAATCTTGTACAAATTGCGAATAAAAAATTAAGGTGGAGTGGGGTAAGTACGTCCCCTAGTTTTTGCAAAGTTGGTCTGTAAGCTGATGTATTTTCAATTTGATATGTAAAAATTTTACGCTCTTGGTATCAAACTCTTGCCACAGTTATTACTGATGAATTAGTATTATGTAGAATTATAATTTTGCTTGAAAATTATCATTTTGATAGGATATTGTTCAAACTGTTTTCTTTATCTCGATCGACAATTTGTTAATAAAGTATATTGATGTTTTCAGCGCACTGGTTCGATCTGATGTTATTAACTAAGCAATTTTACAAATTACCACAAAATTTTCAACGTTCCGGTCAATTTTTAGACCAGGGGTGGCCAACCTTCTGCATACCATGCGTAAATTTTTTCACATACAAGTTCAGATGCGCCATATAACTTGAGCAGTTTTTCTACCTTCTTACGTTCATCGTTGCGGTTGGAAAATAGGGATAGGATCTGCTTCGGTTAGGGGAGGAAAGGGGATAACTCAATCACGCAACTAAATTAATTAACTTACGCTAGTTCGAAATCTACAATCTACAATAGTGAGAAATGATCTTTTGGACGAGAGGGCGATCGCTGTCTTGAACACTGCAATTCCCATCGTATAATTGTAAACTGTCAAAAAATTGCGACGAATTGATGTGTAAGAAGGCTGTATAAATTCAACTGAGAGCTCTCAGGTGTAGAAAATATGAAGATGGATTCAATTATGTCGTCTACTACAAAAAAATAAGTATAGACGCAAGGATCCAGTGCGCCACTTGTAATCATCCAGTGCGCCACAGGTTGGCCACCCCTGTTTTAGACCATTTTCAAGAAAAATTTTTATATAATTGCGTCTGTAAAAAATTATTAAATCAATGTATAATATGTAATTTATGTTGCATTCCGCACAAAAAACCAAATGTTCTAAGAAACAAAGCTACTTGCTAAGTGAACAAATTATTTTAAATTCTTCACACCTTTATAACCACGTGTTGGTTCCATGCCTGTGATATACGAACTGAGGTAAACGTTGGAATTTCAAGAGGCAATGAATCAGAAAACATCGACCGACCCATTGGCCAATCGATATTTGGCGGTAAATATGAACCGTGAAAAATCTAAGCTCAAGTTTCCACTGTTTGTATACCATACGAAGTTGTGGTAATTTATTAATTGACATTCAATCTACTTTTGTACTTTAAAGCCATTAGCAGATTTTATTTGTTAGAAAAATTCATCATAAAACATGACTGGTTCAGAAATGCTGCGTAATATTTATGTATCTTAGGTGTTTTATACCTGAGATTTACGCTATGATGTTTAATCATGTGAATTGTTTCTAATAAAACCCTTTGGTGCAAATTGGCTTCTTTTTCTACTATTTTGACATTTTCGAAATCAAAAGCATGGTCAAATTCTATTGAATGCCTCGTCAATGCAGTGTGTTGTGCTGGAGGTAGAAATATGTTATGTATATGTTCTCTGATCCGAGTCTCCAAATGTCTTGACGCAGTGTTCCGATTGAACCCACCGTTTTTCGCGCATGCGCGGCAATTTCAGCCTCATTAACGTAACCATTTCGATGAAATTGGGTAACTTGAGAGCACCCGCAGACTTTTAAAAAATTATTAGTGTATGCATATGCAATATTGAAAAATTTAACATAATTGAAACTTATTCTTTATTTTGAGGATGGGATAGGGAAAGAGCGCTGCAATAACTAAGCAAAAGAATACATAATAAAACAAGAAAATACTTTATTTGGCAGAATCAATTAAAGAATACCAACATTTGTGTTGCTAGGGTAAGGAAAACTGCCAAAACGTTACCAGTATTCATAAATAAAAAATTACATTATATATTACATATAATATATACAATATGAAACAAAACAAATTGGTACATTCCCGGTACATTTCCGCCAATATAACTGCCTGAAGGCGTCAGGGCCTTGGCCGCTCTGCTGCGTCATTGTAGATACGCTAGCAGTGTTACCATAATGAGCTCCAGACGGAGCTCTCGTACTCTCCTACATACCCCTTCCACTATTCCATTCCAGCACCGTGCGCAGGCGCACACTCCACGGGACCCATTGCGCACGTGCAACGTGTCTCCCATTCGTCCCACTCATTCCCCGTCATCAAAGAAGGGGTACATCATTTCACCGTCACTCCCCGCATATGGCATCACTGTACGCTACTGTCCTGGCCGCGCATGCGCGAAAAACGATGAATTCAATCGGAACACTGTCTTGACGTTTGTCCTATGTATAGCTGGCTACAAACCTTACAAGGTATTGAATAAACTAAATTTTGTACTTTTTTAACAATGGTACTTTATCTTCGATCGCGGGGAAAAATGCCTTCAAATAATGTGGTATTTTGAAAATTGTGTGTATTCCTACCTTTCTGAATATTCTTTTAATATCGTTAGAAATGTTTTGAACGTAAGGAATAACGACAGTATTTTTCCAATTTATTGGTCCTGTCTTGTAAAATCTTTTTAACTTCCCGATTTTATAGGGAAGTTATTGTAATGACCCCGAAAATCGAAAATCGATTTTTTAGCAGATCTTCACGTTTCATGGTCATTGCAGTCATTTTAGACTATTTTCAGCAAAATGTTCGTATGTGTGTGTGTGTGTGTGTGCGCGCGCGCGCGTATGTCTGTTTCTATGGTATCAAATTTTTCGTTAACGTTTTCTGAAAAAGTAACAACGCGATCAGAATGATGAATGATGCAATCGATGTGCCCCGTCGTAACTTAGAACTGATTAGATTTTGGTCCATATTGGTCAAGCAGTTTCTTAGATTTTTAGTTTTTTTCGAGAGGAGTTGATTCTACAATGCAATTTATACGAGAGAATGGAAAGTTCCCACCGAAGAAACAAACGTAATTACACAAAAAATTTTTTTTCATTTTTATAAATTTAAAAAAATTTTTTTAGTTGAAAAAAAAATTTTTTTTGTACCTTACGCTAATGTTTCCGATTACAATAATCGAAAATTATCCCAATGCAAGAGTGAGTTAATCATCTCTACTCCCAAGAATACATTGTCAAAGAATATCGATGAAAGTATAAAAAAAATTTATATTACAATCTTTAAAAAAACAATCGTTTCCAAACGAATTATTAACTGAGATTAAATTGAAAATTAATATAAACTATATGATAAATATTAATAACATTGATGTTGAAAACGGATTGGTTAATGGAGCACACGCACACACACACACACACACACACACACATGCGGAATATTAAAATTTATTACTTTTCAAGAAAATACTAAAATTTCGTCTATATTGTGGTTAGATTTTCAATTGGCCAGAGTAGGAGTGAAAGTAAGAACTCGTTATCGTGATTATATGAAAAGTGCAAATATTCATCAAAATTTAACACCAATACTAAAAATCTCGAATCATGTAAATATGTCGAGTGGGGAAAAATATCAAATCACACGTAGTCAATTTCCAGTGGTTCCTGCTGACGCGATTACGATTCGTAAAAGTCAGGGACAAACATACGAGAAAAGTATGTTTGAATTTTAAAACATCAGAAAAACGAACTTTAAAAATGTTGTATGTAGCACTGAGCAGAGTTTCAAAATTGAGCGCGGTTTATATATTTTGGGACAATTTAAATTAACAGTATCGAAGAAATCCAAGATCAATACTGCAAACCCGGATAATGAGGAGTCGTATCGTTTGCGAAAATCTAATTAAGGGTGCGTTCCGTTTCACGCTTCAAGCGCATACACTGTATAGTGTATGCATAGAGACTCTTATACTACACTGTACAGTGTATGCGCATTATGCGTGAAACGGAACGCACCCTAACACAATTTATTTTGCAACATTAGTATGCTATAACAAGGAACCAAGCGAGCAACGAGCCTACGATGTTCGTTTAATGCGACGCCATATAGCAAACATCTTGATAAGTAGAAAACTATTTATTTCCCTGAAAACGTATAATCTTCTTAAAACGTACTAAAAATAATGATAATAATATACTGCAACTAACGAATCGGGAAGTTCTTTGTGTGGCTCGTGGAGAGTCACACACCAAATAAAAAAAAACATTAATAGCTGCAGGCCCTACTAGCCATGCGTACCACTAACCCTCTCGCAAGAGCAGTCCTACCCGCGAGCGAGCGAAGCGAGCGAGCAAAAACAACCCTACTCGCGAGCGAGCGAAGCGAGCGAGCAACAATAACCCTCTAGTTTCCTTTTGTTTTTCAATGAACAAAGGGTGGTAAATCTCAAAAATCCGTTCCTTGATGATCTGAGATACAAGCAAGACAGGATAACCGTTACGTTTCAAAACATCTCTAATCAATAACAAATTGTCAGATCTAAATTCAGGATCAGCACGATCAATCAGACGATTGATTAAGCCCACTTTGTGTTGTATAAGGTGGAAAGAGTAGAAGTTAACGTATCTCGACCTGACCAGCTAGATTTATGGAACCAATTGGTTTTAAATTTATTTCCTGCTTTAATTACACTAATGTCAAGAAAATTCAACTCTGAATCGACTTAAATTTCATGAGTAAACTGAAGTCTTTCGTGAAAGCTATTAAAGCTGTCCAACACGATTTGCAATTGTTCCGGTTTTATACAAGTGATAATGTCATCAACATACCTTTTGTAGAAAATTAACTCAAAGGGTAATTTAGAAATAGTAACCATCTCTAACTCTTCCATTCACAGGGGAAATAGGAGACCCCATAGCTGTTCCAAACACTTGTTTGTAAAAGTGCAAAAGTGATATTGTACAAAGTGTCAACTCCCCAAAAATGGGGCAGGAGCGTCTCTGAGAGTTAAAAATGCTTTCAAACCTTGTTTCAAGTGCTACGGGGCAAGAACGGAATGGTTAACAAGCCTGCTATAAAATGTTTCTTGCTTCATTACATTATATTGTTTAGTTTTATAGTTATACATTTTTAAGCAAACAAGTACTTTTATGCTGAAATATGAAAGGGTATACAGTGATATTAAAACAAAGTTTAAAAATACTTTCGAACCTTGTTTCAAGTGCTACGGGGCAAGAAAAGAATTATTATCAAGCCTGCTACAAAATGCTTTTTATTGCATTAAATATATTGTTTAGTTTTATAGTTACCCATACAGAGTACGGACTTGCCCCGTGTAGTAATATTTACGGGGCAAGTGCATCTTAGTGTTTTTTCAATAAATTTTAAAAAATACAGCGAAAACGGTTTATTGAGTGTAAACCTGCATCAATATTTGTTTTACTTACCTAAAATAACGACACAGAATATATTAATAACTTGTAAACGATTGCACGTTCAGGCAGGGTCACCCTAACCACAGGGCTAAATAGGCTAAGCCCCGAGGCGCAAGCCATATGGGGGCGGCAATTTTTATTGGTGTTATATTTTTTTGTTATTATTAGTTATTTAGTTATTTTTTTCGAGATCTTTTTACGACAAAAATAACCAAATAACCTGTTCTAAATGAGATAGAAAATATTATATGTATGCATATCTTTGTTTTGAAGTTTGTTAATAAATATGTGCGTTCTTAGAATTTGCCCGGTCACTTATACTACATAGTATAGTGTATCAATACAATACGTTCGGTTTTGGTTCGATTCACGCCAGTTGTCTATCAAGTGCTAGCCATACTACATACAGCAGGGTCAGCAGCGTCGCACAGTGGGATATTTGCCCGATTTCAGCGGCCATAGCTAGTTCAAAATTCGCTCAATATTTAAACTGCTGTAACTTTGCTAAAATTTATCCAAATTTGTTGAACAAACATCCATTTTAAAGCTTGAGATTTCTATTTTTTGTACTGTATACCGTTTTTACTGGAACGGATGTTTTGAGTGCAAAATTTGTCCATAAAGAGGAGCGTATCAGATTGTAAAGTTTGTAGCTATTTTTCAATCAGGTACTGTGGATTATAATACATATTTTAACGTTATTCGTCTATTTTATTTATGTACACTATCGAAAAGTATAATCATTTACATTTAGAATGTCATTTTAAAATAATTATTACAAAGAACGCTATTTTTTAAATATATAGCCATGGTGAATTCTGCATAAATACATTGCATTTATTATGCTATTATTGATAAACTTCTACCAGAAGTACAAAAGAAAACGTGTGCCTATGATGACATTTACTCAAAATTTGGGTTTCTGGTCAATTTAAATAATTTAATTGTAGACACAATTAGAAAGAATGCTGCAAAGTTGTGCGAAACGTACATGGACAATTCAGAAAATAATTTTATTGAAGAATGCCTTCATTTTAAACACTTATTTAAACATTTATTAGGAAATAAAGAAAATATATCTACTGCGGAACTTAGTTTAAAGACAATAATAGACTCGAAAACTGAGTCTACATTTCCTAACGTGGCCACAGCACTGCGCATTTTTTAAAGTATTGCCGCTACAAATTGCAGCGGCGAATGATCTTTTTCAGCACTGAAAAGGATAAAAAATTATTTACCGTCTTCTTTGGGACAGAGCAAATTAAATTATTCGAGTATTTTATCCATAGAGAGTGACTTATTTAACAACTTAAACACGTGTGATATTATTAATCAATTTGCAAAAGAAACAGCTAGGAAAATAAATATGTATGCTACTTTTGTTTTTTGTTAAGTATAAAGTTTGTTTTTGATCATACAGGTTTTTTTATGTTTTTGTTTAGTGTAATGGTAATAAATTGACTTTTTCTAGTTCTGACACTTTTGTATAACTTTGACGGTCACCCCGCTACCGAAAGCCATCCCGTGTATTTTCTTATGAAGAGGGGCGCATTATTTTTAGTAGCCCACGGGCGCCGAATATCTTAGGACGGCCCTGCGTTCAGGGTAACCTCAAAGTTGTACGTGTACCTCGCACGTGACTGTTTGGCATTGGTTGATTTCAGCGTGGAAAACACCTTTATTCTTGGGCGACATCTACGTCGAATAGTTCATACTAACTTATACTACATTAATAAATACAAGCTAGAGAAATTTCGTCCATATTATAATAAAAATAACCAATTAATGCACTTGCCCCGTTGACGCACTTACCCCACTCCACCCTATTTTGTTTTTCATTTATTCTTGTTGTTTCATCGCACTTTGTATAGCGTTCTCGTCAGACATTGCCCTAAAAATATTGTTACACTTGTATTGGGAAGCTTGCCTAACTCGCATTACGCGTTTCGGCATTCTAGTCGATTGCATGAATTTTTGTTACCTTCTACATCGAAATCAATGCTAATTCCAACGATTTATTTGCTTACGACTGCGTTGCCATTTGACAATAGGCTTAATGATGACGCGAAAATTTAACATTTTCACTTGAAAGCTCAATCGAATTCGGTAGCACGCCTGTGCGCGACGCACGGCGTTAAAGAACAATAGTACGTAGACGACACTGGACACAATATGAAATCAAAGAGAGGAATTACCAGTACTGTCACTGATAAACGTTAATTAACGTCAACAACGGATCAGAACACATTTCGTATGAACTGTGTTTCGATGCATTTTCCGATTTAATAGGCTATTGACAAATTATCAGTTTGCACGGTTTATTAAAATTAGATACTTTCCCAATATCAGTAACATGCTTTTAACCTGTCTTTAATTAGACGTTTGGTTGACGTTAAAATTTAGACTTGTAATTAACATTATTATTCGGGATTTGAATGTACTCTGCGATATCTATCGTTGATTTAAATATTCGCAAAACCCAGGTTTCACGATTTTATGAATCATGTTGAATTGTGTTTAACATAATTTCAATTTAGAAAGATCAATCGTTTTGTTGCAGTTATAAGACAACTTTTAAATTAATTTGGATTCGTATTTACCTTGAATATTATATTATATTTTATATTTGAAAATAATTTCAGGAATCACAACATTCCATACGTAAAGTCCAATTCTAACGCTAACTTTCGATACAAAATAAATATATTTTTCCTTGCGCATAACTATATTGATCATTGCTTTACGTTACAGCCTCATTTCGTAATGAAGAAATGTCCTAGATCATTTTAAAATTCATCCTGAACAGTATTTACAATTAATCAACCCACTTTTGATGTTTCAAATTAATAAGCTCGGAAGAGTTGATGCAAGCATTCCGATAGAATCAGCATCAAACAATTAATAAGTATTTATTCTTGTAAAAGCAATGATGGTCATACAAATGCATGAATCTCCCGTAAGTATTGAAAATAATTCTTTAAGATTTAAACTCGAAATTTGTTGGAGAATAATTTAATTTCTTTAGTAGTACACTTATGTATTTAACAAAAATGAAAGTACTATCGAAGAGAACATTTTGGAGTAACCTCTAAAAGTAATAACTCTTGAACTATATAGTCAAGAATAGTAGTTGAACACCCTTTAAAACAGAATAACTTTTTTATAGTTGTACCAAACGACCTGATTTTTTATAATCAATTAGAAGCATTGGTTTATGAAATGATGTGCAAGAAAGATTTTCCAAAAATTATAATTTACAAGGTTACATGCAAAAATAAAAAAGGCATTATCTAAAACTTTTTTATTTTGGCCATTAATGGACATGTAATATACATGTTTTGTAGATCTATGTTAGTTATACACATGCTAAAAATTGCATCGAAATCGATTAACATACACACAAGCTACAAGCAGTTGAAAATTGTGAAAATCGTAGTTTTACACGACTTTTGATCAGTTTCTGTTTAAAATCCACAGAATTAGTCCAGTCAACGAAAAGTTGTAGAGAGAAATGGAAGGAACACAATTTTTAACTTGGGGTCTTTACTTGGACTAGTTAGAAGGTAAACATACTAAAAGTCCCCACTCCTTGGTGGTGAGCGGGGTGCAGGGGAGCACGTAGGAGGTCCCCTTTTTCGGTTTTCCGCTTATATCTCGGAAACTATGCGTCCTAGGGATAACATCATTCTATACAAAATTAAAGCTGAGAAAATGTTCCACAAGATTGATTGTATTCATGTTTTCGCTATCTCGCATAGTTTCCGAGATATACGCGATGAAAGTTCCCTAATTGTGCTGAAGAGTTAGCTAGTCAAATAAGGCAAAAAACGTGGTCAATCACAATTTTTAATCGCTTGTAGCTCGTGTGTATGTTAATCAATTTCGATGAAATTTTCAACATGTTTATAACTAACATAGGTCTACAAAACATGTATTTTAAATGTTCATTAAGGGCCCAAATAAAAAAGTTTTAAAAAATGCCTTATTTATTTTTGCATGTAACCTTGTAAATTATAATTTTTGAAAATCTTTCTTGCATATCATTTCATAAACCAATGCTTCTAATCGATTATAAAAGATCAGATCGTTTGATACAATTATAAAAATGTTATTCTGTTGTGAAGGGCGTTCGAATACATTCGTGGCTCACTGTATCTGTAATATATGTACATACGTGTAATGTAGTAAAACATCGTATGTGTTTAATACAGAACGTAAACCGAATAACACCGCACCGGAATGAAACAAGGTTGTATATGCATGAAATTATAGTCGCACTGTGATTCAGGAGAAAGGTTCAGCCATATATGAATGTACGGGGTAAAGTAGAGCCAATAACGTGACAGTAAATCTGTAGTAATAAAATTGAGTACCTGACCATGATGGTTAACCATACACACGCACAAACTCGATCGACTTTCTGATTTAGCAGCCAAGGGACAAAACTTACGATCAGTACGATCTCGTTTTGTTGTTAATATCATATGGTGCTTTGTTTTCAAAGTACCTTTCAACGGTCACAAATACTATACAAATGTATAGAATACTATACAAATGTATAGAATTTGTGGATTTAACCTTAATTACTATACTACGGATGTTTATGCATTTTCCTTGTTGTCGACAAATTTTAAGGAAGTGGAATTAAATGAAATTATATTTTTAATGGAAACAGCCTTTGGAGATTCAAAACAAATGGAAATTGTACAAAATTCTATCGAATTTTATGTTCTAGCCTTTTTTGAACATTTCCATAAGCCACAAATGAAGCCATTCTCAGAAAAGTTCATCAAAAATCGGTTTGCAATCGGGGAATCGAAAAATCCCTGATTCACTTCACTTTTTTAACGTATTGTGCCATAGTATTATATTAAACGTTATCTGTCGTTTTTTATTAGAAAAAGCCGACTATTATTTACAATAATACCGATATTAGATAGAACCGACTATTACTAGAAAAAGCTGACTATTATTATTAACAAAAAAATAAGTTTGTATATTTACCTTACAATATAAGTGAAATTATTCTAACAAGAAAATGCAATCGAAAACAAGAGTTGTTTAAACATTATTAATGTAAATACATATTATAAAAACAATAAATTATAGTTTTTGTGAGTGATATGATTTTTCGAAAGCAATATATTTTTTTATACATAAAATTGGAATCTATTAGCATTCTTTAAGCATTTACTACACTCCTCAAAAGAATTAAGGGATCACTTGTGCGAACCCGAAAAATTGCTCCCACTTTACGTGATCATAACTCCGTCAAAAATTGCCGTATCGATATCGTTAAAGAATGGTTTGAAAGCCTGAAACCACTAGTTTCAGATGCTTAACAGACTCACATTGAAACATCAGATTGTTGCTATGTTGGTTTTTTACAAAGTTATAGCGAGATGAAGACAACATTGACGGTTAACAAAAATTTTGTGCAACTTTGGAACATCACACGGGGAGAAACAAATTTTTTTGATAAATCGCGTTAATATCATTTGGAAGGGCTATCTCTCCTGTGTAAATTATGTGGTTGTTGAATATTGTGCGATCTTTTTATTCGAATTATTCGACATTGAAGTAAATATGGGCTTTTTAACTTTAACTGGCTCCAGAAAGCAAAAAAATTATCGTAGAATCTTGTGCAAAAAGCAATAGAAAGAGCGTTTCTTTCTCTTCGAGGCACTTCTTTTGTTTTTTCAATTTCATTAACATTTCGATATACCAGGTGATTCTGAAAATATGCTTGAAAAAACGTGGTAAAATGCACAATTTCCATTTTTCCTTTAACTCGCTATATCTCGGCGAGAAATGATCGTAATACCATGATCCGAACGTCAGATTGAAGCAAAGATTTTGCCGATTTGATTGAGTACCCTATGAACTCGCTGCGACAATTTTTTACCTATGGCAGCTCAAAGGAATATTTTTGAACATTTTGCGTAACAGAAATAAAGCAAATGAATCTTACACGTTGAATCTTATTTATTCCATTTTTCTAAACGAAGGTCATTTGTAGGTCATATTGTGTTACATGGATGAATTCATTATTTTGTCAGCTACAACGTTACGTTAACGAAGATATATCATTCCATTTAAAAAAACATCAATGACCTTGAAATTTCGTAAAAAGGTGACCTTGAAAATTGTTTCCCTTACACCGTTACATGTGGCCCTTCAAACAGTGTAACTATATCCTAAGAAGTTTTTTTGTACAACGGAAAGTAACGGAGATATTTAGGTGTTCTGTTTCTTCGGACTCACCCTGTATAACACATGTTAAAATAAACTACTTAACATCTCGAAAATTATGTTCTCAAAGAATTAGACTAAAATTTAACTACAAACATTCTTCGTTACGAATCATAACAATCACGAAAATCGAGTGGCGTTCTGTAGTTACTCACCGAGGGAAAAATTGAACGTGTCTATTTGCGATTTTCAACTTGCTGTTCGCTCTCCGAGAGTTTTTCGTGCAGCTTTCCGCTAGCACTCTCAATACCGTCTACACCGACGAATTTGACTCTTCAGAGTAACTCGGGACTCGGGATAGTTTTACTCTCAGATGGACACGTACCTTTATGCTAACACTTACGACTGACACTTCTTCCGATTGCTTTTCGTAATTTTTTACTTAACACATTACCGAGACCGGTGATTATTGCATTATTTTGAAAAATCTATGGTACATGACTAAACACTTTTTAATGGAACCTTCAATAGCAACAGCAATTTTCAATGTGAACTAACAAATCACCCTCAATAATGTCATCTTATAGTTTCATTTAAGATTGCAATATGAAAGAAAATTTTAATGCTTTCTTTTGGTACAGCACAACTATTAAAAATCCTATTAGTAGGCTTCCGGTAGGTAAAGTGTTAAAATTAGTATAATTAAAAGAACATGGCGATTTTGAGATGTCAGACATAATAACATCATTGAATATTCAGATCTGTAAATGTACAAGATATTAATATAGTATTTTTTTTCATTCGTCTTTCGCTTAACATCTCTTGAAACTTCAAACGCCCGCAATACAATATCCAACTACCGAATTGGAAATGAAAATTATTTCAATTCCATGCATGAAACGAGTTGTGAACATTTTTAGAAACAACTGTGAATTCGAACAATATGCATGTTAGCATGCGAGTTAGTAGAAACTATGAAAATTGTGCTGGTATGCGAATGTATACGAATAAATTTGCACGTAATAGTTTAAATGCAGATGAAGCGAAGTGGACGTTCGGATAGAGTGATTTAAATCAACTAACCCCGGCTAGCTCCGGTCTCCGGTTAACCTTATATGTAGATAATACTAGTATGGGTGGCAGTGCTCATAAATCTCCTAAGGAAATTTCGCTAGAGAGAAAAATAGTTCTCGGGTACAGTGATTAATTGATTTACGAGCCACGAGATGCGCTTTATTGTACATTATACTCGCAATGCACGCATATATGATCTCATCCGCAACGCGTTTCATTTCACTTTCCTTCACCTACTGTTATACATAATCCTCTTCCTGAAAGGTCTATTTAATTCAAAATTTTCGCATCTCACACCAAAATGCTTGTCAAAATATTTTATAGCATTCTATTAAGTGTTATATTATACATGATACAATAAGTGTTATATCATACATACAGTGACTCCCGTTAATATTCGGACACTTTCAAAAAACCGATAACCTTTATAATATTGGACTATACAATTTGAACTTTTTTGGGACGTTAGCAAACAAATACCATTGCAAAAAATGCAATTTCACAACTTTTTTATGCGGGCCTATATTGAAAATTTAAAAGATACGATTTCTTGATCAGTGTCAATTATACATATTTTGAAAATTTCATCACAGTCAGTTGATGAGGGAAAAACTACAGGCATCGAAAGATGAAAGAATCCTTTGATTTATTACAGTTATAAGCTGAAAATCGTGAAGAACTGCAATTTTCACTATCTTTAAACGTTTGTAGCTCATTCCAATGACGAACAATTTTGATGAAATGTTCAAAATATGTATAATTGACACATACCATCTAAAAAATGTATTTTTTAAATTTTCAATATAGGCCCACATAAAAACGTTGTGAACAATAACTTTTAGTATTTTCTTCGTAATTCCATCAATTGCAATTCTTTAAAAATTTCTTTGCACGTCATATAGTACACTAATTGTTTTAACTTCTCAAAACAATTCAAGTCGTATCGTCTGATATTAAAGAAGTAATCGGTCTTTTAAGAGTGTCCGAATATGTATACATATTAGTGACCACTATAGCGTGACATATAATTTTGGAACACCCTGTACGTACATACGTACGTACAGAGACTACTGTAACATACATGTAGTTGTCTCTGTTTCTATTTAAACTTTTCCTCTAATTTATAATGTCAACTCTTTTATTTAACTTTACATTCCAAATTCTGATTTCAATTTGTAGTAACTTTTCTTATTTATTGTTAATTACGTGAAGAATTATGTTGAACGTTAAAATTACCACTATGGATCAAATGACTGATTTTGTTTTTTATTTAAAATTTATACATATCGTAAACCTTTTCCTTGGAGAATTATTGAATAAATTTTTTAAGTCATGGAGGTTTTACAATCTTGTAATTTTTTACACGACAAAACACATATCTGCAGTGTGTTTTTGTCCTTCGTGATAATAGTATCAATATGAATGCAAATTATATGACCATGTAAACAGAAGTTTTAGTTATATGAAGTAAAATGCAGCATAATAGATTGAAATCTTTCGTAAAAAAGAAAAAAGATGAATAAAATGAGATGGAAATCCAAGTGACATATGAAATACACACTTTATTAACTTCCCGATTTTATAGGGAAGTTATTGTAATGACCCCGAAAATCGAAAATCGATTTTTTAGCAGATCTTCACGTGTCATGGTTCATGCAGTCATTTTAGACTATTTTCAGCAAAATGTTCGTATGTGTGTGTGTGTGTGTGTGTGTGCGTGTGTGTGTGTGTGTGTATGTCCTGTTTCTATGTTATCAAATTTTTCGTTAACGTTTTCAGAAAAAGTAACAACGCGATCAGGATGATGAATGATGCAATCGATGTGCCCCGCTGTGATTTAGAGCTGATTAGATTTCGGTCCATTTTGGTCAAGTAGTTTTTTTAGTTTTTTTCGAAAGAAGTTCATTCAACAATGCAATTTATACGAGAGAACGGAAAGTTTCCACCGAGGAAACAAACGTAATTACACAAAAAAAATTTTTTTCGATTTTTTTAAATTAAAAAAAAAAAATTTTTTTTAAATTCTTTTTTGTACCTTACGATGATGTTTCCGCTTACAATAATCGAAAATTATCCCAATGCAAGAGTGAGTTAATCATCTCTACTCCCGAGAATACATTTTCAAAGAATATCGATGAAAGTACAAAAAAAATTTATATTACAATCTTTAAAAAAACAATCAGTTCAAAACGAATTATTAACTGAGATTAAATTGAAAATTAATATAAACTATATGATAATTATTAATAACATTAATGTTGAAAACGGATTGGTTAATGGAGCACACATGCGGAATTTAAAATTTATTACTTTTCAAGAAAATACTAAAATTCCGTCTATATTGTGGTTAGATTTTCAATTGGCCAGAGTAGGAGTGAAAGTAAGAACTCGTTATCGTGATTATATGAAAAATGCAAATATTGATCAAAATTTAACACCAATAATAAAAATATCGAATCAAGTAAATATGTCGAGTGAGGAAAAATATCAAATCACACGTAGTCAATTTCCAGTGGTTCCTGCTGAAGCGATTACGATTCATAAAAGTCAGGGACAAACATACGAGAAAGTATGTTTGGATTTTAAAAAATCAGAAAGGCGAACTTTACAAATGTTGTATGTAGCACTGAGCAGAGTTTCAAAATTTAGCGCGGTTTATATGTTTTGGGACAATTTAAATTAACAGTATCGAAGAAAACCAAGATCAATAATGCAAACCCGGATAATGAGGAGTTGTATCGTTTGCGAAAAACTAATTAAGACAATTTATTTTGCAACATTAGTATGCTAAACAAGGAACCAAGCGAGCAACGAGCATACGATGTTGGTTTAATGCGACGCCATATAGCAAACATTTTGATAAGTAGAAAACTATTAAATTTCCCTGAAAACGTATAATCTTATTAAAACGTACACCTAATAATGATAATAATATACTGCAACTAACGAATCGGGAAGTTCTTTGCGTGGCTCGTGGAGAGTCACACACCAAATAACATCCGTACCGCTAACCCTCTCGCGAGCTCGCAAAGCGAGCGAGCTACGACAACCCTACTTGCGAAGCTCGCGAAGCGAGCGAGCAACAACACCCCTCTAGTTTGTTCCTTAAATTACTTAAATTACCTTAAATTACTTAAAACAGCTGTAGATATTGATTCCCGTGTAAATAACTCGGTGGAATTTTTGCAACTTCGATTTAAGCAGACACAATATTTACTGCATGTACATATAATGTATAACCTGAATTGATGCTGATGAAATACCAGTAAATTCAAAATTATAGGACAATTTAATTAATTGATGAGTTTGTACAATACATCAATGTGTTAGTCATATTAGATAATGTTAGATATAATCGATACTAGGGACTTGAACTGTTGAGCCTAAATTCCATATTAATTCTATTATATTCTTCCCTATAAGATACAATGAGTTGTATAATATAGAAATCTAACAGTACACAGTCACATTTAAGTTAACAATGGGCTATTTCATTATAAAATAGTAGAGCGGAAATATTGGGAAAATACGTAGCACTCTGGCAGATAAAGCCTAGGATTTTATATGCAGACTTGGATAATTTTGGAATAAAATAATGTTTAAGTCTTACGCATAAATTTATATGAATTATGCCAATAATTGAAGAAGTACATACTGTACATATATCTATGTGGATACGTAATAAATTCGTTGTATTAATCATCCATCGTAACTACAATTTATCAATTATTCCGATGTGTCGTTGATAAATGAATTAAATAATAATAATTAGACTGCGGAAGTTTATGCAAATTTTATATGTCAAAATATGCAAAATATATGCAAAAAAATATGTGAAATGTTCGCCCTGAATAATTGTATTAGTAACGAATGAAACAGTCGAATATAGTATCATATGATATACATATGTAGAGTAGTTGTATAATAATTATTAATACTGCTTGTAATTGGCATTACAATATGTAATGATAATTTTTTCTATATTTTCAACAGTGAATTGGTGTCTTTTGTTCGCGATTTTGTAATGTCGATCGTATGCACCGTGACGGATGACGATAGTCTCACCATATAGATGTATAGACGAGTCTAGCGAGCGATTCACGGTGGTCGCGATTGACAAGTGGGAGTTGTTGTGGAGACGGTTGCGAAGGAAGGGGAGGCTTTAATGGGAAAAAGCGATTGACAGAATGTGTGGACGACGCGGTTCTTTTCCGCGGTAATTTGTAAATAGAGTTATAATTTTGGTCTTGAATGTTCTCGCGAGTGATCCCGGGTAATAATAGGTTTGGACGTTGGGTCCTTGTTCACTCGGTTCGGCAAGACTTGGATACTACCAGACCGGTTGCACATTTGAGGTTCGAGGGCATTGGAAGCGTTGAAGCTGCTTTGCAGTGTATACCGAAGCTGGGACGAATCGCAAGGCTAACCGTAGTGCTGCCGGCGAAGGAGTATCCTATGGGCAAGCCGGCAATTGTACAGGGAGTTCCAGTGGAACTCTGCTGTGGATCACTGTGCGTAGAGATTTGGTTATTAACGGTAAAAGAGCTCTCTTATATATAGTTTTAAATTAGAATGGCCTTTTAATATGTAATTTGTTTAAATCGCTGATTCCCTGAAACCGCGTTCACCGCTTTAGCTATCTTAAATGCTGTCTAAATGTGCTGGGCTTTCGTACGACGAAACTCTTGTATTATTTTCTTCAATTGAATAAATCTATTGTGTCTTGCTTCAGCTTTTCCTCGTAATCCGTCGAGGTTTTTATGCCGAAGCAAGAATTTTGTTTAACCGGGAAATTGTGTGTCTTTATTTTAGTATAAGTTCGAACGTTGTCCAATTCTGAACTTCTTCAGTACTATGAATTCCATTTTTCTAAATTTCTAAAAATGGTTAGAAAACAGCCTTTTACCAGATAAAATTAATTTATATGCTGAAAATGACCTTTCAATATCACAAGATCATTTTAACTATTATTAAGTTTAGACAATATTTCAAATCCTAGATTTTTCTGAAAATCATCGTATTTATATTTTGCTGTGGAGAAAGTCATTTTTACTAGCCAATAGGTACATTATCTAGATTTTGAGCGAAATCTGTAACTAATTTAATTGAATCTTTTAATGCTAACGTATTCGATTCTAATTTCCTTATTATTGTAACTGACAAACTGGATAAGTTAGCTTCAATAAATGCTGAATCGTCAATAAGATCTTAATTTTTTATAATTTCTCTTGGGCTGTCTTAATACATGCTAAGAACACTTTGTTCTTTGAAGGATTTTACAATCTGGAAATAAAGGAGAACTTAACCATTTGGCACAAAATTAATCAAATATTACCAAATATATTTACTTACTTCCCTAATAGCATGCACATGTTTTGCGTAAAATATCGCCGTTTCTATGCACGTTCCCCATCGTGTTGCGACTGCTTCTGGTGGTAAAAGAACATTTGGCAGCTTTTCCTTGTAAATTTCTATTCTACATGGAACTTTCATGAATATTTGTTTTATATACACAGAAGCTATTAATTTATTGACCAAAGGAAAGTGTATTCGTATTTTCTCCGCTATTCTGTGCAATCCGTGTGCTACGCATGTTATACATATGTACCATATTGAGATAAAATAATTATTATTATTAACGATATAATGATATTATTAACAGTTTCTTAGGCCGTGTTTATACAAAGAGCGGCGAGCGGTAGAGCAATTTATTTTTGGTTATTATTACATGAGAAAAGCAAAAAATATGCACAACATGCAAAAAACATGCAAATATGCAAAATAAAAAATAAATTTTGTAATTATCTAATCATGACATAAGTTTCTGTCCAGGTCCCATTTGTCTATCCATTTTCTATAAAAATATGCATTTGCATAAACATCCGCAGTCTAATAATAATACAAAATGTGATTTTTGAAGTACGCTTGAATTACATATTCGTTTGGAAATTATAGTCATTAAATTGTACTATTTAACTAGACAAATGTAAGATTAGGATTTAGCGTCTAACGTTTATACTACATAATTCCACTTTATACATATTATGTTATATACTTCTCTATTTTTTGTATAATGTTATAATAATGTATGCTATTATAAACCAAACTAGGTTTACGGCATCAATAAATAATTAATTACAATAAAATACTTACTTACAATTAAAACAATAAAATAATTAATTAATTATTTATTTAACTAGACATACATTCTCTTCACAAACTCATAATTATTATAATTATTTGTTTTGCTAGAAGAATGGAGGGTTTATGGAATCCAATCTACAAAATGCATTATCGAAATCAGTATAAATAGTATAAGGCTCATCTCGTTCAAATTGCAGTGGATATACAATGTATACTTATTGTTAATAAATCATTTTGTTTATTGTGGTGGATTATGTACAGGTGCGACAGTGATATCAATCATAAAATTATTGCATATACGTATCTATTAGACATTTTCTGCTTGTTTTGGCTTCATATTTTTTGTCGATTAAACGATAAAGAAGTGAAAATTCGGCGTTTATATTCTATATATAAATTGAACTGTTGCATTGAGAATTTGAATAATAAAATTAATTAGATTAGTTGTTAATACCTGCTGCTGTTTGTTAATGTCTGCTTAATATGATCGATAACAACTCTAATGTTCAAGACCTCGAAATCCATCTTTCGTTTAGATTTTATGATAACATCTGAAGATGTAGAATGAATTGAAAATAAAATCTCTCGCTCCAGAAACATAGAGTACAATCTGTACAATGAGCCGTGTGAATATCAAAATAAAGTAATAAAGAGAAAATAAGATTGTGTAAATTAAATTGTTACGCAGTACATTGTTCCGTTAATAAATGGTAGAACAACTATATTTTTTTTTTCTAATGTTCACGTATTGTGTAAATTTTTACCACGCTATTGCATCCTCTAATGCTTTTTCTTCGGGTGTTATATTAAAAATAACATTTACTTGAATCTATATATAATTAAGTAAAATATAATTAAAATGTGTTTCAACGTACATTCGCTTTTAACAAGAGACCATTTAAATTACAGTTGAAAATCTATAAAGTGTTACTAATTTGGTAATTTAACGAAATATGATTTTGGACACTGATTTGTGAGAATTGTAATTCTGTCTCTAACCGTATTAACGTGTAGACTAAGTCTGAGGAAATCGACCAATAATCTCTATTATAGTCATTATAAAGTTATTGTGCAATCTATCAAGATAACTTCTGCGTCAGTTCCAGAAACCCCACTGTAGGAACTTGTATCTCGCTTCAAACTCTGGCAGCGCGTGAGTTAAATACAAGTTAGAATATTCGCACGAGGGGAAAGAAACTTCACAGCATAGAAGAATCAAGTAGAATAAGCAAAAATGATTTCAAGGGTCTAGTTTCAAGAGACTATACGCTTGTAGTCGTGTATGAAATATTAGAAAAGATGTAAAATTTCTTTCCTTTAGAAGTTGTTAGGCAAAGAACGTGGAGTAGAATGGTTATAGTTACATTAATTTTATAACGTGGAAATTAATAATAATGTATTGGAAATTATATCAAAATAGCAAACATCATGGAGATATTTATAGCTAACATTTATGTACAGTCACTCCCACTAATATTCGGACACTATTAAAATGACGATAACTAGTTTAATATTGGATAACACGATTTGAACGTTTTTTAGAAGTTAGAACAATTGGTAACATCAATTTTTGAAAAAAATTGCAACTTGTTGGGATTGCAGAGAAAATACTAAAAGTTGTATTTTGCAACTTTTGTATGTGGGCTTATATGGAAAATTTTGAAAACACGTTTCGTAGATCTGTATCACTTAAACATGTTCTAAAATTTCGCCAAAATCGACCGACGTTGCAATGAACTAAACTTTTATAGATGGGAAAAATTGAAATTTTTCACGATTTTCAGTCTCTAACTGCACTAAATCTAAGAATTCTTACATATTTCAATGTCTGTCGTTTTTTCTACATCAAGCGATTTCGATGAAACTTTCAGAATTCATATAATTGACAAAGGTCTACAAAACGTATTTTTAAAATTTTCAATATAGTCCCACATAAAAAAGTTGTAAAATTGCTTTTTTTGCAATTTATTACAATATTTGTTTGCTAACGTCTCAAATAAGTTCAAATTGTATCGTCCATTATTATAAAAGTTTACTATGTACCATAAAAGAATTACAGTATGCACTTCTTCAATTATTTGGCATAATTCATATAAATTTATGCGTAAGACTTAAACATTATTTTATTCCAAAATTATCCAAGTCTGCATATAAAATCCTAGGCTTTATCTGCCAGAGTGCTACGTATTTTCCCAATATTTCCGCTCTACTATTTTATAATGAAATAGCCCATTGTTAACTTAAATGTGACTGTGTACTGTTAGATTTCTATATTATACAACTCATTGTATCTTATAGGGAAGAATATAATAGAATTAATATGGAATTTAGGCTCAACAGTTCAAGTCCCTAGTGTCGATTATATCTAACATACATCTAAATTGTCCTATAATTTTGAATTTACTGGTATTTCGAGCGCATTATAAAAAAATTTGAGGCATTTTATATTCTTCTCCATTCAGCATCAATTCAGGTCATACATTATACATGCAGTAAATATTGTGTCTGCTTAAATCGAAGTTGCAAAAATTCCACCGAGTTATTTACACGGGAATCAATTTCTACAGCTGTTTTCGTCAACATTTATGCATTCGGTAATTTAAGGAACAAATAATATGTCACTTGGTTTTCCATCTCATTTTATTCATCCTTTTTTTTACGAAAGATTTCAATTTATTATGCTGCATTTTACTTCATATAACTAAAACTTCTGTTTAAATGGTCATATAATTTGTATACATATTGATACTATTATCACGAAGGACAAAAACACACTGCAGATATGCGTTTTGTCGTGTAAAAGATTACAATATTGTAAAACCTCCATGACTTAAAAAATTTATTTACGATATGTATAAATTTTAAATAAAAAACAAAATCAGTCATTTGATCCATAGTGGTAATTTTAACGTTCAACATAATTCTTCACGTAATTAACAATAAATAAGAAAAGTTACTACAAATTGAAATCAGAATTTGGAATGTAAAGTTAAATGAAAGAGTTGACATTATAAATTAGAAGAAAAGTTTAAATAGAAACAGAGACAACTACATGTATGTTACAGTAGTCTCTGTACGTACGTATGTACGTACAGGGTGTTCCAAAATTATATGTCACGCTATAGTGGTCACTCATATGTATACATATTCGGACACTCTTAAAAGACCGATTACTTCTTTAATATCAGACGATACGACTTGAATTGTTTTGAGAAGTTAAAACAATTAGTGTACTATATGACGTGCAAAGAAATTTTTAAAGAATTGCAATTGATGGAATTACGAAGAAAATACTAAAAGTTATTGTTCACAACGTTTTTATGTGAGCCTATATTGAAAATTTAAAAAATACATTTTTTAGATGTTATGTGTCAATTATACATATTTTGAACATTTCATCAAAATTGGTCGTCATTGGAATGAGCTACAAACGTTTAAAGATAGTGAAAATTGCAGTTCTTCACGATTTTCAGCTTATAACTGTAATAAATCAAAGGATTCTTTCATCTTTCGATGCCTGTAGTTTTTCCCTCATCAACTGACTGTGATGAAATTTTCAAAATATGTATAATTGACACTGATCAAGAAATCGTATCTTTTAAATTTTCAATATAGGCCCGCATAAAAAAGTTGTGAAATTGCATTTTTTGCAATGTTAGACCAATTGCAAATTTTTGCAAAATTAGACCAATTGCAAATCTTTACAATGATTGTTTGCTAACTTCTGAAAAAAGTTGAAATTGTATAGTCCTATATTATAAAAGTTACGGTCTTTTTAAGAATGTGCGAGTGTTAATGGGAGTCATTGTATGTACAACACTGAATAGTCTAAATTATCAATATAAGCCCATATAAAAAGTTGTATAATTGCTTTTTTTGCAATTTTAGATGAATTGTAAATTTTTGCAATATTGGACCAATTGCAAATTTTTGCAATATTTGTTTGCTAACGTTTCAAAAAAGTTCAAATCGTACAGTCCAATATTAAAAAAGTTACGGTCTTTTTAAGAATGTGCGAGTGTTAATGGGAGTCATTGTAATTTAATCAAAATCGTCTCTGTATTCTTGTTAAAGTAGGATAATATTTCCAGATTGAATTAAAACGATTAGTTTCGTCGTCACTTTGTGTAAACTTTCTTATTTATATCTGCAATGAAGATTGAAGGCAGAGTTGGGCAGTATTTAAATAAAAAGTAACTAAATCCGGATCCAACTAAAAGATAAGTAACTAATATTCGTGATCTTAAGGTTCAGATCCAAAAGGAACTTGATCCGAAATTTAATTAGTTATTTTTGTATCCGAAGCAGAAGGATCCGAAGCTACGGATCCATTTGTAACTAGTTAATGTAACTAATTCAAAGTTCCTTTCGGATCCTTTAAGTTCCTTTTGACCAGCTCGAGACTTGAATGAACACGTTCCGAGGCCCGAGGGTCGGGCCCCGAGACCTGAGCCCAGAACACAATAGCAGTTCAATAAACACGGCCGGGGAATTGCCCGGCCGTGTTTATTGCACCACTCGGCCTATGCCGCCGAGGCACCGATGATGGGCAGAAAAATTGAATTAGTTACTTTTTCCAAGATATCTTTCCAACTAAAAGCAGCAAGCAGTGACCGAATTCTATCGAATTTAGACTTTTCTTAATCGGCAGAACGCCACGAATCGGCTTGTGTGACTTTCGTGAGGGCAGCCATCATCGGTGCCTCGGCCGCATAGGCCGAGTGGTGCTATAAACACGGCCGGGCGATCCCCCGGTCAGGCAGGTAGCTCGGCATGAAACCCCTGACACGTGAAACCTGAACTTATTTATTTTCCGTGCTGCCCTCACGAAAGTCACACGAGCCGATTCGTGGCGTTCTGCCGATTAAGAAAAGTCTAAATTCGATAGAGTTCGGTCACTGCTTGCTGCTTTTAGTTGAAAAGATATCTTGGAGAAAGTAACTAATTCAATTTTTCTGCCCATCATCGGTGCCTCGGCGGCATAGGCCGTGTGGTGCTATAAACACGGCCGGGCGATTCCCCGGTCAGGCAGGTAGCTCGGCATGAAACCCCTGACACGTGAAACCTGAACTTATTTATTTTCCGCGCTGCCCTCACGAAAGTCACACGAGCCGATTCGTGGCGTTCTGCCGATTAAGAAAAGTCTAAATTCGATAGAGTTCGGTCACTGCTTGCTGCTTTTAGTTGAAAAGATATCTTGGAAAAAGTAACTAATTCAATTTTTCTGCCCATCATCGGTGCCTCGGCGGCATAGGCCGAGTGGTGCTATAAACACGGCCGGGCGATCCCCCGGTCAGGCAGGTAGCTCGGCATGAAACCCCTGACACGTGAAACCTGAACTTATTTATTTTCCGTGCTGCCCTCACGAAAGTCACACGAGCCGATTCGTGGCGTTCTGCCGATTAAGAAAAGTCTAAATTCGATAGAGTTCGGTCACTGCTTGCTGCTTTTAGTTGAAAAGATATCTTGGAGAAAGTAACTAATTCAATTTTTCTGCCCATCATCGGTGCCTCGGCGGCATAGGCCGTGTGGTGCTATAAACACGGCCGGGCGATTCCCCGGTCAGGCAGGTAGCTCGGCATGAAACCCCTGACACGTGAAACCTGAACTTATTTATTTTCCGCGCTGCCCTCACGAAAGTCACACGAGCCGATTCGTGGCGTTCTGCCGATTAAGAAAAGTCTAAATTCGATAGAGTTCGGTCACTGCTTGCTGCTTTTAGTTGAAAAGATATCTTGGAGAAAGTAACTAATTCAATTTTTCTGCCCATCATCGGTGCCTCGGCGGCATAGGCCGTGTGGTGCTATAAACACGGCCGGGCGATTCCCCGGTCAGGCAGGTAGCTCGGCATGAAACCCCTGACACGTGAAACCTGAACTTATTTATTTTCCGTGCTGCCCTCACGAAAGTCACACGAGCCGATTCGTGGCGTTCTGCCGATTAAGAAAAGTCTAAATTCGATAGAATTCGGTCACTGCTTGCTGCTTTTAGTTGAAAAGATATCTTGGAAAAAGTAACTAATTCAATTTTTCTGCCCATCATCGGTGCCTCGGCGGCATAGGCCGAGTGGTGCAATAAACACGGCCGGGCGATTCCCCGGCCGTGTTTATTGAACTGCTATTGTGTTCTGGGCTCAGGTCTCGGGGCCCGACCCTCGGGCCTCGGAACGTGTTCATTCAAGCCTCGAGCTGGTCAAAAGGAACTTAAAGGATCCGAAAGGAACTTTGAATTAGTTACATTAACTAGTTACAAATGGATCCGTAGCTTCGGATCCTTCTGCTTCGGATACAAAAATAACTAATTAAATTTCGGATCAAGTTCCTTTTGGATCCGAACCTTAAAATTAATTAATTAAAATTTTGTATCTTTTATTCGTGATCCGAAATTTGTAACTAATTACATATTTTGCCCAACTCTGATTGAAGGAATATGTCATTGTAAAATCAATATTTATTATTTTTTCAAGATCCATGTCAGTTCAGACTAAGTTGCAGATTCATTGTCCCATTGTTATTTTCTTAATGTGCAAATTGGTATTTAACTATCAAAATTTGTCGAGTTTGAATTATTGAAGTGAGCCTCTGCACAGATAATATTTCGTATCTCTCCTGGTTTAGGAGAGCATAAGCTTGCAAATAATAGGATGAATCAAGCTGTGCACTCGCCCGTGTGAACATTCTCATATTATATGATGGCCACTTTGACTTTATCATCCTTGCCCTTTTCGCTTTCTGAACAGCCTGTTCAGAACATTACGTGTTGTGTCATAGGGTAGCGGGTCTATAAAAAAACGTCATAATAGGAACCTCCAAACCACCAGACGCAAAAAGTATTCTTTTATTATTAGAAAATACATAGTAAAAATGACACAGATAATTTACGTTCTATGTATACACACACGGCTCATTTTGTACACATTTATTATAACAAATAGCAAAATTATTAGCATACATACATATTATTAAAGTTTTTGTGCCACAATTCTCGTCACATCGCACAGTGCGTTGTCATGGGACAAAAATAAAAAAATAAACTTCCGTGTTATTATAAAATGTCGTCTCTGGAGGGTTCTTTAATATACATTACTAAAATAAAAAGTGAGATTGGAAAAAATAAACAATCGTTCACGATGCTCTGTCACGTTCCGTGCGAGCCAAAAATTTCATTTGAAATTCATCATCTAATTGAGCTAATGTACGAGTGTGATGAAAGTTAAAATTTTGTATTATTTGAAATGGAACGTGTTTTTGAGGGTACGTACTTCTAATTTTTACACTGTTTTGATTCTCATGTTCACTTTTTTGGAATGGACTTAGTAGCAGAAATAGCAAAGCTTTTTGTAACTTTAATGAAGGTTTAAAAAAATACTCCTCAAAACTCATCCATGATTTTTATTGGAAAATATGCATACATGTATCCTGCAAAGGGTTACACTAGAATTAGCTGCCCCTAGCAGCCCGAAAATTTTTACACAATTTTTTCAGATTTTTTTATTTCCATTTGTTTTATTTTTAGTATTGTTATTATTCATTATTATTTATATTATTTATTGTATATATAACGTACGAAAATAATCACATTACTAAACTGTCGATTTTGACTTTTGTCTCGCTCGTAGTAATACATATGTATAATCAATACTACATACCATAGACGGCCCGTCAAATTTAGATACTTATATCTTGACAACGGTTTATGCAAAAATAATGTTTTTGTAGTGTTTTAAAAATGTCTTAACCTCACCTATTAGAATAGTTACATAATCAAAAATATACATTACCGTATGAAATTTTAAAAATGACCTTCATAGAGTTTCTCAAGGTTACAACAATATCAAACAAATACACAATCATCATACACTCTTCCCTATACCCTATAACTTTTATTTGAAACATTTTTTTATACCACTTATAATTTTTAAGATATGGAATTTTGTCCAAAAAACGGGAATTTCGACGCATTGTGCATCGTCTTAAAAGCCCGTTTAAAGGCATCAACAATGTTTTTGAAGTAATCGCCCGTCTATATTTACGTTATCGAGGTGTATTATTCTTGTTTACAATTTATACTTTATTCCATGTATACACGAACACTTTACCGTACGTGTGTCAAAAACGTTGCAACATACTGAGGTGGAAATATTGAACATTTCCTCTAATTGTAAGAGGATGTGACGAGAATTGTGGCACAAAAACTTTAATAATTCAGAAACTAATAATTTCTGGACCTATGTTAATATAACTTTTTTGTCTTCTCTAAGCATATGGTATAAGTTGTTCGGCCGACCAAATGCATTATTGTATTGGTTGCCTCGCCTGGCAATCCGCGGCGTATTGTTTGCCTCGTCCGGACAACGTCCCACGGATTTGCTCATATTTATTTACCACGCTTATATTAGCTCGTCGAGTGTCGTTGTTGTTGTTGTATGCGTAAAATCTTGTAATCGAATTGTAAGCCACTTCCCGTTGAGCTAGAGACTTGAAACTTTAAACATAGCTCACAATCAGATCTGGATGACAATGCAATATTAAAAAACAAATTTAAAAAAAAAGCTGTGCGTCTAGGAGAAAAATAATATTTAAATATTAACCGTCACACACACCTCGCCGCGCGACGCCCGGTAGTACGCCATCGCGTTCAGCGATCCCCACTCTGTGTGCCAGCACTCCCTACCAGGGATGCCAGAATATAGTGGTACTGTGGTACTAAACCAGGCGTGGGCAATTTTGCCTCAATTGAGGCAAAACTGTCCCCACCGTAGCGCCCACTGTCCCCCACCAGCACCCGTCGTTACTATGTAGGAAGGATGCGTTTCGCTTGTCGCAAGCAGTGCGCAGGCCTCGTGCATCGGAGCCACGAGGAGCGCCACCGAAAGGAAGCTTGGTGGGGGAAGCAGGCGTTTGAGGGGCTCCACCCGTGCCCACGCCTGTACTAAACCATACCCCCACCATAGCCTACTAGTGCCCCTGGCCCTTACGTTCCTTTCCAACGCGTCCGCGCGCTACACTACCAGCGTACCTCTACTATATCCGTGTGCGCTGCTTGTGCGCTTGGGCCAGCCACAATCTATTTTTAGCACTTTCCATGTTGTATTGCTTTACGGAAACGAAACTGAAATTCTCGGCTGTCGAGCCGTCGAGCGTATGAGTCGCAATCTGGAGCTAGCCTCCGAGTCCCCGTGCAGCGATTTTTTTTTCATTACTCTTTTTTAATTACATTATATACCTTCCAGAAAATTGAAAATGTAAAAACTATGTTGATTTGAAAAATATGTATTCATTTTAAATAGACATGTTTTACTATTATTATTCATTATTATAATATTATTCATTTTAATAGAATACGTTTATTTTTGTCAGTTTTATACGCCTTTGAATATGGAAGCAAACAAAGTGCATTATAGGCATTTAATGTTTTCCTTTTACCGGAAAGGCAAAAATGCCACACAAGCGCTAAACAAGATATGCGCTGTTTATGGCGAAGGTGCTGTAGCTGAAAGAACTGTGCGGAAGTGATTTGCTAGATTTAAAGCTGGTGATTTCAACGTTGAAGATCAAGAACGCCCGGGTAGGCCTTCCACCACAGATGAAGATCAGATTAAAACACTGATCGAGAATAATCCACGATATACGACCCGTGAATTAGCAGAAATGTTAAAAATATCAAAGTCCACCATCCACGAGCATTTTGTGAAGCTTGGCTACACAAACCGTTTTAATGTATGGGTTCCCCACGATTTAACGGAGAAAAATCTGATGAACGCGGCCTCATGTGTCTTTGACAACTCGACAAAAGTTGTTGGACCTCGGTTGGGATGTTCTGCCCTATCCACTATATTCACCAGATCTCGCGCACTCAGATTTACACCTATTTTGATCATTACAAAATTCCCTTAATGGAATAAACTTCAACTGTTTGGTCGAGATAAAAAATCATACAGAAAAATTTTTCGCCGATAAACCTGAGAGCTTCTGGAAGGACAGAACTTTCAAGTTGCCTGAGAGATGGAGAAAGGTTTGTAGAACAGAATGGCACCTATATAATATGTATAACAGATGTATACCAAAATTTAAATGTGGCACGAACTTTCCGGACAACTCAATATTGTAACGTCTTTTTCAATTTCGACGGTATGAGTATTTCCATTTGAAGTTACTAACGCAATGACTGCAACATCCCCTAACTTTGATGGTGCTCGGTTAACATTTCTCAATAGATACGTACCATTGCCAACAACATAAGACACAACGACAAACGATAGTATAATTTGATTGACGTAGATTAGGATATTTCTCACGATATCGTCGTGATTCTTGCTGGTGATTTCCACAATTCGTTTCTCGAGCATTGCGATCGTTTTCAACGTTTTCACTTTCTGTGTAATTGATCATTCTAATAAATGAAAAAATGAAGAGAAACGAAATTAATATGATACTAGTTATTAATAGATTACCAGTAAGTAGTTTAGCGTCTAATGCTGTTCATTTTCGCTTAGTTAGAATTAGCAGTAACATCAATCGAATACCACTAATGACTATATTATTACATGAGACTATTTTAAATTAGGGTGACTCTTATTTACTCTTGTCAAACATTTTTGTCAAAATTTCTTTGACGGTACCCCCCCCCCCCCCCCCCAGAGTTGTTCCAAATAATTAAAAAAAAATCTGTGTTAAAAACGGTGGAAATCGCTGAAATTTAAACAAGCATAACTTTTAAACCAGTGGATTCCTAAGATTAAAACTTGGATTTTCGGCATTTTCTCGTAAAAATCTACAGGATTATATTTTTTAAAAAGTTAAAAGTTTCTGGTTTCCTCAGATGAATATTGACCCAAACTTTTACAATCCAATATTCTTCGTTGCATCAAATTTTGCACTTCGTATTATGTTGAGAGCTAGAAGACAGTAAAACTACACGCATCAATAGGTCGTCGACAAGACACACAACTGTATTTTATATACGAACTTCGTACACAATTGTCAGTATTACAGTGTGCCGAACATAGATTTTTTGGATAACTTTTGCAAGTGTAAACGACGATCCTGGGTAAACCACTAACAAACAAACTATTCCATACCTGAAAATGATACATCAAGTATCATAAAACCCCAATTTAAACACCATAATACCTTAATTTCTTTGTAGCGCAGTGGTGATAAAAAAGTCACATCACCCGCATACCCGAAAGTCACATCAATCGCGGGAACACTGTATTAACTTTACTCTTAGCGTTGTTGTTATTTACATAGTGCAGCTCGAATGAATTGAAAGTGGTTATGTACCTCGAAAATGCTTTCTTCAACGATCACGTACGTTAGTTCTTTGATAAAGGTTGACCCATAAATGCAGTACTTCGGTCGTCGCATTTTTATTTTTATGGCATTTGCTCACGCACGCATTCTTACGATCGCGCAAGTACGGAAATGGTCCTTGATGCTGCGTCAACAAGCAAGCCTAGCCATTAAATTCGCAGTACCCAGACGACGGACGACCGTTGACACGCAAAGCTACGTGCCGATTCTCGAAACACGGTAACAGTCATTATGGCCACAGCAAAACAACGTGCCCTTCTACGAAACACAGAGCCACGGCAACCATCTAGTCCCTTGTCTTCCCTTTTGATACGCGCCCTCTGGGAACAGGATTTCTACTTCACATAAAAACATGAATCATTGACCACTAATCTTTTGGGTACATAGTACATACGTATCATCTTACCGTATCTTAACGAGTTTTTTTCAAGATTCGCTTCAAATAGACACTGCCGGACAAAATTGTGAACTCACTGTCTCTTTACCATTATTTTGTTGAATATTATAATAACTACAAAAGATAAAAATTAGCTTTATCAAAATACCGTATACTGATTTTAGGGAGATCTCCAAATCACGTGCTTTCAATAACACCATGAATATATTAGTCCAGTCAATGAATGCTCATAAGGGGTGTGTGTGTGTGTGGTGTGTGTGTGGTGTGGTGTGTAGAGGGAAATGGAAGGAACACAATTTTTAACTTTGGGACTTTGTTTGGACTAGTTAGGAGCTAAACATACTAAAAGTCCCTACTCCTAGGAGGTGAGCAGGGTGCAGGGGGGCACGTAGAAGGTCTCCTTTTTTGGTTTTCCGCTTATATCTGGGAAACTATGCGTCCTAGTGATAAGACCATTCCATACAAAATTAAAGCAGACGAAATGTGCCATACGATTGACTCGATTCAGTTTTACGCTATCTCGCATAGTTTTCGAGATATCAGCGCACAAAATTGTGAAAAAGAAATTTTTGCCTCACGTTTTTTGTCTTATTTGACTAGCTAACTCTTCAGCACAATTAGTGAACTTTAAGCGCGGATATCTCGGAAACTATGCGATATAACGAAAAACTGAATGGAATCACTCTTGTGGCACATTTTGTCAGCTTTAATTTTGTATGCAATGGTGTTATCGCTAGGACGCATAGTTTCCGAGATATAAGCGGAAAACCGAAAAAGGGGTCGTTGTACGTGCCCCCCTGCACCCCGCTCACCTCCTAGGAGTGGGGACGTTTAGTATGTTTACCTCCTAACTAGTCCAAACGAAGACCCAAAATTAAAAATTGTGTTCCTTCCATTTCCCTCTACAACTTTTCGTTGGCTGGACTATACAGGCTGTCCAAACCCATCCGTCCAGGGTTGTTAACTTCTCAGCTAAGCATATTCGGTAAAAATGTTTGGAATAAAAGTTTCAGGGATTAATGGAGGATACATGTCCATGATCTTGTATTTGACCTTCGGATCGATTTTCAAGGTTATTTGGAGGTCAGTACGTATTTTTTAAAAAATGGGAACCCCTACTTTTGACTATGAATTATGAAGGAGCTCGAAATTTCACGTTCAGATATGTCTTTATGTCCAAGATTAAAATGATTGCTAGAGGCCATTCAGAGGTCAAATCACTGTTTGGTGGTAAATAAAAGACGACAGTAAATACTGGCATCAAGATAGGACGGGGCTTCTGTTTCATAAACTTATCTCCGACGTTAAGCGTGTTATCCTTTTACAAGGTCATTGGAAGGTCGATGTACGTTATACTCGGCCTCTATACTTGACCTCGAGTTGCGGTAGAATACTAGACGTTATGAGGTCACGCATAGAGGCCGAGTATAACGTAAATCGACCTTCCAGTAACCTTGGGAATGGAGAACAAGCTTAACGTCGGAGATAAGTTTATGAATCAGAAGCCCTGTCCAATCTTGATGCCAGTATTTACTGTCATCTTTTATTTACCACCAAACAGTTATTTGACCTCTGAATGGCCTCTAGCAATCATTTTAATCTTGGACATAAAGACATATCTGAACGTGAAATTTCGAGCTCCTTCATAATCCGTAATCAAAAGTAGGGGTTCCAATTTAAAAAATACGTACTGATCTCCAAATAACCTTGAAAATGGATCCGAAGGTCAAATAAAAGGTCATGGACATATGTCCTCCATTAATCCCTGCAACTTTTATTCTCAACATTTTACCGAATATGCTTATCTGAGAAGATAACACCCCTGGACGGGTGGTTTTGGACATCCTGTATAGTCAATGAAGGCCGATTTAAGGGCAGAAATTATTATATTTTGAGCAATTTCAGACGCAAGAAGAAAAATCATCAACAGACTTAGATCTGGTCATTATAATCTTAACTTCTCTCTAGCTAAAGTCAATGTGGTGGTAAATAACCCTGGCTATCCATGTGGACATGAGACGTAGGATATTTATGATACACAGGAAGTTTATATATGTATAACCTGAGATTACGGGGCTTTCTTCTTCCTATGCCATGCAATGTACTACTTCAGGCCTGGGCGCGGTTGGCTCGGGGAACACATGTTGCAGCTTCTCCTCTTCGTTTGGTCGGCAAGTCAGTCCCCACCACGGTCACTCCGACTCTTCCCTTAGCCTTAGCCTTAGCCTTGGCACGAGCACCCCCACGAAATTAAAGGAATTGGTAAATGCCGCTAGTTCCACAGCTTCGGGCAAGGGTCTTATGTGCGTGTACATGTTTACATAGTAGTGGTGAGTAACCTGCCGGTGCAGCATCGTGGGGGTGCTCGTGCTAGAACTAAGGCTATGGCTAAGGCTAAGGCTAAGGGAAGAGTCGAAGTGGCCGTGGTGGGGACTTACTTGTCGACCAAGCGAAGAGGAGAAGCAGCAACATGTGTTCCCCGAGCCAACCGCGCCCAGGCCTGTACTACTTCACAGATCTGCAAACACTCTATGTAAGATCTTATGTTCCTTCCTGAAAGATTGTGGAATATACTATAGGGTGGGCCATAAATTTTCGTCGCGACGAAGAGGGTTTTCCTTTTTTTTATGTACTCCAGTCAAGGGTACGAAGTGAGGACCGAGAACGGTCTACGTCTCGTGACATAGACCAGACAGGGTGTTCTTTGTTCACGGTTTTAGTGCGGGTCAGCCCCAATATAAGCATGTGCGCGCCATAACGTAAATCATCGGTCGACTGCGCGGCGCCGAATTTTCCTGGGGTCTTCGAGCGAAGACAAAAGGACGGTTGGGCCCCAGATGAGGGTAGTCGGAAAGGCGCGATCGACACAGTCGTAGAAAGTCGTCCGGTAGAGTCACTTCGATATCCTTCGGACAAGGATCAGAGAAGAGATCGTGTGATTTGAACCACGGTAATGTCCAGTGTGAACGATATTGCGCGATATTGCAAATCATGTTTGAACATGATCATAACGAACATACATACATAACAACATAAGGGATCCCTCGGAGTCGTACTCCGCCAGGTCGTGCCGCAGCACACACTACATACTTGAGGGATCCCGCGGAATCACGATTTCCGCCAGGTCGTGCCGTAGCACACCTCTACATACACTCGTGTGGATCCCATGGAGGAGTGTCTCCAACAGGTCGTGCCGTAGCACACATTTATCCATATACACCAAGGGATCCCTCGGAGTCATACTCCGCCAGGTCGTGCCGCAGCACACACTACATACTTGAGGGATCCCGCGGAATCATATGGGATCCAGTAGAACTCCGAGTCGTATACATAACGCTATCAATACATGATAATTCATTATTATCGCTACTCTAACGCTCACATCTTCATCGTTATTTCTTTTGTAATCCACGTTTAATTCTTTATTTCTGGGGTTTTTATGCCGCAAGGCTTTTCCCCAATGAGCCAATAAACTATTCAAGATATTTCGGCTCAATTCTGTTTTGTTTATTTATAATTCATTCCTTTTCCACTTTTATATCCTAACACTATTTTTGAAATACGGGATTTCTCCATGTTGGAGAGATTTCGACGATACACAAATTATTTTCTCACTCTTTTATGTAGAATCACCCCCTGCCCGACTACGAATACCGGCCTAGCCAGTATATACAGAGTGTTTAGCTACAGGTGGGAGAAAATTTAAGGGGTGGTTCTCGACGATAATATAGACGAAAATGAAGAATAAAAAAATTGCGATTTCGACTTTGTTATTTAGTTAGCAGTTAACAATCTGCCCAAAAAGCGGCAACTTTTCAACTTTTCAACAGAGGTGCACGTTGCGTACGTCACGCAGGCGCGCGACAGTCTCGTATCAAGTGACAAATGCATGCATACCTTGGTTCTTATTTGGGGCCACAGCGATGTGAAAATGTTTAAAAAATCGTTGGACGACATTGAACCTATCAACTCGTTAATATCCACAAGGGCATTTCTAATATTCGCCCTATGGAATTATCGAGTAGAGGGGTTTTGGTAAATCTCTAGGGAATTTATATTAGAGATTCCAATAAATAAATTAGGCTGAAGTTTATTAACTTCTTCGATAGGAGACTGTTGATTAAACAAATTGTATTATATTTTGTCAAAGACAAGAGAATACCGTTCTTTAAACATTTAAATATAACGCCAACTTCACATTGGTGAGTGTCGCTACAGTCGCCACAGGGGTTTCACTTTTAAATTGTTCTCGCACATATCCACAAATCCTTATCCTGCACTATAATTGTTCATAACACCGTACTTAATACACTGGAACAAATCACACATATGCTCTAGCACTATTTACAATACCATACACACGCACTACGAGTTTACAGAGAGTACAAGTTTACTGAGGGGAATGAGGAGAATGTAAAGAACTGGTAATCCTTTAATGTTGAAGTTGAAAGACTGCACTTTATTGAACTTGATCTATTACGTCGCGAGACTCGCTCACAGACGGAACGGACATCTTGAGGTCGTGTGATTTCTGCGAATGGAAATTTGTTTTTTAATATTGCATTGTCATCCAGTTCTAAGCTATGTTTAAAATTTCAAGTCTCTAGCTCATCGGGAACATAGTTTAAAATCAATTGCAAAAGTCCCGAACAGACAGACAGACAAGAAAGCGAGCTAATAAAAACGTGGTAATAAGTAAATGATTGAATTTTCACCGTTATAATAACCATGGTTACCATTGCTACCCTAAAAACTTCGTGTAGATCCTTAGAGGTCTTTGCACGAAAAACACAACGAACCGAGCCAATACTTATTCAGTCCAGGAAAAAAGTGGGCACATCTCATACTTTTATAAAGTTCTGTAATAAATACTGGTAAGCAGAGTTGGGCAAAATATGTAATTAGTTACAAATTTCGGATCACGAATAAAAGATACAAAATTTTAATTAATTAATTTTAAGGTTCGGATCCAAAAGGAACTTGATCCGAAATTTAATTAGTTATTTTTGTATCCGAAGCAGAAGGATCCGAAGCTACGGATCCATTTGTAACTAGTTAATGTAACTAATTCAAGGTTCCTTTCGGATCCTTTAAGTTCCTTTTGACCAGCTCGAGGCTTGAATGAACACGTTCCGAGGCCCGAGGGTCGGGCCCCGAGACCTGAGCCCAGAACACAATAGCAGTTCAATAAACACGGCTGGAGAATCGCCCGGTTTATTGCACCACTCGGCCTATGCCGCCGAGGCACCGATGATGGGCAGAAAAATTGAATTAGTTACTTTTTCCAAGATATCTTTTCAACTAAAAGCAGCAAGCAGTGAACGAATTCTATCGAATTTAGACTTTTCTTAATCGGCAGAACGCCACGAATCGGCTCGTGTGACTTTCGTGAGGGCAGCACGGAAAATAAATAAGTTCAGGTTTCACGTGTCAGGGGTTTCATGCCGAGCTACCTGCCTGGCCGGGGGATCGCCCGGCCGTGTTTATAGCACCACTCGGCCTATGCCGCCGAGGCACCGATGATGGGCAGAAAAATTGAATTAGTTACTTAGTTAGTTACTAGTTAGTTACTGAGCAACGTTAAATCAATCGTTGGCGATCTACGGAAAAGCATACTACACAGTAATGTCCCATTCTATGTCAATTCTCGGATCTGTGTTGTGACATTGATCGGAACTAGACACTATTTTTTTGTAGCTTCGTCGACCGCGCCGAACGTAGAACAAAAAAAAGCGTAAATAGCGTATATTCTTTATATTTTACTTATTTTTAATGAAATTTTTCCAATATATTTGCGACATTTTTCTAATTTAAATGACACCAAACAAGATCGTAAAAAGAATGTAGTTAAGGATCGTTTCATTGCTTTTAACATTTATTAACAAATCAAGGATCAAAACATTATAATTATATCATTCTGGCTCCTACGTATATGTATAGTTATATGTATAAACACATATTGAGTGTACATATTGTGCGAGATATATTTGCAAATACAATTAAATTGCAAATGACCCCAATCCATATAACACTATTTCAGCACATGTATGGGAACAGAAACACAAACCAACATAATGTAAATACTGGTTATTAGGAAAATTTTCGGCATTGTTTCATCGGAATTTGGTTTATTATTGTATGAAAATTATCATTATGAGAATTGTAGTTATTGGATCCCGCTAGTTCCAACATTAATCGCATTTGTATATACATATAAATGAATGTGTGTACCGTTTCAGTACTGTACTTGGAGTAACAACCAATTCTTGTGTAACATGATAAATATCTGAATAAACTTTGAAAATATTTTTATGGCTTCCACGCGATTATTGTGTTACAGTATTACAAAGTTTTTAAATTTCAAATCAATTCTTTTACTCGTTAGTAGTATACCATATTTTTCAATAAAAAACTTTAATCCTCAGTAGCTTTAGCGCGCCGCGCAGCGACAAGCTCCATGTCACATGGATATTCCTCTGGTTGGAATTATATTGAATGTGGACAACTGTAAATAAGTAATTACTCGTGTAGGGCATAGTCCGATTCACGGTCTGAAAGGTAACAGTGTTTTGTAGGGTAACATCCGCTTTAACAATTTTAACTGTGGTCAATTCCTCCATTTTTCCACTGTAAACGAATATTTAAGATGAAAGTTGTTTGGCATTGAACGGGACATACAATACCATTCAACCTTATATAAACATTCTTCGCTACGAATGATAATAATGACGACGAAATTAAATTCGCGATGGTAAGATGTGGTGAACCACTCTATATACATATGGGTGTTTACCTACAGGTGGGAGAAAATTAAAGGGGTGGTTCTCGACGATAATATAAGACGAAAATGAAGAATAAAAAAATTACGATTTCGGCTTCGTTATTTAGTTATTAACAGTTAAAAATCTGCCCAAAAAGCGGCAACTTTTCAACAGCGGTGCACGTTGCGTGCGTCACACAGGCGCGCGACAGTCTCGTATCAAGTGACAAACGCATGCATACCTTGGTTCTCATTTGGGGCCCCAGCGAGGTGAAAATGTTGAAAAAAATCGTTGGACGACATTGAACCTACCTACTCGTTAACGATTGATGTATTGATCGTATCGTAGGATATATGTGTCAGAATGTTGACTAATAATATGCCTAATTGGTTCCAAAACTTGATTCAATTCATCCATTGTCTTAGCGCTAACCATTTCTCACTAGAGTTCTCAATTTTTTTCTTTTTCTTACTTAGTTGGAACGACTGACCTTTTGGCTGAGATAGGATTCAAGAAGTTTGCATCAGCTAAATAATTATCTGAAGTAATGTTCAAAAATGCAGTAGAGAGTTTTTTTATAAGGTTTCTTCGTGATGCAGTGGTGAAGTATTTGACGTGGTTGAGGAGAGAGGTCTTTTACTAAAGCCTTTGGTTAACTCCAGATTTTTAGTTTCACCAAGATCAGGAATAGTTTCTTGAGATCCTTTTTGGCTGAATAATTGAGAATAGTTCACAGTGTCCACGTCACCATTCTCTTCATGAGTCGATAAGGAAGGAGCGTTATTCTGTTGAATTGGATTATTGATAGAGGTTTAGCCATATGACCTACCTTCTTACACAGGAAACAAGCTAGACTATCCGTCGAGATGAAAATCCAGTATGAAGTATCCTCAAAGTTAACTTGTATTTTCTTCGTAAGTTTGCTTACATCATCTGGATGGATGTAGATTTGTCGACGAAAACTGAGGGTATGTGAGAAGCCTGGTTCAGAGAATTCCACTCTGGTGAAGACATGGGTGAAACTGTTCTAATTCCCATTTGCTTAAAAGAGTCCAATAACACAGAATGTGGGATACCAGGGCACACATTAGAAAGAATAATGCGTTTGGTTTCCATGATACAAGGTCTAATAGATACTAAAGGGTGGGCCATCTAACGTTTGGAATTTGAATCGGCTATAAAAAAAAACTAATGAATATTTTTTCAAAGTTATGAGTTTATTAGAAAGATTGAACCTTTCCATTTAGGAATGGAAGACAACATCATTCAAAGGACTGCCACGGCTAGCCTTACAATACCCCATTCGATCAGTCCAATTTTTGAGTACATTTTCGATTGTTTGGGCCTCTCATTTCCACCTCGGAGGATACGTCAATAATCAAAATTGTCTTTATCTGGAGCTCAGAAAATTCACACGTCATCGTGGAGAAACCAATGCATCCACAACGAGTGACTGTCTGGTGCGGATTTTGGTCTGGCGGCATTATTGGGCATTTTTCTTCGAAAATGAGCAAGGAAACGCCGTTACAGTGAATGGCGATCGCTATCGCGCCATGCTAAGCGATTTTTGGTTTCCCAAAATTGAAGAGGATGACATAGACGACATTTGGTTTCTACAGGACGGCGCAACGTGCCACACACCCAACGTAACAATCGATCTTTTACGCATTGTTTTCGAAAATCGCATAATCAGCCGAAATGCTGATGTCAATTGGCCACCTCGAAGCTGCGATTTGACTCCGTTGGACTTTTTTTTGTGGGGAGCCGTTAAGAACAAGTGTTACGCTAACCATCCAGCGACGATTGACGACTTGAAACACGAAATCGAAGTTGCCATTGACGAAATAGAGGCCCAAACAATCGAAAATGTACTGAAAAATTGGACTGATCGAATGGGGTATTGTAAGGCTAGCCGTGGCAGTCATTTGAATGATGTTGTCTTCCATTCCTAAATGGAAAGGTTCAATCTTTCTAATAAACTCATAACTTTGAAAAAATATTCATTAGTTTTTTTTTATAGCCGATTCAAATTCCAAATCTTAAATGGCCCACCCTGTAGACAGCCTTTAATATTTATACAGTCATTTTTTGACGCAATCTTGGTTACTAAGGATTTCCCCGACAAGTATATCTATACTCTATTATTAGAGATTCTTGAGCCAAACCTTATATTGATGGGATTGGTAACCTTCGCAACTGCAAATATGTATTGTTTGATGGTGATGTCATCATGTGCTTCTACAACTATAGCATATTCTTTCGAAGGGAAACAAACTTTTTGCATTATACTGGCGTATAACTACTGCGGTGTTCTTAACTTGCGGTACATTTTCTGTGGTCATGATTTCTGTGGGAGGGATTCCTGTACACAGGAATATATCTCTCGACTATTAGAATTGATCAAACCAAACTCGCGATTCCAACCGTGACGAGCAACGGTATAAGAAAGCACGACACTCACTATATCCAATAGTAGATTATAACACGCGTACCTCGTGGATTAAAACAGACGTCTTGACTCTTCAAACGTCAACACGCGACTGAATTATATTTAGTTGATACTAATCATAATCATAAATCTACGAGTATCTGCTCGGAAATATTCACCTTTTGGGGTGTGTTTACATTTTTTGCTGCACGAAGCGAAGAATAAGTGCGAAATTTCTATAAAGCCACTTAGTTTGTCCTTAGATTCTGAGTGAATTAGTCCAGCTAGGTACAATAAAAGAAGTGTAACTGCAATTGGAAAGTAACGATTTGCGTAAAAATGGATCTGTAAATTTATTGAAATCGTAATATGTTATATTTTAATTTCCTATTGGTAAAATGGCACGAGGACAATTGTTGATCAGTGAAGAAAAGGCATCCATCGATGCTTATAGGGATACGGGATGTTCTAATCGCATAATTGCAAAAAAATTAATCGATCACGTACCGTTATAAATAATTACGTCAATTTCGGAAAAGATTATGGCAAAAACCACACCAAAGGGGGAAATTAAAAGCTGAGCAAGAGACAGCATTCATTGTTAATGAGATCTGCATCAAAATAATTGAGAAGTGCAGCACAACTTCGCGTTGAATTAAATTTGTCAGTAACTACGAGACGCGTGCAACACATTTTAAAAAGTTCCAACCAATTTCACTGGACAAAAATGGTGCAGAAACCAGCACTCAAAGCAGGACATAAACAGGCTTGTCTTGATTTATGGAGCAAGCTAATGTAAGTTAGCGGTACGCGTCAGTGTTAGTGGGAAGAGTGGGGTGGGCTCAGCGGCGCAGTTGGGCGAGAGGCGCAGCGGTAAGGGGCCTGGTTCCCGTGGAATATGGCAACCATGGTCCTGGTCCAAAGAATGGGAATCTGTTAATTTTTCCGATGAAAAGAAATTCAATTCAGACGGGCCAGATGGTTTTGAATATTACTGGCACGATTTAAGGAAAGAAAAAGACATAACAATGCGTCGCAACTTTGGTGGTGGTACATTAATGATCTGGGCTGCATTTGGAGCTGACGCCAAGACACCAATCTGTCGCATCACTCCTAAAATGAACTCTGAAAAATATACAGAATTATTAGACACAATTTGAATACCATTTATTGAAGATATTGGACACGATAATTTCATTTATCAACACGATAACGCTGCCATCCATACGTCAAATTACATGTAGCAGTGGTTAGGTCAAAAGAATATCAGGGTTTTGACATGGCCAGCTGATTCCCCAGATTTAAACCCAATAGAAAATCATTGGGGGATGATCTCAAGGAAAGTTTATGGCAATTTCAAGCAATGCAGTACTATTAATGAATTATGGAAAGCGGTGAACGAAGCATGGGCATCTATTCAAGAAGACACACTTCAAAGTTTGATTTCGTCAAAGCCCCATCGTATTTTCGAAGTTATTCGAAGAAATGGCATTTCTACTAATTATTAATATAGAAATAAAAAAAGAACTTATTGTTCATTTTGAATCTACTTATTTAAAAAATATGTGGCTTTATACATAGAAATTTCGCAGTTTATTTTATATAAAATTATATATTTACGTTTATTTCTTTAAATAAATATTATTTATATTATTTTAATCGATATATATGTGTTTTTAATACGCCTAAAGTGAGATCATACTGAAATTGATCATAAGTACAGAATAATTATAAGATATTACCAAAAAACGCCGCCGCGCGTGGTGGCTTTATGGAAATTTCGGGCACTGTATACATATGTATACCTAGTCTGTAGGGTTTCATATTTACAAGTTCAAAGTATTAAAATACATACCGTAGGCTAACTCTTTTGCGTGTATCAGCGTAGCAGGTGAATCATTACAAAAATAAGTGAAATCGCATAACATTGCACCGAAGTAATGACAGTCATCGTTAAATAATTGTACAGCATCAAATCAAATTAGAGAAATTTATTTTAATTACTGCAAGTAGTGTTGTATAAAGCTCGAGTCTTCGAAGCTTCAGAGCTCAGTCTTAAAGACTAAGTTTCTATAGAAGAAGATTTAGAAGAAGTCTAAGACTGAGCTCTGGAGCTTCGAAGACTCGAGCTTTATACAACACTAACTGCAAGCCGTCACGCGTTAACCTCGTTTAATGGGTACAACAAATAAAATGTATTCGTGTAATATAAATTCAACGTTCATGGTATACGTTATACATATGTGTACGATGTAACACGTTGCGAGGGGCAATGCAATGTATACTGACAATGGGAATAATAATAATAAAATTTTGTCTCTTATTAATGTAGGAGTATGACATGAGTATGCAAGCTTGAGTTTGTATGCGTGTGCGAGTGGATTACACAAATGCAAGTACCAAGTTTTGTACTTGGAATCCGTGAGAAAGAGTCGTACAGAATACAGTATTTTATGCATAAATGTACCAAATGTCTGGCCGATAAATGTCCCAGAACTATCCCCACTACTGCGGGATGTACCCCCTTGAGGGGCCGTGAAACTCGAGAGGCATCGGTCGGCGAGAAGTATGACTCATACGGCTCGGGTATATCGGTGAGACCACACTAATCTGAATTTCACAACTTCTTTATTTTTCATTATTTTTTTTATGGAACTTTCACCAACACATTCGTGGCATTTTTCTCATGCAAAATAATACCAAATATTATATAATTCCGATGAAAGGGTATAGCCGGATAAGGTAGTCAAAAATGCCCTTGAACCGAATTTTATCGACGATGTGCCATTCGATAGAGCACCAAGAAAAAACATACTGTGCAAAATTTCTACCTTGTATCTCGATCGGGAGGGTAGTTATGGGGTAAAATCGAAAAATCAGTTTTTGGCCTATTTTCCCTAATTAATGACGTTTAGAAATTCTGAAAAAAATCTGACACATGTCAAGAACCCAAATACATACATACAAAAACAAATACATACTTTGCAATTAGTTTCAGATTTTTAAAATGGAAATCCTGCTTGTAAAAAATTAAAAACCTCAAAAAAATCGAAAAAATGCAGATTTCACATGGAAGTTCTCGAGTGTCCACTTTTATATTTTTACAGTAGCAGTATATTGTTATAAGTATTGTTCATGAATTTTTTCAGATTTTTCGGTTTGGTGCGCCGTTGTTAAAAAAAATAAAAACCGATTTTTTCGACGTTTTTTCCGCGAAGAACTAAGCTAACCTTAAAATTGTTACGTTCTATTTATTCTGTAAGTCTATCAGGCTCTGATAAACCTTGAGCATTCTACAGAAGTAATTAAAAAATGAAATCAACTTAATTAATATTTCTACAGTATAATCATTACATCTAGAAATATAAATCACGTTTCCAACAATTCAGTTGGCTCAGTGCGTTAGGCGTTCGATTGTGGACCGGCCTATGCTAGGTTCGCGCCCGTCGTAGGTCTATTTTTTTTATTTCATCAATTCTCTTCTTTTTTTATATCTAACTTCACACTAGTCAAGGATATTTTTGTAGAATTCTTTTAAAAGCAATATTGAAATATTTAAAAAGTATTTTAAGGTAAAATACACCAATATAGTAGTTGTGTCTAACAGAGTCGTAAGGTGAGTAAAGAAAAGAAAAGGTATACGTATAAAAGTAAACAAAGATAAAAGTTAATGAAACATCAAAAGTTTGTCATTCTAAATATGCTTTTATAGATTCGTTAGTTTACTTTGACAAGTATCGGAACATCTGCTTTCACTGTGAAATATATCATTAGCAACCCTGAGTAGTACATACACAACAATTGCTGTTCCGCATAAGAGACGAGGTACCAAATTGAATGCCTCAAAACAAGTAAACAACAATAGAGCCATTTCTACAACTTGAATTTCTTTCTTTTCTCTATAACAAAGTATTTAAAACTCGAAGACACATAAATGGAATTACTGCTGAAAATGTCGAGTACTGCCAGAAGTTCCTCCAATTTTCAACATAAATAAATCTTTCAATTCATCGATAAAATAAAATATGCTTTACAGAAAACACGATAAAATGAATCTGAGATAATTAAGATCCGCACAAGCTATGTATTATAATTTTTTTGCGAATTTCACCTATAATATTTTTTTTGAATATGTAGATATTACTTCTAAAAGAAATCTACAAACACACCATTGATTATTATATAGTCAGACATAAAAAAAGAGAATTAATCAAGTAAAAAAAATGTATACCTATGCAGGGAGCGAACCTAGCATAGGCCGGTCCACAATCGAACGCCTAACGCACTGTTGTTTGCTGTTTAAAAATTGTTTATTTCAGGCATAAGAATGTTTGACAATGGTTGAATACTAAAAAAATAAACGAAAAGTATGTTATTGCTAAATAAATTTCTAATTATTACTAATGTAAAGGCACATTAGAGGTCTACTTGTGACGGTTTTGTACGTCGAGGAGCAGTTTATCTGAACTCCTCGTATTAATTACTAGGTATCACAGTAATATAAAAATTCGATTCACAGCCGTATTTATTTTAACTTGCACTTATATTGCTCCCGAAAAACGCCTTATAAAACTAGGAGCTTACTTTTGGATGATAGTACAGGGTGAATGGTATGGGCGGTGAGGTGATGTATATTTACAAGTGAGATATGGGTGAAATAATGATATGAAATAATGAAAAAGAAGAAAAAGAACAAGAGATCATATAATATAATATATCCTAACTATGTTATCATAATATATCTTAATTTATATTAGTCGCAGTTGCGCGCTATAAGTCTTTGGTTATTACATCGTCAGTCTTTATATATTACAATGTTTTATATATTATAAGTCCGATGTCTAACTTATCTTATCTTAATTTAATATAATTATGAACCTGAAGAGTGTGGGTAAATATAATTTTTGAAACTTAACATTTAATACTGTGTAGTTAATTGCACTTTGGTGTTCCATGTAGGAGAGAGTATGAGCTACGGTGGTTTATATCTGTCGGTTAACCACCAGAATTTCTTATAATCTAACTCTTTAGTTTCGTAGCGATCTCTATCAGGGATTGAAGTGCTGTATCAAAAGCCGTATTCGGTTGTGATTTCGCCATGCTCCGGAGGAGTGAATGTGATGGATTTCCTGGATCTATGTCGCGGTGTGTGGTACAATAGGGGGATTGCATTCTTGTTTTGGATGAAACCATGTTCGTCTAGGAAAATAAAGGCTTCTGGTGGCAAAAAACCGGTATTTATGGATTTTCTAATGTAATTTTCGTCTGGAAAAGCTATAGGGAAAATTAGGCTATTTTCTCTGATTTGTTTTGTGTTGGCAAAGTAATTTCTAGTTAATTTGATTATGAAGTTATCAATTCTATTGATGTTGGCTTTATTATATAGTGTTTCGTTGCAAACGTATTTTTTATAATCAGTGTGAGCGGATCTGTATAAGCTGAGACATGCTCTGAGGCAGCGTCTTTCAAAGATGCGGATCAATTCCATAATGGAGGCGCTAATATTGTACCACATCTCGCAGCCATAGGTCAGGATGGGCCTGATTAATAGCTGGTAGCAAATTAGTTTTACTTCCTTACTTAGTGTTCCCGATCGAAATAGTTTTGTGCAGGCGAAGAATACCTTCTTCGCTTTCTGCAATTGGGTTAGTGGATGAGAGTTTAGTAGAAATCTATTGTCAATTGTTAGTCCTAGATATTTTACCGAATCTTTGTGCGGAATTTTGGAGTTTGCGATTGCGTCACCAATCAAATTGAATGTTTTATAATTTTTCGTAACGCAGAGTCTAGCCGTGTGACAGGAGGGTCGGAAAAGGATGGTCTCGCACTTGTCGGTGTTGACTTTTAGTTTCCACGATTTGTAATATGTGAAAATGCTGTTGATTGCACTCTGTAGAACTTCTTGTATTTTGCATGGGTTTTTACCGGCGTAGTATAAAATAAGGTCGTCGGCATAGGTAATTATTGAGCAGCCTGTTCTCTCGGGCCCAAAGAGATTCGGGATATCGCTTGTGTATATGTTAAAAAGTACGGGTGAATTTATGGTGCCTTGCTGAAGTCCGTTTTTTATTATAAATACTCTAGAGATGAAGTTCTTGTCGCTGACTACTCGGAATGATCGATTTGTCACCATGTTTATAATTAATTTGATTACTAATAATGGGAATCCTTTTCGTCTAAGTTTGCAAGTCAAGCCATCCAGCCAAACGGTATCAAACGCTTTCTCTAAATCCACGAGACAGGCGCCTACACAGTCGTTATTATTCAGGGCCCAGTTGACGTCGGAGGATAATTTGTTAATCGCATGTACTGTGGAATGATATTTTCTAAATCCATATTGGTTTTCCGGAATAATGTCTTTGTGTTCGCAAATATCTGTTATTATATCGTTAATGATTCTTTCATATACTTTTCCTATGTTCGGGAGTAAGCTGATTGGGTGGTAACTGCTTGGGTTTGTAGGATCTTTACCTTTTTTAGCTATAGAAATTACCTTGGCGGCCTTCCATTCTTCCGGGAATACGCCGTAATTTAGCAAATTGTTGAAAAGGATTGTGTACGCCCATATGATATTATTTGGGATCTTTTTGAGTACATAATTAGAGAGTTGGTCATTTCCGGCCGATTTCTTGTTATTGAGGTATTTGAATTTGTTTTTAACTATTGAGTATTTTGTAAAATATGGTGTTGTCATTGATTCCGGTTGTTTCGGAGCTATAGACGGGTTTGTGTCACTGAAGGTGCAGATGGTTTTCGGTAGTGTGGTGGCAATTTCGCGTTCTGTTGTTGCAGCTTCTTTTTCGATTAAGGTTCTAAAGCTGGGGTGGTTAAGTGCTTTGTTCTGGTCACTAGCAATAGAATAATGGGCTGCGAGTATGTCCGTTTTTTGGGTGTTGTCTTTGATGATTAGGTTGTTGCCGTCTTTGTCAAGTGAGCTTGGGTCTAGGCCGGCTGTGTTAATCAAGTCTGTTCTGTCTTGGTTAATTTTGAATTCTGGTAAACTCTGTTTCCCTTTATTGCGAAATAGTTTGTTTATTTCGGTGAACATGCGGTTTGGGTTTCTTGGACTGATAGCTTTGACACGATTAAGCCAGTAGTTGCTAACCTGCTTTCCTACCTCTTGTTTCAGTTTTTTTCTAGTGGCGGCGATCATATGTTGAATATTATGGATGGCATGTTCTGTGTAAGAGTTTGTGTTAATTATTTTACGTAATTTTCTTAATTGAGTCATTAGGTTGTGTTCTGTACGTTGAAGACTTTTGATTTTCCTATTAATATATTTGTCTGTCGAGTTTGTTGGTTTATGTTTTGGTGTGGCTCGATTGACAGCGTTCAAAATTTCATTCTGGATAATAGTCAACTGCTCGTGAATTTGGTCTAATGTAAGGTTGCAGTTTGGTTGTATGTCCAGTCGGAGTTTATTTAGGATTTTTTGGAACCTTTGTACGTTAAGTTTAGTCAGTATGTTGTTATTGTGTATGTCTTGGTCAGGTGGCAATAAGTGTGTATTAGGCACTTTAATTGAGGCAAGGCATGCTTCGTGGTCGCTGGGAAATGTGATCGTTTTTATTTTCTTTTTCTGTGCACCCCTGAACGTTAATCTCGCGTCAGCTAAATAAAAGTCAATATACGATTTATTTTTAGGGAATGTGGGGGTTTTGGTATGGTAAAGTTTCATTTTGTATTCTATGTCGTGGTTGGAGAGCCATGTCTCAATTGCTATACCTCTCTCATCGTTTTTCCTATTACTCCACGACGTATGCTTAGCATTCCAATCTCCTGCTAAAATGTAGTAAACGTCGGTAGAGTCTATTTTTAGTTCTGTACATAGATTATTTAATTCGTTTATGAAAACTGAGTTTTTTCCCTTTCTGCCATAGATGGCAACCAGTACAAGGACTTTGTCATGTTTCAAATTTAGTTTTATTGCTGTATTTTCCAACCGTGAGTAATTGAATTTAGAGTCTATTGTTTCAAATTTGATGTTGTTTTTAATAATGATGGCTGTTCCACCACCTTTACCGGAAAGTCTGTCGTTTCTTATGATTTGATAGTCTTTTAGGTAAATAACGTGGTTCGGTTTTAAGTGTGTTTCATTTAGTAACAGTATATCCGGGTTATGATCTCCTATTAATTTAACTAGAGCTATTCTTTTAAGGTTACTGACTATTGAGTTTGTATTTAAGGAGATGATCTTTAGATTTATTTCAGGAATGTTTCTGACCAGGTAATTATTTGCCATTTAAAAAGATTGTTATCAGTTGGTTCAGTTGTGAGCTGAACAATTCTAATTTCTTATTTATGTCAGATATAGATTTTTCAAGGTTACCTGTACGGTTTCCTAGTTGGTCTATTTGAGTTGGTTTGAATTGAGACTGTTCGTTTTTATTAGTGAGTTGTTACTGAGTACTGTGTGTTCGCCTGTCCCTGGATTCTGCTGAGGCCATAGCGTAAGTGATTCCAGGCTGTAACAGGGCCTGGTTTATAATTTTTCTGGGCGCTCTGTCTTGGCTTGCAGTTTTAGAACTCAATTTCTGTTGTAGGAATTCTTTCAGTTTTGGGCAGCCTTTGTATGATGCTGGATGTCCAATTGTTTTACAATTTACACAGTAAGGTTTTGTATCTACTGGATTTTCAGGGTTCGCTGTCACTTTACACTCTCCCGGAGCATGGTCATCATCACATTTCACACACCGATAAGCTAAATTACAGTTTGCAGCTGTGTGATCAAAACGTTGGCAACGTCTACATTGCATTACCCCTTTCTTTTTTAATTTTTCCCATTTGATAGAGTGATGGAAGATATATCTGATGTTTTTTAATTCTGCGAGATCACTTCCTGCTTCAATTTGTACTAGGAAAATTGGCAGTATGCGGTTTTCTCGTTGTGCTATAGGAGTTGTAAAATTGCTTACTTTTATAAATTTGATTTTATTGTTTGAGGTCTTTTCTAGTTCTGTTAGAATTTCTGTGTTTTCAAATGATGGAGGAAGTCCTTTCAGTAAGAAGTTTTGGTGCTTTAGCCATTTTGGCGTGTATGTGTAAAATTCTGTGTTTGTAGAGTTTAATATATTTTTTACTTTATCGAAATCAGATATATCTTCCATTTGTACAATATGTTTGGTGTTATTAATTCTTTTAATGTGGAATTTTGGATTACCTGTTTCTTGTAATAGTTTAATTGAATCTTTGGGATCTTGGTGTAATATGTTTATTGGTGGGGGTCGTCTGCCTTTGGTGTTGTGGACTGCCGTAGTTGTTTCACTTGACGTGGCTACATGTGATGCTGTCGTTGGATTTTTTGTGGATGTCGACGGGTTCGTTGCTGATGTTGTGGTGGACGTCAGAGCTGTCTGGGCCTTGGTCTGCAATTTTGCAGGGTCTTTGGGTTGGTTTATCCTTTTGAGGGTTTCTCTGTTTTCTAAGTTCTTTTTTCTGAGGTGTTGAACTATGGCGAAACCAGTTTCCGGTTGTTGACTGGATTCTGCATCTATTTCCATGGTCCATGGAGTATTATCTGGGCTTAGTTCGCCAGTTGCAGTTGTGTTTCCAACTGTTTTGGGCATTTTAGAGCTACTATTGCTTCCTCATACAGTTGTTTAAGGTTTCTTATCTCCTCCTTCAGCTTTCTGTTTTCTTCCTTTAGGGTCTCTCTGTCGGAGCGATCCATCGCTTCAGGGTCTTTTGATGTAGAAGCTGTAGCCTTGTTGCAGTGCATTTTGGTTGTTTTCAGATCTTCTAATGAGAGCTGCTTGCGTTTCGCAATTTTATTTTGCGGTTTCATGACGGTAGAGCGTTTTGTTCTTCCCGAGAGTGGCGTATTGATGAGTTTTCTGAACTCTCTGATTTCTTCTGGTCTCCATGCGGTCGGTTTTGAGGTTATGTTAACTTCCCGAGACGAAATCTTGAACTTTATGTTGGAGAATTCGGCACTTTTGTGTTTTCTCCTTCAGTATTTTTGTTCTTTTTGGATTCTTGTTTGCTCACTGAGCAGATGTTTTGTCTTTGTCTTTGATTTGGAGTATTTTCGCTTCGTAATGTATATTGCGATGCTGCTCGTTCGGCTACTCCAGCGTCACTGCCTAACGCACTGAGCCAACTGAATTGTTGGAAACGTGATTTATATTTCTAGATGTAATGATTATACTGTAGAAATATTAATTAAGTTGATTTCATTTTTTAATTACTTCTGTAGAATGCTCAAGGTTTATCAGAGCCTGATAGACTTACAGAATAAATAGAACGTAACAATTTTAAGGTTAGCTTGGTTCTTCGCGGAAAAAACGTCGAAAAAATCGGTTTTTATTTTTTTTAACAACGGCGCACCAAACCGAAAAATCTGAAAAAATTCATGAACAATACTTATAACAATATACTGCTACTGTAAAAATATAAAAGTGGACACTCGAGAACTTCCATGTGAAATCTGCATTTTTTCGATTTTTTTGAGGTTTTTAATTTTTTACAAGCAGGATTTCCATTTTAAAAATCTGAAACTAATTGCAAAGTATGTATTTGGGTTCTTGACATGTGTCAGATTTTTTTCAGAATTTCTAAACGTCATTAACTAGGGAAAATAGGCCAAAAACTGAGTTTTCGATTTTACCCCATAACTACCCTCCCGATGGAGATACAGGGTTGAAATTTTGCACAGTATGTTTTTTCTTGGTGCTCTATCGAATGGCACATCGTCGATAAAATTCGGTTCAAGGGCATTTTTGACTACCTTATCCCAGAGATGGGCAGTATTCAAATAAAAAATTATTCAATAAATTTTTGAATAAAAGATAAATAACTATTATTCTTTATTCGAGGGCTTGAATAAAAAAGTAACTATTATTCAAAAATTATTAGAATAATTTTTTATTCACCGAGAATTTATTCAAGCATAGAATAAAATTTTTATTCTTTATTCTTATTCTTTTTTCTCGAAAATGAATAAATCCATGAATACTTTCGGCCAGCTCGAGGCTACAATGAACACGACCGACGCCCGAGGGTCGAGCCCTGAGGCCTGAGCCCAGAACACAATAGTAGTGCAATAAACACGGCCCGACAATCCCCCGGCGAGCCAGGTAGCTCGGCATGAAACCGCTAAGGAGCGAATGGTGAACTTATTTATTTTCCGTGCTACCCTCACGAAAGTCACACAAGCCAATTCGTGGCGTTCTGCCGATTAAGAAAAGCCTAAACTCGACGGAATTAGGGCCGTTTCTAGTGGTTTTATTAATTAAAGTATGCTCGAAATTTTTATTCTAATAATTTTCTGGCCATCACCGCGCTAGCGCGACGAAGCGACGGGGACTTGGGACGCCTTGGCCAAGTGATGCAATAAACACGGCCCGACAATCCCCTGGCGAGGCAGGTAGCTCGGCATGAAACCGCTAAGGAGCGAATGGTGACCTTATCTATTTTCCGTGCTACCCTCACGAAAGTCACACGAGCCAATTCGTTGCGTTCTGCCGATTAACAAAAGCCTAAACTCGACGGAATTAGGACCGTTTCTAGTGGTTTTATTAATTAAAGTATGCTCGAAATTTTTATTCTAATAATTTTCTGGCCATCACCGCGCTAGCGCGACGAAGCGACGGGGACTTGGGACGCCTTGGCCAAGTGGTAGCAATAAATACGGCCCGACAATCCCCCGGCGAGGCAGGTAGCTCGGCATGAAACCGCTAAGGAGCGAATGGTGAACTTATTTATTTTCCGTGCTACCCTCACGAAAGTCACACGAGCCAATTCGTGGCGTTCTGCCGATTATGAAAACAGCCTAAACTCGACGGAAATAGGACCGTTTCTAGTGGTTTTATTAATTAAAGTATGCTCGAAATTTTTATTCAAATAACTTTCTGGCCATCACCGTGATTGTCACCGGGATTGTCGGGCCGTGTTTATTGCACCACTTGGCCAAGGCGTCCCAAGTCCCCGTCGCTTCGTCGCGCTAGCGCGGTGATGGCCAGAAAATTATTAGAATAAAAATTTCGAGCATACTTTAATTAATAAAACCACTAGAAACGGTCCTAATTCCGTCGAGTTTAGGCTTTTCTTAATCGGCAGAACGCCACGAATTGGCTCGTGTGACTTTCGTGAGGGTAGCACGGAAAATAAATAAGTTCACCATTCGCTCCTTAGCGGTTTCATGCCGAGCTACCTGCCTCGCCGGGGGATTGTCGGGCCGTTTTTATTGCTACCACTTGGCCAAGGCGTCCCAAGTCCCCGTCGCTTCGTCGCGCTAGCGCGGTGATGGCCAGAAAATTATTAGAATAAAAATTTCGAGCATACTTTAATTAATAAAACCACTAGAAACGGTCCTAATTCCGTCGAGTTTAGGCTTTTCTTAATCGGCAGAACGCCACGAATTGGCTCGTGTGACTTTCGTGAGGGTAGCACGGAAAATAAATAAGTTCACCATTCGCTCCTTAGCGGTTTCATGCCGAGCTACCTGGCTCGCCGGGGGATTGTCGGGCCGTGTTTATTGCACTACTATTGTGTTCTGGGCTCAGGCCTCAGGGCTCGACCCTCGGGTGTCGGTCGTGTTCATTGTAGCCTCGAGCTGGCCGAAAGTATTCATGGATTTATTCATTTTCGAGAAAAAAGAATAAGAATAAAGAATAAGAATAAAGAATAAAAATTTTATTCTAAGCTTGAATAAATTCTCGGTGAATAAAAAATTATTCTAATAATTTTTGAATAATAGTTACTTTTTTATTCAAGCCCCCGAATAAAGAATAAAAATTTTGTATCTTTTATTCAGTACCCGGAATTTTTATTAAAATAAAAATTTTGCCCATCTCTGCCTTATCCGGCTATACCCTTTACATGAAAGGCTACTATCGGAAACAATTCATATGATTAAACATCGCAGCGTAAATCTTAGGTACGAGACACCTATGATACATGAATATTACGCAACATTACTAAACCAGTAATGTTCTATGATGAATTTTTCCAATAAACCTTACTTTTGTCATTATCTACAAATTTTGAACTAGCTGTTTCTCGTGTATACAATTAACTGTATGAAACTGATTCCAATAAAAGTTGAACGTTAATAACGATTTGCCATCAAGGTATATTCGTAATAGTGGATTTAAGAGGCTAGTATACCCTCGATTTGTAACTAGAAAATTACTAGAATTTTACTAGAAAAATGGCTCGAAACGTGGGTTTGCGCGAATCGGTTGTTTGTCCTTATTTGAGCTAATTGTGGGCTGGGTGAGGGCTCATTCGAAAGAGGAAGGTTCATCACACACGGGTCTGGTCATGATTTTAACGAGATTATGTTTATATCTAATAATATGAGTGTCCAAAGTAGAGTAAAAATCTAGGAAAAAAACCAGCAGATTTCAATGCATTTTTCTGTCCCCAAAAGACTTTTTGACTTATATTATGACCAGACCCGTGTGTGATGAACCATCCTCTTTAGAATGAGCCCTCACCCAGCCCAAAATCTGCTCAAATAAGGACAAACAACCGATTCGCGCAGACCCACTTTTTCGATCGAAAATCTAGTAAGATTCTAGTTATTTGCTAGATATTTGCTATTTACTAGAATCTTACTAGATTTTCGATCGAAAAAGTGGGTCTGCGCGAATCAGTTGTTTGTCCTTATTTGAGCAGATTTTGGGCTGGGTGAGGGCTCATTCTAGAGAGGATGGTTCATCACACACGGGTCTGGTCATAATATAAGTCAAAAAGTCTTTTGGAGACAGAAAAATGCATTGAAATCTGCTGGTTTTTTTCCTAGATTTTTTCTCTACTTTGGGCCCTCATATTATTAGTTATAAACATAATCTCGTTAACCTCGTAACCAGGGCGCAGTGTGTTTAAGGGGGTAGTCTACCCTCGATTTGTAACTAGAAAATACCTAGAATCTTACTAGATTTTGGGTCGAAAATATGGGTTTCGTACTGAACGTTGTTTGACCTTATTAGAACAAATTGTGGGCTGTGTGAGGGCTCATTCGAAAGAAGAAGGTTAGACGCAGCGCGCTTTTCTCACGAGGTTAACGAGATTATGTTAATAACTAATAATATGATGGCCCAAAGTCGAGAAAAAATCTAGGAAAAAATCCCGCAGATTTCAATGCATTTTCTGTCTCTAAAAGACTTTTTTGACATATGAGATGAGAAAAGCGCGCTGCGTTGAACCTTCCTCTTTAGAATGAGCCCTCACCCAGCTCAAAATATGCTCGTATAAGGTCAATATAGTACCCCTTAAGGGGGTACTATACCCTCGGATTGTAACTAGAAAATAACTAGAATCTTACTAGATTTTTGGTCGAAACATGGGTTTGCGCGCCTCGATTTTTTGTCGTTATTTGAGCATATTGTGAGCTGGGTGAGGACTCATTCTGTAGAAGAAGGTTAAATACAGGGCGGTCTTCTCATGATTTAACGAGATTATGTTTATATCTAATAATATGAGTGCCCAAAGTAGAGAAAAAATCTAGAAAAATAACCGCAGATTTCAATGTATTTTTCTGTCTCAAAGAGACTTTTTTGACTGATATGACGAGAAGAGCGCCTTGTATTGAACCTTGCTCTATCAAATGAACCTTTGTGCAGCTCAAAATATGCTCGTATAAGGTCAAAAAATCGAGGCGCGTGATTTCATTCACATTAGCATAGATTTCCCCATGAAGACAGAGGTCCTCCCGGATGCAGAGCCAGTCTAGAGCCAATTTTAGTGCAGTTCGTTTAGACGAGATGGCGCCTAGTCAGGAGGACTGTCAATCAGTGCTGTGATATTGTGCAACATTTCACTGCTGCACTGCTGTCATCGTGGAATCATAGCAAAACTGACACAGATGAGTTAGATATTCTCATCGGTGGCACTGATATTAGTGCGAGCTGCCCTGTGTAACGGCATTCGCGACGAGCTGAATAGAATATAGAAATAGGAAGCAACTCCATCTCGTGTTCATTAGGCAGTTGCGTGTTTATCAATGTTACCAAACTTTTTTTTTGCACAGAGGTTTATAACATTGATAAATAGTTATTTTCTAGTTACAAATCGAGGGTATAGTACCCCCTTAAGACAGGGGGTCCAAGCTGTAATGGGAATAGTTTAACCAGTAAGTTGCGTATCCCGAATGTCAGGCGGCGTTGGTGTCGCTGCAGTTTTTGCGTGCGTGTGTCTATCGCGCCAAAAGCTACGAGAGTCATTCTTTGCGATACATATACCAAAATTTTCGACGGTTTTATAAGATCGTCGGTGGGCCAATCAGCTAAAGAGTTGGACTACCAAGCGGTAGACCGAGGTTCGAATCCTGGTCGGGTAAAGAGTTTTTTTTCCAACCGTCTACCGCTTTATATCTATATATACTGTCATTAGTTCCGTCCCAGATCACAGAGAGCGCTGAAATACTGGTCACATTTTTAACACGCCAGCTTGGACCCCCTGATTTAAGAACATACTATGACCTTTCAAATTTACCGCCTTATATCGATAGATATAACCTAGATCGTTTTCAATACGTTCTTACATCAGTGTCTTGACAACAAGCATGTCCGACGCACGTAACACACGCGTGCCACACAATTATTATAAATTTATTTTCCCCAAAGGAAGTGAGTGAGTTTTTATGAACAATATTCCTTATATTCAATCATTTAATAGTTTTTGAAATTATTATAACATATCTGCTTTACAGACGCGATTCAAAAATAAATCTTGAAAAGGATCGAAACTAGGATCGCAACGTTGATTTTGTTTGATTATAATTAGCAAAATTGCTTCATAATTAGTAATAAACGATCGAACCGTTGCGCCGAAAGCATTTAACATTTATTAACAGCAAATACGATCGATAGAAGAAACATATTTATCATGTAGTAAACTAATTGCTCTAACCTCTCAAAACAGTTCAAATCGCATAGTCGAATATTAGAAAAATGATCATTTTTTGTAGAGCGTCCGAATATTAATGGGAGTTACTGTATATGTACATAAGTACGTAAGTCCCATGCTCGTATGAGTTGTTCTCATTAGTCATAAAGTGTCTGCAGATAAGTTTTAAGCTCGAGTAGCATTACAGGGTATTTATAATATCATTTGTTGTGCGCCGTGACACGATATGAAATATGATATGAAAACATTCTGATCTTCAAGATATTCGATGATGGTTCCACAAATGTCTTCAGAAACTAATGGAAGTACAATTATGCAACGCGGTAAAGAATAAAACTAGGAGTTTATGTTTAGAAAACCACACATTGGTAACCTCCAAAAACTTAAAATTCCCGTGGAAAGGATAAGCAGGAGGTCCACTGTTTCTTTTTGAAATATTGTACATTTAGCTTCGTCAAAATAAAAATGTTTTCCATTAATTGTGGGCGGCAGAAACAAAATAAAAATTTATTTCATCCTTTAATGATTTTGTTGCATTAAAAACAGCGTTTCAACATTTTGTAATTTTTCTAATCTTTTATTGTTTTATATTTCATAAATGCATAATATGTATGATTCTTAGAAGATATCTCTCATAGAAAATTTGTCATAAACTAAACATAGAAAACGAATGGCTTACAATTAGAATAAAATATTACAATAGAATATTTATATAACTGTGGAATTTTATAAAAGGCGAAATATTATAAATAGACTGCGGATGTTCATGCAATTTTGAATTTTTGTAGACAAATTTCCAGAATGTGGCATGAAATAAAATTCTATTTTTAATGGGAACAGCCTTTGTAGATCAAAAACTCATAAAAATCTTACTAAATTCTATCAAATTTTATATTTTAGTATTTTTTGAACATTTTCATAAACTATAAATGCATAAAGATGCGCAGCCTAATTATAAAATTATGCTTTCTAAATGATAAAGAAGAGAAGGGGAACACCACTGGACAGGTGTTCCTTTTCGAAAATTTCTCGAGAAATTTTATAATTGGTTATTTATCATTTCTCGAGAAATTACAGTATTTCTCGAGAAATTTAAATCTAGGAAAATTCTTATGAATCTCATTTATTTTATAACATATTTTCGGAAATGAACAAATACATACAGTATGGAGCATAACTGATTCCACACACTTTAAATCAGAATAACTTTTATATAAATGGACCAAACGACTTCAATTTTTCTGTAAGGCTAGAAGAATTAGTTTAGTAAATGACGTCTAATTAATAAGTTAAAAAAATGCATTTTAGTCGGAATTGTGAAAAACAATACTAAAAATTGATTTTTACAAGTTTTTTAGCTGGCCCAATAGAGAAAATTTTAAAAATGTCCGTTGCCAACTGGTATAAATTATATACGCTCTGAAATTTCATTAAAATTGGTTAATTGGTTTACGAATTATAAACGATCAAAAGTGGTAAAAAGGCCGAAAATCTTGAAAAATTGCAATTTTTTGGTCGTTTATAATTCGCAGACTAATTAACTAATTTCAATAAAATTTTCAGAGCGTATATAATTTATATCAGTTGACCAGACACAACTTTTGAATTTTCGTAATTGGCCCAGCTAAAAAAGGTGTACAAATCAATTTTTACTATTGTGTTTCACAATACCGTCCAAATGCATTTTTTCAACATACTTTTTACACATCATTTACTAAACTAATTGTTCTAGCCTTACAGAGAAATTGAAGTCGTTTGGTCCATTCATAAAAAAGTTGTTCTGGTTTAAAGTGTGTGGTGTGTGGAATCAGTTATGCTCCTTACTGTATGTCCTACCATCAGTCAAAATATGCTACATTTTAATGTAGGTATTTAAATATCTCTGTTACTTGTGATTATACGAAACAATGTCCGAGAAGAAATTTGCACTGTTCAATAAGGTGAATATAATGGCAAAATAAACATTTTTTGTAAATCATATTTCGAAATTTCAAGGTCATCATTATTTTTATTTAAAGGAGGTCATATAATTATTATATATTGCTATTCAGAAAAAAAGACAAATCCAACGATGTGTCATGTTCCATAGTTAAGGTAAACTTCACAATTTTCAAAATTTTCAATTTAAGTGCGCCACGTCATCCTCTTATCCGATCGATCTCAAACTTTGCACAAATTTTTTTCTCACCTAAAGGAACAATACTGGATAGTTGCGTGCATTGTATCTCGATAAAAATTTTTCTCCAAGTATAGCTTAGGTACACCCTAATGTACATATTGGACAGGAATAAACATTGTGAGTTAATGTTTTCTGCGTTTTCGATAAATATTATCAACGATATTCCAAATATCGTAAGTTTTCCAAAATTTTGTTATTTCATTAAAAATTTTCGAGAATTCTTGAGAAATATGGTCTTATTTCTCATTTCTCGAGAAATGAAATACATATGTAGAGAAAGCAGAAACACTACACTGGACATCGGTGCTCTCTGTATTTTACCATGTTCTTTCAGTTGTCGGTAGGTTTTCACCAGTCGTAAAATTTACGAAATGATTATTTCAGTTGTTATGCGATCGGAGCACAGACGATAATATTTGCGCAGGTTCTCTAAATTTTTTAATGCACGCACATACATGTCTACACATGAAGAGAAATAACGTACGCGGTTTTCTCTTGGTCTGGGTGTGATTGTGTCCTTTTTTCTCGTCCATCCCTAGTTGGCCAGTCGCTCATGACGTCCAATTCATTTTTGCATTCGTTTCGTACCGATGCTTGTAAATTGGACTTGCTGTAATTCAGAGAGGAAAACCGAGGGTTTGGACCGGGTAATCTCGACCAAACGCCAGTCAGCAAATGTCCGTGCAGCGTCCAAAACGATGCGACGTACACGTACATACGCGCACACCGATGCACTGACGTATGCAGAAAATAGTAAGAGAGGGAGAAAGTAGGATGGACAGACACAGAGAGCGACAGACAAAGAACGGAACGGAACGGAAGTTGCGGGAGTAGGAAAGAGCGCGAGAGTACGAGCACGAGCGAGAGGGAATTCGAAGCGCGGAGCGCAGCTACCACGCAGTCACGGGTACATGAATATGCTACCAACGCAACGGTACACACATGGCTTCGATTCACCAATAAGCTTCGCATTAATCACAGTTCTAGAGTGGCGTTTTGCGGAGTATAGTTGACTACATAGTAAAATGAGTGTGGCCTATGACAGACAGATATCTTCTACGGGATACAAAAGGATTTATGCATGTATCCGTGCCATTGAAAATGCATGCACCTACAGTGAGAGTCGAAAATAAGTATACACCCCATTCATATGAGATTCTACATTATATTTACAGCATAGTTCGCAAAAACCAAAGTTGTGATGTTGTACTACATGGTATTTCTAGTGTCACAATCGTATATACATTCTGTCAAGAAAGTACCGGGAATCGATCATTTAAAATGCCCGCTTAAAGGGATTTTTTTGTTGAAATTCTTTCTGTCGCTAATATGGCACAACTGTGCTCTATACTCACGCGGAATTTGAGAGTCACTTGTCATTCAGTTTGTTTACAGTGCGCCTGTTTGTCAGTTCATCTCAAGTGTGTTTTGCGATTTTTACAATGGATAAAAATATCGAACAAAGAATCTGTCTTAAATTTTGCATTGCAAATGGAACTTCGTGTGCCGAAGCGCTGAAAATGTTACATAAGGCTTACGGTGAATCGACTTTATCAAAAACACGTGCGTATGAGTGATACAGTGCATTTAAAAGCGGTCGAGATGTGGTGGAAGATTTGCCTCGATAACGCACCATCTCACACGGCTATGATTGTGAACGAATTTCTGGCCAAAAACTCAACAAATCTTATCGAGCAGCCACCGTATTCCCCTGATATGGCTCCAGTCGACTTTTTTCTTTTTCCAAAACTCAAATTACCACTTCGAGGCACCTGTTTTCAGTCGATAGAGATATAAAAGACAATTCGCTGCGAGCATTGAAGTTGATTCCACAAAATGCGTTTAAAAAATGTTTTGATGATTGGGTTATTCTTTGGCATAAGTGTATTATTTCGAAAGGGGCCTACTTTGAAGGCGATACAATACATTTGGATGAATAATACATATTTTGTGTTTCATTGGCCAATTCCCGGTACTTTTTTGACAAAATGTAAACACACATCTTAGTGTATTACGTTCGCAATGTTTTGGAAACAAATGCCTATCTGATATAGTTTAGTCTAAAAGTAGTTAGTCTGTTATGAAAGATAGTCCAGTAAAGTGGTTTTCTAGAAGCAATAATTTCTGAATGACCGTGAATTCGTGTAAATTTTCATCAGTGTTGATTACTTTCAAATCCTTAATGTATAAATAAAATTATGAGTGAAAAACGTTCAAAAACTTCAGAGGACATGAGGAAACTTATTGTTAAATTAAGAAACGAAGGAAAATAATTTCGAGAAATAAGGAAAATAGTAAATCGTTGTCATGGAACTGTAAAAAAAATCATAGACAAGTATAAAGGTACAAAAAGTGTAGAAAACTTTCCTCGTTTCGGTCGTCCGAGAAAGTTAAGTGAAGTAGAAAACCGATTAATTACACGAATAGTGAAAAAAAGATCCCACTACAACTGTGGTTTCATTAGCTCAAGAAATATCTGAAATACATAAAAAATCTATAAGTGCGAGACAATGCGTAGATCATTAAAATCGTCAAAATATGCATGGCCGAGTACTACGCAAGAAACCAGCGATAAGTGCAAAGAGTCGCGTTTTGTGATTGCAATTCGCAGAGAAATTTATAACCGAACCACTCGAATTTTGGAGCACCGTCTTATACACTGATGAAAGTAAATTCGAAATTTTTGGAAGAAAAAGGCAACCAAAAATTTGGAGGAAAAAAATACGGAAGTAGAACCGAAAAATCTCGTTACATAGTACCGTCAAGCACAGCGGTGGTAATATTATAGTTTGAGGTAACATGGCAGTCTGTGGAGTCGGGGAATTAGCTTTTATTAACAATACGATGGATAGATTTCAATATCTAAATATTATAAGAACAAATTTAACTGCAAGTCTTAGAAGAGTTCAGTTGCCAGATTCGTGGATGTTTTAGCAAGATCGAGATCCTAGACATACAGCAAAGATTGTTAAGGATTGGTTGCAACAAAATGCTCCAAATCAACTGAATTCTCCACCGCAATCCCCAGATCTTAATGTAATAGAGAATTTGTGGGGAATATTAGATTTGAACTACTAAAAGTATGGAATGATATTTCTATTTCAACAACACGTAAGTTGGTTGAATCCATGATCAAGACGATCAGCTGCCGTAATTAAAGCTAAAGGTGGACCAAGAAAGTATTAAATGTACGTAATTTTATTAATAAATGAAGATAAATCATTCTTAATTAGTTGTGTACACTCACTTTTAATTCATATTTTTACAGATCCTCAACAATTTTATGTTGTATCTCAAATATTTTTTATTAGATTGAATTACGTTTCCTACATTTAATTACCATCAATCTACACTTTATGTTTTTCAAATTACTTTTCCATTAATGTAATATACATCTAATAATTGTTCAATAAATGCCGCGTTCAGTTTTGACTCTCACTGAATGTATTTATGTATACGAATTCTTGGCGTTATATTTTATCAAATATCATTTCAATATAGTGCACATAGCACACGCAATTATAACGGAATATCTCAACTCGTTAAGATCAAATTCTGCAAAACGATTACAATGTATGTACATACAGCCGGGGACAATATTAAGTGAACACTCTTAAAAATCGCATGACTTTCTTAAAATTAGTTCAATGGATTTGAATTTCTTAAAGATGTTAGACCGACTAGTTCGCTAGAGAATGACTAAACAAAAATTTGTTTTGATTGAAATTGATGATCATACAAATGCGATGATGATCATACAAAATTTTAAAAATGATGTTTTGCCAACCTTTTCTTCTGAGCCTGTAACGATAATTTGTAACAATTACTAATAGGTGAATTCGTTGAAAAATGAAAGCGTGTTAACAGAATTTCAAACTTCCGACAAATTTCAGTGCTTTATGGATACATGAATGGGAAAACGAATGATGGAAGATTGTTCCTCAGATATTCAACTAACTCAAGCCACAAAAATTTTATAGTTTATGTGACGTTTTAAAAATTGAATTTTGACCGCTGAAATCGAGCATACTGCCCACTGTGGGGCATGGTTTTTTATCCTTATACGAGCATATTTTGAGCTGCACAAAGGTTCATTTGGTAGAGAAAGGGTCAGCGCAGCGCGCTGGATCTCATCGTATGAGTCAAAAAAGTCTATTTGTGTGACAGAAAAATACATTGGAATCTGCGGGTGTTTTTCTCGATTTTTTCTCCACTTTGGACACTCATATTATTTGGTATAAACAGAATCTAGTTATAAATCACGAGTTGAGCGCGCTCAATATAACCTTCCTTTTTATAATGAGCCCTGACCCAGCACAAAATCTGCTCAAATAAGTACAAAAAGCCGCGCCCCGCAAACCCATATTTCGACCCAAAATCTAGTTAGATTCTAGTTCTTTGCTAGTTTTGTCACGTGACTACCCTTCCATCTTAATGGGCGAAATTAATTTGCAAAAGGGTAAATTCGGAGTGCCAAACCTGTAAATAAGTCAGATAAGTTGGATAGCCGTCTGCTGTACCACTAAACGACAATACCAACTTGCTACTATTCGCACGGCGAAAGATGGCACGAGAAACTCGTAGGTGCCACGTGATGCTCCTACTACGCGCTACACGTCTTCCGTGTCATCGCCGTTCCCCATGCACCCCACTGACGAGATTCTGTGCCATCTTTCGCCTTGCGTATAGTACGTTATACAATGACTCCCACTAATATTCGGACACTCTTAAAAACACCATAACTTTTTTAATATGGGAATATACGACCTGAAATTTTTGGAGAAGTTAGAAAAATTAGTTTGCTACACAACGTAACAAAAATTTTTGAAGAAAACTGCAAGTTGTCGGAATTGCAGAGAAAATACTAAAAGTTGTATTTTTCAACTTTTTTATGTGGGCTTATATGGAAAATTTACAAAACACGTGTCGTAGATCAGTATCAATTAAACATATTGTGAAAATTTCATCAAAATCGGTCGACGTTGTAATGAGCTACAAACGTTTAAAGATGGTAAAAATTGCAGTATTTCACGATTTTCGGCCTGTAACTGCAACAAATCTAAGGATTCTTAAATCTTTCAATGCCTGTCGTTTTTTCCTGCATCAACCGATTTCTATGAAACTTTTACAGTGCATATAATTGACACAAATCTACAAAACGTATTTTTAAAATTTCAGCATAGACGTGCATAAAAAAGTTGTAAAATGCAACTTTTAGTATTTTCTCTACAATTCCGACCAAATGAAATTTTGGGAAAAATTTCTTTTCACGTCCTGTAGTAAACTAACTGCTCTAGCTTCCCAAAGAAGTTGAAATCGCATAGTCCAAAATTTAAAAATTTATGGTGTTTTTAAGTGTGTCCGAATATTAGTGGGGGTCACGGTAGCTTATTTGAACTATTCTATTTAAGCTATTTAAAATTGTGTATTTACTTTTCGGAATGTACACTTATTATTAGTAAATTAGTTTATTTTTCCTCCATTTTATTTGTGATTCGATGGCCTCCGGTGGTGTAGTTGTCGAATGACTGCCTCGGTCTTTTTGTTGTTGCGGCCAACAACTGGTGTGAAGTACTAACGTGCAACGATGTACTGTATACAGGGTGCTGAGAAATTTACTATAGCTAGCGTAACTTTATTCCAAAAGAATAAGTACTAAAAAAATTATTTTACAGGAAAAGATTCTTCCATTTTCTTGTAAGCTACCTATGTAGTCGTGTACATACATACATCAATTTTGTTATGTGTCTCGTGTATGTTACGAGAAATGAAGGTCACCTTCAGTGTTTTAAATGCAATACTGCATTCGTTCCTGTATCATATAAAACGATATGTCAAAACAAATTCATTCATGTGCACGACCATAATCGTTTTCGAAAAGCGTTTTCGAGGCGTCATTTTCATTATTCGGCAGCATGTAGCGGAGTTTGACAAATATTGGGCGGCGCGACAGTGCTGCCACTGTCAAGACACAAGACATTTTCTTAAATATCGAGAGATTTGTGGTTCTTATAGAAAAAGAAATATGCATCCACCTATTCAGGGACACATACAATGTCAATGCAACCTTTATTAGGTTAAACTATACGTGTTTAAACACAGAGTTCGAAAACTACAAAGTACACTCCTAAACGGTGGGTTTCGGCACAAGTATCAGTTCCATGGCATTTTTAGCTAATTTTTAGTCACTGTTTTACCGATACAGTGACTGAATCCGTAATCCGCCCCCACCACCTAACCCTAACTAATTCTGATTGCATAATCTTTTCATTCTATACAGGGTGTCCCAAAATTCGTGAAAATCCCGAAAGGGGGTGGTTCCTGAGACCATTTCAAGCGACATTTTCCTTTGCAAAAATGTTATCCGCGGCTTTGTTTAGGAGTTATTAACGAAAAACACGGACCAATCAGAGCGCGACCTAGACGCTAGTTGGCACAGTCGGCCCGGCGCGCCAACTGTCGATTGGCCGACTGTGCCAACTAGCGTCTAGGTCGCGCTCTGATTGGTCCGTGTTTTTCGTTAATAACTCCTAAACAAAGCCGCGGATAACATTTTTGCAAAGGAAAATGTCGCTTGAAATGGTCTCAGGAACCACCCCCTTTCGGGATTTTCACGAATTTTGGGACACCCTGTATAGCCGTCATACAGAATTTGAACTAGTAATGGAAAAATCATGAGATCAGAATTAGTTAGGGTTAGGTGGTGGGGGGCGGAGAGGCCTACGAAAATGTAGTAGTCTTTCAAAACTGAAAGTTCATCCTATATATGTATGGTCAGAGTGAGACCCTGTTTTTTCTCTCATGTCCGCAGCGTGTTTAAGTGTTTACAAGCAAAATGTAAACAAATGGTGGGCCGGGACAGGCTTACGTTGCCGTAGAGCGTGCAGGAATACAGAAAATTCAATAGATTATTGGCGATAGTTTTTCGCAAATATCTCGAAAACTAAAATCGAGCGGCACTAACATGTATAGGAAAAAGTTGTTCAGAATGATGAGTTTGACAACAAATTATTTAAATTCCAATTTAAATTTCATCAAAATCGGTGAGGAAGCCCTGAAAGTAATAATTACCAATGTTTTACCTGAATTATAACAAATTCGAGTGAAATAGAAAATTTTCTTTGTCAATATGGATAAAAGGATGACAATAATATAGCAGAATTTGTAAATTCTTCTAATGTTTTCACTTTTTCACTGTTTGAAATTACACCTACTCATTTTTGTTATAAATGCATAAAGATCCGCTGTCTAGTTATAACTCACTATACTCACTGGTATTTCTTATTGATATGTTTATATTTTGCATTCAGCTTGACCTCCATTAGCTATCGATATGGTGGTTTTATATTGCAATTCGAGTTCTGTTGGTATTGCTAGAGTGTTTACTTCTCCGCAACGAATCTACCGAATTATTTCAGTATTATTTCACAAAACGTTTGCTGATAGTGTAGCGTGATGTATCGTTATTCGAGAGAAATGAAGGTAGACATGGTGCGTATTTATTTTCAGTGCAACAAAAATAAATATAATAGACGCCGCAAATTAAAATATCGAGGAAAATATCCAGGTAGAGGGATACTAAATAAAAACCAATTTGTTTTAATGGAAAACCGTTCGAATGAGACAGATTCTATAGAAAATAAAATGAACAACATTGTCCGAAATTCCGAAACCTTTGTCTGAAGGAAGAAGTTGGACATTTTTCTAAATTTTCACGAAAATCCGGCAACATTAATACGAATAGTAGCCACCACTTTTGATATTTCACAATTGAATCGACCCACAAAATATTAAAATTTTTACATATAGTTTTTACATAATAGAAGAGCAAACTTAACGTTTGGATTATATGTTACATTATTCTTTAAGACAAAATGAAATAGAATGAATACAATCTATTCAGCGATAACTTCATACATGAAACACAAAATCAACGAGACCATGTTGTGCAACCTTCCTACTTTTCAACAAAGGTGAAGAAATCAAAGCCATAGATTAAAAATTTCTAAATTACATACATGGCTTCTCCAATGCAATTTTTGTGGCATTATATTCTCTGTGGGCTCATGCCCATGATGGTGTCATCACCATCTAATTGTAAGTTCTACTTTCAAAAGTGCAAATGCCTCGAAATGGGATGGTAAATCTTCGTTACTGTGGTTACTTGTTTCATCTTAACCAAGAGTTCTCGGAAATTCAAAATATTTTGAGTTTAATACATTAAACAGGGTGGTCATTTTATCTGAAGACATTGAAATATCTCGAGAACTATGCATCGGATCAAAACAAGTGGGTAATGAAACCTCACCCTTGGGGGTGGGGGTGGGGGAAGATAAAAAACTTAAATGGAAACCCCCATTTTTCATTGCAGATTTGGATTCTCCAGTAACAAATACATAAATTTGACCTAGTTCACAGATGGTGTTGTAATGGACAAAAATCAAAATGGGTGAAAAATCGTTGAAAATTGGGGATATCTCGAAAAATACACATCAGATCAGAAAAATAAAAGTAGACGTGTTTGATACTTTTAAAAATGCTATTCAATAACACCATAATTGGCCCCCCACCACCATCTCCTGAAGGTGGGAGAGGGAATTATTTCAAAATCTTCAATGGGAAACCCCATTCTCAACGTTGTATTTCTCCGACAAATCGAAGAGGGAACTGCTCGACGCGCCACTGTGGGCGTGTGGCGAACTACATCTTATTACCAGGTATAAAAGGCAGTGCAGTGCGGTCACAGGTCACTTTTCTTTCAGAAGTAGAACTGAAAGCATCTTTAACAATTTCTTAAGGGTACCCCATTGAAGATTTTGAAATAATTCCCTCCCCCACCCTCAGGAGGTGGGAGTGGGGGTCAATTATGGTGTTATTGAATAGCATTCTTAAAAATATCAAATAAGTCTATTTTTATTTTTCTGATCTGATGTGTATTTTTTGAGATATCCCCAATTTTCAACGATTTTTTACCCATTTTGATTTTTGTCCATTACAGCGCCATCTGTGTGAACCAAAATGCAAAAACTCTTAGATCAAATTTGTGTATTTTTTCTGGAGAATCCAAATCTGCAATGAAAAATGGGGGTTCCCATTTAAGTTTTTTATCTTCCCCCACCCCCACCCCCGGGGGGTGGCGGTGGGGGTCGAGTTTGGTATCATTGGATGTCCCCCTTCGCGACGAACAACTTTCATTACCCACTTGTTTTGATCCGATGCATAGTTCTCGAGATATTTCAATGTCTGCAGATAAAATGACCACCCTGTATATTGTAGTAGTGCCCGATTTGTACATCAGTTTTTGGAGCCAGCAGTTAAATTCTCACGCGCAGGACACCTCCTTTGGTTTCATTCTTTGCATTGTTGTCACTCTCTACCCTTGACTATTGCGGTAGCTGATAGGCTTCACAGAGCTTAAGGCGCTGACAATGATGGGAGGAAACTGGGACTGACTCATATTTTAACCGCGTAGATTTTAGTTTCTCACCGGCACTACTGTAATATTACACGATTTTGAACAATATGCGAAAATAAGACATCTATTCAGGGTACAATATACGCTACTATTTATTTAGACAAAGTTGAAATACACAAAATTCTGTTCATCCTTGAGAATTACTAGTAGACTGCGGATTTTATGCATCTATGACAAAAATAGGCACGTACTGTTAGAATGAGTCGCAGAGTTGGGCAGGAATTAATTACATGAGTAATTAATTACATCTTCAATTACAATTACATGTAATTGTAATTGTATTTCTGCAATTCCAATTCCAATTACATGTAATTGTAACTGTAACTGTTAGTAGCAGTTACAAGTAATTGCAGCTACCGGCTACAATTACTTGTAAGTCTTGTAACTGCTACTAACAATTACAGTTACAGTTACATGTAATTGGAATTGGAATTGCAATTACTTTCGCTCAACCAGTAATTGTAATTGCGGACCACAATTACAATTACAGTGATTCGTCAAGTAATTGCAATTACCAATTACAAATACATGTAATTGTAATTGTATTTCTGCAATTCCAAATTACAGTAATTGGCAAGTAATTGTAATTGTAATTGAAATTACATTTTGCCCAACTCTGATGAGTCGTGGGTCTATCCAAGAATAAACTCCCTTATCTCAATTACCATAAGTTTATTAATATATAATACTTGAATATAAGGTACATAATCTATATCTATTGCGTTATACGATACGTACACTCTCCATGCTTCTATAACGTTCTCTCACACCCGCGACGCCAACGCCACCGCTTGGCGTCCCCCCTCTATCTAGCCATAAAGGTCGTACGTGCGAGCAGCGGTACCCTACTCTATTTATCACCTATCACGTACAATTTAAACGGGTGGACATATTAAAAATATTTAAGGATATCAAGGTATTAGTTCAGCTGAACAGGAGAATTGAAAGAAGAATACAATTTTTATTTGGCTCCTGAGTCTAACCTGCAGTCTAATTATTAGTATCAATTTGCGAAATCCGTGTGACAATGCGTACACGATAAATATTATGAAAATGTGCCAGTTTACCACGTTTTTATTAGCTCGCTTTCTTGTCTGTCTGTTTGTTTGTTCGGTACAAATCTTGCAATTGATTTTCAACTAACTTCCCGGTGAGCTAGAGACTTGAAATTTTAAACATAGCTCAGAACTGGATGACAATGCAAAATTTAAAAAAATTTTTTTAAAAAAGCCTATGCGTGTAGGAGATATAAATTATTAAAAAATTTAACCATTACATCCCACCCCGCGCGTGACGTAGTACGTAATCGTGTTCAGCGTCCCCACTTTACTACGTGTTCCCACTCTGACTCATCCCCACGTTTTTAAAACGGACTAAAAAATATAAAATAATTTTTTCTAGCCCCCATACAGATTCCTAACCCCGTACGGATAGTCCTGAAAATTTGTGATTGTGAATTTTGAATAGCTATGAAAATACTTGTAAGATTTAAAACGAAAAACGTGGGGCGCAAAATAATACATAGTAAGGAGTGTAGAGAGCATCTGCCGTTGAGAAAACTCGCACAACAGTTCATATAATTTGCAGTGCAATAAAATTGTAGTGATTTAGGTGTTCATGCATCAATTATCTATTGCATGCGCCCCACGTTTGTCGTTTTAAATCTTACAAGAATTTTCATAGATATTAAAAATTCACAGTCACAAATTTTCAGGACTATCTGTACGGGGTTAGGAATCTGTATGGGACTAGAAAAAATTATTTTATATTTTTTAATCTGTTTTCTAAACGTGGTGTTTTTAAAAAATTTATTTTATTTTGTTCAGGGCTGTATATGGACAAATTAGTATTCCAGAAGTTATGGTGCGTGACCACCGTACCGCAGGCTTTTTAATACGTCGTATTTTGAGAGTCAGAAAACATGGTGCACTCCTAATCTTTTACAATTACATAGGTTTTGCGACCCTTCTTTGTCAACTTGAGCAAACAATGCAGGACGGAGCAGGATCTTTGATTACGTACACTTTCGTGTAACAATAAGTCTAAGCTACTACTCTAAGTATCGATTATTTTATTTTTTAATTCCCAGTGGACTGTTTCTCGAATGTCTGTGCGTCGCGTCGCGTCGTGCAGAATGAGGCAGGCACGGCCTTGCGTAACGAACTGAGCCACGCCGGCACAAATAATGGGGGTTTTGTTTGGCGAACGAGGTAATTCGTTTATCTCCTTTTTCCAGCAATCCGGCGACCGAACAACACCGGGCTATGGCCACGGGAAGAGAACAGGGGGATTGTCCACTTCGAATCAAGCGGAATTACGTGCATTCGTTTCATCTGATCGTAAACAGTTACGTGTTAACAATGCATGTTTGGCACGGCCGGACGAGGAATGGACGGGAAAAAGGAATAGATGGAAGAAAGCCAGTGAATCGATAGGGGGAGGATAGAGGCAAAAGACGTGGAACGGGGTTACAGGGACACAGGCTAAAACAAAACATTTAGGACAAGGGACCGAAAAAAAGGAAAAATAAAGTGTGTAAAAGGACGGTGATAAAGTAGAGTTTAGTAGAGAAACATATGGGAAACACAACACAGAGGAGAGGAGCAAATAAAATCGAACAGAAATAAGCCATACCTGAAAGAGTAATTGCGCCACTCTTCCTTCCCATTGCGCTTAAATCGTAATCTGATTGGAACTTCATTCTCAAACCGGTTCATTAATGACATTATCTTGGACAGGGAATAAGATATATTTCGGTGATACTAATTTTGTTAATGGTCGCGTACAGTTCAGTTATCGGACACGGCTGCAAATAACACAGTTGTATTCCTGATTGAATTAAAAAGGTATCAGTATACATATAATAGTACAAAATCAATTATTTATTCGACATCTTCACCGTTCTACTTTTCTCAGTTACGGTTCGGACTTATTTATACGTTACACGTTCGGCCAACAATAATATCTAATATTGTATTAATTTGTATACTTTATTCGAAAAACTAGAAATATTTTCCTTACAGAGTTTAATAAATATACGACATTGTGTTGTATAGAATTGAAATTATTCAAATGCAAAGGAGGAGGGGGGAAATGGTGGGATTTCTATCATTTGGGGGAATTAAATTCTCAATGATGTTGTTTCTTTTTTTATCATGTACTTCGTTAAAACTACTCGAAATATGATGATTTCTAATTGCTTTAAAATGACTTTCACAAATTAGTGTTTGAAAGGATATTTAATTGGAAAGATATAAGGAAGTTGCAAACACAGTCTTACATAAATACATTTAAAGTTTATTAAAACTAAATACATGTAGAGAAATGCACTGAACAAATACTAACACATTCTGAAAACGAAAGAGAACTCTCACAATCCCAATTTTATTGATGCAATTTTCTTATCATCGTAATCATTACGAATCACTACTACGATGTTCAATGAAGAATGAGATTTATATTCGCTCATATCACAGTGAAATTTTACTGTACATTGCTGAACAGTTAAAAGTGTTTTTCAATTTTGTATCGTAACATTTTTTTACTACTCATAAATTATGCAGGGTCTCTAAAGTATATGTATATGTATAAGATTTTTAAAGTAAAAATGTTTGAAACTTAACTTAAGAAGTGAAATAATCGTCAACATATAAACAAAATGACAAATAATACTAAACAAAAGACAATAACTACCAAATATTATAACAATCAAACACAACAACATTTAAACAATAACAAATAAAAAGAATAAAAATTTAATGCAGTAACAATCAAAGTGCAGATTTATGAATACCAGCAGACACGTTCTTGCTCGGATAAATTGTGTTAAACGACTGCACGATGTGACTGCGTAAGGCTGTTAAAAACAAACAAGAACTCCCACCCAGATAGCACACGTTTTCTCGTCTTTTTTACTTCTTTACGTGTTACGTATGCCCCGTACGACCGATAGGGCAACAGCAGTGGGTTAAGATACTATAAACCGTTACCGTCCACTACTACGCGATTGTAGGAGGTGACAAGGCGCCATCTCGTACGGGTCCGAACTGGTGAACATTGTATTGATGCAAGCCTGAGAAGAAGGTTCCCAGGCAAGGTTCCTCTTTCATGTTTTTCTAATAATTACTGCAAGAGAAACGCTGCGCGCTGGCTAGGAATAGTGTGAACAGCCTGTAGATGCACACAACGTGCTCTTCAAATTTTCAATGAAGAGCCACCCCATAAAAATTGCGAAATACAACTGTTAGTATTTTCTCTGCAATTCCGACCAATTGAAATCTACCACAAACCTTTTTCCACGTCACGCAGTGTGACGTTTCGAGCATTTAGGGGAATTTAATTCCGAAATTTAACATTTTTTAAAAATTGCGTATTTACTCTTACCTTGAAAGCAATACCTCCGTAACCCAGAATCACTATTGTTTTTAACTTTTCATCGCATCCAGATAAGAAAAATACGCCTCAAGTGCAACTTCTGCCTATACAAATGATGAAACTACATCAATCGTCAGTGATACTTTACCTGAATAAAAGTGTGTGTATTTGAACTTCAATTGTTATTGTATTTAATTTTTGTGATTATTCAATCTTTTGTCGTGTGTTTTCAATATTTTTAGGTCCTAAGTATTATACATATAATATATTATGGTTAATGATCATACAAAATCGAAAAACTTTTCAGTATTTGCCAATGTTCTAAAGAGTAAAACTTTATTATATGAGCGAATCTGGACCTGAGACTACACTGAATGTATACATTGAAGCATTGTCTAGTCAGCTACGAAAACAATTTTTGCGTTCGTCTGCATCTATGGGAGTTTTCATTTGTTTTCAGCAGCCTTACGCTGTCACCTCATGCAGTTGTCTAACACAATTTATCCGAGCCAGAACGTTTCTATTGATATTTACAAACCTGCACTTTGATTATTACTCTATTCAATTGTTATTGTTTTTATTTGTTATTGTTTAATTGTTGTTGTGTTTGATTTTTATTACATTTGACAGTTTTTGTCTTCTGTTTACTACTGTTTGTTCGACTATTATTTAACATATTGTTTATTTTGGCGGTTATTAACAGAAAGTTTCGTGAACTTTTCACGAGAAAAATTTCACGGATTGCCACAAATATAGACCTCATTAATAGGCTGCTCATATAGTCAGACCCTTGGATTACCAGTTTAAGGCACATTCCCACAAAAAAAGGGATTCTTACCTAAGAAGTACTACAATTACTTGCAGGGCCTACATTACATAATACAAAAGACAATAATGAAAGTTCGTCTGAATACGATGAAATCGACTCCGGTTCTGAGAGTGAAAATGAATAAATAATGTACATGTGTATATAGTTTTGTTCATGAAAAGCTTGTTCAGTGTTTCTCTACATTTATTTAGTTTATTAAAAGTTTGAATATATTCATGTAAAACTGTGTTTACAACTTCCTTATATCATTTAAATTAAATACCCTTTCAAATAGTAATTTGCAAGAGTTAAAATACGTATTCTCGGTCAATACAACAAAAGTCATGTTAAAGTAATTAGAAACCACCATATTTGGAGTAGTTTTAACAAAATACATAAAAAATAGATAAAAAAAAGAAACAACATCATTAAGAATTGAATGCTCCTAAATGATCGAAACGTCACACCGTGTGTCATGTAGTCGATTAATTGTACTAACTTTTCAAAACAAATCAAACTCGCGGGGTCCAATGTTCAACAAGCCATCGCTCAGTGGGGTGTTTGGCACGAAAAGTCAGGAAAAAACTATTTTGGCGTTATTTAAAGGCTTAACGTAATAATGTAGTAGGTCGTTGAATTCGTTTATTATCGTCAGCTGTAAAAAGTCAAAATGGCTGGATGGAAAAGCTGGAAGAAATTATTTGACATGTTAATTACGGTGAAATCTATTATTGTAATGCTAAACCAAGTACATGAAAGTGGAAAAAGGAAAAAAGATAGAAGATAATAAACAAAAACAATATAAAAAATATGTGAAATCGAAATGAGCTGCAAGTACATAAAGGTGCTTTCCAGTAATGTGCAAAGGCGACACTGTGTAACACAATGTAAGATTCGGTGAAGATAAAATGTAACATTTAGACATTTGCCTAGATGTCCGCGGCCTGGAAGTCAAATACTTGGCGTGGCCAGGCAAGGTCAAAATAATTTGTCAATTTAATTAAAACTGACAATAGGAGTACAGTTTTGCGTTTTTAAATAATTCTAAGATCATTTGTCGACATCTCAATACCTTGCCTTTCGCAGGATTTCAGATAATTCATCAATTTAAATAAAGCTTTGACACATTGCGTATACTTTCATTAGTTTGCGGTTTTCAAATAATTCTTATTCATCGACACTTCGACACCTTGACCTTGCCTGGCCACGCCAAGTATTTGACTTCCAGGTCGCGGACATCTAGGCAAATGTCTAAATGTTACATTTTATCTTCACCGAATCTTCATTGTGTTACACAGTGCCGCCTTTGCACATTACTGGAAAGCACCTTTATGTACTTGCAGCTCATTTTGATTTCACATATTTTTTATATTGTTTTTGTTTATTATCTTCTATCTTTTTTCCTTTTTCCACTTTCATGTACTTGACGTAATTTTTATACTTTTTTGAAGTTTTGATTGGGATCACACTTCTTTTTACAAGAATTATAAATTACAAAGGTTCATCATCAACAGCCATGATCAATCTTATCACGGGACAGAATTAAGGATGTAACCGTATATTTGATTATTTATCTATTATTGAATCGAGCTAGCCAGATGGGCTGAAGATATATGCAAATCGAAGTAGTGAATTGAGAATGTGGAGAATCGAGCCTCCATGCAATGGATAGCGGATTAGTTTGGATGGAAGGTTAAACATTCGTAAGCGAAATCTGGTAAAAGGAGGGTATATTGAACCATGTTTCAGTACAACGACTAATTATGACTTCGTAATTATGTTCAAGTGAAATACGGTAGCCACGCCTTACGCTATCAGTCTTACAGAGTTGCGACCTGCACGAAATTATTTCTACCGGATGATGATCTAACCCCGTCGGCGGATAATAGCCGAGAATCCACGTCTGGTCGCTACGCAACAATTGTTTATTCAATTATAATGAGCATAACCCTCGAACTAAGTTGATAAGAATAGAGTGTCGGTCAACAGTGTAACACGTAAAGTACATTAGAGGATGAAGCTCACACAGCGTGTGAGTTAAGTATATAATGAAAGTCCCGGAGGATGCGTTTCACTACCCGTGCGATCTGCTGATGACTCAGATGATACGCACGAATGGGAAATGATCCTATTAAACGACCGAATCGTGATTGCTAAGCACGAGCATTTATCCAGTCCGGCCGCGTACGGATAGACATGGTCAACGAGTACCAGCGATCACGCTTCTTTATAACTAAGATGTTTAAAACACCGAAGATCTTTGGACTCGTTTACTACTCGTACGATCTGCTGATTGATCAGATGATACGCACTTATAGAAACGATCACGATACCTCGGAAATTCCGGAACACTTACAAGTTGCCCTTCAGCACAGTTGTGACCTCGGAGCAACTCTCAGTGTCAGTAGAGTCCCCTTGGCAGTGACGATCCAAATATTGTACCGAAAACCTAATAATTCGAGAACCTGCCTCTCAAAGACGATCGACACAATAATGAAACCCAGTAGTGCAGAGGTCTGATCTACATGGAATTTCAGATGCTTGATCTGGTGATATGACACGTTCCCGAATCTAACCGCGAACCACACACTGTTGAAGCCACTAAATATATCGGAGTGTCCGCACGACGACTTTCGTGAAGTTAATAGTTGGGACTCGCAGTCCAATACGATGAGAAAAGAAACTTTAATAAATTCTTAAATTCCCGCTTGCTTGTAGCAAGTTACACATTTCGGAGCTACGTTATTTTACATCAATAATCTAACGCAAATGACTACTACGCTGTTACGCCCAAATTACGCGTACGGTGATACGTTGGACTGTGCCACGAAGCGGTTTGCAATCGCGACTCCTCGGTTTGAGGCGCGTACGTAACGAGGTTGGCTAGACGGTTTGTCTAGGACAACAGGACGGTTTGGCCTCCCGAATACGCACCGGCTATCGTCGAACGGACACCTCGCGAACGCGTGCTCACTAGATCGCTTCCAGACGTAGAGTGAGTTCTCCATGGCCCTCATCGATCTCCTTCGATGATTATCGAGAGGGGATCGATGCGCACGCAACTATGATTAGTGGGGCGATCCTGCGATCCTTTTCTACGACGAGGATCGCATATGACGTCATAGATCGCCGTGGTAAATACAATTTCTATCTTCTACGTTCGCGAAGTGTCGATATGTGACCGACACGGTTACAAGGATAAATTCTACGTAAGTTTAACAACTACGAAAAGAAACCATGTCCACCGCATTGCCGACCTATATTATATGTATAGTAATTTGTGTATATTTATAAAAGTTACAAATCCAGTGTCCCCCTGCATTGGTTTCAAAATTATCGCATTTGTGCAAAATCTGTATGTGATCCTGATTTTCAGGAACTGGTTGAATTGTATTAGGGCATTGAACCCTCCATGTTTCGCGTGGTCTATAATTAGAGTTAACTTTTAATAATGTATGAAAATATTCAATATGATTATCTGTTAGCCATTCATCTTTAATGATAATTTGCATATTATTAAAACTGAGTGGTAGGATAGTAATACTATTAATTACAGACATGACGAATTATACTTGTGTTTATATAACTCTGTCTATCTCTATCTCAGTCTGTATCAGAGTGGCCAGACGAGTACGACCTTGAAACTCGCGAGGGGAATACAGTATCCCTTCTCTGATGACCAGCAATATGCGCAAGCGCGACGGGGATCAAGTGGGGCGAATGACGACGCGTGGCGCTTGCGCGATGGGGACGCAAAAATGACAGATGACATATTACAAGTTTTAGGTTATTGTAGGTTATTGCCGCGTATCGAACCTATTACCTACATAATGAAATGAATCATATGAATCGTTCTAGATATTATCAACATTCTTTATTATAAATAAAATGAATTGTAACATGTGGGAGTTTCAGTTGTGAAATGAAGTATGCCTATTATGTATAATATGTATGTTGAAAAAAATGTTGAAATCTGTACTACTGAGTTACATTCCAGTAAAATCATAAATGTCCTAAAAATAAATCATAATCTATTTTAACACTTTTAAGGAATGGACATAGCAAGTTTTGAAACTACCTTTTTCAATGCATATCTTAAAAAGTTTAGTATTGGGAAGATGACACAAATTGTAGAACTAAAAATTGTCAGATACTGCATGCCTTTGCTAACTTATACCTGCTCTAGCAGTCTTCCTTACAATAAGGGCCACATGTACGACAGTAGTTTTCCCAACGCAGGGTTGTCCCCGATCATAAATCTCAACCATCCTCTCCAGTTCTTTCTCTCTCTTTCCGTCCTCCTATTACATACAACCGTATTCCTTGAGCCGTCCTTGACGTAGACGAAAACCAGACGTCCTGACCAGCGACCATCCCTTACTTGAACTCTCTACTTTCACTTTTCCTCTCCTACAACTCCCCTACAATCCCCCTACTCCAAAGACATCCTTCTCCCCTTTTTTTCCAGCATCCTTACTGCAGAAGTTATCTGAGCTTGAAACCGTCGACATCGTAAAGAGTAAAATAAAGACCAGTAACATTCTTCCAAACCTGTTCTTATTCATTTCGGGATCACGACAAAATATTGTGTGAATATAATAAATATATTATACATAATACACAGTGATATACAATAAAATTGTAGGACAATATAGCCTATCAGCTAGATATATACGCTACGGGAAAGGATAACTGGCGTGGGCATTCAAATAAGAACTATTCACTTATTGCCAGTGAAGCTGTCCGCCAAGAGTGAGATTTATTAATGAACTCTACGAACTGAACACTCAGAGCGTCACATAACACAATCAAATACAATACGATACAATAAAATATAATAAACAAATACACACACACCCACACCAAAATAAGCAAACAAATACTCAATATATATCACTGTCATGCCGCTATTCTCAGTTTCACCAGCGAGCAAGGTTCCAGGTGATTTTTTTGGTATTTCTTTTCTATTGTACATTTGGGCATTAAATAATTCTAACATCTGATCTGTTATTTGGAAGCTGGAAGCATCAATTTGTTTTGATTGCAAATATAATTTAATGCGTGTAAGATCGCGAAGCATTTGTGTATCTAACATGTTTCTTTTTTTATCTTTTATGTCTGTTATCATGGAAAAATATCTTTCCACATGTGCATTTGAATGCGGCAATGACAAGCATATAAACGCAAGTTTTGCAATTTCATCGTACAACAAATTATCAGATTCATCCTTTAAATTGCTAACGGTGCCCCAAAATTCAACAACATCTAATCGTTTCAACTTATTTCTTTCTCGTGCGGTAGGTTTTATGCCTAATAAGAACCACTGGTGTAACGCTTTTTTAGCTATCACTTTGGATGGAAATTTATTTAAAAGAATGTCTATTTTAACTTCTGACTGTTTAGCGAAATATAAAGCTATTTCTGGACACACGCGGTATTTGTTTATTATATTTTATTGTATCGTATTGTATTCGTCGTAGAGTTCATTAATAAATCTCACTACAACTTTTTAAGATATGCATTGAAAAAGGTAGTTTCAAAACTTGCTATGTCCATTCCGTAAAAGTGTTAAAATAGATTATGATTTATTTTTAGGACATTTATGATTTTACTGGAATGTAACTTAGTAGTACAGATTTCAACATTTTTTTCAACATACATATTATACATAATAAGCATACTTCATTTCACAACTGAAACTCCCACATGTTACAATTCATTTTATTTATAATAAAGAATGTTGACAATATCTAGAACGATTCATATGATTCATTTCATTATGTAGGTAATAGGTTCGATACGCGGCAATAACCTGCAATAACCTAAAACTTGTAATATGTCATCTGTCATTGTTGCGTCCCCATCGCGCAAGCGCCACGCGTCGTCATTCGCCCCACTTGATCCCCGTTGCGCAAGCGCAACGTGTCTCCCATGCGCCTTACTCGATCCCCGTCGCGCTTGCGCATATTGCTGGTCATCAGAGAAGGGGTACTGTACTCCCCTCGCGAGTTTCAAGGTCGTACTCGTCTGGCCACTCTGGTCTGTATGCCTGTTTTTCTTTCTCTCTCGCACTCTTTCTCTCCGCGCATGAAATATCATCAATATGAGCCAATATTGGTGAATATCCGCGTTCGCTACTCATATATTAATACCGCCCGCGCAACACTTTACTTGCGAGAAACGCTACGTCGCGTTGTCCATCTGGCGGTGACCGCGGTAGGTGACGCCGTCGACGAGCCCGAGCCCTGCCGAATGATCCCGAGAGTCGACGAACGAAACACGTGTGGTAGTCCATTTGGCTGAATGTGTGCGTGTAACGCGTATACGTATTATGTTGACGAAAATTTCCTGACGAAGACGAAGAAGAAAAATCCTAAAATTTTGACCCATCCATGACATGATATTACGATATCTCTGTCATACGTGGACCGATTTTATTGAATATGGTCTTATTCGAAAGCTTATATGCGGTTTACATTAGCAAACTGCCTTTCAATTTAGAAAATATTGCAGGCGTGATGAGATATTAACTAAAGAAGTTTCAGGTTAGGTTAGAATGCCCGGTTTACGAGTAAAGATACACGGTAGCGACAGTCGACATCGGTACAGGATGTTTGGTAATTTTTCATGTACTTGGCGTCGAGACGCTACCGCGTCTCTAGATATGTAGATTACGTAGCTGTTCACTTAATAAATATATAATATTATTGCTATTAAATAATATTATTTTTATATTTGTCTGCGCGTCCACCGTCAACGTTTTTCAGGACGCCAACAAACTGAACGAACCAGAACGTTCAGTACCTCCGCTGGAGTTGTTTCATGAATTGTTTCCCCGTACAATTTGTCAGATAATATTCTTTCCTTTGTTACTATAGTAATAAATAAATTGTTATTTTTTTGTTATAACGTTTAAATTTCTTAACAACGTATTCGCCACCTATTGGCACGACGAACTCTGAAAAGTTCTAGTCAATATAGCTTTTTAAATAAATACAGCATATTATATTCTGCCTATGTTACTGTTACGTCTGAGGTTGGACATTAGAAAAGATATTGCGAGGGATTCAATTTAAGAATTTTCGTTCAAAAATTGTATGAGATTGTAATACACGAATGCCACGTCGGAGGATGAAGCTCTGGAAAGATTCGATGTATCACTCGACTTTTCGTTCGCGATTCGCGGCGACGTAGAGGCGTGCCACGCAGATCCGGTCCGAGAGAGAGATCGAATAATATATGACGATTCGATCGTCGAGGGTTTGAGTCAGGATTCGGGAATTCTCGGACGGCTAGACCAAGTCCGCCTGACCGTGAATGAGGAGGGACAATGTCGGGCCCGGTACGCGATTCTCACTCTCACTCGTGACACTATTTCCCGTCACACACGCACACGTCAGCCGATGAGTTGGTTTTTCGATTGATCCACGCGCGAGTGGAAAGGAGTATTTAGAAGAAGGTGATGTTCTCTCAGATAACGGATACCAAGTATAAATGATTTATAGCGTCCGATTCTATTTCGTCATAGAGAACGGTGATAGTGGATTTAGAATGGTTGGAATTGTTGCACAGGTGTCCGTAATCGAAATCTTGCTTCCCAATGATTCAAATGGAAAGAATCGTTCCGTTTGATGCGGTTTCTCGAAGGCTCGACGTGATCCGTTTGACGTTTCGATGTGTTCTGTTGAGGACTCGATGAGAACTTGTTGAAGACTAGCTGAGAACTGTCCGAAGATTTGATGAGAACTCTCCGAAGATTTGATGGTGTCCGGTGGCTTCCCTTATAGTCCGTAGTCGCTGGTGGAGGTGTAGTCCCCATCAGATATCAAAATTCTTCCAGTAGAAGATTTCCTGGATCGTTGATGATTGGTTGATGTCAACCCTAGTGGTGGGGATTGAAATAATTCCCTTCTGCGGCTAAGTCCGTTATCGAATTTCTTGAATTAATTCCCGAAGAGAGATGCTACTTGCTCGAGGCGTCGATCGTTTCTGATTGAGGTGTCGATCGTTTCTGAATGATTTCGATCGCTTCGCTTGTCGATCTGGATCTTGGTGAGTGTTCGCGATTTTTAAATGTTGATCGTATGCACCGTGAAGGAATATGATAGTCTCATCGTGTCGATGTATACGCGGGTCTGGCGAGCGATTCAGGGTGGTCGCGATTGACATGGTTGTTGTGAAAACGCGTTCGAGGAGTGATCCCGGATTAAAAAGGAAGTTGGACGTTGGGTCCTTATCCACTCGGTTCGGCAATACTTGGATCCTACCAGGCCGCTTATACATTTGAGGGCATTGGAAGCGCTGAAGCTCCTACCCAGTATACACCGAAGCTGGGACGGATTGCAAGGCTAACCGCAGTGTCGCCAGCAAAGGAGGCCGGCAATTGTACAGAGTTCCGGTGGAACTCTGTTGAGGATCACTGCGCGTGGATGTCTGCTGTCTATGATGACAAACTGTAAGAGAGCTCTCTTAGTTTTTAAAGTGTAATGGCCATTTAGGATATAATTTATCAACTCGTTGATTTTCTGAAATCGCATTAGCTGTAGTAAGAGTTGAGCCTTCGTATAATAATACTTGTATACTCTTTCTTGATTGAATAAATCTATTGTGTCTTGTTTCGGCTTTTCCTCGTAATCCGTCGAGGTTTTTACGTCGAAGCAAGAATTTTTGTTTAACCGGAAAATATTGTGTATTTATTCTAGTATAAGTTCGAACGTTTACTCAGTGGGGGTTGTTGCGCGGTGGATCCTTCAAGGGGAAACAATAGGATCGCACGCTTGAAGGAGCAGGCCTTGAAACTGCTTTTCCAAAAATCACTGGAGCTTGACGGGATTACATTCCAAAGTGATGACGTATCGATGGAAGCAGTCTTCTCAAATATTAATATTGGTTTATAAATGTTCTTGATTCAAAAGTAAGGAGGGAGTCTGGTGACGGACGTACCGAAACTTTTCCGGCGTTCGGGCCGGCTCTAGTATAGGCATCTCCTGGGGTGTAGAGGGGAATAAAAGGTTCTGGGAACCCTTGGGGTTAGATACGATCTCCTGCGCTTGGCCCACGGTGCATTATACAGGTGTGCCGACTTAGCATCTCTGTAATGCTGAAATTTGGAGGCAGATGAGTCGTAATTCTCTGGCCGCCGCCAGACGGCGCATGGTACCTGGGGAACCACTCTGGCGGCGGCCAGAGACTTACGACTCATCTGCCTCAGTTTTTTGAGGGAAGCCGGCACACCTGTATAATGCACCGTGGCTTGGCCTTTGTGCGGGCCTCTCGAAACTCCTCAAATTACAGCCGGACAGTCACAGACATGTATAAAAGGAGCCAAAATTCTGGACTGTGAGGGCCTGGCTAAACTAAATAGACCTCTAGTATCGCTTTATGCTGGCACGGTGTGCCGGTACAAGCAGAGGGCAGAATGAAGGCAGTTTGGTCCTTCATTTAAGAGGGCAGCACGGCTGCACTAATGTGGCAAATGAGGTTAGATGATTTATTATTTCATGTTCTCTCCTTGTATGTGCACAAAATAAATATTAGTTCAGAAATCAATAGGAATTTAAATAAATATTGATTTTGTCGGTAAAAAGGAAGACTGCTACATATTTGTACAATAGAAATCTACTTTAACGACATCTGCCACATTAGTGTGACCGTGCTGCCCTCTTAAACGAAGGTCCGAGCTGCCTTCATTGTGCCCCAGTGTGGCCAGATCTCATTCCCTCTCCATCCAGGCTCTCCACCTTTATCCCCTTCCACTATCCTATTCCACTGTTCAGTTCCTATCGCGCACGCACAACGTGTCCACTGATGCCAGAAATGCGCAACATTTCACACGCATGCGCGACAAACAGGACCGTATCTATGTGAGGTAGCGGAGCCCTGAGGCAGTTATATTGGCAGGAATGTACCGAAACAATCTGTACCGGACAAAAAGACTCCAGAACGTGTACTACGAGTTACAAAATATACACAAATACGCTTGTTATACATTCATTTTTCAGAATCAAATCATATAAATTTTTTAAAATTCTGCGGGGTGCTCAAGGTACCCCATTTCATCGAGAATCTTATTATACTGAGACTAATCACCGCGCATGCGCGTGAAATGTTGCGCATTTCTCGCATCACTGAACGTGTCTCCCATTCGCCTTACTCTATTCTCGTCGCACAGTCGACTATTCCCCTCGATTCCTTTTCGATTACCCCTGTTTGGACAAACTGTTCTGCTCTCAGCTTGTGCCGGTCAGCATGAAGCGATACTTCTGCGTCCGAATAAATATCGGCAGTAGGGTGTGTTATCTAAAATCTAACAGATTCCGAGCATGCTCAGCTTCGAGCGTCGTTCTGACAGCGTAATTCCTGCCATCTGCTCGCATCGTACGATTGCAAGCTGTGCTCGATATGTGCTCGAAGCAGACCGGGAAGACTGGAATAATTGTATAGGCAGAAGAGTTCACTTAAGGCTTATTTTTCTTATCTGAATGCGATGAAAAATTCAAAAGAATAGTGATTCTCGGTTACGGAGGTATTGCTTCCAATGTAGGAATAAATACGCAGTTTTTTTAAATTTTTAATTTCGGAATTAAATTCTCCTAAATGACCGAAATATCACAATGTGGGACGGTGGGGTTTGTAGGCTACTAGGCACGGTCTAAATGATATTTATATCATTCATTTTGATATTAAAATGTTCCATTTATTTTCTTGAATCGCTTAGAATCGTATACATCTAAAAATGAGAAATGTGGATCTCTTAATTGAAAGTACCTACGTATACAAGCTAGGATGAAACGAAAATATTTTGAGCGAATTAATCTGTCGTTTCTGCAACTGACGTATTCCATATTAATATGAAGTATTCAAATATAGTACGGGGAAAGCAATTATACATCATTCAAATAGTAATAACGTTTTTACCAGAACCTTTTCTTTCGAATAAATTGTTCATTTCTATTAAAAGAAGACTTAAAATTCGTCGATCTCTAGTTCAATCATGCCATTAATTAATCAAAGAAAATATTTAGCAAACTAAGATTTTTCAGAATGCAACTGTAACTACGCAAATAAATTATTTCTACCCAAACGCTTACATATAATATACATATACTCGCTATTCGTGGCGTCTAGGAGAACTATGACCGCCACGGGGAGCGAGACGCGCGGCCGGGTCGAGGGGGCGTAACCTTTACAACTCGGCCGTCGCGAGTAAGTAAATCCGAGCGCTGACATAGATGGCATCAGGCAGCATCAGGTTTGCCGACCAGGATGACTGAAGGACGTTTTAGAAGTCGACTCTCCTTCCGTCTTTCGTTTCAACCCCTGCGCCATAAGTACACTTTATGCACCATCCTTTAGGTCCATGGTTGCGATTAACAAGAAAAGGTTACTGGAATCAGTATATGATCGCTTGGTTTATATACTCTTGACAATTTGTAGGTCTCTTGGACGAAATAAGATACTAGGTAGGGGAAAAGCTGCGAATGAGAGCGTTTGTGGAAAAGGATGAGGTTAGTGTACACGATTAGTGATGGCGTGCAAAATCACTATGATTTTAAATTCATTCACGCTGTGATCGTGATTTTTAATCTGGAGTGGATTTGCTTACTGTCTTCCTAATTCTTCGGCTCGATTGTGTTACGAGCCAGGGCCGCGAGCAGCACGAGTGGCCGGCGAAGGGTTATTACCCTAGGAATATGATATAAATTTGTTAGTTAAGGAACGCGGACGAACCCAATGCGAAATTGGGGAGCCGCTAGGATTATTGACAGCGAGGACGAACCTGACGCGAAGTCAGGGAGCCTCTAGGAATGGAGTCAAACGCAGACGAACCCGATGCAAAACCGGGGAGCTGCTAGGAGGTTGTATAATAGCACAGACGAACCTGATGCGAAGTCAGGGAGCTGTTAGGATGCGGACGAACCCAATGCAAAACTGGGGAGCCGCTAGGTTGGATAAATCTCTGTTCGGACAATTGGAATGTCGCGAAAGAACCTGATGGTTAATCTGGGAATTGCTAGGATAATTAGTAAGCCTCGTAACTAGTATAATTTAATTGATACAATCCGAGCGGTAAGATTGTATCATGTGGGGACGTTCAATTACTTGGTTAGGATATTGGACGATAATTATGGGTTTAATGAATTTGAGTTAATTATCAAAGAAGACAAATATATTCTTACTATAGAGTTTCGTTCTACAAGTGTATTTGTGTCGCGAATGAACTGAATTTAGAATAGGAAAGAAATTGAAAGGTGATATTACCTAAGCTAAGACGCACGGTGTTGACGCACTGGCAATGCGGGGGACTCGGAGCAACCTTGTCACTGCCTAACAGATTTTAGACCGAACTCGCGGAATCTGTACGGTTAAACTTTGATTCAAAAGGAACGAACGTCCGATCTCACTGGTAGTTGACTTCCGAGATGCAGCACGACGCGACACTATTCGTGATTACGACAGTACTAGCCCACGAGAGTAGAAATGTAAGGGCTTATATAGCCCTGCAATGACAGGTGGTACTTGTCAGTACCCTTCAAGTGAACATTCGTATTTTGTCAACGACCAGTTGGTCGTGCGTACGTTTGGGCCCTAAACTAACCTAAACAATTATGTAGATTTATCTAGGGAAAAACTCTGTTCGTTTATCTAGGACGGTTCCTGCCAGAGATGATATTGAACACCTGTTCGTCATCCGTAACATCTCCCCACCAAGAAGAAACATCGCGGTTCCCGTGATGCTTTCTCATCAGGGAGGAAACGTCCTAGATACAATAGACTTTAAGAAAAGAAAGAAAAAAGTGGAGAGAAAACAAAATAAACTGAAGAGAAAAAATTTTTAACGAGTGTAGTGTAGGTATAAGTGTACTTATTGCTAGGTGGTGCTCAGGTAGAGACTGCTGTCGGTGGAGGTAGTCCTGCTCCTTAGAAGATCGTTATGCATGGTTTCCATTTGCTGCTATATTACGGATTCGGACTATATTTGTTATTAGTTCCGATAAATAGTCTCCATATGTCTTCAAAATTGTACCGGTTGGAAATGAAGTTGGCTCTCGAGCCTGTTTACCAAAAATTAATTCATATGGTGTGAAGTTGGTAGCTTCATGAACAGACGTATTATAAGAAAACATTGCAAACGGAATTAATAAATCCCAATCCTCGTAGTTCTCCATATAGTGTTTGAGGTATTCTGTAAGAACAATATGGCTTCGCTCCAATGATCCATTAGTTTGTGGTCGATATCCGGAGGTGGTGATTTGTTTAATCTTGAATATTTCTGACAGATTTGTCATAAGAGTTCCAATGAAGCTGGTTCCCTTATCCGTGAGTATGGCTCGAGGTGTCCCATATATTGCAATAAAATGCCGTGCAAAAGCATCTGCGATGGTGGTGGCTCGGATATTAGGTATCGCTACTGCAATACAATATTTGGTTAGATTATCCTGCATGGTGAGAATGTGTCGGTTCCCTCCAGGTGTAATTGGTAATGGTCCAACGGTATCTAATGAAATTTTGTCAAATGCGTCCAACGGTGTGTCAGTGATCAACATAGGTTGACGAGTTTTCGTTCTGACTAATTTTTGCTCCTGACAACTTTTACATTTTCGGATGTAATCCTGAATTTCGTTGCGCATGTGCGGCCAATGAAATCTTGATCGAATGCGATTGTAGGTTTTTGTAACTCCTTTATGCCCTCCTATTAGGCTATCATGTGCTTCATGGATGATTTCTTGCCTGTCTTCTACGGAAGGTGTAGTAATAACACAGTTACATATTGTAATTTGATAAGTTGAATCTGTAAAGACTTCTTTTAATGCTTTGAAAAGTTCATCAGGCGATGATTTATGATGATCTCCGGTGGCGGATATTCGAAAAGATTTGCTCCTATTTTGTTCTAAAGCAGATTGAAGAGTTTTCAATCCATTAATTATATCCAATCTTTTTGGTTTCTCATAGAAGTTATCAGAAATTACAATGCTAAAGGTTTTAAATAACCCATTGTTTGAAATTATGACCTGTCCCTTTTTCGGTCGTGCAGCTAAAAGTTCTTGCTTATTTATTAATCCCGTGTCCAGTAACAGTTTTCCTACGGGGGTTATTAGGTTGCGATCAGCTGATATGAAATGTACATAATGGTCTTCCTTTGCGGTAAGGGTGTTTGAAGAAATGCTAATCCTCTGTTTCGGTTCCGGCGGCGCTTCCAGGTCAGTTTCGATAGAAGAACCATCGGTATCGGCGTCAAAGAATGGGTAAGGGTCGGCTGTGCGATCAGGCAGTTGCCGCGCCCTTGCTTCGCGTATTATATTGTTTGGAAATCGAATTACGTTGCGTTGCAAAATTTCACCTATTTCGGGAAATGGTACCTGCGGTATGTTGGGTACATCCTCCTGTAAATTGTTCCTATTCTCTATAACGGTGTTTTCCAGTGGCTCCTCAAACGAAATTAAATCACCAGATAAGGTCGTATTCTTATCCGTAGAAAAAATTTCTGTGGAGTTTGCTGCGGGCAAAAAATGGTGTGCGTTGTCCTGATCTTCGTCTGGCATCACTATCTCTTTAGATAAACTCGGAAGAGTTCTATTTATGTTAATAATTGGTGAGTGTTGAACCTTCCCCAGGGCGGGTTGTTCCGTCTCATCTGAACTGCTGCTTGTTTGTTGATATTTCGGCCGTTTTTCTCGGTCTCGATGTAGTTGTCTGACGCGTTGTCCTATTGAAACAGCGTCGACAGCTGTATTCGGTATTTGGATTTTAAAATCGGGGTCTTTGACTTCCCTCGGGATGAGTGGTAAACAGATGGAAGTAGGATTACGTGACAATGCATCAGCATTCTTATTTGTTTTTCCAGATTTATGGACGACCTGATAATCATATTCTAATAGTCGGAGCTTCCATTTCATGAGTCTTGATGTCGGATCTTTCACAGAATGTAGCCAAACTAATGGTCGATGATCTGTAACCAATGTGAATTTTGTTCCGTACACATATGGTCGGAAATATATGACGGCGTATACCATTGCTAAACATTCTTTTTCCGTGGCTGAATAATTTCTCTCTGCTTTGTTGAGGCTACGTGATGCATAAGCGATCGGCAGATCATTTCCTATTTCGCCTTGACTAAGCACGGCTCCAACGGCATATTCAGAGGCGTCTGTTGTAATGACGAATGGTTTGCTGAAATCTGGATATTGTAAAATAGGCTCTCGACAGAGTTCTTCACGTAACTGCTTGAAACTGTTTTCCTGTTCTTCAGTCCATTTGAATTTTCTGCCCTTTCCTAGAAGGTCAATTAAAGATTTTGCTTTTGTAGTGAAATCTGGTACGAATCTTCGGTAATATCCTACTAAACCCAAAAACTGTTGTATATTTTTCTGTGAGGTAGGCGTTGGGAAATCCTTGACAGCCTTTAATTTTCGGGGATCAGGTTTTACTCCCTGTCTTGAAATAATATGTCCAAGGTATGCAACTTCTTTTCGTAAGAATTCGCATTTATTGGTTTGAAGAGTTAAACCATGTTCTCGCAAACGGTTTAATAATTTCCTGACTTTAATGTTGTGTTCGTGTAATGACGCAGCGTAAACCACGATATCATCCAGGTAAATGAAAACGTCCGTTCCCTGGAGTCCAGTTAATACCTGATCCATGAGGCGTTGAAAAGTAGGTGGTGCATTTTTCAAACCAAACGGCATTCGTGAAAATTCATAATGTCCATTAGGGGTGGTGAAAGCTGTCTTCTGTCTGTCTTTCGGATCCATTTCTATTTGGTGGAACCCACTGGCAAGATCGAAAACGGAGAAGTATTTGGCTCCTCCGAGACGATCCAATATTTCCGTAATTTGAGGCAGTGGATATTTATCGGAAATGGTCTTCTCGTTAAGCGCACGAAAATCTATTACCATGCGCCAACGTTTGTTTCCTTGCGCATCTGGTTTTTTGGGTACAATCCACAAGGGTGAATTGTACGGAGATTTCGACGGAGTAATAATACCATCGGATAATAAGCCATTGATTTGCTTTTTTATTTCCTCTTGGTGTACAGGAGGGTAGCGATACTGTCTCGTGTTAATCGGAATCTCATCAGTTGTATGTAAGGAGTGCTTGAAATCAGATGCCTTCCCTAATTTATCTCCGAGGAGATAAAATCGATCGGGAAATTCCTTTATCAATGCGGTGATGCTACACCGTTCTTCTTTGTTCAGGTGACTCAAATTTAGCGTTTCGGAGATTCCCTGTATCCTATCTTCTCTAGTTTTGAAATTACAATGTTGACGTACCTCTGAATAAATATCTTCATCTGATGTGCTCAAAATGTCGTAAGGTTCCACGATTTGTGGCTCTATTTCTACGTCTATGGCTTCCTCGCTAGTGTTGGTTGCCATAACATGACATTTTCCTCCGTCGTTCAGGACGGCGGCTTCTCCTATGTAGAGTTGTTTGTGCGTTTTTATGCGTGGTAAATAGCCTTCTTTTATCCTTGGATTAGCTATTCTTATGGCAATCTGTTGAGATGTTCGGGCATCGATGCGATGTTTGGTCCGTACATCTGAGTCCTGCTGGTAATTTGAAAATCGAATAGGCCTGATGGGCTTATTTTTTAATACCAGTGTCCCATGGTAATAAGAAATTTCTGCTTCTTCCTGTTTTAAAAATGGGCTTCCTATAAGTCCATCTGCTTCTATTGCAAGGCGCTTCACTACGTAGAAAAACGCAGGAGCTTCGTGTATGTGAAGTATCGTAGTTCCTAGAGTGCGAATTGGATTTGTAGTAAGACCAGTTATTTCAATTTCTTCGCGTGAAACAATTTCTGCTCCTTCTCCTAAAACGTCAAGAACGACTAAATTTACGGATGCTCCACCATCAAGTAGAAATTCTCCCGTGCCTGATTCCAGTTCCGGGATTTTGATTTTGATTCGTGGTGCTGGAGCTTCCTTGATGAGGGTTTTTCCTCGAAGCGGACAGTTCTTTAGCGAACTTCTTTGTTTTCGCTCATCGTGTCGCCTGTACGGTGAGCGCGATCGAAGTTTAAAGATTTGTTCGATTCCACGGACGAATCTCGCGAATCTCTTTGGAATCGCGGACTACGCGGTCGATTCTTGCAGAATTTTCCATCGTGTCCGGATGTTCCGCAATGCCAACAATACGATTTTGACATGCGATTCCTATCGGAATTTTTTAAAATTGTATACCGTTTCTCTCCGTCTCTCACAATTGACGAATCCGAACGGTTGGAGGGGGAACCGGAGGGGCTCCTGTGACGCAAGGTCCAGGCAGACGCTCGTCCTTCTCTTTCCTCCTCAAAACCAGATGGTCTCGTGCGTTGATCCCTGTGTCGGTCATATTTGCTTGGAGATAAGGGATATGACACTTCACGATCGCGGTAGCGAGAGTCCTGGTCATATGAATCTCGGCGGGACCACCTTGATGGTGATTCACTCCGAGGCGACTGTCGTCGATTCCTTAATCTTTTATCTATCTGTAGCACGGCGTCGTAAGCATCCTCCAGATTTTTTATATCCTTCAAGATAGCCGACACCTTCAGGGAAATCCGATCCGGTAATCCATCGATGAAGTTTTCAATGACGTCCTTTTCCATCAATTTGATAAATTCTTCAGCATGTGCCTCGTATTTTTCCCTCATGGCTCCGCGCGTACAGTAGACCAAGTGGCTTGTCCTATCGATGTATTGTCGTAGGCTTTCTCCTTCGCGAATATGTAGTTTCGCGATTTCCACTTGATAATATGATAGGCTCTTGCCGGGAGCGAACCGTTTCTTCAAATGTTGAATTAACGCTTTTACGGTAGTAAACTTGTGCTCTAATGTGCATCTACGTGCTGGCCCGACGAGCTTAGTAAGAACAATTGCCAGATACTCGGTTTCCGTACCCTCCGGAATCAAAGTTAACCCGTCCTCTAAAGTTTGCGCGAAACGAATCAAAGAGGGGTCTTCCCCGTTAAAGGTCGGAATTGTCGAAGTAACATTCTGTAAGCATGTCTTTTGCGTCAACAGCGACATAGAGTTTGCAAGCGAAACCGTCAAGTTCATTATGTCAACGAAAGAAATATTTGCAGCTGAATTCGGCATTTTTAAGGAATGTAACTAGAGAAAACTAGTATATTACCGAAACCTTTCAACTAGGAAAACTAGTATATTATTGGTATAAAAGCGTGACTAGCGAAAACTAGTATATTGCTAATAATATTGAGACGTAACTAGGAAAACTAGTATATTGTCAATACTCAGCTACGAGTAATTTAACGTAGTAAACCCAAAATTAAAGTGATCCTAAAATAATTGAACAATCCCACCGCTGTCACCAGTTCTGTTACGAGCCAGGGCCGCGAGCAGCACGAGTGGCCGGCGAAGGGTTATTACCCTAGGAATATGATATAAATTTGTTAGTTAAGGAACGCGGACGAACCCAATGCGAAATTGGGGAGCCGCTAGGATTATTGACAGCGAGGACGAACCTGACGCGAAGTCAGGGAGCCTCTAGGAATGGAGTCAAACGCAGACGAACCCGATGCAAAACCGGGGAGCTGCTAGGAGGTTGTATAATAGCACAGACGAACCTGATGCGAAGTCAGGGAGCTGTTAGGATGCGGACGAACCCAATGCAAAACTGGGGAGCCGCTAGGTTGGATAAATCTCTGTTCGGACAATTGGAATGTCGCGAAAGAACCTGATGGTTAATCTGGGAATTGCTAGGATAATTAGTAAGCCTCGTAACTAGTATAATTTAATTGATACAATCCGAGCGGTAAGATTGTATCATGTGGGGACGTTCAATTACTTGGTTAGGATATTGGACGATAATTATGGGTTTAATGAATTTGAGTTAATTATCAAAGAAGACAAATATATTCTTACTATAGAGTTTCGTTCTACAAGTGTATTTGTGTCGCGAATGAACTGAATTTAGAATAGGAAAGAAATTGAAAGGTGATATTACCTAAGCTAAGACGCACGGTGTTGACGCACTGGCAATGCGGGGGACTCGGAGCAACCTTGTCACTGCCTAACAGATTTTAGACCGAACTCGCGGAATCTGTACGGTTAAACTTTGATTCAAAAGGAACGAACGTCCGATCTCACTGGTAGTTGACTTCCGAGATGCAGCACGACGCGACACTATTCGTGATTACGACAGTACTAGCCCACGAGAGTAGAAATGTAAGGGCTTATATAGCCCTGCAATGACGGGTGGTACTTGTCAGTACCCTTCAAGTGAACATTCGTATTTTGTCAACGACCAGTTGGTCGTGCGTACGTTTGGGCCCTAAACTAACCTAAACAATTATGTAGATTTATCTAGGGAAAAACTCTGTTCGTTTATCTAGGACGGTTCCTGCCAGAGATGATATTGAACACCTGTTCGTCATCCGTAACAATTGAATTAGTTCTTTTTTTTTAAATACACCAATTAGCTTGCATAAAAATATCCGCCAGAGATATTCTCTGTATCGGCATTTAACATACATTTAAAGTTAAGTTATCTTTTCTGTATACTTACTTTTCTGTAACTATACTTCATTTCATGATAAAAATTAAAAATATTCAATTTTCTTTTTCGTACCTTATTTCAGTATTTAAAAGAGAAAAAAATTAATTCTTTCTCTCGATATCAAGATCGTACCATTTATTTAAATAATATAAAAGTGCTATGTAAAAAGTTTTACAAAATACCAATGCATTAATTAACAATTATAGGAAACGCAAATGATAGTTTGAGGAACGTCTTACAAATCTATAATAAAAAATTTTGTCTCGCAATTTTGTCAGGTTATGGTTCTGTGATTGGCGCGAAGAAGTGTTATGCTCTCTGTCAATCAGAATTCTATCACGAAGCTTTGTGAAAAATCACCGTGATTGGGAACGAACGTGATGGAATCGCTAGTGATCCAAAAGTAGCAGTTCACGTCGTCCCTATACACGATGGAAATGGGGAATTTACGACTCTGTTTTGATGTGAATTTACGATGGTGAAAGTTGGTAAGCATATGCATATACGGCGACTGCCATTAAATTTGGGATGCTGTGGTACCTGGAAAATTATTGCTTCATGTACAGGGTGTTTCGTTTATCTGAAAACGGAAATATCTCGTGATGCACTGAAGTTGTAAAAAAATTTGTTTAAAAAAGTCGTTTGGTACGACGTACGAAGGGAACAATCGTGTAATTTTTTTCAGGACTCGAATGGTGGAGGGGGGAAATTTCAAAGTCAAATTAATTATTTAATCCTTTGACTGCGGCGCGCTCTCGGGGGAACACCCATCATTATGGACGTCGCGTTTCTTGCATGTCGGTCGCTGCGACTGGTTGTCCACTGACTATGTAGTGACCAAAACAGTACCCGGAGATTTGATACCATTCTTAGGGTTTAAAAAAATAATAATTGCAAACAAATAAAAAATATCAATTTTTTTTATTTATTTCAAGTAGCTTTTTAAGTTATTTTAATTTACTTGATATAATTTGTACATTCCTTCGATAATAGTCGCTAATTAAATATAAAGGAAAAAATCCGAAATTGATAATGAGGAACAAATTCATTTTGACAATTTCAACATAATGATAATAAAGATAATAAAACGATAATGAACGAATAAAGATAATAAAACGATAATGAACGAATAAAGATAATATGTAGAAACAATTTAATAACCAATTTGTGTGTGATATACATATCCTAAAGCATGATTCAACGCATAAACCTACATCGCATGTTTTGCATTCATATCTACTTTCTCGTCGGATTTTGTGTTTACTACATACTACACATTTTCGCGATTGATTTTTCTTTTTCTAAGACGGTTTTAGTAGTATACACACTTAAAGTATAGACTAACATCCTACAGTTTCGTATATTGATGGATTGAATCAATTGGTAAATCAGTAAAGGTGTTATAGTAAAAAAACCACGTGCGGCAGAAGTAAAACTTCTCGCAGTCTAGTAATGTTTAGAAGTAAATTACGATTGGAAACGACAAATAATCCTAATGAAACGACAACAAGATCCAGGAACAACTCTCGATGCAGTATTTGCAAGACATTTAGACAAAATTGAATCAAGAATATTGATATCATATATTAGCTATCACAAGCCAATTGTTTCAATGATGGAATCATAGAAAATCATATAAAAAATAATGAACGATCAAAATTTGCGACGCAAAGAAGGAGAGCGTATGGATAAGAAAGAGACATAGTTCATAGCATTTCCCATACGCTCTCCTTCTTTGCGTCGCAAAGATCGTTCATTATTTTTTCTATGATTTTCTATGATTCTATCATTGCAACAATTGGCTTGTGATAGCTAAAATATGATATAAATATTCTTGATTCAATTTTGTCTAAATGTCTTGCAAATACTGGATCGAGAATTGTTTACCATTTACCATTTTCAATCTTAATTTACTTCTAAACATTACAAGACTGCAAGAAGTTTCACTTCTGCAACGCGTGGTTTTCCACGCGTATGTTTTCAGGATATTCAGGTTAGTTTAGAACAAGGGTTTGGATAATTGTTTATAAATCTTTCAGCCAGAACAAAATCCGATGAGAAACTGCATGTGAAAGTAGCTGGTGGTTGATTCTATGTACTATATGTGGTTGTGATTCTACTGCATCGAGAGTTGTTCCTGATCTTGTTGTCGTTTCATTAGGATTATTTACCATTTCCAATCTTAATTTACTTCTAAACATTACTAGACTGCAAGAAGTTTTACTTCTGCTGCGCGTGGTTTTCCACGCGTATGTTTTTTTTTAATATACTTGGTTTTTTTATAATTACAGCAGTTATATTTGGAAAACATGTGCATAATCTTTATTAACTTCCCGATTCATAGGGAAGTAATGACTCCGAAAATCGAAAATCGAGTTTTTAGCAGATCTTCACGTTTCATGATCATGGGAGTCATTTTAGACTATTTTTAGCAAAATGTTTGTATGTGTGTGTGTGCGTATGTATATTTGCATGGTATCAAATTTTTCGTTACCGTTTTCTGATGAAGTAACAACGGGATCAGAATGATGAATGATGCAATCGATGTGCCCCGCTGTAACTTAGAGCTGATTAGATTTTGGTCCATTTTGGTCAAGCAGTTTTTGTTTCTTTTCGAAAGGAGTTGATTCAACAGTGCAATTTATACGAGAGGACGGAAATTTTCCACCGAAGAAACAAACGTAATTACATAAAAAATTAAAAAATTTTTTTTTTATTTTAAGAAAATTTTTTTTTTTTTTCATTTTTTTTATTTATGCAACTAATGCTAATGTTACCGCTTACAATAATCGAAAATAATCCCAATGCAAGAGTGAGTTAATCATCTCTACTCCCGAGAATACATTTTCAAAGAATATCGGTGAAAGTACAAAAAGAATTTATATTACAATCTTTGAAAAAACAATCAGTTCAAACCGAATTATTAACTGAGATTAAATTGAAAATTAATATAAAATATATGATAATTATTAATAACATTGATCTTGAAGACGAATTGGTTAATGGAGCGCATGCGGAATATTAAAATTTATTACTATTCAAGAAAAAATACTAAAATTCCGTCTATATTGTGGTTAGATTTTCAATTGCCCAGATTACGAGTGAAAGTAAGATCTCGTTATCGTGATTATATGAAAAATGCAAATATTCATAAAAATTTAACACCAATAATAAAAATATCGAATCAAGTAAATATGTCGAGTGAGGAAAAATATCAAATCACACGTAGTCAATTTCCAGTGGTTCCTGCTGAAGCAATTACGATTCATAAAAATCAGGGACAAACATACGAGAAAAGTATGTTTGAATTTTAAAACATCAGAAAAACGAACTTTATAAATGTTGTATGTAGCACTGAGCAGAGTTTCAAAATTGAGCGCGGTTTATATATTTTGGGACAATTTAAATTAACAGTATCGCAGAAAACCAAGATCAATACTGCAAACCCGGATAATGAGGAGTTGTATCGTTTGCGAAAAACTAATTAAGACAATTTAGTTTTGCAACATTAGTATGCTATAACAAGGAACCAAGCGAGCAACGAGCCTGCGATGTTGGTTTAATGCGACGCCATATAGCAAACATTTTGATAAGTAGAAAACTATTGAATTTCCCTGAAAACGTATAATCTTCTTAAAACGTACACTTAATAATGATAATAATATACTACAACTAACTAATCGAGAAGTTCTTTGTGTGACTCTTGGAGAGTCACACACCAAATAACATCCGTACCACTAACCTACGACAACCCTACTCGCGAAGCGAGCGAGCAACAACACCCCTCTAGTTTGTATTAAATTTCGAAATAATGCACGTTACACGTGAAAAATTTAAAATACAATATTTCTGGCATTCTGATGAATTTGTTACAATATCCTTACGGAGTGACATACACCTAGAAGGTATAAAAATAAGGTAAATTATGACGACAACAACTTCATCAGAATGATATCAAATTCATCAGAATGCCAGAAATATTGCATTTTAAATTTTTCACGTGTAACGTGCATCATTTCGAAATTAAATACAAATAAAGATTATCCACATGTTTACCAAATATAACTACTGTAATTATAAAAAAAACCAAGTACATTAAAAATTACGTTATAAGTTATGGAAAAATACCATTATTACCATTATCTATTTCATAAGAACGTAGAGTTGTTCTAGTTGTGTTCTCGGGTATCGCGATAACTCGCTCGTCCGAACTTGTCCGATTATTTCCGCACGTGTCCGACGAAGTCGAGTCATTCTCTCCGGCCAATGTTGGGAACTGGTACCAGTGTTGTGAACTGGTACGGGAAAACTCGCGCATGCGCGGCGAATCCAGGAACGTATCTGCGTTCTACAGTCCGTAACTTGTGGGGCAAGTTGGGGCGAACTGTTACTGCAGGGAAACCGGATGACGCACTCCCACACGACGCACATATATCTCAATTTTAGATCTCAATTAGAATATATTTATATATTACATATACATACACATCAAATTTTAATATAATGCTTCGTACAGACTAGAACATTTCGACGAACCGCGCCGCGAACAGCGCCTTGAACCTTGCTGCGAACCGCGCATTTCGACGAACATTTTGACGAACGTCATTGGGCTGCGCGATGATGCTGCTACTGTCAAGAGACATACATTTTATTTAATATCGAGAGAAATAAAGTTCTTATAGAAAAAGTTTGAGGCAACCCCGCTAAAAACCCGGGAGTTCCCGAATCCCGATGCCGGGAACGAGATAGGAAGCCTCATATCACGTCGGAACGGGATCCCAAAAATCCTGAGTTTTTTCAGAGAATATTCGGGATTTCCGGTGGTGTTCGGGTTTCCCGTGAATTTTTTCGGGATTTCTGCAGGGGTGTGCAAGATTACCGAAAATGTTCAGAATTCGCGTAAAATATCAGGGAAAAAAATGCAATGTTTTCATAGCAAGGGCATCTTTAATAATTTGAGACAAATTATAATTTAATTTAATTTACTACAATATATAATTTAAATCACCGATGTCTTTGTTTATAAATTTATGTACATTTCTTGACATTTATAAATTATATTATGAATATTTAGGATATGCTATCTGTCCTGCAAACAGATTTGTAAGTGCCAGGCCGTTCGCTTTCGTGCGCGCAAAAATGCGCGTGGCGGCGTTCATGGCACCGTTCGTGGCACCGTTCGTCGAAATGTTCGTCGAAATGTTCGCCAAAATGCGCGCGGCGGCGTTCCCATAGCTGATGGATCAACCGTTCGCGCGAATGCGTGCCGAAATGCACGCCGAAATGCGCGCGGCGAAGTTCGTGGCGGCGTTCGTGGCAACGTTCGTCGAAATGTTCGCCGAAATGTTCGTCGAAATGTCATAAAATATCCAAAAATTCAAGTCATTTAATCTCGAATCTGATGCTTCGTAGAGACCTGAACATTACATCTAAATAAAGTGCCAACATTTTCTGTATTTCTTTGTGTAGTATATACCGCTGCAGCTCCCATAGTTGTTCGCAAGAAAATCTGGAAATAACACAAATCCGTTCCGATCGCCATTCGTCGAAACGTTCGTCGAAATGTTTGTCGAAATGCGCGGGTTGCGGCGCGGTTCGCGGCGTAGTTCGTCGGAATGTTCTAGTCTGTACGAAGCATAACATACGCATGTTAAACGTTCAAATTTGAAAATCGAAAAAAAAAGATTTTGCGAAGCTATGCGAGGCGACTAAGGTACCCGAATTTGTACTTCAGTGACGCTAGAATCGTCGCGCATGCGCGAGTTTTCCGGTACCAGTTCCCAACATTGTCTCCAGCAGCCCGGAACTCTCGAGCCGTCCGATGTGTCATGAAGTATCGCGCACCCGAATCTAGTCAGATTTTCGGGCGGAACGCACACTCCTAATTTTCACCCACTTCTGAGCTATGTTTAAAGTTTCAAGTCTCTAGCTTGTCGGGAAGTGGTTTAAAATTCGGTTACAAGATTTGACGCATACAACAACAACGACAACGACACCGACACCGACAACGACAACTCGGCAAGCTAATATAAGCGAGGTAAAAAAACAAAAATCGCAAACATAGGGAAAATAACTCAGAAAATTGTGTTAGAGAAACTTTATCGAAATTGCCCACTGTGCCCGGAGGGCCTGGTTGCGGGGGTGTGCCATAGACACGCCACGAACAGCTACTATACATATAATAAAATGTAAAAATGTGATCCAATAAATACACTATCTATGCACTAGACAGCGGACTTTTATGCAAAATAAAAATTTTATTTTATTTTATTTTATTTTATTTTATTTTATACCTGGATTGCATCAAGCTGAAGTAGAAGTTAATTTTCTTCGTTAATATGTTCAATAGGTTATAAACCTATTGCCTTCGAACTTTCATTCCAAAACAATAACATGTGTTCAATATTAGCATTGCTCAGGACAACATCAAAGTCATTATCAATGAAATGAAAACAAACGTATTTATGTATTACTGTGCTCTTCGGCAAGATAGTCAGTTTACACACATTGCTATTCGTACTAAGGTATCCTTCGCTGAATGATGGTACTTATAAATTAGTGGTGAAATTGGAAATGTATAAAATTGTTTTGTACTAAAATGTTTATAGTACTAGAAGAATGCAGGACAAATTACAAAATGGATGCTAATTTGTACGCACAACGCTACCCAGATCGACCATCAAAATCGCATATGGAATTTAAAAGACTACAACAGCGATTTCTACGACGCGTGAAAACATGAAACTCAGAGATCAGTGCTAGAGAATCATTTAAACAATCAATTGTTAAGTGCATTGAAGTAAGAGGTAATCATTTTGAACACATACGTAACTAAAGTACAAATAAAACGATCACACCTTTTCTGCATCTCTCTGCAGGTTTGACCTTGAATAACCTTGAGTCATAGGTCATTGAACTCATCTTAAAACTCATGTTTAAAAAAAATTTTTTTCGCGCGTGGTATTGATTAAACCACAGTTTTCTTGAAATTGTGCAAGTTTAACGAATTTTTTCTACGTTAAAAAACGTTCTTACCATAATCTCCCTATTTTTCCCATATTCTGCAAAGTTTCAGCTTTAATTTAAAAAAAAATTTCATCGCTCTACCTCATTTCTATCGAAAGTTCTTTGATTTTGAATCGAGTTTCGACCAAATTGCCCACCGTGCGGCGTATGGGAAATGAACGGGCGATTGGTTTTATGCGGAACAATTTCATAAATGTTCTCACTACTATCTACCCTACTACTGTATTATTGTATAAAAATTCAATGTGTCCACAGTTGTAGAATATTCTAAAAAATGATGTATATAATGTTTTACTGTACAAAGTCCAACAAGAACGATTCTTCAATTCCATTACAAATACTCCTACAATGCAGCTGGTAGTAGGACCCCTAGTGTCCTACAGGACTAGTTTAAACGTCCAAACATAGTAATATGGGTAGTAAAGCAAGTGCAATAATTGTGACGTTATATAGAATCAAAAAATATTGACGTTCTATTATCCAGTGGTGGTATATGATGAACACTGAAATATCGAATTTAATTAACCCCTTGCCCTACAATATCGTGTCAGACTCGTGATGAAGATTCTGAACAGAGTCTAATAAATATATGTATGCTATTCATATTTCCTTTAAACCGAAATAAAATTCTACTTTGGTTTTGTTAATGTACAGCCATTAGAGAATATAGGGCATACAATAGATATAAATTGTCTCCTTTTCTAGGAACTACTGAACTACAAAAAATTTCTAATCATTGAAACCGTAAAATAAATCGTATGGCGAGGGGTTAAATCTGGTTTTACTGTTCCAGATAGGATTTCCACATTATTACTTTAAAACAGAAATGACTCAATATACAGGGTGGTCCTGCAAAAATTAACACTTGAATATCTCTATTATTTTTGGAGATATTGAAAAACCTTTATTAAAGGTTATGATTGATTATTTTATTGAATATTCTACGTTCATATTAGGTTGTGTCAAAATTCACTTAAAAAACTATATTTTTGTTGACACGATAAATCCTAATTCCACTTTCTTAAAATAACCCATTGTTGATTATAGTACTTGTATTTATACGATACTTACAATTAACCAAGTACGTGGGTAATTGACAGATATGCTTAAACTTGTGTTGTTTGTTTTCTATTTGTTTTTTACATAGAAATACTAACTTTTAATTATACATCTTGTATTAGTTAATTGCTCTCTCGTAGCTGTTGATTGTAAAAGGGTTAACACTTTTTAAGTACGCGACTGAACAAATCGAACTTTAGAAAAGATGTTATTGCATCTAAAAATAGTACAAATAAGATCATTACATTTGGAGCGTATTTCGGTAATATTGGATAACTAAGTAAGGAGTTCAATTACATTTGGAAACTAGAACTTGGGACTTCGATTGGTTTAATTTTAATACATATTATAGTATGTATGTATATCTGTGGTCGTCGGGAAGAACGCCGCTTGTCACATACTTTCATTTTGGAGTTATTATAATTTTATAACATATAAAACACTTCTCAAAAGAATTAAGGGATCACTTGTGCGAACCCGAAAAATTTGGTCCCACTTTACGTGATCATAACTCCGTCAAATATTGCCGTATCGATATCGTTAAACAATGGTTAGGAAGTCTGAAACCACTCGCTCCAGATGCTCTGTTTCAAATTGTTGCTACGTTGGTTTTTTACAAAGTTATAGCGAGATGAAGACAACATTGACGGTTAACAAAAATTTTGTGCAACTTTGGAACATCACACGGGGAGCAACAAATTTTTTTGATAAATCGCGTTAATATCATTTAAAAGGGCTATCTTTCCTGTATAAATGGTGTGGTTGTTGAATATTGTGCGACTTTTTTTATTTGAGTTATTCAACATTGAAGTAAAAATGGGCTTTTTAACTTTAACTGGCTCCAGAAAGCGAAAAATTTATCGTAGAATCTTGTGCAAAAAGCAATAAAAAGAGAGTTTCTTTCTCTTCAAGGCACTCCTTTTGTTTTTTCAATTCCATTAACATTTCGATATGCCAGGTGTTTCTGAAAATATGCTTAAAACATGCATGTAACGCATTATTTCCATGTTATGCTTTATTAAAATTAAATATTAATTTTTGCATGTGAAAAGCAGTATCACTATAATAAATAATAGTATTATAGTAGTACAAACAAATAAGGAAAGTTTAATTGATAAAAAAAAACTCTTACCGACAAGGAATCGAACCCTGGTCAACGGCGTACTATTCCGGCACGCTACCTCCAAGCCACATCGTTACTTGATATAAATGGAAATAAAACCTATATTCATGGTAATGAAAACCTTTAATTATAAATATCTTAAAAACTACTGAGTATCTGCGGCTATAATGGGGTATACACGTTAACAGGAGAACGAGATCTATAACTTTACAAAGTTTTAATCAAATCGGAGGGGCATCGACCTTGCACTCTCCTTGTTAGCTTGCTCCCGCGTACGCGTCAGTGTTAGTGGGAAGAGTGGGGCGGGCTCAGCGGCACAGCTTGGCGAGGGGCGCAGCGGTAAGGGGCCTGGTTCCCGCGGAATATGGCAACCATGCTAGTGGATACGCTACCGCCGCGCTGCCCCACAGTGGAAAATTTGGACCAAACTCGATTCAAAATCAAAGAACTTTCGATAGAAATGAGGTAGAGCGATGAAATTTTGTTTGTAAATTAAAGTTGAAACTGCAGAATATGGGAAAAATAGGGAGATTATGGTACGAACGTTTTTTAACGTTGAGAAAATTCGTTAAACATGTAGAATTTTAAGAAAATGTGGTTTCTCCAGTACCACGCGCGGAAAAAATTTGTTTAAATCCGTTTCGTTTACAAAATAATGGTGGCCAAATCGAAGCCGCTGTTCAAGGACGATTGTTAACAGCCATAAACCATGATGGTTCTCAAGTCAAGGAACGGAAGACGACGTTAAAACATTTAACATTCTTTTATAAGAGAACGGTTGAGTTGCGACCCATGGTTCCTTCGACAAGTTTGGTCCCCATGGTGAGTAGAATGCGATACAAGCATAAAAAATTTTGACCTTGAATGTCAAGGTCAACGTCAATTTTGCGGCAATTTCTTTTGACAAATCTCCACCGATCCGAAGGTGTACAACCATCTGCCAAAACCATGACGCTAAATTTTGTTACACCCTGTACAATAATTCTGTGTCAAGACTTGAACTGTGAGTAGTAGAGTTTACAGGCAACAGGTAGGTGGAATGCAACAATTGGAGAGCATATTCTTGTTAGTACTTTCAAAAACAACAATCTGTTCGTTCACGACACAAGTGATTCATAGTTCTCAATAACTTTGCACGGCGACAACCGTTTGTCCCCTTTCCTCTCATCATGTTACCCCACGATTCGCCAGCGTCCTTCACTAATTGCGAGTGCTCTCATCGGTTCAAGGGCAATGCTAACTGCCCATGTAGATTTTCCCCTCTGTAACAGCTCCCTTTAGAAACCAGTAATGCTGCCCAGGCGTGGCAGGAAGTCACCCATAGTGCTCTCGTACGTGACGATCAAGGTAGTTCTTTTTAGGGTGTGATCTCCATCCTCAATGTAAACAAATTAATGCATCGGTACCATTTCATTTTTCAAGTATCTCTGAAGGGGGCGCTGCCTGTAGAAAGCCGCGGGTCGCGGTCGATAACGTAAATGATAGTCTAGGTCTTTAATAAGTAGACTGCGGATTTTATGCATTTATGGGAAACTTGAGAGAGTAAAGTATAAAACAGTGAAGAGATTACAAAAATTTAAGGATGTCGATGTATTATTTTGAACTTTATACAATTTTTAAAGCGTGCTATATATTTGTATTTGGCTCCTGTTTCTTGCAATCTATGAAGACAATTTTTATTTTGCATAAAGATCCGCAGTCTATTAATAAGGTACGCGAAATGAAGGCCCCTTAAACGTCTACAATCTATTTATCCGAAGAAGAGATCTTAAGATATGAGAATATTTTGTTACAGCGTATATACTTATCTTCCAAATTTCTTTTGAAAAACAGCTGCTGTTTCGTTCTAATAATTATACACGGTGTCCCGAGTTTAAATGGCAAAACTTCAGGAGCGTATAGGGAACCGAAAAACTAAGACAAAAAGCCTTTTAGAGGTTCGCTCGTTTTTGCTTCGTTTTGGAGAAAATCGCAAAAATTCAATATCTCGTTGTCAGTTGCTTTCTCGAGTAGTTGTGTACACTTGTATTTGTGATCGTTTTGACACACACACACATTGTTGTGTGAGTTATGACAGTGAGATATGTAAACACTAGATGTTATCCTTTACATTCTTTCGTTTGTTTACATTCTTGCTTTCTTCTACGATTCCTTAATCAGTCTTTAGTCAGTTACTCAGATATTTTGGAGTGAATAGCTTCAGCTATTAGGTCAATCGGAAAGTTCCGTCCGTTTAGCGTCGAGTAGCTGTAGCTCGAACTGTCGTTAACTATAACGTCTAAAGTAATGTTAACTTTTCAGTTTGGAAATCTTTCAATAAAATTCAATACATAACAATATACGCTTGCATCAATAACATCGTTTTTTTCTACATTGAAAATGTCGGAATTTGAGCCGAATAAGCGTCATTTGTGCGAAGTGTTAATCTTTTGCTTCAATTGGAAGAAAACTGCAGCTGAAGTTCATCGAATGGTTGTAGACGTTTATGGCGATAATGCTGTTTCCGATAAAACATGTAGAGAATGATTCCGACACTTTAAAAATGGTGATTTTACTGTGGAGGACAAAGAGCGTTCTGGACGGCCACGAGTATTCGAAGACAAAGAATTGCAGGCATTGGTTGATGAAGATCCATGAAGATACCTTTTTTACTTCGTAATGAAGGCGACCAATTCCAAGCAGCGTTAAGAGCAGATTGTCGGAGAAGAAATTGTATCCAACGCCACTTTAATAACAACCCTGAGACTAGCGTCCGAAGAGCGTCAGCTGCATTAGGAATATCTTGGCAGGCAATATGGCGAACTTTGAAAGGTGATAATCGCTACTCGTATCATCTTCAAAAAGTGCAGAATTGTTTACCTCAAGATTATGTCAAGAGATTGAATTTTAGCAATTGGTTTCTTGAAACAATTCGCAATGACAATTTATTTCCATTACAAATAATATGGACCGATGAAGCTACCTTTACAAAAGGAGGAATTGTTAACCAAAGAAATTATCATGCATGGGCTCATGAAAATCCCAGAGCTGTTAGAGAAAACATGTTTCAGCATGAATTTGCTATAAACGTTTGGCTTGATTCGGTCCGCGACCGTTGACGGTGTCGGACGTGTTTGTTTTGCTCCGTGCCTATGTAAACAGTTCTGTCTACGAGTGCCGAGCCGTACAAGAAATCTATTTTGTGATACGTGGTGCAGTGTGGTTTAGTGAAGTATTGAGAAATACTAGTTGCACTTGGTGCAACGAGCAAACAGACTGACCTCTGACTACAGGAGTCATTCACAACGTGTCGTAACTCAAGAAACAAATAATTCAAGTACCCACAGAGCTAGTTATGCCGCAGCTACCCAAAACAATTTGATCCCCACAAAGGAACAAGCCATTATTATGGAAGCCCGGGAGGGCATAGTACTAAAAGAATACGTTCATGCTATCGGAAACCTAACCAATCCAGCAAACGTACGATTTGCCTCTAGGATATCAAATGGCAGAATTTGCATATTTTTGGCCACCAAAGAAATTGCCAATGACTTAACTGACAAGTACACTGCTGTTACTGTTGCAAACACCATGGTACAAATTCGCCCCTTGCTGGTGAAACATAAACGTATTATCTTTTCAAATGTTTACCCAACGATTCCGCATACACGACTGGAAGAAATAATTGATAAATTGGAAATTCGAAGGGAATCATCAGTTTCGTTCTTAAGGGCCGGTTTTCAGGATCAAGGATATGCGCATGTACTCAGTTTTAGGAGACAGGTGTATATTCATCCTGACGATGTACACAAAATCCCTGAAACCATTCAAATAAATCACGATGATACCAATTACTGGATTTATTCCTCGTCTGACAGCTTAAAATGTTTTATCTGTAAAAAAGTTGGACACGTGGCCAAAAATTGCACAATGGACGTCGACAAGAAAACTTCAAGTTCTGGTACTGTTGATTATTCGGCTGTAGAGCAAGAAGACAATGAAGTGGAAAGTGTGGAAAAAATCTGTACGTCGTCGGCAGTGAATCAAGAAATACACCAAATGAGTTTACCCATAACCTCTCATCAGCAAGATATCACCAACATAGGCATTAAACGACCTAGATCCGAAACCAGCACAGTGAAGTCACAGACACCGACTGATGATAACCTTGAAATTTTAAACAAAAAAGCTAATGTTAAAGAGGTAATCAAACAAGTCAAAAAACAAAAGAAAAACAGTAGCATTGCAGCCGAAGAGAAAACCACAAGTGAAATGCTGGCTCCTCTTTGCAATGCACTCAACGAACCAAATTCCCACCTAAATTTTTTACAATTTACAAGTTTCTTGACAAAGACATATGGATCGGCTGATGCAAGAGAAATTGCGCAGGAATTCACAACGAATATCCCCGAATTAATAGCTCAAATGGAAAAACTGTATCCTCTCCTAACTGACAGACGTATGAAAAGTAGATTCACGAGAATTATGAAGAGGTTAAAGAAATCGGAATCAACTGTTCTCTCATCCCCATACCCGACATCATCCGAAGAAGATGAAAACTCTTTGTCACGGCATTAAATAATGAACAATACAAATCACTGCAAGAATATATCCTCGCTCAAGATCATTTACTGGAACTCAAGAAGTATTGTCCAGCATAGAGAAGAACTCCAACAAATTCTACAAAGTGTGGACATTTTTATTTGCGTAGAATCTTGGCTTAAACCGGACATACGATTAGCTTTCAAAGGCTTTAATATTATCCGTAGAGACAGAATTAATAAGAAGGGTGGTGGTGTCGCTATTTTCATTAAAAGGGATATCAATTACTACGTCTTACCAGACATTCGGTCTTATAATGGCCGGATTGAGTCGTGTGTGATTAAATTAACTAACACTACACCTGCAATAAATATAGTAGCAATCTATAGACCGCAAGGTCCCTCCTTGAATAATTGGGATGCAAATTTGAATAAAATCTCGAATCTTTCCCCATGTCTCTTGGTGGGTAATTTTAACGCCCATAACAGGGCATGGAATTGCTTAAATAACGATACGAACGGTGAAAGACTTTTCAATAGTATACTAAATCATGATATCTTTTTACATAACTCCGACACCATCACACACTTTGATTTTTACAGAAACGGTAATACTAATATCGATTTAGTTCTCACGACCCCGAATTTAGTCGACCAGACATCGGTTCATGTCCTAGATGATACTAGGGGATCTGATCACTGTCTAATTAATATCGACATTGCCATTCAAAAATCTAAATATGTTTTTAATAAAATCACGAATAAGTTATCAACACTAGGAACTGACTGGGATAAGTACCAAGAAATGTTGTCTCAAAAGTTTCCTCTTTTTTTATCATTTGATTTTAACAGCTTGAATTGTGTAGAGCAGTATGAATTTTTTGTTCGCCAAATTAAGGAATGTATTGTTAATTGTACACCCCAAAAAAGAACTGTCAGTACTAACAAATGGCGCAATCCAGTTCCATGGTGGGATGAAGAATGTAACAAGGTTAAGAGGCTGAGAAAAGTCGCTTATAAAAAGTGGAGACACACTTACGATTTAGTTGACATGATAAACTTCAAAAAGTGTGTAGCTATCGCTAAGAAAACTTTCAAATTAAAAAAAAAAGGAATATTTTCTCAAGTTTGTTACGGAACTCGATCCTAAAAGAGACAGCACCAATTTCTGGAATGTTTGTAAGAAACTAAAAAATAAATGGACCAACACACATAGTAAATCTTTTAGTAATGAAGAAAGACAACAAAAAATACAAGTGTCTGGGTAAAATCGCGCCTCCCTGGGTGGCTTCTGATCCTATATGGCTTCCAAGTTGTGCACCTAACCGATTTTTCGATGATCCATTTGATTTTGTAGAGTTTAACTTTGCTCTAGATAAGAAAAAGGACAAATCTGCACCAGGGAAAGATGGAATAGACTATCTTGCACTCAAACTCCTTCCAGTTAGTATTAAACTTATTCTATTAGATATTTTCAATGAAATGTATTCTAAAGGTCTATACCCTGAAGAATGGTACAATGTGCAAATGTTTTTTATAGATAAACCTAACAGATCAGGAGTTAGACCTATTTCCTTGTCATCCTGCATCTGTAAACTTTTTGAAACCTTGATTAAAAATAGACTAGAATGGTGGCTGGAAGAACACAATGCCCTACCAATATCTCAATCGGGTTTTCGTAAAGGGAGATCATGCTCGGATAATCTTGTCACATTACTGGGTAATATAGAAGTGGTAGCAAATCTAGGTATGGACACTCTGAGCGCATTTTTGGATGTACAGGCCGCGTTTGATAATGTTGATTGCAAGCTGCTACTTCAGAAATTAGTAGATGCAGGATGTTCCCTTAACGTTATAAAGTTTATTAAACACCTGTCTTACCAAAGAGTTATCACTGCAATCACGGGTTCCTTGGAAGGTGTTGTGCGGTCAACATGGAAGGGTTTACCGCAGGGTGGGGTACTTACAAGGAGACCCCGCGTATCGAGACACCCAGGTCTGAACGAAATTTTGTGTGAACATAGCTTAGACATCCTCATGAACTATCCCATTGGCTTTCTCTTGAATGGGCACCCGTTTTCGAGATAATCGATATTGAAATGCGACATGTAAGTTATATTCAATAAGTGAAAGCCTCTTGACACAGCTGTCTGTGGCCGAGTTGGTTGAGCGAGAGTCCCCTTCGAACCTTCGCAGGGGTAGGTCATGCCCAGCGTGCTACCTGCGCCTCCAGGAAACAGCTTTGAAACGTGCCTAGCGATCGTCAAGAAACGATTCGCATAAGTGAAAAACAGTGATCAAAGTTTAATGCGCATCGATCACACAGTGCGTTATCCAAAGTGCTACTGGTTAATCACATGTGAAAGTGGTGAGTGAAAAAAAACAAAAAAAGAAGCGAGTGAAAAAGTAAAAATCGCGCGCGAAAACGCGATGCCAACAGGGGCACATGCCTCAGGCAAAGAAAACGTTAGCAACGTCCAATCAATTGAATGCAGCAGCTCTCAATCTAGCGCACACATCACAACACCTTCGTCGAACAAAACACTATCGCAAACGATCTCAAAAATCAAAGCAGAATGCAACGACACAGAAAACTTATTAGACAAGAAAACGATGCTGCGGATTAACAAAATCCTAAGCAACAAGTATGCAACGAAAAAAGAAAACCCGAAACCAAACATACACAACAAAGCAACCAGAAACAATATATCGACAGCCTCAGAGAAAAAAAGTAACGGCACCAGCAATACGAACCAAATATTCAGCACAGGTATAAAAAGACCTAGCTCCAACAACGACCTGGGAACGGCAACAAAAAAGGAACGGACCAAAAATACATTAACCCCGGACATCAACAACCCCAATAAAAACCCAGCGTCGAACACCATAGGACAAGCAGAAGAAACAATGGACACCTCGAACCCCACCCCGGAGCACCGACCTACAGAAACTGCATCTACAAAGGCAAGCCCAGTAAATCGCATCCCACAAATAATAGCAGGGCCCAGCGGACCAACGGCTCAGTCGCACCCCCAACAAGGCCCACTTAAAGGTCAACACATATTGAATCTTCAAAAAGGTAAAGAAGATAAAATTCTACCTCCTTCTGATATCGAAACAAATGTAGAGAATAAAAAAACAAATAAACCTCCGCCAATCACGCTACACACAAACACAACGAAGGACATAATAGCTAAACTCTCCCTAGTAATAAATGATTTTCACATAAAAAAAATTAACAATAACAAACACATATTACAAACACAATCTATAACGAACTACAAAATAGCCTGCGAAACACTCAAAAGCATTAATACTCAGTTCTTTACTTACACGCCTAAATCAGACAAAAACATAACCGTTTTACTTAAAAACATAGAAGGTAATTACGATCCGGAGGAAATATTTGACACTCTACAAAAACTAAATATAGAAGGCCTGTCGTTTATATCTGTTAAAAGATTCTCAACAAAAAGATCATCAGAAGAAGGTAGAATCCTACCTATTTACATAGTCCAACTTTCAGCTGAAAGCAATCTGAAAAATCTGAGTCAAATAAAATCACTCATGCACACCATAGTAAAATGGGAAAAGTTAATAAAGAAAGACCGAATACAATGCATAAGATGTCAACGAATTGGACATGTAGCGTCAAATTGTAACCTTCAGTATAGATGCGTTAAATGCGAACACGACCACAATCCAGGCGAATGCCCTCGATCCCTAATCTCCACAGCAGTAAAAGCTGACTCTCCCCCATACTGCATGAATTGTAAGAGCCACGGTCATCCAGCCTCTTACAGAGGTTGCCCCAAACTAATAGAATTTAAAGAAAGAATAGAAGCAAGAAAACTAGCAATACATTCTGAAAAAGAGAAAAAACTTACTTTTAGCTCAAATTTCATAAAATCGGGTTTTTCCTTCAGCCAAGCAGTAACAAATACAACATCTCCTAACTACACCAACAATCCAATTAACGCAACCCAAACGAAACCGACACAGACAGCTTCCACCTCTCAAACCGATCCAAACATACAATTACATAACACACTACTCCTGCAAATAAAACAATTAATAGACTCAGCAATAAATTCACTCTCCCAAAAACTATCATATCAAATAGAAGAAAACAACAACAAAATCAACAGACTAGCGCTAGCAAACAATTTAGTGATATAAGATGAACCCTAACGCTCCTTCAAACCACACAAGCCATAGAAACAACAACAAAACACAACAACATCACATAAAACACTAAAAATAATAGAACTTAATGTAAACTCCCTTATTTCAAACGAGAAACGAGCAGCTCTAACTGATTTCTTAGACATACAAAAACCTGATGTGGTCCTACTATGCGAAACAAAATTAAACTCGAAGCACAAAGTCAATTTTAAAGACTTTACATTCGTGAGATCAGACCGACCAAACGCGAAACAAGCTGGGGGAACCGGCATCCTTATTAAAAAGAATTAAAAATTTAAAACCGTCCAGCCAATTGTCTCACTCCACGCAACTCTAGAATCTACAATTATAGAAATCAAGGTAAACCAGAACTCACTATTCCTAATAGCAACATACGCACCCAGCAGGAATAACAAAGAATTCACCATAGACCTCACAAAAATTTGCAACCAATTAGAACTATACAACACCAATAACTTTTTCGTAATAGCTGGTGATGTAAACGCAAAACACACAGACTGGAATAACCCATCCATCAATAACAGAGGAACCACCCTAAAAACGTGGATTCAAAACAATAAAATTCAAAATAGAGTCACTCTGCTAAACACAAAAATTCCATCTTATCCAAAAGGCGGATCATTCATAGACATATGCCTAGCAGACGAGCGCATAAAATTTCACAACACACCCGCCCCAGGTAGATTAAACACTCTTGATTTTGACAGCGACCACAGAGCGGTAGAAATGATTATTTCTCTATACCACAACAACACTATGGAAATAGACAAACCTCCCCCGTCAATAATTTACAACTATAAAAAAACAGACTGGATCAAATTTCAAACGAACCTGTTAAACATAGACGACACAGCCATCCCAAACAATAAAAACCTAACCACAGACGAAATTGACAGATACATTGAAAAACTAAACGAAAACATTAACTTAGCCATAAACCAAACAACACCACGCATCTCACACAATTATAACTCTTCAGATAGATTCATCACACCAACCATAAAAAACCTTAAAAAATTGAAAAGCACAATACTAACACAACTCAACAAACGGACTGCAATCAACAACTGCACAACCTTAAACGATCAACACATACAAATGCTGAAATACCTGCTAAAATCTACAAAAAAGAAAATAAAAAAAGAATTCCACAAATCAGTTAGTTCTTACTGGAAAAAAAAATCACAAACCTAACAACACACAAACCAGACGAACTATTCCCCTCAATAAAGACATTATTCCGACCCAAAGAACAAAATACAATAGATCCTTTAAAATTACATACCTCCAACACAGAAGTAATCTCAAAAGCCAACATAAACATAAACAACAGACAGACAGACGTGAACGACAACATTCAAATAACTGACATAAATGAAAAATTAAACGTACTAGGGGCACTTTTTGAGAAAGCACATACACAAAACACACACATGGGAAAACCACAACTAACAAACATAATAGAACAAAAAGTTCTCAATTTAAAAACTGAAATAAACAATGACATACGCTCCGACATTACAGTCTGCACTTTCAACGACAATAACAGAGCAGACAACCCAAACACCAATTTAACACCACCAAATTACTTCTCTTCAACAACCAAACTGGACTTTATACTAAAACATCTTAACAGTAAAAAATCTGCCAGTTTCGACAACGTTCCAAATATAGTACTAAAACACCTACCACCAGTTTACAGATTCAATTATACCATAATTTTTAATAATTCCCTAAACAGAGCATATTTTCCAACGGCATGGAAAACAGCCAAAGTTATAGCATTAAAAAAAAAAGGAAAAGATAGCTCTAATCCAGCCAACTACCGACCCATCAGCATGTTACCAAATATCAGCAAAATTTTCGAAATGATAATAAACAAATCAATAGAACATTTTTGCACAGACAATAATATAATTCCCGAAACCCAATACGGTTTCAGAAGAAAACACTCAACAGTACATGCCATCTTAAAATTTACAGCAGACATCTGCTGGGCGCGTAATGCAGGAGACTGCGTCGGCGCAATCTTCATAGATCTAGAAAAAGCGTTTGACACAGTTTGGCTGGACGGTTTATTCTACAAACTCATAAAAAAAAATTTCCCCCCACACCTCATCAAAATGATGTGGAACATGACTCACGGCAAAAAATTTAAAGTCACTGAAGGACAAAACACTTCTACAGAATCATTCACAGTTCAAAACGGATTGCAACAGGGCGCCGTAAATTCCCCAATACTGTTTAGCTTATATTTAAGTGACCTTTTGTTAATGTACGACCTAGATAACGACAACCGCAAAGGCGCCATAGCGTACGCAGACGATTTCCTAATGTATATCATGGACAACGGACCGACAAAAATAAAAAAGAAACTACAAGACTTATTTGACAAAATACAAGACTACTTTCATACATGGAAACTTAAAATAAACCTCAATAAATGCGAAACTATTCTATTCAGACCATGCCTATCTAAAAACTCGAACGCAAACGCAGACGTACGGAGGAATGCTAAAAACTTCGAAATACAAGACAACAAAGACACAAATTTACAAAAAATACCACACAAAAAAATCGTTCGTTATCTAGGAGTACATCTAGATTTTAAATTACATTATAACGAGCACGTACAAATTCAACTTGAAAAAGCACGAAAAGCGGTAGCGGCGAACAAAAAAATATTTTATTCGAAGTATCTAGATAAGGAAGTAAAACTCCTCTGCTATAAACTATTAATAAGACCAATAATCACTTATGGCATACCAATATGGTACAACATAAGCGCCAGCACCATGGAAAAAATTCGTTTGTTCGAACGAAGGGTACTCAGAGCTTGCCTAAACGCCTACAAAACACCAGAATCAAACTACACGAAATACTATAGCAACCACAAACTACTGCAAAAATCAAAAGACACACGTATAGACTTACATATGCTTAAACTCGTCAGAAACCACTGGGCAAACATCAGAAATGTACAAAACAACAGCCTCATTAGTAGCTCCTCCTACCCCAACCCTCAATACCTTGAGAAGACAAGACATACAGGACTAACACCTCCGGAAGCATTTATCCACCTAGACGCCACTGGACTCATACAAAACAAGCACGGACACCCAATAATATACCTCTATAACAGAAAAAAATACAACAAAACATTAAAATACGACAGCTACTTAAACATAGACAACACAGATATAAGATTCAAGTACAAACTGACTAAATACGACACGGAAAACGATCACAGAAAACACAAAAAAATATTGGTTGCTCGACCTCAACTAACGACAGTAAAATAAAAAAAAAAATAATAATAAAAAATTATAGATAACAAAAAAAAAATCAGATTTAGGCAAGCTCTAAAAATAAAACGAACAAACACTACTAATTTTAAAGAGAGGATCATCACCATAATTTGACTCAGATTTTTCCCCCTGGACAAACAGGTAAAAAAAAAAAAAATACAGTCATAAAAGGGTCCCTACCCAGATTAACTCCTACTTCAACAATTAACCATTGTCCAAATGTACAGTTTTTTTCCCCCCGTGCCTTTCTGTACACAACTAAATGATATACGATAAGAAAACGTCTCTTAGCCTAAGTAAACACACCCGCAGTAAGTGCAATAAAACAGAAAGCTGCAAAACTGCGAGAGCCCGTTCCTACGGGCCATTAAGTTTAGTCAAACAAAAACACACACACCGTCAAACTTGTCGAGCGTACAAAGTTTCATTGTAATAACCGATGTATACAGGGTGTTTACCTACAGGTGGGAGAAAATTTAAGGGGTGGTTCTCGACGATAATATAAGACGAAAATGAAGAATAAAAAAATTGCGATTTCGGCTTCGTTATTTAGTTATTAACAATTAAAAATCCGCCTAAAATGCTGCAACACTTCTAACAAAAGTATATGTTGCGTACGTCAGAGAGGCGCGCGACAGTCTCGTATCAAGTGACAAACGCATGCATACCTTGGTTCTCATTTGGGGCCCCAGCGAGGTGGAAATGTTTAAAAAATCGGTGGACGACATTGAACCTACCTACTCGTTAAAATCCACAAGGGCATTTTTAATATCCGCCCTATGGAATTATCAAGTAGAAGGGGTCAATGCCCTTTCACTTTTAAATTCTTCTCACACATATCCACAAATCCTTATCCTGCACTATAATTGTTCATAACACCGTACCTAATATACTGTAATAAACGCTCTAGCACTATTTACAATATCATACACACGCACTACGAGTTTACAGAGTCATGCGATTTCTGCGAACGGAAATCTTCAAAGACAGCTAATGTGGTCAATGCACACGCACGAGATATTTCGCGGTCACAGACAGAATGAGAAAGAATCACGAAATTCGTGAAAACAGGATAGACAATGTATTGGTATAGCAACGCCCGATGTTTGGGCGGTGGTTTGCTGTAGATCTTCATTTGTTTTATCGATCTGGCATCGACCTCATCAGCTGTCTTGAATCAGTGCAAATCAGTGTGCATACAGATGCTAGCTTGTACGGATGATTCTTCCCTCACGCGTCGAAGATTTCCGTTCGCAGAGATCACACGACCTCAAGATGTCCGTTCCGTCTGTGAGCGAGTCTCGCGACGTAAATCAAGTTCAATAAAGAGCAGTGTTTCAACATTAAAGGATTACCAGTTCTTCACATTCTCCTCCTTCACCTCAGTAAACTTGTACTCTCTGTAAACTCGTAGTGCGTGTGTATGATATTGTAAATAGTGCTAGAGCGTTTATTCCAGTATATTAGGTACGGTGTTATGAACAATTATAGTGCAGGATAAGGATTTGTGGATATGTGTGAGAAGAATTTAAAAGTGAAAGGGCATTGACCCCTTCTACTTGATAATTCCATAGGGCGGATATTAAAAATGCCCTTGTGGATTTTAACGAGTAGGTAGGTTCAATGTCGTCCATCGATTTTTTAAACAATTTCACCTCGCTGGGGCCCCAAATGAGAACCAAGGTATGCAAGCGTTTGTCACTTGATACGAGACTGTCGCGCGCCTGTCTGACGTACGCAACGTATACTTTTGTTAGAAGTGTTGCAGCATTTTAGGCGGATTTGTAATTGTTAATAACTAAATAACGAAGCCGAAATCGCAATTTTTTTATTCTTCATTTTCGTCTTATATTATCGTCGAGAACCACCCCTTAAATTTTCTCCCACCTGTAGGTAAACACCCTGTATATCTATTTCTGGCACAATAAACGCTCTTAAAAAAAAAAAAAAAAGTTGGTTGAGCGAATGTCTACCACGAGGTTGGTCGGGGTTCGCGTCCCGTGTCGGCATTTTTAAAAAAATATTTTTTTCACTTTTTTTTAATTTTTCTACGTTCTACACATTATTTTTAATATAATAAATAACAAGTAATCTAGTTTTACGATGGACAAGATATATGTTTGATAAAAATCTGACATATTCGTTGTGGTAAGTATTATAACGCAAATTATTTTTGCTGTGTTGAGGCCTTTAGCCAAAATACGAAGACTCTAATAAATTATCATAAAACAGTATCTTTTCAACTTCAGTATTTTTAAGTAATCGCCCTGTAGCGGCCATCGGCACGCACAATGAAACATTTGGCGTGCAAATGGTCGGGACGGTTTGCGAGGCAAGCAGCAATAAAGCTATTTTTGAGCCGTTTTTAATGCGTACAATTTATTGTTAGATGTTGTAGACCAGACCTGAGCGACAATGGCCCGAAAAACACATGTTGCTCTACTACTTTGGGACTGTCTTACCGAGCAAGAGAAGGAGAGAAACAGCAACATGTGTTTTTCAGACCACCGACGGCCAGGTGAAGGGATAAAAGAAAGGAAAAGAAATGAAAAAAAATATAAAAGATAAAAAAAATATTATAATTATATAATATTATATTCATTTACGCCAACGTGAACGAGGTAGCGTTTCCGGAAGATTTAAAAAAAGAAAAGTGCAACTGCAACGAAAGTGCAACAGTATTTGTATGGTGTTCGTGGTGCAGAATATACTTATGTTTCGTGTGCTTTTTCGACGCCCATCACCCCACTACGTGCTGGCGGGAATCGTGGTGTTAATATATTTAATTTCTTGCTTATTTGTTGTAAACTTATTTTACATTATTGAAAAAACTTCGAAAAAGAAACAAAAAAATTTCCCCGCGCGGAAACATATATCTTGTCTATCGTAAAACTAGATTACTTGTCATTTATTATATTAGAAATAATGTGTAGAACGTAGAAAAATAAAAAAAAAGTGAAAAAAAATATTTTTAAAAAAATGCCGACAAGGGACGCGAACCTCGACCAACCTCGTGGTAGACATTCGCTCAACCCACTCGGCCACAGACCGCTATGACAAGAGGCTTTCACTCATTGAATATAACTTACATGTCGCATTTCAATATCGATTATCTCGAAAACGAGTGCCCATTCAAGAGAAAGCCAATGGGATAGTTCATGAGGATGTCTAAGCTATGTTCACACAAAATTTCGTTCAGATCTGGGTGTCTCGATACGCGGGGTCTCCTTGTAAGTACAGTTGAAATTATATCGTGTTTAGTGTGATTTTAATAAAAAAAATGCCACAAATAAGTTGGTGAAAGTCCCATAAAAAAATCATGAAAAATGAAGGAGTTTTCTAATTGGATTGAGATTTACACCAATACACTCGATCCGGTATCGAATTACGCGGCACGTTTACACTGCTCGGCGACCGAGGCAGCTCGATGTTCTTGGCCCCTTGCGGGGTAGGCCCTTCAGTGGAATTAGTGTTCCTGATTTCTCAACATTGTTCATTTCTCGAGAAATGAGAAATAAAACTATATTTCGCGAGAATTCTCTAGAATTTTTAATAAAATAAAAAAATATTGGAAAACTTATGATATTTGGAATATCGTTGATAATATTTATCGAAAGCGCAGAAACATTAACTCAATGTTTATTCCTGTCCGATATGTACATTAGGGTGGACCTAAACGAGAAATACTGTAATTTCTCGAGAAATGAGAAATAACCAATTATAAAATTTCTCGAGAAATTCTCGAGGAAGAATTCTCGAGAAGGAAGACTAACAATAAGGGGAATGGGTAGGTGAAGTGACATAGAGCGGTCTCCTCCATGGGGCATAGAATGGGATTGAGGAGTGATGGTTGTTGGAATCAGTAGGTACCACTAAATATTCACTCAACTCTCATTTATTGAAGCACAAGTACAGTGCGGAAAAGAACGCTAGAGAGATGTTGTCTCGTCGAAGACTCCGTAGTAAGTGTGCCGTCACCCTTAGAAAACTCCCCTGGAAAAAGATAAAAAAAAATGAAGGAGAGGAGGAAACGGAATAGTGGGAGGAAAGTAAGGAGAGGAAGGTATGGCAAGACCCATGAGGAGAGAAGGATCAGGTAAGGACATGCGGAAAGAAGCAATCGCAGAGGGTGCTAGAAAAACGGAAAGAGCGGAAAAAGGCAATGAGGAAAGGATGTCATATAAACGGGAGAGGTTTGCCAGGGCCTGACCATAAACCTTGAACCGGCCCTAGCGAGACCTGGGAAAGACACAGGCGAGGATTAGGCCTGCGTGGATCTGGTCGCCAGATGTGTAACAGGACTGACCAGGCCCACGCGGAACGAAGAACAATAGGAAGGGAAATCAGGAGTTTTCTAAGGCGACAGCGGCGCGGCGTAGGGCAGCGCCAAGGCCGCCACAGTACCCCCCTGCCAGTAATTGACAATTACGATAAACAAACAGAACATAGAAGAGGGAAGCAAAAGAAAACTTAAAATCAAGTAATATTATCCAATATCAGGATATTACAATCGGTGAGAGAGAGATCGCACTAAAATAACGCAAACTGAAACGGAATCCACTAAAATAAGATATAACGCGCACTACAAGATATCATAGCTTATGCTATACGTGCGATACTCGCGCGATAATGCTATAATATATTGTAGGATGTCGAAGAAAACAAAAATAAGAAATGAATAATATATATACATCCTATGGCTAAAACGCGTATAAACTAACGACGGCCTGCTTGGTAACGCTCAGGAAAATGTACACGCCTACCAGAACGGGTAACCCGCTGTTCCGCATCCGGTGGATCTACCGGGCCTGGAATAGTGTCTTCCGCAAGAATATAGGCGGGTTTTAATCGATCGATGGTCACGGTAACTTCTCTACCCTTAATGAGAATTCCGAAAGTTTTTGGGTCTCGACGAACCACCATATACGGACCTTCATACGACTGTTGCAAAATTGGTTTTGACGCATCGGTTCTAACAAAAACGTGTGATGTGGTATTTAAATCTTTGAAAACGAATGTACGGTTTACCGCGTGGTGGGAACCACTCTTCGGACCTATTTTTGAAAAATGGGAACGAAGATTGTTTGCAAAATCGGAAATGTCTTCTCTGCCTTCTGTTACGCTCGCCGACAAAAATTCGCCCGGTAGCCGTAAGGACTCGCCATACACTAAATCGGCCGACGTAGCCTTCAAATCGTCCTTCCATGCAGCTCGTATTCCCAACAAAACCGACGGAAGAACCTCCGTCCACCGATTCGTTTGGTGGCAACGGATCGCGGCTTTGAGTTGCCTGTGGAGCCTTTCTACCATTCCGTTGGCCGAAGGGTGGTATGCTGTAGTGTGTAAATGCTTCGCACCGATTAATTCGTTCAACGCAGAAAATATTTTAGACTCGAACTGTCTTCCCTGGTCCGTGGTAATCCGTAACGGGACACCGAAACGGGCTACCCAACCGTCATAAAATGTTCGAGCTACGGTTGAAGCCTCCTGATTCACCATAGGGAACGCTTCAGGCCAACGGGTGAATCTATCTACGCAGGTAAGGCAATACCTAAAACCTTCGGAAACCGGCAAAATTACAATGTCTATATGTATATGTTCAAACCTCGCCGTAGGCGGAAGGAAAGATCCTAACGGTGAAATTACGTGACGCGAAATTTTTGATTTTTGGCATTGCACACAACACTGTGCCCATAAACGAACATCCTTTTTAATTGACGGCCAAACATAACGCTGTGTCATGAGCTTGACCGTCGCCTTAATTCCTGGATGGGACAAACCGTGAATGGTGTTAAATGCAATGCGTCTAAACGGAACCGTGAGGAAGGGTCTTGCTACGTTCGTTGAGACGTCGCAAAACACCTCTCTATTCGAGTCGGGTAGCAGGATTTTACGCAATTTTAAATTAGATCCTTCACACAGGAATCCCTGTATTTCCGTATCTTCGGCTTGTGAGTCCGCTAAAGATTCGTAATCTAGGGGGGGCTGTACCGCTTCTATTCTAGACAACGCATCGGCAACGACATTATCTTTCCCGGAAACATGTTGGATATCGGTAGAAAACTGCGAAATGAAATCTAAATGTCTGAACTGTCTTGGCCAACATTTGTCTAATTTTTGTCTAAATGCGAAAGTGATCGGTTTGTGGTCTGTAAAAATGGTAAAGGTTCTACCCTCGATCATGTGACGGAAATGTCTAATAGCTAGGTAAATTGCAAGTAATTCGCGATCGTAAGCACCATATTTCCGTTCCGCAGACCCTAATTTCTTTGAAAAGAACGCCAAGGGTTGCCAATCGCTGCCGATACGCTGCTGTAAAACAGCCCCTATCGTAAAATCGGAGGCGTCGCAGGTAAGCGCCAACGGAGCATTGAGCTTAGGATGCGACAGCAGGGTTGCTTCAGCCAGGCTCTGCTTGCAGGTATCGAAAGCCTGCCGCGCTTCTTCCGTCCACGCAATGGGCGCCTTACCCTTTATATTACCTGCGAGCAAGTCATTTAAAGGGGCTTGAGCCTGGGCGGCCTTGGGGATGAAACGGCGATAGAAATTAATCATTCCCAAAAATTGTCGCAGATCTTTCGCGGTCTTCGGTAGAGGAAACGATTTAATGGCCTCCACCTTGTCGGGCAGAGGTTGCGTACCGTTTTCGGACACTTGGTAACCTAAAAATTTTACCGACTCTTGTCCGAAATTACATTTTGCAGGATTTATAATAATACCGAATTCTTTCAATCGCGCGAATAGTAACTTCAAATGCTGCACATGCTCCTCATGCGATGCCGACGCGACTAAAATGTCGTCTATATAAGCATAACAAAAATCGAACTCGCGAAGCACCTCGTCAATGAATCGCTGAAAAGTCTGCGCCGCGTTGCGTAACCCGAACGACATAAACGGAAATTCGAAAAGCCCGAACGGCGTTGTAATTGCCGTTTTCTCGATGTCTTCGGGAGCGACGGGGATTTGATTATATGCGCGAACCAAGTCTATTGTGGAGAATACCCTCTTACCCCGTAGGTTTTGCGCAAAATCCTCAATATGGCGCACCGGATAACGATCGGGAATTGATCTCGCGTTTAATGCCCTGTAGTCGCCGCAGGGCCTCCATTCGTCTACGCCTTTCTTCGGGACCATGTGCAGAGGCGACGACCAACAGCTTTTGGACGGACGAGCGATTCCCATCTTCATCATCGCCTCGAACTCCTCCCTTGCTGCTTCGAGCCTGTCCGGGGCAAGCCTACGCGGCCTGCTGGAGACGGGTGGTCCTGGGATGGTCTTCAGGTGATGCACGGTTGCGTGCTTGACGGTTGCGGTCGGTATCCCTCCCGGTCGAGTGATCTCCGGGGTCTCGGCGAGTAGTTGGTGAAAAACGGATGCACCAACAACCGTCTTAATGGAGGGTGTCTCCGTGACTACCGCTCGGCCTCGCGCAGATACAGAGGTTATCGGATCTACCAATCGACGGTTGCGGATGTCCACCATCAAATTGAAGTGGGCCAAAAAATCCACTCCAATGACGGGTTTCGTCACGTCCGCTACCACGAACCTCCATGTGAAATCTCGTCGTAGACCGAGATTAAGGGTGAGCGTCACCGTGCCGTACGTAGAAATCGTTGTCCCATTCGCCGCGGTTAGCTCGTAAGTAGACTTCTCCCGCGGTCCGCGCAACCCATGGCGCGGAAAGACGCAGAGGTCGGCTCCTGTGTCGACCAGGTATTGCGTCTTCGACCTGATGTCCGTGACAAAAAGACGGCGTGACGCTGAGTGGGGGTCGTTGGCCGTCATCAACGATTGCCCTGGTCGTTTCCCTGGGCCGACGCCCAATTACAGGGTCGTATACATTGATGTGCGTCTCGTCCATAACGCCGATGGTACCAGCACATGCCCTCGTAATTGCCGTCCGCATCGCGCTCTACCGATCGCGAGGCTGAACGCCTCCTGTGCCGCCCGCCATAACTTGGGCGTCGCGACCACCCTCGACGCGGTCGACGCTCCTCGGTTGCAAACTCCTGTCGGATCGCGGAAATCTCCTGTCGCAGGGAGACGGAAAGCTGGGCCATTTTCAGGCCTAGTAGGGCCTCCAAATTCTGTTCCATCGTTGAGGGACCGGCGATCGGCGTGGAAGATGCGCTGGGGGCCGCGGCCTCGGTGATGTGTGCCCGCGGTGCCAGTGTTTCCGCTACGGCGTCCGCTAGCTCAGCCACCTTGTCCAACTCGGTGTCCCGCTGCGTAGCGAGGATCCCTTGCATGCCGGCAGGTAAACGGCTCGCCCCAAGTGTCCGCAAAACGTTGTCGTCAATCGATGTGCCGGCCAACTCCCGGAGGTGCCGTAGGAATTGTGACGGTTTCCTGTCTCCGATTTCTTCGTGCTCCAGCAAGCGCCGCGTCTTCTGCTGTTGCGAAGAGCTTAACCGTCGTATGAACTCGACTTTCAGCTTCTGGTACGGTTGTGTGGCAGGCGGATTCACAATTATATCTCGTACTTCCTTGGCATATCGGGGACTTAACGCCCCCATGACGTATCCGAATTTGGTTTTTTCTGCGGTTATTCCGGCCGCGTCGAAACTGCTTTCGACCATGGAGAACCACATCTCCGGGTCATCCGGGCAGAATTCCGGTATCCGAACCGCGACACGATCCAACGCTAAACCCGCGGGCGCGCCCGACACATTTGCTCTTCCGGACGTGTCAGTCATCTTTGAAATTATTGTCAATGTCAACTGTTCGGAGTCTTACACTATATCTACGCCCGCACTTCGCTATATGTGGTTGCGGCTGTAATGTTCACACGTCCGGACACACAAACAACGGTTCCTCGAGAAAAGAAAAAAGAAGAGAAAAAAAAAAAAAAAATAACAACTGCACAATTCGCGACAACTAGGGTACGAAACGCGTTACTTTTCGCGCACCGAATCACGTCGGGGTCACCAATGAGGAGTGATGGTTGTTGGAATCAGTAGGTACCACTAAATATTCACTCAACTCTCATTTATTGAAGCACAAGTACAGTGCGGAAAAGAACGCTAGAGAGATGTTGTCTCGTCGAAGACTCCGTAGTAAGTGTGCCGTCACCCTTAGAAAACTCCCCTGGAAAAAGATCAAAAAAAATGAAGGAGAGGAGGAAACGGAATAGTGGGAGGAAAGTAAGGAGAGGAAGGTATGGCAAGACCCATGAGGAGAGAAGGATCAGGTAAGGACATGCGGAAAGAAGCAATCGCAGAGGGTGCTAGAAAAACGGAAAGAGCGGAAAAAGGCAATGAGGAAAGGATGTCATATAAACGGGAGAGGTTTGCCAGGGCCTGACCATAAACCTTGAACCGGCCCTAGCGAGACCTGGGAAAGACACAGGCGAGGATTAGGCCTGCGTGGATCTGGTCGCCAGATGTGTAACAGGACTGACCAGGCCCACGCGGAACGAAGAACAATAGGAAGGGAAATCAGGAGTTTTCTAAGGCGACAGCGGCGCGGCGTAGGGCAGCGCCAAGGCCGCCACAGGATATTAACACTAAACCTACCATTACCGGTCAAAATGACCGGTTCCAGATTTGTTATTTTACGATTTTTTATTCATACAATAAAAATAATTTCACAAGATGTGATTGTATAAATATCTTTAGTGGAGCACATATTACAATAAATAAAATCTAAATAAAATAAATCTTGTCATTTTTATAAGGGAACATGTGTAGTAGTTACTTTTAACGTTTTAAGGCTCGGTAGGTTTAGAGTTAAAAAGATAAGTAGACAATACTTAAAATAATGAGCAGCTCATAAGCATTTCCCATATGATAACTCTCCTTCTTTGCGTCGTAAATTTTGATCGTTCATTATTTTGTTCTATGTTCTATGATTTTCTATGATTCTATCATTGAAGCAATTGGCTTGTGATAGCTAAAATATGATATAAATATTCTTGATTCAATTTTGTCTAAATGTCTTGCAAATATTGCATCGAGAGTTGTTCCTGATCTTGTTTTGCTTCATTAGGATTATTTACCATTTCCAATCTTAATTTACTTCTAAACATTACTAGCCTGCAAGAAGTTTTACTTCTGCCGCGCGTGGTTTCCCACGCATATATCTTTTTACTTACCTGACACCTGCCAAAATTTTTCAGGTTAGTTTAGAACAAGGGTTTGGATAATTGTTTATAAATCTTTCAGTCGGAACAAAATCCGATGAGAAACTGCATGTGAAAGTAGCTGGGGGATGATTCTATGAACTGTGCGACAAGACAGACATACATAACATAACACTTCTCCAAAAGTTAATAATTAACAATTTAAGCAGCAAACCTGCATAAAACTGAAATGGGAATGTAGCCAAGGCTTCATTTGACATTCTACAATCTTAAAAGTTCACCAATCAAGTCTTTAAAGTTAGTAAATTAATTATGAAAATGTTACTTGTCAAATTACACTGTCCAACAGCCAAAAAGTATTTCGATTCCCACTATGCGATTCTTGTAGAGTTTTCCGCGCTGATTCCGAATCTGGTTTTAATTTTTTTCCTATACGTCCAGTTTTTGAGAAAATGGAGTTTAAAAAAAAGACATATTTTTCAACTTTAAACAAATATTGCGATGTTATTATAAAAGATATTGAATTGTTCTTTACAGCAAAAGATTCTGTAGACTTTCCCGAATACAGTGATATCCAATATTAATACATTATGATTGTTTAAACATGTTTAAACAATGATTAAAGACGGAGATGCACCACTTTTGCACCAATTTTTGCGGATATTTCCGAATTTATCTCAAAAAATAAGGGTCCAGCGAAAAATTGAACTATACCACGCGAAAGAGCAGACTTTTATCTTGAGAAACCCCCCTGTGAAGTTTTCATGGTCGACGTTTTTTTCGAACCAGAAAGCAAAATATCTTCGCGCGACATGAGTTTCCGCCAGTTTCCTCCGTCTTTAATCATTGTTTAAACATGTTTAAACAATCATAATGTATTAATATTGGATATCACTGTATTCGGGAAAGTCTACAGAATCTTTTGCTGTAAAGAACAATTCAATATCTTTTATAATAACATCGCAATATTTGTTTAAAGTTGAAAAATATGTCTTTTTTTTAAACTCCATTTTCTCAAAAAAATTAAAACCAGATTCGGAATCAGCGCGGAAAACTCTATAAGAATCGCATAGTGGGAATCGAAATACTTTTAAAAAGTTGAAATTTGTTGGACAGTGTTATTCAAGGTTATTCGCGAAATTTCGTCACTTCCGTAACCCTAGTAAATTGTAGCCTCCTCAGCAAAGAAATTTCACTACATAATTTAAAACGTATCACAGATAGCATACCTAGAAAATTTTTCGAAATTTTCCATTCGCCAACTTTTTATTTCCGTTTTTATCACAAACACGCCCACGCGCGCGCGCGCGCGCACGCACAGCCTGGGGTGTACTTGCATCCCATCCCGCAACAAATAAAATATATTATTTTAAAAAATGACTGCACCAAATAAAATATTTCATTTTTAAAAATGACTGCATCAAATAAAATATTTTATTTTCAAAGTTGTACAGACACTGTAAAATGAATGGAATTATTTACTATTTACTATTTCAAATACTATTTTCCCCAGCTCAGACAGAGATAAGGGTAAACATATCAGTAACGAACGTCTCCGCTTATCTCTTAAATAATATAAATATGTGTATAAAGTGATTAGTTAAACTGAATGGAAAGGTTATACGGCGTCTATAAGCATAACGGGAGTATAATAATATTCGTGCTCACTTATTACAATTAAAAACAGGGTACAAGTTTAAAGTCTCTGAAAATACCGTAGGTAAAGGCTCAATTAATTAAGGTGAGTATAGCTTAACTTAATTAAGGCAGCTGTGTCTAATTTAATGTAATGTAATTGCTTCGCTAAAGAAGATACTCGTTTTTATCCCATCGATCTTTCAAGTCACACCATTCAACCACTTTCATTCCGTTCTTCTTCAAAGATCGTCATCCCACAAAATATGAAAGCCTTATTTGAATAAGTAATGTCACATTACCGATGTAACGTTACCGTTGAAATGCAGACGTAATATGTTAATTGACATTTAAACGATTTCTCGAATAATTTCTACTTTGCTGGGTTCTCTTAAATGCCATAAACTTTCGTTTCATTTTCTCACTTGTTACCGAACTTGCTTACTAATTACTGTATTAGCCTAATTGCCTCGAGCTAGATATAGATTAATTCCGCATTTGCTTCCAACGATCGTTTCCTACTTCAAACGAATTCATCTAGCATACGGTGAATTTTTACCGACAAATGTAATTTAAAATCAGAGTTTGGCATTAATCGATTAACATTTTAATCATGATTGATTGATTAATGTGTACGATTAAAAAAGAAATCGTCGAAAAATCGACGATTGATTCAATCGATTGATGAAATTAATCGTCAATCGTTGATTAAATGAAGAAATCGTCTAAATATCGGCGATTGATTCAATCGATTGATTTAATCGTCAATCGTTGATTAAAAAAAGGTATCATCGAAAAATAGAATGATTTAATCAATTGTTGAAGTTAATCGCCTCACGGTCTATTCATAAATTCTAATGAGGAAGGAGAGAAAGAGAGAGACAGACAGAGGGAGCAGAGAACAGATGGAGAATTGACAGAAATAATAATATAGTTCAACAAAAACATGTTTCAACAAAAACATGGTCGTAGCTTTCCAGGAATAATAACTTCAAACGTAAAAGCACGTAAAAAGAGTTTGTATTATAGACCAAATGACAATACACCTAAATTCAGTTTACATTTTCTTCAGTATTCATACAGATCTGATTACGTATTTCATTTCGAAATTTCAGCAGTTAATCACTAATCAATTATCCGATTGACGTTAAGTAATCGTTAATCGCAATTAACGACTAAAATAGAAATTTAATCGTTAACCACAATTAACGACTAAACGAGGAGATTAATTGTTAATTGCAATTAACGATTGAAGTAGAAATCTAGTCGTCAATCGTTGATTAAATTTTTGCCCAACTCTGTTTAAAATAAATATAACTGCATCACGTATTCTGTAACCTGTATTCTTCAACCTTTTAACTGATTGTAAGTTGTGAGTGATGTTCCAATCATGAACATTGAGGAGAACACCTAATGCAAGACAAATAGAATTAACATAACAAACACTTTTCTGTAATCAACATAAGTACGGCGTAGTTTCTAGTTTATAGTAATATGAATACCATGGCACAATAAAGCGAAAAAATTATTTGTTCAATTAAGAAGAAATTGGAGAATTTTTGGCAGGCGATAGCAAACATGATTAAGAGTCGGTCTATACTCATCAGTGCAGTGTCAGATCCGGGGCCCGGACAAAATTTGGTCACCCTGGTCTGTCTAGCATTTATACACACACGGATCGTTATAAGGGAACATGTAGTAGTTACTTTTAAGGGGGTCTTATCCAGCAGACTGCGCTCGCGCGTGAACACTCACGCACCGCTAGACCACGTATACGTACGCGAGGATTGCAAGGGCCCGGGATTTCACGTCTGATTTCTCGATAATGCAAAGACGAGGTATTTTAGTAGTCAAAATCGCTAGATGAAAGATCAATCTAGGGCGCTGTTTGCCTCAAAAGTCCTTCTTTTACGTTTCCGAGCAATAGTTTTGCAATATTCGGCTGCATGTTGCCCGTCGGAGAGGCTAGTACGCCGGCGTGACTGCAGCGCCATCTGACGGGCAACATGCGACGGGCAACATGCAACCAATTATTGCAAAACTATTGATCGGAAACGTAAAAGAAGGACTTTTGAGGCAAATAGCGCCCTACATTGATCTTTCATCTAGCGATATTGACTACTACAAAACCCCGTCTTAGCATTATAGAGAAATCAGAAGTGGAATCCCGGACCCTTGCAATCCTCGCGTACGTATACGTGGTCTAGTGGTGTGTGAGTGTACCATACATTCACGTGCGAGTGTCGTTTGCTAGGAGAAGGGGCCCTTAACGTTTCAAGGCTCGGTAGGTTTAGATTTGGACAGATAAGTAGACAATACTTAAAAAATTTGAAACGTATCACAGATAGCATTCCTAGAAAATTTTTGGAAATTTTCCATTCGCCAACTTTTTATTTCCGTTTTTGTCAAACACACACACACACGCGCACAAATTTTCTTCTATGGAAAATTTAGAAAACACGTTTCGTAGACCTGAATCAATTAAACGTATTGTTTGCAATTTGCAATAAAATTGCAGTTTTTCTATTAATTAACAAAGACTATATTATAGTTACTGTAAATAGTAGTCTTTTATATGCAAGATCGTACAGAAATGATTAAAAACATAATGAAAGCAGGAAAATACTACGATTTTAATTATAACAGTTAGAAATTTTATCGAATAAAATTATAACCATTTTTATTCGTAGAAATTGATTTTTAATGCAATACCAACTGTATATGTATGTATAAGTAAAAGCAAAAGCGTACAATAGGGAACATATTACTGTTTGATGAATCATTATAACTAGATATAAATACCCACGGAGTATGAAAATCGCGCGTATTTTCATAATATTGAGTCAATACTCCAGATTATAAGTGGCAGTAAGTTAAATTTTAATTTTACTACAATCTCACCAATTCTATGGTACTGTTCGCAATAAGTGAATAATGTATAAAACTGAAACAAATATATTGTGTAAACTATAAAGAAAAGAAATTCAACTTTACGTATAAATAGAAATAAGACATTCACATGACAACTAGATAAGTAAAATACATTATTTTAAAATGAATTAAGACTTTTGTCATGTCACTGTGAAATAAGATTTCCAAAGAACATTTTCCAGGAATAATTGTTTCGGACAATTCAAATTTGACATTTCTCTGAAGCGAAACGTGTCATAAAAACATAATTGAGTGATTTTTCTTAATTCAAATAATATGTATATTTAACAGTCTCAAGTTGCTCGCACAGAAATCATTGTTTTTCTTGCAATTAAAATCGTTTGCATGGCTGAGGTTCAACGCGACTAATTCTGGAAGCAACTATTTTCAGGGAACAATATCGGTAACTTACTTAACTCGGTAAAGCACGAAAGGGAGAGACGCATTGTCCGGATTTAATTAAAACCAATTTCGAGTACCACTCAAATACGAGTGGTCTTACATCAACTTTAATCGTCTTTGGTCGACAATCGTCTGTTATCCGCCAACGACAGCGAAAAGCGAGATCTGAAGGCTAATTAGCAGTTCGTTACCTTCGGTCGCATCGACAAAAGCTAGCACATTCGAAACCACCCACTGGAAATCATCAAGTTTTCTTCTTATGAAACAACGCCATCATTTTTCATATCTATGAAAATAATATCTGTTCTATACTGCGAATAAATATTTCATACGATTGCCTATTATGACAAGCGAGTATGTTTAAAATCGATCGTAGTCCAGTCAACGAAAAGTTGTAGAGGGAAATGGAAGGAACACAATTTTTCACTTTGGGTCTTTGTTTGGACTAGTTAGGAGATAAACATACTAAAAGTCCCCACTCCTAGGAGGTGAGCGGGGTGCAGGGGGGCACATAGAAGGTCCCCTTTTGCGGTTTTCCGCTTATATCTCGGAAACTATGCGTCCTAGTGATAAGACCATTCTATACAAAATTAAAGCTGACAAAATATGCCACAAGATTGATTCGATTCAGTTTTTTGCTATCTCGCATAGTTTCCGAGATATCCACGCTCAAAGTTCACTAATTGTGCTGAAGAGTTAGCTAATCAAATAAGACAAAAAACGTGAGGCAAAAATTTCTTTTTCACAATTACAGAACTTTGAGCGCGGATATCTCGGAAACTATGCGAGATAGCGAAAAACTGAATCGAATCAATCTTATGGCACATACTGTCAGCCTTAAATTTGTATACGTAGAATGATCTTATCGCTAGGACACATAGTTTCGGAGATATAAGCGGAAAACCGAAAAAGGGGACCTTCTACCTGCACCCCGCTCACCTCCTAGGAGTAGGGACTTTTAGTATGTTTAGCTTCTAACTAGTCCAAACAAAGTCCCAAAGTTAAAAATTGTGTTCCTTCCATTTCCCTCTACACCCCCTTTATGAGCATTCATTGACTGGACTATCGTAAGTTAATACATTATTCCAAGTACGACATAGAGCAGGCATGCACAGCTCTTTGCTCTCAGAGCAGCTCCCGTGCTCCCAAGTTGCTCCCTGTATGCTCTCAGAGCAGAGCGGACGTATGGAAGGGGAACCCACTAAGCGTGACTTGTAAACAAAGCACGAGAGAAGACGAGTAGGAGGGGCGTGGGGAAGTGCAGAGCGCGCCGTAGTGGTCAGACTACAACAACATAGACGCCGCCCCCACTCTCATACGCTCTTCTTCTCGTCTTCTCTCGTGCTCCGTTTACAATTGGTGGGTTCCCCTTCCATACGTCCGAGTAAGGTCACTGCTCCGACCCCTGCTCAGGAGCAGGGTCGATTGCTCCTGCTCCCAAATCGTCCACCTGTGCATGCCTGACATAGGGGGTGGAAATTATAAAGCGTTATAGATGAATATCTCCAAAACTATTGATTATACGCAAAAATGTTTCAGATGAAAGTTATTCAGTACCAAGTGGGGGACATTATGTGGTGGGACTTTTTTTCTCGGTGGACACTCCAAGGTGAGGTGAAGGTCAACTTTCCTTTTTTAAATGGAATGATATGATTTTTATCCACCATCAAATAGTGCGTTTTAAGATGAGTTCAATCAACTATGACTCAAGGTCATTCAAGATCAAACTTGCAGGGAAATGCAGAAAAGGTGTGATCGTTTTATTTGTACTTTAGTTTAGTATGTGTTCAAAATGATTGCCTCTTACTTCAATGCACTTAACAATTCTTTGTTTAAATGATTCTCTAACTTTGCTCAACATTTATCTTAGAACAAACTTCGCGTATTCTGACTTTCATATTTTCACGCGCCGTAGAAAAAAGTTGTTATAGTTTTTTAAATTCCATATGCGATTTTGATGGTCGATCTGGGTAGCGTTGTGCGTACAAATTAGTATCCATTTTGTAATTTTTCCTGCATAACTTCTAGTACAATAAACATTTTAGTACAAAACAATTTTGATACATTTCCAATTTCACCACTTATTTAAGTACTATCGTTCAGCGAAGGATACCTTAGTACGAATAGCAATGTGTGTAAACTGACTATCTTGCCGAAGAGCACAGTAATACATAAATACGTTTGTTTTATTGAAATATTGAACACATGTTATTGTTTTGGAATGAAAGTTCGAAGGCACGAACTAAAGTACAAATAAAACAATCACACACCTATGCTGCATTTCCCGGCAAATTTGACCTTGAATGCGCTTGAATCACAAGTCTTTCATCTCATCTTAAAACGCACTATTTGATGGTAGATAAACAAACATATCATTCCATTTACAAAAAGAAAGTTGACCTTCACCTCACCTTGGCGTGTCCATCGGGAAAAATAAAAGTCCTACCGCATGATGTCCCCCTCGGTACTGAACAAATTTCATCGGGAACAGTTTTGCGTATTATAATCAATATTTTTGGATATATTCATGTTTAACGCTTTATAATTTCCACTCAGTATAAACAATGTACTTTATGTTATTATCGGTTCCCTTCATACTATGTATGCATAGATGCGTATCGTAACATAAGATTATCTTTTTATTGTTAGACTACTTTATTATTATACTACTCCAAAGAAGTGCTAGTTAAATATTCAGTATTCGACCTACGTGTATTGGGACCCTTTTCATCCATTTATATGTATGACAGTATTTAACCTAAAAGTTTAAAAGTCTGTTCTTATCAGCTTGTATTCCATCTCGTTTCCGCGATCCAGTACTTGATGATATTGATTATACAGGGTGTTTCGTCTAAAACAGGACACCTAAATATCTCTTCAGGTTATTGTGATGCAAAAATATTTGTTACGTAATGTGCATGGTGTCAATGGACCAAATACACATCTGGCACGAATATTTTTTTCCGAAGGTCATTTTTTTCGGAGTTATCAAGGTCATCGATGTTTTTTGGTACATAACTACATTTTTATTTTATTGCATCGGGTAACTGATCGAAAAATACATTCAGATATGTATAATAACATGACCTTGAAATGACCTTGATCTTCGAAAATTAAAGTTTTACCTTCAGATCAAGCATCCTCGATGTACAGTCAGTCTCATAATCAATGGCGCACACTTTAAATCAGAATAACTTTCCTATAAACGGACCAAACGACTTCCGTTTTTCTGCCAAGCTAAATGGATTAGTTCACTAGATGATAGTGTCGGCTGAATGTAATAACTAGGTAACTTACAATTCCTTATTTAATTATTTTAGAGAACTTGATGAAACAGTATTTTAACGTTTTAAGATTATGGTAGGAAGACCGTTATTTTAAACATAATGCCAATATCTGCTTATATTTCTTTATTTTAAGTGGAACAATACATGAAAAACCATCATTTTGGATTAAAAAATTTTTTTTTTAAAGTCGAGTTGCCCATTTATAACATAAATATAAATCTGTATTTATTTTTTATCTACTTTGAACACTGCTCACTAGATGTCGTAGATTACTCTGGCAGGTTACCAAGTTTTTATATTAAATTCTACTTGATTTCTTCTTTAATACGAAGTAGTTAACTCAAAATATCCAAATTTCAAGTCACCTGGTTATTACATTCAGCCGGCGATATGTAATGAAAATTTTGGAAAAATTGTGGTTAGTCTGAATCTGAATTACGGAAGAAAAGTAAAACTTGTTTCTGACAACTGTCTCATTTGGGCTTGTAATGAAAATTTATAAAATATGATTTGCAGATTTGTGTCAATTATACACTCAGTGAAAATTACATCGAAATCGATTAACGTCGCTACGGGTAAGAAACATTTAAATTTTCAATATGGAAACTTATATGGGTGGAAGCCATCGTCAAGGAATTTCACTCTTATGCGATCTCATCTTTAAATGTATTTAGTTGATTACGTTAACCGATTTTGATGAAACGTTCAAAATGTGCAATAGTCAATGTTTATCAGTCAGTTTCATAAGTCAATATCCACAATGTTTTTCGCAATTCCTGTCAATTACAATTCTTCTTGAAATTTTCTTTACACATCATTTAATAAACTAATTCTTCCACTGTTTAAAAGGTGTAGGTTGGATCACATAAAAATTCTTTCATCTTCCGATTCGAGATACTGGAAAATGTTTGATATCTTTCCGTTGTGTTGTACGATGTACTTCTGTAAAATGTGAAATTTTAAGCGAAACAGTATTCGTTGATTTGAAGTCTGAAATGCAAATGACGTGAAGTATTATCCTGGTATCTTTCACACTATTGTTTTTTGACGGGCGTACGGCGGCGGTGAAATAAAATTATATCCCAAAAAGTCGTTCAAATGTCGTGAGGGGTGAGAAGTTGAAGTTTTACGTTACCTGATGAATTTTAAAGCGCATAGTTCGATAACGATTCACGCATTGTTGCATCTAGGAGAATCACCGAAACGGTCAAAAAACAAACTTGAACTCTAAAAAATTTGTTCACAATTTTGTGTTCTATGTACGACGAGAAAGCAAGTTCCAAATAATTCTGTCACTCTGTATATTTTTGTTGATGCAATTGTAGTAGAGATTGATGAAAGGAAGGACGAGAAGAGATGGGGTATAACGAAACAGAGGGTAGGAATATAAGAGTGAGGTAGGTAGGAAGGTAGTTATTATCACGGTTCCATGATAAGTAAGAGTCGTCAGACTTCACGGTGCTCGCGTAGCGTTACGGTGCACTTTCGTAATAATCAAGCCCCTAGAAACGTCACGCATTTTTGTCACCCCGTCATAGAGGTTTCAAGAGACCCCGGAATTACCGTCTACGGTTCGGTATATATCGTTTTGTATATCCGCGAGAGACACAAACAAGCATGATCATTAAAATGTTCAACTTAAATATCGAATATTTTCGAGGAGTGCTCGATCCACAAGGGTCTGAAAATTATTGTTACTTATAATTGCCGTGTAGATCAGGCCTGACCAACCCAAATGGTTTCACGGCCCCCCTTTGATGACGTGTTTTAAAAAATGTAATACAAGTACAAAATAAATAAAACTTTATTGTTATTCTATGATTCAATATAATTAACTCTCGAGTCTTAATTAATGAGATAATTGTTCATCCTTCCTTTCACTTCATTTTTGTAAATCTACATTTATGTTCGACGTTGCACATTTTTTGTTACCTGGTTTTCTAAATCGTCATGAGTTAATGAAGCACGTGATGAACTCTTTGTAAATTTCATCTTCGAAAAAAATGTTTCACAAACATACGTGGATCCAACAGCACTTACAACTCGTTGTGCAAAATATCTTAAGTTGTGTGTGTGTGGAAAATCTCTAGGATGTAATATAGGTATTGTAAAAATTAATTTCTGATGTGGACGCAAAAATTTGTTTCATTTGATTGTTGCACTGTAACTCAATTATATCAAAGATATCAAATATAGAACTGGAATTCGTAGTCGCACTTGCGCATTATAACAATGACACTTCATTTATTTAATATTTTTTGTATACGTACAGCGAGAAACAAAAGTTTCAATACAAATATAAGCATGCGGCCCGTGTGTTGGCCAGGCCTGGTATAGATACTACTCGAGTTGTTTCAAAATTACAGAACGGTTCCAAATTTTTATTACCCTCTATCGCTATCACTTCTTCGACCAAAACCGTATTTTTTACATGGAAATTTTAATTTCACGATAACCTAATTGTAAGGAAAAGCCGTAAGGAAAAACGCGTTTATTAACAAAATTCGGCACGCGGATAACGGGAGGCCCTCTGTTGCGCACAATACGATTGTCCACAACCACATTGTGCACATATTTTTTGGGCACAGTATGAATGCGCACGAGAAGAATCGAACACATCTGAAATGCGCACAAATAGAATTAGACACCTATTTATTGCGCACAAATACAATTGTGCAATATAAAGTTGGACACAGGTGGAATTGCGACCAAGTTGCGTATAATTTCGGGTAATGTGCGTTTGATCTGAAGTGTCGAATCTATGTTTATGAATTCTTGTGATGGATCTGTCAGATGTTCCGAGACTAATTAATGTTTGAAGTGTTGAAATGAAGGGTGTTAGGTCTGGGTTAATCTGGGTTAGGCCTGGGTAAGATCAGGCTTATCAGGCCGACGAGTTTTATCAGACCTACGAGTCTTTATATAGCAAATAGTCCCCTATAGTGATATAAACGTATGTATAACCCGAAATTAACCGCAACTTGGTCGCAATTCCACCTGTTTCTAACTTTACAGTGCTCAGTTCTATTTGTGCACGAATTACATGTGCGCAATTCTATTTGTGTGCAATTCAGATGTGTACGTTCCTTCTTGTGCGCAATCACACTGTGTCCAAAAAATATAAGAAGAAGGCCTCTCAAAGTTAACGACCGACGTGTTTGTCGCAGGCGCTCGTTTCAATCTGCCTTCTTTTTTGCAATCTGTTGGCGATCGTAATTTTACAATTCTTTTGTTAATATACCGAGTTTTTATTTTTATAAATTTAGCTATATATAGGGTTGGCTGGTAATATATGTATACACATAGATGCGTACACCATTCGTACTTCAACTCTATACAGGGTGTCCCAAAATTTGTGTACTTCCTGGAAATGGGAGGTTCCTGAGACCATTCTAAGAGACATTTTCCTTTGCACCAATGTCAACTGCGGCTTTGTTTAGGAGTTATTAACGAAAAACACGGACCAATCAGAGCGCGCCCTGGGCCGCCGCGCCGCGCCGGCAAGCGAGTGTCGGTGGTACGCCGTGACATCGCAACGAACAAGAGTTTCTCGATTATGTGAATGCTCTCCGATTTCAATGAGCTTTGGATATGTGGTCAAGATCATTATTCTGAACAACATTCCTCTTTAGACTTTTTGGCGATCGGCTTTAGTTTACGAGATTATCGCGAGAAACTTTACTTGTAAATCCATGGGGGATCGATGTACTACTAGCTTCTATCCGATTTCAATGAGCTTTGGATATGTGGTCAAGACCATTATTCTGAACAACATTTCTCTTTAGACTATTTGGCAGTTGGCTTTAGTTTACGAGATAATCGTAAAAAAAGAGAAGAAGCAGAAACTGATTGTATTAAAAACTCACTTATTCAGCCGTAAATCCATTTGCTGTTTCGAAATGTGTGTCACTGGGTCACTCGGTGACGAACTGCACAGATGTCTTCAGGTATACCGAAAGGTAAGGGGCATACAGCCAGGTCGACGAACAGCACAGCCGGTGGTAGATAGTTGGTATACTAAGGCCTAAGGGATGCGCGGTCAAGTCGACGATCCAGAATTTCACTTTCACTTTCGAATCGATAAATAATTCGTATGTTTATTTCACACAGATGCCTTGAAATTTTTCCACACTCACAATCACTGTTCACATTTGTCAACACATAGTTATGTACTAATAATAATTGCCATATCCCTTGTACTGCTGCATAAATCACAACAATCAGGTAGGGGAGGGGAAACTTCTGGGAATATGACCCCGAAAATCGAAAATCGATTTTTTAGCAGATCTTCACGTTTCATGGTCATTGCAGTCATTTTAGACTATTTTCAGCAAAATGTTCGTATGTGTGTGTGTGTGTGCGTGTGTGTGTGTGTGTGCGTATGTCCGTTTGTATGTTATCAAATTATTCGTTAATGTTTTCAGAAAAAGTTGTCAAGACGTATCATCGAGTGGCATGTCTATGTGTGCAATCTCATGCCCAATGCCCCTAGCGGGGGATCGGCGAGATCGAAGAGTCTAGTTCGGTTAAGCGTTACAACAACACGTGGGTTTTCGGTATTGGAATAAGTGAGGTTAGGGCGTTGCGGCCACGTGTATTTTGTACTTTGTATTACATATCTTATATCTGAGGTTAAACCTAAATATCCAACAGGTTATGGGCCCAGTGTACTAAAAATACAAAGAAAGTAAATTAAAAGTAAAGCACGTGGTGAAAAAAAAATTATTAATTGTTTTGAAAAAGACGAACAATGGCAACGTTGAACCCGATACAAATTACCAAGCTAGGAGAAAAGAATTACGAGTCCTGGAAACTAAAAGTAAAAGGATTGCTAATCTACGATGATTTGTGGGCCTACACAAACGACACAGAATTAAAAACAGAAAGATGAAGAAAGACCAGAAGGCGTTAGCGCTGATTTTCTTAACTGTTGAAGATGATCAGCTAAATCATATCAAGAAAGCTGTAACTTCGATGGAAGCGTGGAGAAAGCTGGAAGGTATACACGAATCCAAGGGTCCCATACGAAGGGCAGCACTCTGTAAGCAATTACAAAGGCTGAAAAAGGAACCCGGCCAAACGATGACGCAATACCTCGGTGAATTTCAGCATAAGGCCGAACAATTGGAAGAAGTCGGTATGAAAGTACCCGAAGGCTTACTGTCGGTAATGCTGCTCGCTTCTCTGCCGACAGAGTATGAAAGTTTCACGATCGCGATCGAATCACGTGACGCGTTGCCCAGTTTTGAAACCTTAAAATCGAAGCTTATAGAAGAAGAAGCTAGACGAGAACCGAGCGGGAACACGGACACAGAAAGAGATAATGCACTAGCGACAAAACCCAAGTTCAACAGATTCTCGAAAAATAGAGAACAGCCACAGAAGTTCAAAGGTAACTGTCACATATGTAAGAAGTACGGACATGCTGCAAAGAATTGTCGTTACAGATCAAACGATGTAAACAGAAGAAGTGAAGCAATGAGAGCAGCAGCATTCAGTAGTTATCACGTGGAAGAAAACACGTGGGTTTTAGACAGTGGTTCAACAAAACATGCAACTCCACTAAAGAACAAGTTTTACGAAATTGAAGATCATCAGAGCAAAATATACACAGCTACAGATGAAGGCGTTGATGTGAAAGGAAGTGGAAGTGTTGAAATGTCTGTTAAACTGTTTAACGCGAAAACGAACAACATATAACAAGGGAAAGTAGCGTACATACCAACTTTTAAAAATAATTTACTGTCAGTGTCTCAAATAACAAAAAAGGGGTTTACGGTGACATTTGATGCAAGAGGTGCTAAAGTGTTACGTGAAAATGGAACTGTAGCGATGACAGCTACAGAAAGAGACGGTTTGTACATTGTAGAAGATAGTGTTAAACAAAGAGCAATGCTCCAGAAGCAAGAAAACAGTGCGTTAGTGAAATGGCATGAAAGGTTGGGGCATGTGTGAACTTTGCAGATGTTAAGAAATTAAAAACAGAACAGATGGTATTTAGTTGGTATGAAGGACAATCTTAACAGCGTTACCCCAGTGTGTGAGATATGCGACAAGTGTAAAATTCACACGTTACCTTTCAAAGCATCTACTCATAGAAGTAAAGAAAAGCTTGAATTAGTGCACAGTGATGTTTGTGGTCCATTCAGTGTCCCATCGTTAGGGGGGCACGTTATTTTGTAACCTTTATTGACGATAACACCAGATATGGTTACGTAAAGCTAATTAAACACAAATCGGAGATGTTCAGTGCGTTTAAAGAATACAAGGCGTATGCTGAAAAGTCAACTGGGTGCAATATCAAGAAATTAAGGTCTGACAATGGTGGAGAGTATCTGTCAAATGAGTTCAACCAATTCTTGAAGCAAGAGGGAATAACGAGACAATTAACGGTAGACCATACACCACAACAGAACGGTGTGGCTGAAAGAGCAAATCGTACTTTGATTGAAATGGCTCGGTGTATGATCTTACAAGGAAAGCTACCGATCTCACTGTGGGCAGAAGCTATTAATACTGCAACATGCATAAGGAACCGATGCCCAACAAAAGCCCATGAAAACAGCACTCCGGAAGAAGAATGGACCGGTCGTAAACCTTATATAGGTTTTATGAGAAAAATAGGAAGCCGAGTAACAGCACTAACAAAGGGTTACAGAAGAAATAAGTTTGAACCAAAAGGAAAAGAATATGTTTTGGTAGGCTATTCGACAGAAGCAAAAGCTTATCGCCTATGGGAACGTGGCACCCGTACAGTGGTCAACAAAAGAGATGTTCGCTTCGTTGAAGAACAGGAGACAACCCTAACCGGTGGGGAGCCAATAGAGCAGCTGCTCGAAGTACAACTCCAAAATAAGTGTACAAATAAAATGGAAGAACCATTGGTCGAGAAAGAAGAAAACAACGATACACTGCTACAAGAACCATTGGTCGAGAAAGAAGAAAACAACGATACACTGCTACAAGAACCATTGGTCGAGAAAGAAGAAAAAAACGATACACTGCTACAAGAACCATTGGTCGAGAAAGAAGAAAACAATGATACACTGCTACAAGAAATGGTTGAAGAAGAAGAATCAGTAGATGCAGATACCAGAACCAACGCCACAGCAAGGGGTCGACCTCGGTTGGAAAAAACAGGACGTCCAGGGAGGCCAAAGAAGATCTACAAAACCAAACCTCCAAATCAGCAACGAGATCCTGCAACTGTGAGGGAAGCTCTGGAAGGTCCCGATCAACAATCCTGACTAGAAGCAATGCAGGAAGAATACGATTCGTTACTACAAAACAACACTTGGGAGCTGGTGAGAGAGAGAGTAAACCACAAAATACTAAAATTATAAAGAATAAATGGGTGTTCAAGGTCAAAAAGGATCAAGACGGTATAGTCGAAGAACACAAGGCCAGATTGGTGGCCAGAGGTGATTTACAAAGGGAAGGAATCGACTACGATGAGGTATTTGCACCAGTAACCAGGATGGAAACCATAAGGACATTGCTAGCAATCAGCGTAATAAAAGGAATGCATGTGCATCAAACGGATGTTGTCGCAGCGTACGTACAGGGAAATTTAACTGACGAAATTTACATGGAGCAGCCAAAATTCTTTGAAAACCTTGATGCGAGAAATATGGTATGTAAGTTAAATAAACCTTCATACGGGTTGAAACAAGCAGGCCGCGAGTGGTATAGAAAATTGGACAGCTATTTACTTAGTTTAGAATTTAATAAAACAGCGGTGAATCCTTGCGTATACGTAAAAAGCGATATAATAATTACAATTTATGTTGATGATTTGTTGATTGCGTCCGCGGATATAGATAAAATTAACCACATCAAAGAATTATTGAAACGCGAATTCAAAATTAAGGATTTAGGAATAGTTAAAGATATTCTCGGTATGTGCGTTGAAAGAAACGGTACCGTCGGTAGTATCAAGTTATCTCAGAAGAAATACATACAAGATGTGTTAGAGAAATTTTCAATGACTGAGTGCAACCCTTTAAGTACGCCGTTAGAAATAAATTTAGATATGACAAAGATTAAGTCGGAAGCAGAAAATGTAAAGTGTGAACCGTTTGACAAACCATACAGGGAACTAACAGGGTGTTTAGTTTACTTAGCGAACGCGAGTAGGCCTGATATAGCCTTTGCGGCAAGTGTATTATGTCGGTTCAACGACAGTGCAACGGAAGTACATTGGAAAATGGCAAAGCGTGTGCTACGTTACCTAAAGGGAACTATAGACTATAGCATAAACTATGATAATAAGAACGAATATTTATCAGCTTTCGTGGACTCCGATTGGGCTGGAGATAACAGTGATAGAAAGTCATGTACTGGATTTGTTTTAAAGTTGGCCGGTGATCCAGTCAGTTGGAATAGTCGGCAGCAAAAGTCAGTAGCTCTCTCAACCATGGAAGCTGAGTACATGGCCCTGTCGGAGGTCACGAAGGAAGTCATATACATGCGAAATTTGTTACAGCATATGAAAATTTGCAAAATTGTTGATGAGCCTACTGTGGTTCACTGTGATAACCAAAGTTGTATTCAATTATGTAAGAATAGTGTGCACCACGCGCGTAGCAAGCATATCGACATACGTTTTCACTTTAGCAAAGAAGCACAAGAGCGTGGAGAAATACAGGTAAAATACCTGCGTTCAATCGAAATGACCGCCGATATACTGACAAAGAGCTTATCTAAGGAAAAGCATGTTGCGTGTGTTCAACTATTAAATTTAAAATAAATCGGCGGGCATTATTGGACATGCGTTTGAGGGGGAGTGTCAAGACGTATCATCGAGTGGCACGTCTATGTGTGCAATCGCACACTTATATAGAGTGAGATTGGGTCTGATTCCCTTTCGATCGTTTTAACTTGAAAGAAGTTTCGAAACACGGTTCTTAAGTCAAGTCAATTAATTTACCCCCGCCAGAGATGGGCAAAATTTTTATTTGAATAAAAATTCCGGGTAACGAATAAAAGATACAAAATTTTTATTCTTTATTCAAAGGCTCGAATACAAAAGTATCTTTTATTAAAAAATGATTTGAATAATTTTGTATTCGCCGAGAATTTATTCGAAGCTTTGAATAAAATTTTTATTCTTTATTTTTATTCTATTTTCACGAAAATGAATAAATCCATGAATACTTTCGGTCAGCTCGAGGCTACAATGAACACGACCGACGCCCGAGGGTCGAGCCCTGAGCCCTGAGCCCAGAACACAATAGTAGTGCAATAAACACGGCCGGGCAATCCCCCGGCCAGCCAGGTAGCTCGGCATGAAACCGCTAAGGAATGAATGCTGAACTTATTTATTTTCCGTGCTGCCCTCACGAAAGTGAAACGAGCCAATTCGTGGCGTTCTGCCGATTAAGAAAAGCCTAAACTCGATAGAATTAAGACTGTTTCTAGTGGTTCTATTCATTAAAGTATGCTCGAAATTTTTATTCAAATAATTTTCTGCCCATCACCGCGCTAGGGCGACGAAGCGACGAGGGCCTGGGACGCCTTGGCCAAGTGGTGCAATAAACACGTCCGGGCAATCCCCCGGCGACCCAGTAGTGAAACAGATATCGGCTAGTCCACGACTACCCCTTTCTCCTAACCTAGTGGCGACCCGGTGATGAAACAGGCATCGGCTAGTCCACGAAAACCTATCCCGTGACACCCGGTGATGAAACAGGCATCGGCTAGTTCAGAACCTTCCATCTAGTGGCGACCCGGTGGTGAAACAGACATCGGCTAGTCCACGACACCCTCTGTCTTTCCGAACCTAGTGCCGACCCGATGATGAAATAGGCATCGGCTAGTCCACGACAATCCTGTTCACACGACCAAACCTCGGCCACGTCTATCCGCCAGCCCTCGGCTCGTAACACCCTCATAAAAAAAAACGTAAAAAAAGAATTTGTTTAGATTTTTCGAAATTATAAACTTAATTATCGAGGTTGATAAAATTATTTTATAATAGTCCGATCCTTTCCGAATAAAATAAAAACAAAATGTAGCTCAATCGGACAAACAGTTCCTGAGATAAAAATTCGTAGGTGAGGCTCGTTTTCGCCAAAATGGGCAAAAATTGCAAATTTCGAAGGCCTGCCATTTCTCAGTCTAATTCTAAACGGCCAAAATGATTACTTATACAGGGTGTCTCAAAATTAGGTCCGGAGCCGAAAATGGGAGGTTCCTGAGGTCATTCCAAGCGACATTTTCCTTTGAAAAAATGACGTCCGTGGCTTCGTTAACGAGTTATTAACGAAAAACGCGGACCAATCAGAGCGCGAGCTAGACGTGTGCAGCCCGGCGCGCCGGCAGCCGAGTGTCGGTGGCACGCCGCGATGTCGCAACGAACAAAAGTTTCTCGATGATGTGAATCCTCACCAATTTCGATAAGCTTTGGATATGTTGTCAATACCATGATTCTGAACAACATTTCCCTTTACAGTTTCTGTCGACCGGCTTTAGTTTACGATATTATTGTAAAAAATTGTAATTGTAAATCGATCGATGTACTATTTCCTATCCGATTTCGATAAGCTTTGGATATGTTGTCAATACCATGATTCTGAACAACATTTCCCTTTACAGTTTCTGTCGATCGGCTTTAGTTTACGATATTATTGTAAAAATTTGTAATTGTAAATCGATCGATGTACTATTTCCTATCCGATTTCGATAATATTTGGATATGTTGTCAAGACCATGATTCTGAACAACATTTCCCTTGACGGTTTCTGTCGATCGGCTTTAGTTTACGATATTATTGTAAAAATTTGTAATTGTAAATCGATCGATGTACTATTTTCTATCCGATTTCGATAAGCTTTGGATGTGTTGTCAATACCATGATTCTGAACAACATTTCCCTTTACGGTTTTTGTCGATCGGCTTTAGTTTACGATATTATTGTAAAAATTTGTAATTGTAAATCGATCGATGTACATACTATCTCCTCGCCGATTTCGATGAGGTTTATTTCAAAGGAAAAAGATATTTAAAACATCGAATTTATAACATATTTCAAAGTCATCGAAATCGGTGAGAACCCACATCATCGGCAACTTTACCCGAACGATAGAAGAAGCACAAACTTATTGAATTAAAAACACACTTATTCAGCCGTAAATCCATTTGACTACCACATACAACCACCACACTTTCACATAATTGTTGAACTCGTAGCACACTTTTATAACTCGTATCGATATCGAACGAAATTACTTACTCCGACGCGGAAAGAGTTCGATGCTCTTCGCGATGCCGCGCGAAACTGTGCTCTCCCAGCGTACAATGTATTCGATGAAGGCGTCGTTTAAAACAAATGAAATCGTTTCCAAGGAGATATTGATTTTTCGAGAACCATATGGCATTGATTTTTCGAGAATCATATGATTCTCGAAAACACCGATTCTTGACGAACGAACGATGCCATGGACGAGATATCTCGTGTATCCTTATGCACACACCGCTAGATCACGTATACGTACGCGAGGACTGCAAGGGTCCGGGATTAGACTTCTGATTTCTCAATAATGCAAAGACGGGGTTTTTTAGTAGTCAAAATCGCTAGATGAAAGATCAATCTAGGGTGTGATGATTCTCAAAAGTCCTATTTTTACGTTTGCGAGCAATGGTTTTGCAATATTCGGCTGCATGTTGTCCGTCGAAGAGGCTAGAACGCCGTACAGTGGGACCTTTCGTCCAAATCGGAGACAAAATCAAAGAACTTTCGATAGAAATGAGGTAGGTGTTTTTCTGACAATAAAAAAAATATCATAGGCCGAGTCCCTCCGTGAACCCTCTATTTATGTAAATCCGTTACTATCCACGAACGTGAAATCACATACACATACATACACATCGGTGAAGAGGATGACTATGGGATATGGTCCGACGATTAACATAAAGTAAATTATACTATAATTTATACTATAAATAGCTTAAAAATATACCATTATTAATAATAAAACAATTAATAACATGTACGTTCCAATTCGAGAAAACCGTTTCTAAAAAACCTTACATAACTTTTATGGGTTTGGAATTAAACAAAATCTGATTGTTAATTTGAATTCAGCACCTCAAAATCTATAAAACGATACCATTTTTATTAATTTAAACTTAGAAATAGCTTCAGAAATTATTTTTGTCCGCGTTTTTCGCGTTTCAACCCACTGTGCGCCGGGCTGCACGCGTCTAGCTCGCGCTCTGATTGGTCCGTGTTTTTCGTTAATAACTCGTTAACGAAGCCGCGGACGACATTTTTTCAAAGGAAAATGTCGCTTGAAATGATCTCAGGAACCTCCCATTTTCGGCTCCGGACCTAATTTTGAGACACCCTGTATACTCCCCCTAATTAATAGGCTACAACATATTTCATTTGTAACAAAATCGACGAGTATGACATCAAAAAGTGATCGATTTGGCATAGAATGACCCCAATTTGATTTTACTTATACATTGTATGTATATAAATAGTGTATAGAAAGATATTTCTGTTGCAATGTGCAAATAAACTAAAATTATGCACATCTTAATCTGTGCTATTATTTTATCACACAATGTCTGTCAGCGAACTATCGTTCACCAATAACATTATCGTGCTCGCTGCATTAACGAGTCAAGATCATTTAATTAGAGTTTTATTTCTTGACGTATGAAATGTTTCATATTGATGTAATAATCCAAATAAAACAGAAACGCATGTAATATTAAATCAATCATCATTTAATCAATAGAATTCGGTTGACAGACCAGCGTTTTATTGAACGCTTATGAATTAAATGCTTATGCATTTGTGAATATTTCAGTGCAAAATAATCAGTCTGATTCATGTGTCGTTTTTATAGTTTTCATCTACCGATCTACCACGTTTGTCCAATTGCCAAATATTAATTTGGTCGACCAAACGTACAATCATACAATTTACGATCACAAATGGATTTAGAAGAAAATCCGCATGATTAATCGTGACAACACGATATACACCGTTTGCCCCTGCAACTCGTAAACTAGGTACCATTGCGATACTTACGAGTTTGTCATCGTAGTGTGACTTCATTGTACTTTAAAAGTAGGGGAGTAAATTAATTAAGTAGAGAATAATTTACTTTGTTTGATAATTTATTATGTAATTCAGTAAGGTAGGAAATAATGACCTTGAAGTTGAAGTGACCTTGAAGGCAAAAAAATCAATTTAAGTTTGAAGAATACAAACATAATAAAACGAAAAGGGTAATATCACCTTATTTTTTTAGTTACTCAAAATGGTGGCCGTCCCCAGCGAGACACGTCTGCGGTCAAGTGGTCGTTTCAAGGTCATGTTTTTATAAATATCTGAATGTATTTTTCGATCAGTTACATGGTGCAATAAAATAAAAATGTAGTTATGTATCAAAAAACATCGATGACCTTGATAACTCCGAAAAAAATGACCTTCGGAAAAAATATTCGTGCCAGATATTTGATCCATTGACACAATGCACATTACGTAACAAATATTTTTTGCATCACAATAACCTGAAGAGATATTTAAGTGTCCTGTTTTAGACGAAACACCCTGTATAAATCCCGTCCCATTTACATTTTTGTTTGTCTGATGTCGAGTCACACTCGACAAAGGAGTGCAAAATAGGTTAAATTATATTATATCATACAAATTATTATACATTTGAGAATTGCACGAGTAAATTATATAAGTTTAATATGCATAAAAAAAGAGAGAAATCATATAGAATGGAAATATTCTAAGTCAGAAGAAATGTTTAGTTTTCGTTTTAAAATAGTTCCGAGTGCAAAAGGTTAATTTGCCAATGTTTTGAATTATTGCTACATATTTCAGAACAAATTGTTTATAGTTTTTCACGAGAAAAGTGGGTTATAATATTTTTCGTGGGTTACGCGTGAAACGAACAGCTGATCGTAGGAGTCGAGTGTACTGCCCACTTACCTGAAATGGGACACAACTTGAAGATCTCGTTATTACAACGTTAATTTTTTAGAGACTCCGTTCTGAGACTACAAATCGTTTTGCGGCTAAAGCTTTGAGAAATATGTTCATATCTTTTTTAGTCCTTAGATCAGGCATGCACAGGTGGACGACTTGGGAGCAAGAGCACTCGACCCTGCTCATGAGCAGGGTCGGAGCAGTTACCTTGCTCAGACGTATGGGAGGGGAACCCACCAATTGTAAGCGTGACTTGTAAACGGAGCACGAGAGAAGACGAGTGGGTGGGGAGTGGGGAAGTGGAGAGCGCGCCGGAGTGGTCCCACTCTTGGGCCCACTCTCACGCGCTTTCGTGGGCCCAAAGCGCTATTTGACTATTTTGAGAGCGACAGAGCGAGTCCGATGTATACAAAACGATGTATGTATAACATTCTGTATTATTTTTATGTTCGATTTATTTCCCAACGTCTACAAATAAAAAACATTCTAGTTAAAAAATAAAAATAACTTATAAATAATAGATTTTAAAACTTAAAATTGTGGTAGGTATCAATTTCAAGAAAAAAAAATATCGGAAACGGGACTCGAACCAGCAATCTACCGATTATTGGTATTTCTCGCTACGCCCTCGGCTACTCATTTTCTTGTTAAACTTTTAACGCGAACTCCTTAAAAAACGCGCGTTTAAACCGATTTTCAATGCAATTTACTCGGAAAATATTGAGAAGTGCGCGCTACTGCTTTGCTAAAATACATTTGGATACGTCATCTCCAAATATTGCAAGTTTCGGGAAAATCTGGTTCCCGTCTACCGTGGACTCTCCTGTGAATACGAGTCTACGCTCCCTAGTCTCGCGGATGACACTCACACACTTTTCGACTCACGCGTGGTTCCCGCTCTTTATAGGAGTAGGAACAGGTATTGCTACAAACATACTATGTATGTACTTTTACGCCGACTACGCCGACCATGGCAATTGATTGTTGCAATTTGCAATTGATTGATCGCTCGCTCTGTCTCGCCCGATTTGTATCGCTCTGTCGCTCTCAAAATAGTCAAATAGAGCTTTGGACCCACAAAAGCGTGTGAGAGTGGGGGCGGCGTCTACGTTATTGTAATCTGACCACTCCGGCGCGCTCTCCACTTTTCCACGCCCCTCCCACTCGTCTTCTCTCGTGCTCTGTTTACAAGTCACGCTTAGTGGGTTCCCCTTCCATACGTCCGAGCTAGGTCACTGCCCTGACAAGGAGACCCCGCGTATCGAGACACCCAGATCTGAACGAAATTTTGTGTGAACATAGCTTAGACCATCTCATGAACTATCCCATTGGCTTTCTCTTGAATGGGCACCCGTTTTCGAGATAATCGATATTGAAATGCGACATGTAAGTTATATTCAATGAGTGAAAACCTCTTGTCACAGCGGTCTGTGGCCGAGTGGGTTGAGCGAATGTCTACCACGAGGTTGGTCGGGGTTCGCGTCCCGTGTCGGCATTCTTTTAAAAATATTTTTTTCACTTTTTTTTTATTTTTCTACGTTCTACACATTATTTTTAATATAATAAATAACAAGTAATCTAGTTTTACGATAGACAAGATATATGTTTGATAAAAATCTAACATATTCGTTGTGGTAAGTATTATAACGCAAATTATTTTTGCTGTGTTGAGGCCTTTAGCCAAAATACGAAGACTCTAATAAATTATCATAAAACAGTATCTTTTCAACTTCAGTCTTTTAAGTAATCGCCCTGTAGCGGCCATCGGCACGCACAATGAAATATTTGGCGTGCAAATGGTCGGGACGGTTTGCGAGGCAAGCAGCAATAAAGCTATTTTTGAGCCGTTTTTAATGCGTACAATTTATTGTTAGATGTTGTAGACCAGACCTGGGCGACAATGGCCCGAAAAACATATGTTGCTCTACTACTTTGGGACTGTCTTACCGAGCAAGAGAAGGAGAGAAACAGCAACATGTGTTTTTCAGGCCACCGACGGCCAGGTGAATGGATAAAAGGAAGGAAAAGAAATGAAAAAAATATAAAAGATAAAAAAAAATATAATTATATAATATTATATTCATTTATACGCCAACGTGAACGAGGTAGCGTTTCCGGAAGATTTAAAAAAAGAAAAGTGCAACTGCAACGAAAGTGCAACAGTATTTGTGCGGTGTTCGTGGTGCAGAATATACTTATGTTTCGGGTGCTTTTTCGACGCCCATCACCCCACTACGTGCTGGCGGGAATCGTGGTGTTAATATATTTAATTTCTTGCTTATTTGTTGTAAACTTATTTTACATTATTGAAAAAACTTCGAAAAAGAAACAAAAAAATTTCCCCGCGCGGAAACATATATCTTGTCTATCGTAAAACTAGATTACTTGTCATTTATTATATTAGAAATAATGTGTAGAACGTAGAAAAATAAAAAAAAAGTGAAAAAAAATATTTTTAAAAAATTGCCGACACGGGACGCGAACCCCGACCAACCTCGTGGTAGACATTCGCTCAACCCACTCGGCCACAGACCGCTGTGACAAGAGGTTTTCACTCATTGAATATAACTTACATGTCGCATTTCAATATCGATTATCTCGAAAACGGGTGCCCATTCAAGAGAAAGCCAATGGGATAGTTCATGAGATGGTCTAAGCTATGTTCACACAAAATTTCGTTCAGATCTGGGTGTCTCGATACGCGGGGTCTCCTTGTGAGAGCACACGGGAGCAACTTGGGAGCACGGGAGCTGCTCTGAGAGCAAAGAGCTGTGCATGCCTGCCTTAGATTTTAGTCCTGTAACATTTAATAATATTTTCGCAACACAAGAATTTGTTTGTAGTTCTTAGCGTCACAAAATTAACTTTTTAACTAAAAACAAAACCATTACAACTTCCAAATTAATGACAAGGTAAATTGAATTTAGCAAATGGCTAACGAAACAAACTTTCAAAGTATCATATAATATGTTATATATTATATATGTTATATAACATATGTTATATATGTTATATAACAAGAATATATAGCAAGAATTTTTTAGTCTAAAGGACTATACTTTATAAATAAATTAGTATTGTATACAAAGACTATACGTATGTATGTAGATTCTGACTTTATTGAATTGATTCTAACTTAACTCAATACTGACAAATACTCATAAATGTGGAATATATAATATATATAATATAACAAGTTATAAGAAAATCATAAAAATAATGGATAATACATATTTAATATTTAGCTTTAAACAAAAACATATTCTGTGAACTGTTTTCGAAATTAGATTTGTTAAAGAATACATGACTATTGTATCAACAATGTCCTCTTGACCAAATTTAATTTCCTTGACCTATACGACTATTTCCACATAAAGAATACGGATTGAATACTTTGTTGAGAATAATTTTACATGTAAATTTCACGAATTCCAGTGTATACGCTCGAGTAAAGTTTTTCTAGAAAACACTGTCCAACTTTCAACTTTCTTTATGTTCCATAATTACTGTTGGGTCCTTCTTATAGAGTTTTTCGCGCTGATTCCGAATCTGTTTTTAATTTTTTTCCTATACGCATAGTTTTCGAGGAACATGGCTTTGAAAAGAACACATTTTTCAACTTTAAACAAATATTGTGATGTTATTATAAAAGATATTTAATTGTTCTTTGCAGCAAAAGATTCTGTAGACTTTCCCGAATACAGTGATATCCAATATTAATACATTATGATTGTTTAAACATGTTTAAACGGGTCCAGCGGAAAATCGAACTATACCACTCGATAGAGCAGACATTTATCTTGAGAAGCCACCCTGCCGAGTTTGGATCGTCGACGTTTTTTTTCGAACCAGAAAGCAAAATATCTTCGCCCGTTACATGAGTTCTAGTGGTGAGCGCCACTGGCGGAAACTCATGTCGGGCGAAAATATTTTGCTTTCTGGTTCGAAAAAAATGTCGACCATGCAAACTTGAAATGGTGGTTTCTTAAGATAAAAGTCTGCTCTATCGCGTGGTATTGTTAGATTTTCCGCTGGACCCTTATTTTTTGAGACAAATTGAAAAATATCCTCAAAAATTGGTGCAAAAGTGGTGTCTTTCCTCCTTTAGTGATTGTTTAAACATGTTTGAACAATCATAATGTATTAATATTGGATATCGCTGTATTCGGGAAAGTCTACAGAATCTTTTGCTATAATGAACAATTCAATATCTTTTATAATAACACCACAATATTTGTTTAAAGTTGAAAAATATGTTTCTTTTCAGTCATGTTCCTCAAAAATTGTGCGTATAGGAAAAAAATTAAAAACAGATTCGGAATCAGCGCGGAAAACTCTATAAAAACCACCCAACAGTAGTTGTGGAACAAATTTGGTGTTGGACAGTGAAATTAAAGATTTTAGAAAATTGAGTAATCAGATGAATTAGAGAAAGTGAATATTAGGGAGAATAGAATAATGTTATTTTTCATACTAGTAGTATACTAGATGAAATATAATCTAAAATTGTATATTAGATTTTATTTTGATTGGTATTATCGACTTTCTATTAATAACGTACGAATACCATCTGTGAACAATGAATCTTCAATACTTTTGGAATCGTGTATTCTCAAAGGAATATGCTCTCTAATTGTACAGGATTATCCAGTTGGAAAGTAATGACAACCAATACGGTTAAGTGACAGACGTTTCCACTTTTTTGACACTTCCATATTATCGATTGGCTGCTCGTTAACAACGTACACGCTATTGGGTTTGACCCACTTACTTAATTTGCTCGATTACTCTTACCGACGCGATGGTCATGAATTTCTTAGCTTTTTCAAGAAACAAATTCCTGTTTTGCATTTCAGTATATTTTTGACCATTCTATTTCTGTTGCAGGTGAGTTGAAATTCCTGATATAATTAGCGGATGAAGCTTGGATCTCCAAAAAAAGGTATTATCAAAGTGTTCAGTGAATAGAATTTTCGACGTACACGTACTTAGCTACTTGTACTTGAAATTAGGAATTTGCAAATAGAAGTTTTTTTTTTAAAAGTAGAAAGCAGATTTACTAGCACAGGGTTTCCCAAACTTTTTCTGCAATGGAACACGCAAATCCGAAAATTTTAACGGAACACAGCTTATTTTTTAGGTTGGATAATTCCTACGAGTTACAAAATATACATAAATACATTTGTTATACATTCATTTTTCAGACCTTTGTAAATTGTCGCGGGACACCCCGCGTATGTATTCAGGTTCAGCGGAACACTGGTGTTCCTTGATTGATGGAATTCGAACTCTTTATAAGTACTTCGAAAAAAAATAAATAGTACTCCCAAGTATACTCGAACCTTTGCCAGACAGTTTCGAACCCTTTACAAGTACTGTGGTAAACGTAAATAATACTTGCAAGTATACTCGAATCTTGGTCGAACAGTTTCGGAACTTTCGAAATTTGTATAATTATCGTTATGAATTTCCATATTCTTGCACGCTCCGTGGTAACGTAAGGCTGTTCCGGCCTGGCGTCTGTTTACTTCTTTTTGTAAACACGCTGTGGAGATGAGAGAGAAAACGGGGTCTCATAATTTTACATGCATCTACCGATGATTGTAGTTTGGAATGTATTTTGCGACAAAAATTTTTTTTGATATATTATATCGAACATTATCTAGGTGATGTCGAGAGCAATCATTTATATACGTTAACTGCATTATTGGATCCACGATTCAAAACAGTATAGCTTTTTATAAAGATGAATCTATTCCTCGGGCACGGAATGCCTTGACTAATATTGCCACTAATTATATTAATAATGATAATTCATCTACAACATGTGATAGTTCACAGACACAGATGTCCGAAAATCGGCACAATAGCGAATTATCAATTTGGTCATCCTTTGACAATGAAATATCAATTACAAATAATACGATACCTATCTGATCGTCTGCTGTGTTAGAAGTGGAAAATTATCTAAAATTAGAACGCAAAGATGATCCGTTATTATTTTGGCGTGAAAATTGCACGTGACTACCTTTGTATAATGGCCACTTCTGTGGTCATTTCCACCTTCAGAAAGAGTTTTTTCAAAAGCAGGAAATATCATGGATAAAAAAGGAAATAGGATAAAACCAAGTATCATATTATAAATGAAATATTATTATTTTAAATAGTTACGAATTTAATAAAGAAAGTGCTTAAAACCTACTATGCAGTTCTGATTTCCAAGATTCGAATACTACTTGTGAAAGTTTCGATTACTTTCAACATCGAAGTACTTATAAGTATCTTTTCGAAATTAGTAAGTACTCATTCCGAGGTTCGATAACTACTTGTATACAATGAATACTTTTCAAGTATAATCATTGAAACTTTTATAGCTTTTAAGTAGTAATCGAAACCCATGAAATGAAACTTGGTTATTGAACTTGACTCGGATTCGTGACCACATATTGAACTTGATCCCATCCCTATCCTGCACTAGCACATACGGAACAGATTACAGTTATCAAAATAAAGTAGAAATCTATGAAATTCAAAATCTAAGTTCAGGACGTTAAAACCATGAACTACGTAAAATAATAAAAAAAGTGAAATGAAGGAAGCATGTAGAATCTTATTTTCAGTGGTAGTAGTCTTTCTAGATCCGAAATAAATAGAAATCGTACTAAATTCTGTGGAATTTTATTTTCTAGCATTTTTCGAAAATTTTTGAAAACCATAAATGCATGAAGATCCGCAGTCTAATCATATCGGGAGCCTAGCCGGCGCGGCGCGGCGCGGCCGTGCAAGAGTGTGCGGGCACGCGCACAATTCGCTAAATTCGCATATACGTATATGCAATTACAAGGTTTACGAGAATACAAAATGACGCTTCAACATTGCATTGAGGAGTTCAGAAGTGGTCAATTGTAATTCCTAAAAGTCAAATCTGGATGCGTCCGATGCCCACAATGCATATTTTTACGTTATAGAGGAATAATTTGTAATATTTGGCAGACACCGCCTGTCACGAGGCATCCGAAGCAAGCATGATATTACAAGATGGCCGCCACTGACAGATTTTCGTAAATATTGAGAAATTTATCGTTCAAATTGAAAAAATCGCTCTGCATCGACATAGCCAGGACATGTACAAAGGCGGTGGTGCGTATTTTTAGTTGATTATTAATTAGTTAAACACGAAAAATGTTTCGGAAAATAATACAGCACCTCGAGGTTTCGAAATTTCGCACTAGTAGCACCACTGTCTCTTTCCTAAACTGCACGTTACAAATGTTATAATAGAATACGGCTGATAATGCAGGTCGATATTATATTGTCCATCGATAATACAGTGTCCATCGTCCATGCAAACACTAAATTTATTGAACAAAAACACTGGTACGCGAAGCGGCTATCTTCTGACGTCTTGTTTACTTCGGTTGCCTCGTGACAGGCAATATCTGCCGAATATTATAAATTACTCTAATAACGGTATAACGGTATAACGTACGATCTGCATTATCAGCCGTATTCTATTGGAACATTTGTAACGTGCAGTTTAGGAAAGAAACAGTGGTGCTACTAGTACAAAATTTCGAAACCTCGAGATGCTGTATTATTATTTGTGACAGGCGGTGTCTGCCGAATATTACAAATTATTCCTCTATGACGTAAAAATATGCATTTTGGGCACCGGACGCCTATAGATTTGACTTTTAGGAATCATAATTGTATTCTCGTAAACCTTGTAATTGCATATACGTATATGCGAATTTAGCGATGTGTGCGTGTGCCCGCACACTCTTCCACGGCCGCGCCGCGCCGGCCCCCTTAAAGCATTTGAAAGACCGATTCGATACTTTCAGGTATAAACAAAAGGAAAATCTATGTGGCTATCGAGGTTAAAAATTTTTAGCGACGTAACTGCCAAGATGATATGAGACATTTAAACAAGGTGTCCCAAAACTCCTGCAGAACCCGGAAATGTCAGGTTTCTGAGGTCATCAGAAGCGACATTTTCCTCTACAAAAATATTGTCCGCGGCTTTGTTTAGGAGTTATTAACGAAAACTCTGTGCCAACTCGCGTCTAGGTCGCGCTCTGATTGGTCCGCGGTTTTTCGTTAATAAGTCCTTGACAAAGCCGCGGACAACATTTTTGTACAGGAAAATGTCGCTTCAAATGACCTCAGGAACCTCCCATTACCGGGTTCTGCGGGAGTTTTGGGACACCCTGTATATTAGATGATTGCATAAGTTCATGCCCGATTTTCGTGACGTCGCTCGAGACGTCGCAAACTGTACTGCACGGCTGAGTGTAAAAGAAAATTATACAGGGTATTAATTTGAAAACTTTCCAGCTGAATATCTCGAAAAGTATGAAAGATATTAAAAAAGCGCAAAACACGCGTGTCCAAGGCTTTCGAGGGGGAAAGAGGGGCTCAGTATCAGTTTTTTATTTGTGTGGCGTTTTCAAGGTCATTTGAAGGTCAACTTTGTTTTTTCAAATGGAAACCTATATTTTTTATTATGGGCTATTAATATATGTAAAAAGACCAGCAATTTTCGTAGGATACTTTTTTCATCCGCGCATGTCTTGGACACGTGTTTTACACTTTTTTAATACCTTTCATACTTTTCGAGGTACTCGGCTAGAAAGTTTTCAAATGAACACCCTGTATAGTGACCATGCTTTTCTAATTGTACATTCATTGATTAATAACGCTGTATTCTTTAAAATTGAACCATTGAACTTTATTTTCAAGTCAGACTTACACAATCATCTGATACTAGAACAAAGTGTCAATTTTATTGGTTCCCAATTGACTAAATATAATCTAATATGAAAAAACTAAGTGTTCTATTAACGGAAAATTCTCTTATTAGGCCAGTTTTGTCTCCCTATTAATGCATACAATAAGAGAGGCTCCACTGTATACAGGGTGTCTCAAAATTAGGTCCGGAGCCGAAAATGGGAGGTTCCTGAGATCATTTCAAGCGACATTTTCCTTTGAAAAAATGTCGTCCGCGGCTTCGTTAACGAGTTATTAACGAAAAACACGGACCAATCAGAGCGCGAGCTAGACGCGTGCAGCCCGGCGCGCTGGCAGCCGAGTGTCGGTGGCACGCCGCAATGTCGTAACGAACAAAAGTTTCTCGATGATGTGAATCCTCGCCAATTTCGACAAGCTTTGGATATGTTGTCAATACCATGGTTCTGAACAGCATTTCCCTTTACAGTTTCTGTCGATCGGCTTTAGTTTACGACATTATTGTAAAAATTTGTAATTGTAAATCGATCGATGTACTATTTCCTATCCGATTTCGATAATATTTGGATATGTTGTCAAGACCATGATTCTGAACAACATTTCCCTTTACAGTTTCTGTCGATCGGCTTTAGTTTACGACATTATTGTAAAAATTTGTAATTGTAAATCGATCGATGTACTATTTCCTATCCGATTTCGATAATATTTGGATATGTTGTCAAGACCATGATTCTGAACAACATTTCCCTTTACAGTTTCTGTCGATCGGCTTTAGTTTACGATATTATTGTAAAAATTTGTAATTGTAAATCGATCGATGTACTATTTCCTATCCGATTTCGATAATCTTGGGATATGTTGTCAATACCACGATTCTGAACAACATTTCCCTTGACGGTTTCTGTCGATCGGCTTTAGTTTACGATATTATTGTAAAAATTTGTAATTGTAAATCGATCGATGTACTATTTCCTATCCGATTTCGATAAGCTTTGGATATGTAGTCAAGACCATGATTCTGAACAACATTTCCCTTGACGGTTTTCGTCGGTCGGCTTTAGTTTACGATATTATTGTAAAAATTTGTAATTGTAAATCGATCGATGTACTATTTCCTATCCGATTTCGATAATATTTGGATATGTTGTCAAGACCATGATTCTGAACAACATTTCCCTTGACGGTTTCTGTCGATCGGCTTTAGTTTACGATATTATTGTAAAAATTTGTAATTGTAAATCGATCGATGTACTATTTCCTATCCGATTTCGATAAGCTTTGGATATGTAGTCAAGACCATGATTCTGAACAACATTTCCCTTGACGGTTTTCGTCGGTCGGCTTTAGTTTACGATATTATTGTAAAAATTTGTAATTGTAAATCGATCGATGTACTATTTCCTATCCGATTTCGATAATATTTGGATATGTTGACAAGACCATGATTCTGAACAACATTTCCCTTGACGGTTTCTGTCGATCGGCTTTAGTTTACGATATTATTGTAAAAATTTGTAATTGTAAATCGATCGATGTACTATTTCCTATCCGATTTCGATAATATTTGGATATGTTGTCAAGACCATGATTCTGAACAACATTTCCCTTGACGGTTTTTGTCGGTCGGCTTTAGTTTACGATATTATTGTAAAAATTTGTAATTGTAAATCGATCGATGTACATACTATCTCCTCGCCGATGTCGATGAGCTTCATTTCAAAGGAAAAAGATATTTAAAACATCGAATTTATAACATATTTCAAAGTCATCGAAATCGGTGAGGACCCACATCATCGGCAACTTTACCCGAACGATAGAAGAAGCACAAACTTATTGAATTAAAAACTCACTTATTCAGCCGTAAATCCATTTGTCTACCACATACAACCACCACACTTTTACATAATCTTCGAATCGGTGTTTTCGAGAATCATATGATTCTCGAAAAATCAATATCTCCTTGGGAACGATTTCATTTGTTTTAAACGACGCCTTCATCGAATACATTGTACGCTGGGAGAGCACAGTTTCGCGCGGCATCGCGAAGAGCATCGAACTCTTTCCGCGTCGGAGTAAGTAATTTCGTTCGATATCGATACGAGTTATAAAAGTGTGCTACGAGTTCAACAATTATGTAAAAGTGTGATGGTTATATGTGGTAGTCAAATGGATTTACGACTGAATAAGTGAGTTTTTAATTCAATAAGTTTGTGCTTCTTCTATCGTTCGGGTAAAGTTGCCGATGATGTGGGTCCTCACCGATTTCGATGACTTTGAAATATGTTATAAATTCGATGTTTTAAATATCTTTTTCCTTTGAAATAAAGCTCATCGAAATCGGCGAGGAGATAGTATGTACATCGATCGATTTACAATTACAAATTTTTACAATAATATCGTAAACTAAAGCCGATCGACAGAAACTGTAAAGGGAAATGTTGTTCAGAATCATGGTATTGACAACATATCCAAAGCTTATCGAAATTGGCGAGGATTCACATCATCGAGAAACTTTTGTTCGTTACGACATCGCGGCGTGCCACCGACACTCGGCTGCCGGCGCGCCGGGCTGCACGCGTCTAGCTCGCGCTCTGATTGGTCCGTGTTTTTCGTTAATAACTCGTTAACGAAGCCGCGGACGACATTTTTTCAAAGGAAAATGTCGCTTGAAATGATCCCAGGAACCTCCCATTTTCGGCTCCGGACCTAATTTTGAGACACCCTGTAGATATGTATACTGTATACACACCAACTCTAATGCATATGAATTGGATGTACTTCTGGTATGTAGACGGCCAAGGGTTTCCTTCCGTCCGCTTATGCTCAGTACTGTTTTCCAGTTCTCTTTGCATTGAAACTTCACGTTTACATTCACGGTCACGTTCTCGTTCACATTTTCATTTATATGTACATTCTAATTCACGTTCACCTTTACATTCATAAACATGTTTAAGTATGAACAAAGTCTACGCTATCACGTGATGTAGTTGAATTTTGTGTTAAAGTTCAAAGTGGAAAATCTTTCTTTTTCTCGAAATTCATGACGATATAATATTTCTAGATACAAAAATTATACAATGGAAATCGCTGTAGCAAGTTTTGAATCATTATTTTGAAAAATTTACGAATTCTCAATTTCTGGACACTTATTTTAAATTCTTCTTCAATATACAGGGTGAGCACCGAACAGTATCAACTCAAATATCTTTGTTTTCAAAGATACGTTAAATGTCTTGAGGACAAATTTTAATGGTAAAATGGGACTCATAGGATAACAACAAAATTTTTGTTTTTATGTCATTTTTTTAGAGATATCAAGGTCACCTTTATATTTTTTAAATGGAACCACCCTTTTTTAAACATCTACAACGATAGTCCCTCTCATTATGAATTCAGTGACTATAATTACTCATGGTCATTCAAGATCACGGACAGAAAAACGTATAAAACTGAAATATAGAAGCAGGATACGTTTATCACCAGTGAGACTTGTAGTAAACATGCTAAGCTCCTTCAATACTATGGAATGATTTCAAACATCCTCTAGCCCAGGCATGCACAAGTGGACGATTTGGGAGCCGGAGCACTCAACCCTGCTCATGAGCAGGGTCGGAGCAGTGACCTTGCTCGGGCGTACGGAAGGGGAACCCACTAATTGTAAGCGTGACTTGTAAACGGAGCACGAGAGAAGACGAGTGGGAGGGGTGTGGGGAAGTGGAGAGCGCGCCGGAGTGGTCAGACTACAATAACGTAGATGCCGCCCCCACTCTCACACGCTTTCGTGGGCCCAAAGCGCTATTTGACTATTTTGAGAGCGACAGAGCGAGTCCGATGTATAGTAATGTATACAAAACGATGTATGTATAACATTCTGTATTATTTTCATGTTCGATTTATTTCCCAACGTCTACAAATAAAAAAGGTAATTATTTACATAAGCACCACCCTCTCAGATTTTGATAAAATTTATATATGATATAGATATGGACATTTTGAACAACTTTTTCCTTTTCCAATATAGGGGGGTCGCTTTTAGTTTTCGAGATATTTGCAAAAAACTATCGCGAATATATATATAATAACTTTATTTGATCCCCTTGGGGTTACAAATTAACATACTGCCTCCTTTATCACAACTCTCATACAAACTTAATACTTAATTACTAATTACTTAAATCTAACTTATCAACTAATCTTAACCTAAATTACTCTAGAGAGAGAGAGAGAGACACGCTTACATTGAGCTAGCATATTTGCTAACTCACCCCTTTTTCCCCCAGCACCTCGATTCCCGTAACCCTTCTCAACCCCCCTTCCCTAGCCGTGGACTCCCTTTCCCGGTTGCTCACTTCCACTCCCACTCTTCTCATTCATTCCCATTCTCCAATCATCTATCATCCTCATCCATTCCTCCCCTCCTCCTTCATCTTCCAACATTTCCCACATACTCTCCTGCCATCCTTTGCTGTCATCCATCCTCATACATACTTCCCACACATGCTCCCACGTTTCGTTTTCCCATCCACACACTCTACATTTTCTCCTGTCTTCATCCATCCAATATCTCTCACCCATCATCTCATTCCCTAACCTGTACCTTGCCACCCTCTGCCACCTACTCTCACCCCACCCTTTCTTTAAATACCCCGGCAGCCCCTCCCCCTTTACCCTCCCATACCACTTGTTTGACTTCGAGTTTTCTATTTTCTCCCACCTATCCTTTCTTTGCCTTTTCCCCTCTCTTTTTATTATCTCTCCACTAACTGACTCATTCCTCCCCTCTACTATTTCATTCCATTCCTCCAACGACCACCCTTGCCCCCTTATAAATTCCTCTCTCTCCCTTTCCCACCCAGTCCTTATCCCTTCCCTCCCATCCCTCCTCCTTATCTCTTCCCAACATAACCGTGCTAACTCCCCCCCTTTACCCTCCCCTAACTTCTTCTCATACCCCCATGCCCTTAACCCAGCCCTCCCCCTCAACAATTCCCTTTGTAACTCTTCCCTAACCATATATCCTGGTGTAAACCTACCTACCCCTAAAACCCATTTCAAATACCTTTCCTGTAGCTTCTCTATTCCTTCTCTCTCTTTCCAACCCCATATTTCTACTCCGTAGCTAACTACCGACCATACCAGTTTGTCAAACAGCCACACTCTTCTACCCCAATCTTTACCAAACTTCCTCTTCCCTATCCCCCAGACCTGTCCCATAACCGCCGCCCCCTTTCTTAATCTATCCTGTACATGCGCCTTCTGCCCCCCATCCCTCGTGATCGTGTACCCTAAATAATTGTACTCCCCTACTTCCTCAATTACCTTCCCTTTCCACCTCCATGAAACCTTCTTCCATCTCCCCCCTCCCACCCTACACCTCATCACCTTTGACTTTTCCGCGTTAAGTTGTAGCTTTTTCCCCTCTAGGTACCTTTCTAATACCCCCATCATTCCCCTCATCCCGTCCTCCTCCTCTGCTAACATGGCTATATCGTCTGCATATGATAGCGTACGAATCTTTCTTCCCCCCACTTTGACCCCTCCCCAACCTCCCCTCTCAAGCTCCTCATCTATATCCGCCAGCATTAATGTGAATAACAAGGGGCTTAGTGGGCAGCCCTGCCTAACCCCTCTTTCTGTCCAGAAACATTCCCCTTCTTCTTCCCCCACTCTTATTTTACTTTTTGTTTCTCTCAAAACCTCCTCACATCTTTCCACTAGCCCTTCCCTCACTCCCCTTTTCCTCATCGCTTCTACTAATACTTCCCTGTCTACCGAGTCAAACGCCGCCTTCAGATCTACAAACATAATTACTAGCCTCCTTTCTTTCCTCCTCACCTGCCTGTTTATAAGATAGTTTAACACATAGATGTTATCTATACACCCTAGGCCTTTTCTAAATCCTGTTTGGCTTGCCGGCAACAGCCCCTTTCTCTCCACTTCCTCCCTCACCCTCTCCGCTAATACTGCCGCGTAAATCTTATATGCTGTCTGCGTCAATGTTACTCCTCTATAGTTCCCCACCTTTCTACTATCCCCTTTTTTTGCGATTGGAACCACCACCCCCTCCGCCCAATCCTCCGGCCAACCCCCTCCCCTCCACACCCTATTGCAGATCCTCCATAGCTCCTCCTGCACTTCGGATCCCCCATGCTTCCATATCTCATTTGGAATCCCGTCTCCACCCGCCGCTTTCCCATCCTTCAGCCCTTTTACCACCCTTATGATTTCCCCTATTTCTAAATCTTTCTCTCCATCCCCCTCTCTTTTACTTTTTCCTAACTTTCCCACCCTCCCTTCTACCCCTCCCAGCAAATCCCTAAAATATTGTTCCCACTCTTCCATCCATATTCTTTCGTCTATCCTCGATCTTCTTTTTCTTTCCCTACTTACAACCTTCCACACCTGACTCTCCGTTTTTATCCCCTCTACTTCTTTTTCCCATTTTTCCCTCTCTTTTTTCTTCCTCTCCTCGCACAATTTCTGGTATTCCCTTTTCTTCTCCCTAAAGGCTAATCCATCCCCTCCTTCCTTTCTCCACTTTCTTAACTCCTCCCTCGCTAACTGTTTTCCTACTCTACATTCCTCATCCCACCATCCTTTTCTCTTTATTTTTTCATTTTTCCCCATTTCCCCTATAGCTTCCAATATTTTCCCTTTCAGCCCTTCCCAGTCTTCCTGCAAGCCATCCCCTCCACTTGCTCTAGCTGCAAATTTTTCCCTAAATTCCTCCCCTGCTTCTTCCGACCACCTCCCCACCATTCTTCTTTTCCCTCCTCCCTTCCTCCCTTTTTTCCCTCCCATCTCCCCCTTTACCCATACTATTACGGGCATATGGTCTGAGTCTATCTTATCCCCAATCTCTACCTTTCCCACACCTTCCCTTGTATCCTCATTCCCCAGCACGTAGTCAATCACCGAGTTCCCTCTCGCCCCTACGTACGTCCACTCCCCTTCCTCATCCCCCTTTATATTCCCGTTCATAATTCCCCACCCCCTTTCTCCTATGTAGTTACACAATCTCCTCCCATCCCCATTAACTATTAGGTCCTTAGAACTTCTTAACCCTCTCCCCCCTCCTTCTTCTATGACCTCTCCCCCTTCCCTTCCCGTTCTTGCATTGAAATCCCCCCCTACAATCACCCTTACCCCTTTTTCTCTAGCCTCTACCCATTCCCCCATCTCATCTAGCTTCTTGTCTAAATCCCCATTTACATATACCCCCACCACCCTCCACCAACACCCCTCTAACCTCACCTTCACCGACATAATCCCCTCACTTCCTTTTTTGTCCCCCCCTTCTATTTCTAATTCCTTCCTCACACCTACTACCATACCCCCTTTTGCCCTTCCCTTCTTTTCCTCCCTTTTTGCCCATTGAGCCTCCCACACATACCCTTTTGTGAGCCTATCCCTGATTTTATCCCACCCCTTCTCTTCCAGCCACGTCTCCATCAAAACTACTACATCCCAATCTTCAATCCCTTTCCAAAACTCCTTATTTTTATTTAACAGCCCTGCCACATTCCAGAAACTAATCTTATGCCCTTCCCTCTTCTTCTTATCCCCACCCTCCCCTGATTCCTTCCCTATTCGTTTCCCTGCCCCTCTATCAATTTTTCCTCAAGCTCATCCCACCTTTTCACCTTCCCATTTACCCATAACTTCATGTATCCTATCTGAACATTTTTTCCCTCCCTCCTTTCTTTCTCAGCTGCCCTTTCAATTTTCCACCTTGCCCTCCTCTCCTCTTCTGTCAAATCGTCCTCTACCCTTTCCTCTTGCCCCCTAAGCTTTTTCTTCCCCTCCATTACCCTTCTTTTAGTTTCCCTACTTGACAGCTTCACCAGAACCATTCCCCTCCCGTCTTTACCTACTTTCCCTATCTTCCTAATTTCATTAATACCCTCTTCTTTCAACTCCATCTTTTCCCACAGTCTTTTAACCTCTACTTTTATATCCCTACCCTCCACCTTTATCCTCCTTATTACTATATTATTCTTCTTCTCCTCTCTAT